>NC_064925.1:509777610-510402610 GCF_023897955.1 Schistocerca gregaria | reverse complement strand
GGTGCCAGACTGAGATTCATTGGAAGAATCCTAAGGAAATGCAATCCGAAAACAAAGGAAGTAGGTTACAGTACGCTTGTTCGCCCACTGCTCGAATACTGCTCAGCAGTGTGGGATCCGTACCAGATAGAATTGGTAGAAGAGATAGAGAAGATCCAACGGAGAGCAGCGCGCTTCGTTACAGGATCATTTAGTAATCGCGAAAGCGTTACGGAAATGATAGATCAACTCCAGTGGAAGACTCTGCAGGAGACATGCTCAGTAGGTCGGTACGGGCTTTTGTTAAATTTTCGAGAACATACCGTGACCGAAGAGTCAAGCAGTATATTGCTCCCTCTCACGTATATCTCGCGAAGAGACCATGAGGATAAAATCAGAGAGTTTAGAGCCCACACAGAAGCATACCGACAGTCCTTTCCGCGAGCAATACCAGACTGGAATAGAGGGGAGAACCGATGGAGGTACTCTGGGTACCCTCCGCCACAGACCGTCAGGTGGCTTGCGGAGTATGGATGTAGATGTAGATGTAGAATCCTCGAAAAATAAGTGAAAAATATACCTACTCAAGAAAGCGGATAAAAATTCACTTGACGCCTTGCTGTTCATTTTTGGAACACAGCCTACGACAAGCTTGGAGAAAGAAGTGGTGACACTGTGTGCAGGACCTGACCATCATTTTTCAGGACAATGCTCAAGCACGCACAGTGCAAGGTGTTACTGATTTGTTTGAGTGATGGGGCTGCTAAGTGCTATACCACCTAGTGCACTCTCCTGACTTAAGCCCTCGTGAGTTCAACTCGATTTCTAAACTGAAGGAAACACTTCACGGCATTCCCTTCTGAACTGCTACAAATTTGTCGGGTAATAGACCGCGCCGCTCAAACTTACAACACAGCTAAGTGTATCCTACGACTTCCACATCGCTGGCAGCGGGTTATACACAACCCTGGTTATTAGTTTGAAGGTCATTAAAATTTTGAAACACGTATCTATTTTGTACGAACTGTAAATAAATAGTTGCCACTATTAAAGTTCCAACCCTCGAATAAATCTGAAGGTGTCACAACAAACCCCCTGCCAAGCACTTAAATGTGTACTGCACACTAGTCACTTAGATGTAAGCTGTAGAGTGGTCCTTCACCCCCTCTCCTCTTCCTTCACAAACGTGTAGGCCTGAACAAAGAGTATCAATCTTTGTCGTTCGTGCACGCCGCTTTCCCCTTGTACTGCACCAAACTACCCTGCTGTCATACTGATGCAAGCAAATTTAAAAAAAAAATGGATCACGTCTTCTTTTTCTTTGATTTACTACAGTATTGACGATATTGTCTGAATAGTGAATTTTGACTAGGAGCGATGGGTATGCCTATATGATCTTTTAAGATTTTTGCTACTGATGATACGGCTTTAAGCATCGAAGCCGGTCGTGTGTTTACCATATGTAAACGGAGTTCTTCCTAACATCATTCCTTTCTATAGCTGCTGTTGCCCGGAAGATACAATATATAGTTAGTCTTAAAATATTATTGTCTCCATAACCATTTTTGGATGTTACTGAGCAAGAAAAATACATTCTGAAGAAGCTGTTAACGTTCGTCGTTGTTTCCGGCTCTGTTGTATGTGACATGATTGACGATTTGACTGCTCTACAGCAATAACAAGAAGCTGCCATAATAAACGTCTCTAATCCATGTTTAGACAGCCTAAGACGGAAATGCTTAGCGGCAGTGTCTCTGAGGCCATGTGTTCGATTTCCATTATTACTTTCACTCTGAACAAAATCATTAACATTGGTGGCCGAAGATTCCCTATACAAGGAACCACCCTTATTCTGCCAACAGCCTTGTCGAAAAGGGAGGGACGGTCGCGGTGGTCTCGCGGTTCTAGGCGCGCAGTTCGGAATCGTGCGACTGCTACGGTAGCAGTTTCGAATCCTGCCTCGGGCATGGATGTGTGTGATGTCCTTAGGTTAGTTAGGTTTAAGTAGTTCTAAGTTCTAGGGGACTAATGACCACAGCAGTTGAGTCCCATAGTGCTCAGAGCCATTTGAACCATTTTTTTGAAAAAGGAGGAAGGGCGACTGGACGTTCAGGAAAGCTTCTTGCACATTGGGTGGAAAACTGCCCTTAAAGGCGGAGGCCTTAGGGAGGAATTTTATGTATTTAAGCTGTAACATTTCCGGAGGCACAGAAAACATCGAGATAAATATTTTACTCAAGGGGTTGTGTGTAAACTGTTCTAAATTCTTGTACATTTTCAGTGCTCGCAGGAATTTTTTATGTGCTGAGGTACGGAAGGAATTGCATTTTTGAAGGAGGCTACGCACTTCTTTCACAGACATTCGAGAGGCTTTGGAAAGGCGAGAATCCTTTTATGCTTGTTACGGTTCGCAGTCAAACATTTCGCAAATGGTTGCGGAGAATGGGACGAATAAAATGGCTGAAACTCCCGCGACAGATCAGGTTACTCATCGTTGCTTGCAGTTTGCGTGCTCTGTGCCGGCAACATTCGCTTTCACGTTTAACACAGTTCACGCTTCTTTCCACAAAAACTCTTACAGTAGACCATACCAAGTCTCTCATCCCTATGTTCTTCATTTCGACGACTCTCCAATGCTGTTTTGTTTTCAGATTGCTACAGTATATGAGTAGGACGCAAGCTACGAACGCGAAAATGCAGACAGAAGCATGTTTGTATACCGTTCCTTGACAGAAACCTAACTCTCATACCTTAGCACTTGCAGCCTCCGTTCTCAGTTACCTAACGGATTTATTCCAATCTCTGTTTGGTTCTACAGTTTTTACGCTGGAAGTACTTCCTTTCCTCTACACAGTAACACGTCAAATCACCTTGACCGATTATTTTGTTTCCAATGTAGCACAATTCCTTTAACTTCGGCAACTTCCTGGTCTCCGGTTTTGATGTTCAGTTTAACGTTAATCTCGTATCTGGTACTCCTCATTTCTTTTGTCTTCCTTCTTCTTAACTCTCAATCCAAATTCTTTATTCATTACGCCATTCTGTTTTCTTCATTTTCACTGAGGATACTTGTGTCACTAGATAAACGTATCATTGATAATCTCTTCCCAGAATTTTAATTCCAATCTTGAACCTCTCTTTCATTGCCGTCAGCATCTTCACAATATATAGATTGAACAGTGGGGTGGGTGGGGGTGGGGGGGGGGGGGGTTGGAAGACGGAATCCACGTCATACACCCAATTTCAATCGGAGAAATTCCTTCTTGTTCTTCCAGTCTTACTGTTCTCCTACTCTTCCGAATTTTCAGGCATTAATGATGAAATTTCTTTCTTTGGTTTTGATGTCAGTATGAATATGTGCTACTGTTGAGCACCTAGTAACAGTCGTGTAGTCCATCATATCCATCCTCCAGTAACAGTGCCTATAAACTCTTTTTTAAAAAGTTCCTTCCAGCCTTATCAGCATCGCTGTCTTTGATATCGGTAGCATTCCACTACCACATTGGCTATTTATGGGTACTTACTAGTGCGCTGACGCCTAAACTCCATCCTGAGAAGATAAGAAGAATCACAGACGTGACTCTAAAAGAGTGACCTGACATTTTATTACATGCCATTACAGCCCGGCCGGTGTTGTGCGACTTCGTCGAAGAAGACTATGCAGCTCTCTAGATTTTGACAGACCCGGAGTGTGGAAATCCAGAGAACTAAAGTCAGTCAGGCAGCTAATAACGGAGACGCCGGCCTGAGGTCGCAGTTGTGCAGACGAATAACATATTCGAGTGTGTAATAACTGTGTATAATAATTATGTGTTATTTATGATTGTTCAAAAATACGTAAAGACTGATTATACACTACTAGCCATTAAAATTGCTACAGCAAGAAGAAATGCAGATGATAAATGGGTATTCATTAGACAAATATATAATACTAGAACTGACATGTGATTACATTTTCACACAATCTGGGTGCATAGATCCTGATAAATCAGTACTCAGAACAACCACCTCTGGCCGTAATAACGGCCCTGATACGCCTGAGCATTGAGTCAGACAGAGCTTGGATGGCGTGTATAGGTACAGCTGCCCATGCAGCTTCAACACGATACCACAATTCATCAAGAGTAGTGACTGGCGTATTGTGACGAGCCAGTTGCTCGGCCACCATTGACCAGACGTCTTCTGTTGGAGAAAGATCTGGAGAATGTGGTGGCCAGGGCAGCAGTCGAACATTTTCTGTATCCAGAAAGACCTGCACAGACCCTGCAACATTCGGTCGTGCATTATCCTGCTGAAATGTAGGGTCGTAACACATCTGAAATGTAACGTCCACTGTTCGAAGTACCGTCAATGCGAACTAGAGGTGACCGAGACGTGTATCCAATGGCACCCCATACAATCACGCCGGGTGATACGCCAATGTGGCGATGACGAATACACGCTTCCAATGTGCGTTCACCGCGATGTCGCCAAACATGGAACCGACCATCATGATGCTGAAACAGAACCTGAATTCGTCCGGAAAAATAACGTTGTGCCATTCGTGCACCGAGGTTCATCGTCGAGTACACCATTGCAGGCGCTTCTGTCTGTGATGCAGCGTCAAAGATAACTGCAGCCATGGTCTCCTAGCTGATAGTCCATGCTGCTGCAAACGTCGTCGAACTGTTCATGCAGATGGTTGTTGTCTTGGAAACGTCCCCATCTGCTGACTCAGGGATCGAGACGTGGCTGCACGATCCGTTACAGTCATGCCTGTCATCTCGACTGCTAGTGATACGAGGCAGTTGGGATCCAGCAGGGCGTTCCGTTTTACCCTCCTGAGCCCACCGATTCCATATTCTGCTAACAGTCATTGGATCTCGACCAACGCGAGCAGCAATGTCGCGACATGATAAACCGCAATCGCGATGGGCTAAAATCCGACCTTTATCAAAGTCGGAAACGTTGTGGTACGCATTTCTCCGCCTTATACGAGGCATCACAACAACGTTTCACCAGGCAACGCTGGTCAGCTGCTGTTTGTATAGAGAAATTAGTTGGAAACGTTCCTCATGTCAGCACGTTGTAGGTGTTGCCACCGTCGCCAGCCTTGTGTGAATGCTCTGAAAAGCTAATCATTTGCATATCACAGTATCTTCTTCCTGTCGGTTAAATTTCGCGTCTGTAGCACGTCATCTTCGTGGTGTAGCAATATTAATGGCAAGTAGTGTAGATTAAGTCAATATTTTACAGACGTTGACACGTTAAACCACTACATTCGTAAGCGTCAGCAGATGAACAAGGAAGGCCGGCACGTGTGTGACATTGGTGACGTTTCTCCCCAACGTGAGAAGCATAGATCAACGTTCGAGGAGTCAGTCGCCGCCCTAGATACTTCGCGACAATGGCAAAACACCGAATAAATACCTCCGACAAACGGGCGTGAGGTGGACCTTTGAAGAGGTCTTTCGAGGGGTGAAAGAAGACATGAAGAAACGTCCCGTGGATGTACGGACCGATGTTTAGACAGCGGACGTCATACACGGCTACAACGACATAACCGCTACGCCGCTCTATAGAAGATGTCGATACCGCGCTAATAGGTCAACGCCCAAGACGCCATTCCGGATGTTACCAGAAAGAATTTCGTTTGGTATTTAGCAAGGTGGCTGGTGAGGACGAAGGAACTGCGACCTCACCAAATGGGCCACATGTGAACTTAGAGACTGATGAACTCCGCCAGAAAATGCCGAAACTGAGGCTCGCTGGTTCGATTCCCGTAGCAGCTTGTTAATAATGCAACGAGCGAATTCACAAGGAGAAGGCGGCGCCGGTGCCGCAGAGGCTCACGGGTGCGGTACGGAATGGATGAATACGCCATCGGCGTGCAGCTGCAATACGAGCCATCCCTGCATCAGCTGTCACCGGAATCTGCAATCTATGACTCAGCCGCTCCACAGCCGCGCGGAATTGAGCGAGTTAAAACTCCATGTATAAGTCTGTTTGTTTGAAGGGGCTTATGTCGCAATAAATGACTGTTAGTGGAACAACCATTGTTTCACTCACACCTCACCCACTGAGTCAACGAAAGAGCCCACTCCACCGTCCACAAAGTGCCACTTTGTTCCCGCCACCCCTAACAAAATAATGATCTTTGTTCCCCTGTGCCACTGACGCTCAATATCTAGACTCACTAAGCCCTGATCCGCTACAATACATAAGGACAGCTATATCCTTGCAAGAAGGAAACATCGGAATCAGAAATAAATATACTGTTTTATACGCACGCGAATGTACAGATCTTCGTAACACTTTCTAAAACGTTGGTACAGTAACACATGAATGCTGAAATCAAAACCATCGGAGAGAGTTTTCATTTGATCTTAGCAACAGTGCTATGCACACCCGCAACACATACCTTCTGCAGAGACGTTTATTGTAAAGAAAAATGGCTCGTAATGTAAACAACACTATACCAATAAGTGACAGTATGTAGTAGGCTTCGCACAGTTGTCAAATTAAGTACTGAGAGCTCTCGGTTTTCATTGTTGTTAGTACGTTTCAGCCGTAGGTAAATTTCTGTCCTAAACACCTGCAAAAGTTCTTAAAACGCCCTCAATACTTTAAAACTAATTACAACAGCGAAATCAGCAGACAAAAACAGCTTAGTGTAATGTGCCACACTTATTGATTGTGTTGTTACTGAACAGTTCTCTCTCATAAATACTGTATATAACACTTTCATAAATTAATAATTAAAAATTTTGGACGGTATAGCTGACAGCTGGCTTACAGCTGTGTTAATCGAGAGTTGGTCATGTCAGTGCAAAAATTAAGTAAACCCCACAGGAGTGTGTACTGTTGCTGCTTGCCCTGCCTCCATGTCACCTTTCTTGCTAGATTCTAAGTTGCTAGCCAGGCTGTTTCCTGCTCCTCCTGCATTAAGTGTCTTATCCTCACTATCCGAATTTCTAGACAAGGCCCTAATTTTCTTTGTCAGCTGACTCAATTTGATGCTTTGTTTTATGGTGCTTGTGACCTGGTATTCTGTAGTTAGCTTTTCCTGTAGCAATTGGCCTACACATCTCCCATAACTGCTCCCTGGTAGCAAGACCTCTTTTTATGCAACTTTTCTACAACCTAGCCTTAAAGTCATTTATACAAGTCTGCTGCACCCTGTCGAACTCACGGCTCAAAGGCTACAGTCCAAAAAAATTACCTACTGCAAAGACTTGCTAATATTTTAAATTAAATTCAATGTTTTATACTCTTTACTTTGGCCTTAGTCAGTTATTTTGCCGCCCTCATAAGAAAATTTATTTACTGCTTTTAGTGGCTCATTTCTATTTTAATTCTGTAATTATTAGCTGATTTAATTCGAATACATTCAATTACGCTTGTTTTAATTCAGTTAATGTTCATCTTGTAACCTCTTTTCAGACACTATGCATTCCATTCAACTGCTCTTCCAAGCCCTTTACCATGTCTGACAGAGTTACAATGCCATCAACAAACTGCAAAGGTTTTATTTCTTGTCCCTTCTTTCCAAGGTTCTCCTTGACCTGCTTTAATGCTTTCCCAGTGTACAGACTGAATAAAATGAAGGACAGGCTACAGCTCTGCCATACTCTCTTCTCAACTGTCTCACTGTCATATCTTTTGACTCTTCAAACTATAGTCTGGTTTTTGTGCTACTTGTAGATAACCTATCACTCCTTGTATTTTATCCCTACTACTATCTTCAGATTTTGTAAGAGTATATTGCACTAAACAATGTCAAAAGGTTTCTATATATGTGCAAATGCTACAAATGTAGGTTTAGCTTTCTCCAGTTTGTCATCTAAGATAAATCTTAGGGTCAATATTGACTTGTGTGTTCCTACAGGTTTCCAGAACTTTAACTTATCTTCCATGAGGTCACTTTGTATAAGCTTTGTCATTCTTCTGTAAATCAGCTGATGGTCAAGCATTCACACCTGTAAGCACCAGCTTTCTTTGGAACTGGAATTATTACTTTTTTTGTGAATAGTAAGGATATTTCCTGTCTCACATATCTTACATACCAGGTGGATTAGTTTAGTCAAGAGTGGCTCTTCCAAGAAAATCAATTATTCTAAGAGAATGTTGTCTACTTTAGGGACCTTATTTAGACTTGCATCTTTCATGCTCATCGCATTCTTCTCACAATATTGTATCTCGCATCTTATCTCCATCCATTTCCTCTTCTGTGTCCACTATAATTTGGGAGGATGATGGTTGAAATTCCCAACCAACCATCCAGATCCAGAATTAGATTTTCCATGATTTGCCTAAATTGCTTAAGGCAAATGCCATGATGGTTCCACTGAAAGAGCACAGCCAGTTTCCATCCCCATCCTGCCATAATCTGAGGTTGTGCTTCATCTCTGATCCAATGACCTCACTAATGATGGAATGTTAAACACTAATCTTCCTTTGCTTTCTGCAATATTGTCTTCAGATGTTTTTTTCTTGTACCGTTCCATGTATTAATCCCAATTATCAGCCTTCCTTATTTTGTCTCATACTGGCTTGTCATCGCAGCTCTTGATACGCGCACAGTTGCTTCTCTTTTCTCTGAAGTTTTCTTTATTTTCACTATAGGTGGCATCTCTCTTTCCTATAGTCAAGCATTCTTGTACAGCTTTGCATTTCCCTTCTACCCATACCTGTCCTATTTTGCACTTCTGTCATCCAGTTTTTAGATGTTTGTTATCTTCAATTCCTGTGTTCTTATATTATACCCCAGTAATATTAAATGAACCATGGACCTTGCCGTTGGTGGGGAGGCTTGCGTGCCTCAGTGATACAGATGGAAGTACCGTAGGTGCAACCACAACGGAGGGGTATATGTTGAGAGGCCACATAAACGTGTGGTTCCTGAAGAGGGGCAGCAGCCTTTTCAGTAGTTGCAGGAGCAACAGTCTGGATGATTGACTGATCTGGCCTTGCAACATTAACCAAAACGGCCTTGCTATGCTGGTACTGCGAACGGCTGAAAGCAAGGGGAAATTACAGCCGTAATTTTTCCTGAAGACATGCAGCTTTACTGTATGATTAAATGATGATGGCGTCCTCTTGGGTAAAATATTCCGAAGGTAAAATAGTCCCCCATTCGGATCTCCGGACGGAGACTACTCAGGAGGACGTCGTTATCAGGAGAAAGAAAATTGGCTTTCTACGGATCGGAGCATGGAATGTCAGATACCTTAATCGGGCAGGTAGGTTAGAAAATTTAAAAAGGGAAATGGATAGGTTAATGTTAGATATAGTGGGAACTAGTGAAGTTCGGTGGCAGGAGGAATAAGACTTTTGGTCAGGTGAATACAGGGTTATAAATACAAAATCAAATAGGGGTAATGCAGGAGTAGGATCAATAATGAATAAAAAATAGGAGTACGGGCAAGGTACTACAAACAGCATAGTGAACGCATTATTGTGGCCAAGATAGACACGAAGCCCAGGCCTACTACAGTAGTACAAGTTTATATGACAACTAGCTCTGCAGATGATGAAGAAATTGATAAAATGTATGATGAGATAAAAGAAATTATTCAGGTAGTGAAGGGAGACGAAAATTTAATAGTCATGGGTGACTGGAATTCGTTAGTAGGAAAAGAGAGAGAAGGAAATATAGTAGGTGATTATGGATTGGGGCTAAGAAATGAAAGAGGAAGCCGTCTGGTAGAATTTTGCACAGAGCAAAACATAATCATAGCTAACACTTGGTTCAAGAATCATAAAAGAAGGTTGTATACATGGAAGAATCCTGGAGATACTAAAAGGTATCAGATATATTATGTAATAGTAATACAGAGATTTAGAAATCAGGTTTTAAATTGTAGGACATTTCCACGGGCAGATGTGGACTCTGACCACAATCTATTGGTTATGACCTGTAGGTTAAAACTGAAGAAACTGCAAAAACATGGGAATTTAAGGAGATGGGACCTGGATAAACTGAAAGAACAGAGTTTCAAGGAGAGCATAAGGGAACAATTGACAGCAATGGGGGAAAGAAACACAGTAGAAGAAGAATTGGTAGCACTGAGGGATGAAGTAGTGAAGGCAGCAGAGGATCAAGTAGGTAAAAAGACGAGGGCTGCTAGAAACCCTTGGGTAACAGAAGAAATATTGAATTTAATTAATGACAGGTGAAAATATAAAAATGCAATAAATGAAGCAGACAAAAAGGAATACAAACGTCTCAAAAATGAGATCGACAGAAAGTGCAAAATGGCTAAGCAGGGATGGCTAGAGGACAAATGTAAGGATGTAGAAGCTTATCTCACCAGGGGTAAAATAGATACTGCCTACAGGAAATTAAAGAGACCTTTGGAGAGAAGAGAAGCACGTGTATGAACATCAAGAGCTCAGATGGAAACCCAGTTCTAAGCAAAGAAGGGAAAGCAGAAAGGTGGAAAGAGTGTATAGAGGGTCTATACAAGGGCGATGTACTTGAGGACAATATTATGGAAATGGAAGAGGTTGTAAGTCAAGATGAAATGGGAGATATGATACTGCGTGAAGAGTTTGACAGAGCACTGAAAGACCTGAGTCGAACCAAGGCCCCGGGAGTAGACAACATTCCATTGGAACTACTGACAGTCTTGGGAGACCCAGTCCTGACAAAACTCTACCAGCTGGTGAGCAAGATGTATGAGACAGGCGAATTTTCCTCAGACTTCAAGAAGAGTATAATAATTCAAATCCCAAAGAAAGCAGGTACTGACAGATGTGAAAATTACTGAAATATCAGTTTAATAAGTCACAGCTGCAAAATACTAACGCGAATTCTTTACAGACGAATGGAAAAACTGGTAGATGCGGACCTCGGGGAGGATCAGTTTGCATTCCGTAGAAATGTTGGAACACGTGAGGCAATACTGACCCTACGACTTATCTTAGAAGAAAGAATAAGGAGAGGCAAACCTACGTTTCTAGCATTTGTAGAGTTAGAGAAAGCTTTTGACAATGTTGACTGGAATACTCTCTTCCAAATTCTAAAGTTGGCAGGTGTAAAATACAGGGAGCGTAAGGCTATTTACAATTTGTACAGAAACCAGATGGCAGTCATAAGAGTCGAGGCGAGTGAAAGGGAAGCAGTGGCTGGGAAAGGAGAGAGACAGGGTTGTAGCCTCTCCCCGATGTTATTCAATCTGTATATTGAGCAAGACGTAAAGGAAACAAAAGAAAAAATTGGAGTAGGTATTAAAATTCATGGAGAAGAAGTAAAATCTTTGAGGTTCGCCGATGACATTGTAATTATGTCAGAGACGCAAAGGACTTGGAAGAGCAGTTGAACGGAATGGACAGTGTCTTGAAAGGAGGATATAAGATGAACATCAACAAAAGCAAAACGAGGATAATGGAATGTAGTCAAATTAAATCGGGTGATGCTGAGGGAATTAGATTAGGAAAAATGGTTCAAATGGCTCTGAGCACTATGGGACTCAACTGCTGTGGTCATTAGTCCCATAGAACTTAGAACTACTTAAACCTAACTAACCTACGGACATCACACACATCCATGCCCGAGGCAGGATTCGAACCTGCGACCGTACCAGTCGCACGGTTCCGGACTGCGCGCCTAGAACCGCGAGACCACCGCTGGCGGCAAGATTAGGAAATGAGACACTTAAAGTAGTAAAGGAGTTTTGCTATTTAGGAAGTAAAATAACTGATGATGATCGAAGTAGAGAGGATATAAAATGTAGACTGGCAATGGCAAGGAAAGCGTTTCTGAAGAAGAGAAATTTGTTAACATCGAATATAGATTTATTTATCAGGAAGTCGTTTCTGAAAGTATTTGTTTGGAGTGTAGCCACATATGGAAGTGAAACATGGACGATAACTAGTTTGGACAAGATGAGAATAGAAGCTTTCGAAATGTGGCGCTACAGCAGAATGCTGAAGATAAGGTGGATAGATCACGTAACTAATGAGGAGGTATTGAATATGATTGGGGAGAAGAGAAGTTTGTGGCACAACTTGACTAGAAGAAGGGATCGGTTGCTTGGACATGTTTTTGAGGCATCAAGGACTGACAAATTTTGCATTGGAGGGCTGCGTGGAGGGTAAAAATCGTAGAGGGAGACCAAGAGATGAATACACTAAGCAGATTCAGAAGGATGTATTTTGCAGTAAGTACTGGGAGATGAAGAAGCCTGCACAGGATAGAGTAGCATGGAGAGCTGCATCAAACCAGTCTCAGGACTGAAGACGACAACAACAACAGCTGACATACAATGTTCAAACTTCCTGGCAGATTAAAACGGTGTGCCGGGCCGATGCTCGAACTCGGGACCTTTGCCTTTCGCGGCCAAGTGCTCTACCGACTGAGCTACCCAAGCATGACTCTCGCCCAGTCTTCACAGCATTGTGAGTCGTGCTTGGGTAGCTGAGTCTGTAGAGCACACTCCGCTGCAGAGTGAAAATCTCATTCTGGATACCATATTCAGTAGTGTGTGTCCAATGGAACTATTACCTTCGTTCTAGATTAACTGTGTGTAGTAATGGGTGATATAATACTTGCAGTGAGATGGGTCCATTAGTGGGTGAAGTGATGGGGAAATAGTCAAACAGCCTATGAGGAAGCAATATAGCGAGATGGTTGATGGTTGGAGGTGCGGATCGAGTGAAACTGCTTTGTTTGATACTGTTAGGATAGGAGATGCTACCGCCCGCTGGCGTTTAATTTATGAAAAAAAAACACTTTAAAACTTTAACAGTGTTTTGATAATGAACAATTCATAAACCGGTTCTAGGCGCTGCAGTCTGGAACCGCGAGACGGCTCCGGTCACAGGTTCGAGTCCTGCCTCGGGCATGGATGTGTGTGATGTCCTTAGGTTAGTTAGGTTTAATTAGTTCTAAGTTCTAGGAGACTAATAACCTCAGAAGTTTAGTCCCATAGAGCTTAGAGCCATTTGAACCATTTCATAAACATTTTGTGATAGAACTAAGAGGAATTGTAGTTCTTCGTGGCGTACTCGAAATATTGCGTTCATATTGATATATGCCAATCCATTTAAGGCTACAAACTAAGATAAATGAGTTAAAATATATAAGGCGTTTTCGGTGAAAGTAATATACAGAATATCAGTTGCTCGAAAGAACTTTATTAATTTTAGCCAGTGAAATTTTCGAATACTAACACTTCTAATTCAGCGACGAAATGTTCTCGTGGGTGTGGTCTACCCTATAACAGAACAGCCCAATCTTCGTCATTGCTAAGAACACCTTGCACTGACGCCCGTTGCACAAAACTGTGTATTAATAAGTGGCAATAGCGTCGCAACTCGTCAGTTGGTCGACGTCGCATATACTCGTGGAAGGTCTTGATATACAACATTAAATTTCATGTTTAACTGACGAATGTAATGAGTCAGTCCATGAGTCATTCTGTGGTCCAGCGAGTCATTACGGCCGCGCGGGATAGCCGTCACGGTCCGCCGTCGGCGCGGATCCCCCCGTCCGGGGTTCGAGTCCTCCCTCGGGCATGGGTGTATTCGTCGTCCTTAGCGTAACTTAGTTTAAGTTAGATTAAATAGTGTATAAGCTTAGGGACCGATGACGTTAGAAGTTTGGTCCCATAAGACCTTACCACAAATTTAAATTTTATCACATTACGTAATATGTCCGACACAATCTTAATAATGCTAATTGCATCAATGAATGTATTGCCATCTTCTGGTGGAGTATGCAGCTACGACTGTTCAGTGTTCAATAAAACAATACTTTCGCCGTTATTTAGGTTTATTTTTAGGCAACCAGTTTCGGCGTCACACTACGTCACCTTCAGGCCAAAACTGCTCCAATCCAGTAACCTTCCTGTAAGAAATTTAGTTGCTGCCCGTAGTAGCTATTACGAGACATGTTAAAGGCACTGCTATATCTGTAATACGAAGGTTACTGGATTGGATCACTTTTGGCCTGTAGATGACGTTGTGTATCGTCGAAACTGGTTGCCTAGAAATGAACCTATATAACCGTGATTCCTATTGTTTTTAATGAATTACTTCCATATTCGTACTGAAAAATTACATTATAGTGTGATCCATTCCGGTGTTTGAAATTTTCGAAAGTGCTCCATTGTACCATTTCTATGAAATTGAGATTGTTGTTGAAACGCCGGACATCAGTGACGTAGACGTCAGACAAAAATATACAAATACCAAAGACACAGCACAGTAGGAAACCAATTGGTACTCAAAGCAGCTTTTGAAGGTAATGTGCTGATTGTCGTTGCCAGGGAACATGTGACACATTGTTCTCGTACTCGAAAAATTAGTCTGTGAATGGAGGCAATATCGTCTTGGAATGCAGCCATTGGAGAATAAATGTTGCACTATGGGATGAATCTGACCGCCCGCGAACCCCCCCCCCTATATTTCACTCCTCGGACGTAAGCTGTGTCAGAAGTTCAAAACAGTGTGAAACATAACTCATTCTATCAAATTAATTTCTTCCGTGTTCTACAGTCCAGGAATTGTGGCTTTAGTACCACGTTTCCCTATCAGGGAAAATTTGCATCATTGATTCCAGAACGACATTTTCACTCTGCAGAGGAGTGTTCGCTGATATGAAACTTCCTGGCAGATTACAACTGTGTGCCTGACCGAGACTCGAACTCGGGACCTTTGCCTTTCGCGGGCAAGTGTTCTGCAATTTCCAGCGTATGAAGCTTAGTCGGTGTTGTTTAGTTGCTGACAGGGTTCGCGAATGCGACATTCAGCTCTGGAGTGACCTTTGCAGCTGTCACCCCCGTATTTTTCGTCATAATCTTCTTCACTGACCGTCTGTCACCTTCAATCAACACACTCTTCCGTCTGCGTCGTGACCCACAGGATGATGGTTTTCCGTTTTCCCTGTATGCGACATCAATCTTCGGAACCACGCCTCTTGTAACACCAAACACTCTTACCAAAACTTTTCCTACTTTTGAGTTCACTTCGCTCAGCTATAATACGAGTACACACCCAGTACACTGGGTGAGGTGAACATCCGCGACTAAGGAACATATTTGTCGAATGAAACTCCGTTTCAGTTCATAGCAATTTTTTCAGTTTATTCCACGACCGGTTTCGAAGCTTAAAGCTTCATCTTCAGGTGCTACGAACACAAAAGTAGGAAGGGCCAGTAACGTGCAAGTACTACAAAGTTAAAAGTCTAAAATGAAAGCTACAGTCATGGACAGAGGCCTACTTACATAACTATGGAAACATAAAATAACTGACTGCTATTTACTTCGGTTCCCCAACTCACTGGGTTCTACGTGATCCACTTTTGCTGGCATCTGGGCCGTCGGGGCTAGTCACTTCTGTGTCGTGCTGTCTTAGCAGGTGTTGCGGTTGCTGATCGTACGCGTCAGTTGAGTTACTTATTTATTTACATTACCGTCCGGAACCCTCCCCAAAGTTAGAAGAAAGTGTAATTAGATGAATGACGAACAGTAACTTCAGTTAACGAAAGTTTATTCAGCACTTGCACATATAAGAGCCCGGAGCGAACTGCCTCCAGCCAGGACACCTACGGTATATATACAGTTACAGAACATTCGAGTACAATGATTCTTGACATTTGTGGATACTTCTAGATCTAAATCGTGGCACAACACCGATTACTGGTAAAATGTGCCTGCGGCTCTTTTTGTCGCTATAAACAGAAATTAATGGATCAGTGTGACTTGAAGAGACATGCAGGATGCGTCGCAGACGTAGGCGCGACCCATACCGTCATCACAATGTGATGCAACGATCTGGGAAACTGCTGCTAGTGTTGGAAGAAGTGTTTCGGCAGTTTAACGGTGTTTGTCGAATGGTTCACGGAAGGCCATAGAACACGACGAGATGGGTCAGGTCGAACCATCCAAACCATGCCCCGAGAAGTTGGACACCTGGTCCGAATAGCATTCCAGAACAGATCTGCATTGTCCTCAGCTCTGGTCCTCCTCTGCTGTGGTGCAACGCTGGAACAGTGTAACACATCGTACACTATCATGGGTGCGAGTCTGTCGACGTTTATTACAACATAGGTTACGTGCGCGTCATC
This sequence comes from Schistocerca gregaria, assembly GCF_023897955.1. Classification (NCBI taxonomy): domain Eukaryota; kingdom Metazoa; phylum Arthropoda; class Insecta; order Orthoptera; family Acrididae; genus Schistocerca; species Schistocerca gregaria. The sequence continues at coordinate 510,386,580 of NC_064925.1, read as the reverse complement.
CACTTCTCCGCCTACCTTTGACGAACGTGCAGAAACATGCTCGACGGCAAGGGAGTGTCACTAAAGGAATGACATCAGATAATGTTTTATGACGAACCCAGGTTCTGTTTGTATGAAAAAAGATGGTGACATTTTGGTTAGTCGCAGACAGGGGAAGCGGCACCACAGTGACTGCATTCGCACAAGACATACAACTCCAACTCAAGGGCTTGTGGTGTGGAGTGGTACTGTGTACAGCCACAGATCACAGATGGTGCGTGTCCTGGGCACTATAATCAGTGTGACCTACGTGAATGACAGCTTGCGAACTGTAGCCATACATTTTCTGCACATCACCCAAGAAGCCATTTTTCAGCAAAACAACGCACGACCACATGTTGTTCCACGAACATGTGGCTTCTTTGCTGTCACAGGATGTGAGCCTTTTGTCCTTGCTCACCAGATCACCAGACTTGTCCCCAAACGAGAATGTGCGGAACATGGTGAAACGACGGGTGCACTGCTGTGACCCAATGCCGACCACAACAGACGATTTTTGGAAACAGGTGAATTCAGCATGAATAGCTATGCCGCAGGACGCCTTTCTCGCCTTATACCCGTCAATGCCATCACTCACGGAACAAGTTATCAGGGGTCAATGGGGGCCCCTGCATCAGGACACATACTGCACCGAGGTGGCTGAAATGCTAATCATTTCTGCAGAACATACTAATGTACATATCCCGTGGATATGAACGTCCTATCTGTAGTCGTTCGAGTTGGTGTATTTTTTATGAATATGAGTGTACATGTTCTGTGATTATGAACTTCCTGTCTCTAGTCTTTCAAGGTTTTTTTCTGAACATGAGAGTACTTGTAAGTTGTTAGCTGTGGCACCTGAAGATGAAGACTTAAATTTAGAAACCGGTCGTGGAATAAACCACGGAAGTTACTAGCAACTGAAGCCGACGTTTGTTCCATATATACACACAATGCTGTAACAATGTACTGTCGACATGGCAGAGGTACCGTTTACTGTCAACTACAACAGCGCAAACCGCAAGCTGTCTTTCATCTGCATTTATGTTAAAGCATACATTTCTGCTTTGTTTCCGTAGCTTTTTCCAACCCCTTTGTGTAGATACAAGTTCCGCTCGGCCACCTACAATCGCAACGCCCGCCGCGTAGCCACGTAGGAGAGCGAGACAAAGTCGCCGGAGACAGAGAGTACACGGAGCGAGAATTTATGGCGCCAAAGTTCTGCACAAAGCGGACGCAGCTGCAGCTGGAGCGCAGCGTGGGGGTGGTTGCCGTCCGCCCCTGGTCACGTTTCAGTGACAATGGAGCGTCCAGAGCGCTATTAGGCGGCGCCTCGGGCGTCGCGGCGCGCTCAGTGGCCGTACCAGGCGTTGCCAAGAGACGGCGTCTCCCACTCGGCGCCGCTTTGCAGGCCAGCACAAGTGTCTCTCCTGGCCAGTGCCGGCGACAACCCGAGAGGCGGCGCGGCACTCGGGGGTTTGCTGTGTCTACGTTTCATAAACACATTATGCCCAGAAATACCAAGTAGATAGCGTCGGAAGCTCCATGCGGCTTTTCGCGGATGATGCTGTAGTACACAGAGAAGTTGCAGCATTAGAAAATTGTAGCGAAATGTAGGAAGATCTGCAGCGGATAGGCACTTGGTGCAGGGAGTGGCAACTGGCCCTTAACATAGACAAATGTAATGTATTGCGAATATATAGAATGGAGGATCCTTTATTGTATGATTATGAAAGCGGAACAAACACTGGTAGCAGTTACTTCTGTAAAATATCTGGGAGTATGCGTTCGGAACGATTTGAAGTGGAATGATCATATAAAATTACTTGTTGGTAAGGCGGGTACCAGGTTGAGATTCATTGGGAGAGTCCTTAGAAAATGCAGTCCATCAACAAAGGAGGTGGCTTACAAAACACTCGTTCGACCTATACTTGAGTATTGCTCATCAGTGTGGGATCTGTACCAGGTCGGGTTGACGGAAGAGATCGAGAAGGTCCAAAGAAGACCGACGCGTTTCGTCACTGGATTATTTGGTAACCGTGATAGCGTTACGGAGATGTTTAGCAAACCCAAGTGGCAGACTCTGCAAGAGAGGCGCACTGCATCGCGGTGTAGCTTACTTGCCAGGTTTCGAGAGGGTGCGTTTCTGGATGAGGTATCGAATATATTGCTTCCCCAAACTTATATCTCCCGAGGAGTTCACGAATGTAAAATTAGAGAGATTCGAGCGCGCACGGAGGCTTTCAGACAGTCGTTCGTCCCGCGAACCATACGCGACTGGAACAGAAAAGGGAGGTAATGACAGTGACACGTAAAGTGCCCTCCGCCACACACCGTTGGGTGGCTTGCGGAGTATAAATGTAGATGTAGATGTACAGCTAATATAAGCGAAAATCATTGCATCCAAGGAAAATACCACAACTGATGGCAAGGCCGTCGTTTCGACGCTCGGCGATTGTGACCGAACGGTTCTGGGCGCTTCAGTCTAGAACCGCGCGCTGCTACGGTCGTAGGTTCGAATCCTGCCTCGGGGATGGATGTGTGTGATGTCCTTAGGTTAGGTTTAAGTAGTTCTAAGTTCTAGGGGACTGATGATCTCAGATGTTAAGTCCCATAATGCTCAGAGCCATTTGAACGTTTCGAGGCTTCCCTCCCGCCTGTGGTACAGGTCAAGGGAAACAGTACGGTGCTCACAAACATACAACATAACAGCACACATAAAATATGTAGAACTACGACTAGATATAACACACACGTAGTGCAATATATGTGTCCAATATAAGAACTTAAAATGTAACAAGTAATACTGATTCGTAGACGGTAGAGAAATACACACAGAATCACATCTAAATCTACATCTACATCTGCATCGATACTAGGCAAGCCAGCGTACGTTGCGTGGTGGAGGGTACCCTGTAACATTACCTGTCATCTCCTTTCCTGTTACAATGGCCAACAGAGTGAGGGAAAACCGACTGTCTATATGCCTTCGAATGAGCCCTAATTTCTCGTACCTTATCTTCGTGGTCCTTACGCGCAATTTGTGTTGGCGGCATTAGAGTGGCACGGCAGTCAGCTTCAAATCTGTGTTCTCTAAGTTATCTGAGTGCTGTTTCTCTAAAAGGACGTCACCTTCTCTCCAGGGATTCCCATTCAAGTTCCCGAAGAATCTCCGTGACACTTGGGTTTTAAAACCAGAGCTGTGAGGACGGGGCGTGAGTCATGCGTGGGTAGCTCAGTTGGTAGAGCACTTGCCTGCGAAAGACAAAGGTCCCGAGTTCGAACCTCGGTCCGGCACACAGTTTTACTCTGCCAAGAAGTTTCATATCAGCGCATACTCCGCTGTAGAGTGAAACTCTCACTCTGGACACTTGGGTGTTGTTCCAATCTACTGGCAACAAATGTAGCAGTTCGCCTCTGAATTGCTTCGATGACTACCTTCAATCCGACATGGTACGTACCCAAACACTCAAACAGCACTCAAGAATACGGCTCCTCCACTTTTCGTACAATTCTCCCAATAGACCGAAGTCGACCATTCGTTTTACCTACCCCACTTCTCACATTCTCTTTTGTTTCATATCGCTTTGCAACGTTTTGCTTAGATATTTAAACGAGTTGACACTGTCAAGCAGGACACTAATGACACCTTATCCTAACTTTACAGCTTTGATCGTAATACTCATCCGCGTTAACTTACTTTTTTGCACATCTAGAGCTGGCTGACATTCACAACACCAACTGGAAACTTCCTGGTCTAAGTCGTCTTGTGTCTCCATACAGTCACTCAACTTCGACACCTTAGCTTATACCACAGTATCATCAACAGACAACCGCAAACTGCTTCCCACCCTGTCCGCCAAATAATTTATGTATATAGACAACAAAAGCGGGCCTATCACACTTCCCTGGGGCATTCCTGACGAAACCCATGTCTCTGATGAACACGAGAACAACGTATTGGGTTCAATTCCTGAAGAAGTATTCCAGCCTTTCACATATCTGTGAACTTATTCTATATTTTCGTACCTTCGTTAACAGCCTGCAATGGGGCGCCGCGTCAAATGCTTCCGGGGATCTATATATATGGATCCTGCCTGTTGCCATTCATCTATAGTTCGAAGTACATCACGTGAGAAAAGAGCACGAGTGATGCTTTCTAAAACTACGCTGATTCGTGCACATAAGCTTCTCACTCTCAAGAAATTCAGTTCAATTAGAACTGAGAATAAGATCAAGTGTTCTGCAGCAAACCGAAATTATGGATATTAATCTGTGATTTTATGGATCCGTTTTTTTAAAATTTTTGGTAAGATCTTTTGGGCACAAACTGCTGAAGTCATCGGTCCCTAAGCTTACGCACTACTTAATCTAATTTAAATTAAGTTACTCTAATGTCAACACACACACCAATGCCCGAGGGAGGACTCGAACCTACGACGGGAGGAGCCAGGCGAACCGTAACAGGACGCCGTGGACCGCGAGCATCCGTTCTTTTAACCTTCTTATATACTGCAGTTGCCTGCTGTTTTCTCCAGTCGTTTAGGAATTTGTAAAATACAATCATGCTGTATTCCATTTAATAATATAAGAAGACATAATTTTGTAGGCTACTTCAGGTGGGACAGGCACAGTATTTCTGACGTGACACTTCCACTTGAACAGTAACAACAAGAACCATAATTTATAATTTATATTTGGTTTTAATATTACAATAAATTTGCAGATCGTCACTTCCCTATCATTCTATTATTTCCTTCTATACTAACACTTACTATTTCCAAACTCCGTTTCCGACAACTAATTTAATTTTCTTTGTAAATTATTGTATTACACTTGTGTTATTGTTCAAAACAAATTTTGTTATCAATGGGGAACGATGTACACTCCTGGAAATTGAAATAAGAACACCGTGAATTCATTGTCCCATGAAGGGGAAACTTTATTGACACATTCCTGGGGTCAGATACATCACATGATCACACTGACAGAACCACAGGCACATAGACACAGGCAACAGAGCATGCACAATGTCGGCACTAGTACAGTGTATATCCACCTTTCGCAGCAATGCAGGCTGCTATTCTCCCATGGAGACGATCGTAGGGATGCTGGATGTAGTCCTGTGGAACGGCTTGCCATGCCATTTCCACCTGGCGCCTAGGTTGGACCAGCGTTCGTGCTGGACGTGCAGACCGCATGAGACGACGCTTCATCCAGTCCCAAACATGCTCAATGGGGGACAGATCCGGAGATCTTGCTGGCCAGGGTAGTTGACTTACAACTTCAAGAGCACGTTGGGTGGCACGGGATACATGAGGACGTGCATTGTCCTGTTGGAACAGCAAGTTCCCTTGTCGGTCTAGGAATGGTAGAACGATGGGTTCTATGACGGTTTGGATGTACTGTGCACTATTCAGTGCCCCCTGACGATCACCAGAGGTGTACGGCCAGTGTAGGAGATCGCTCCCCACACCGTGATGCCGGGTGTTGGCCCTGTGTGCCTCGGTCGTATGCAGTCCTGATTGTGGCGCTCACCTGCACGGCGCCAAACACGCATACGACCATCATTGGCACCAAGGCAGAAGCGACTCTCATCGCTGAAGGCGACACGTCTCCATTCGTCCCTCCATTCACGCCTGTCGCGACACCACTGGAGGCGGGCTGCACGATGTTGGGGCGTGAGCGGAAGACGGCCTAACGGTGTGCGGGACCGTAGCCCAGCTTCATGGAGACGGTTGCGAATGGTCCTCGCCGATACCCCAGGAGCAACAGTGTCCCTAATTTGCTGGGAAGTGTCGGTGCGGTCCCCTACGGCACTGCGTAGGATCCTACGGTCTTGGCGTGCATCCGTGCGTCGCTGCGGTCCGGTCCCAGGTCGACGGGCACGTGCGCCTTCCGCCGACCACTGGCGACAACATCGATGTACTGTGGAGACCTCACGCCCCACGTGTTGAGCAATTCGGCGGTACGTCCACCCGGCCTACCGCATGCCCACTATACGCCCTCGCTCAAAGTCCGTCAACTGCACATACGGTTCACGTCCACGCTGTCGCGGCATGCTACCAGTGTTAAAGACTGCGATGGAGCTCCGTATGCCACGGCAAACTGGCTGACACTGACGGTGGCGGTGCACAAATGCTGCGCAGCTAGCGCCATTCGACGGCCAACACCGCGGTTCCTGGTGTGTCCGCTGTGCCGTGCATGTGATCATTGCTTGTACAGCCCTCTCGCAGTGTCAGGAGCAAGTATGGTGGGTCTGACACACCGGTGTCAATGTGTTCTTTTTTCCATTTCCAAGAGTGTATAAGTAAAATTTTATAGCGTACAACCAGCTTTTCAAACTGTGAGGCGGCAGGTCTTCAAATAGGCTACAGATGGAACGAAATGGAATTTTGTTGTGGTCGGTGCGTAGACTGGTTTCTTGCAGTTCTTCGCACTACTGTAACTTAGCAGACCTCTTAATCTCCGAATAACTACTGTAACTTATATCCATTTGAACTTTTCTTAATGTCTTCCTCAGCTCTAGAATTTCTAATTACCACGTTGCTTAACATCACCAAACTTACGATTCTTCCATATCTCAGTATGTGTTCTATCAATCGATTGCTTCCTTTAGATAATTTTTGCCGTAAATTTCTTTTTTCCCCAATTCGAGTCAGTATCTTCTCATTATTTACCTTGTTAGTCGTTATCTTTCAGCTGTAGCACCATATTTAAAAATATTTCATTCTCTTCTTGCCTGAACTTCATACAGTTTCATTTCACTTCCATACAAGGATACACTCCAGACCTTTAGAAAACACTTCCTAACACTTAAATTGATATTCGATGTTAACAAATTCTATTTTCAGGAATGGATTTCGTGCCATAGGTTGTCTGCATTTTATATCCTCTCTACTTCGGACATCGTTAGTTTTTTTTATGCCCAAAGAAAATAACTCATCTGTTGTTTTTAGTGTCTTTTATTCTAATCTAATTACTTCGTCATCGTGTGACTTAGTTCAACGACATTAATTACACTTGTTTTACTTTTGCTAATGTTTAACTTACAGTCTGTTATCAAGGCAGTAACGGTTTAGATCAACTGCTCGTCCAAGCCCTTTTTCCTACTCTGATATAATTCAGTGTCATGGGTAACCCTAGGAGTTTTATTCCTTCTTCCAGAACTTTAATTCCCTTTCCATATTTCTTCTTAGTTTCTTTTACTGCTTGCTCAATATGCAAATTAAATTACATTGGTGATGGTCTACAACACTATCTCACTCGCTCCTAAATCAGTGCTTTCCTTTCAGATCAGTTTACTTTTATCTCTGGAGACTATTTTATGTACAACTTGTAAATAACTTTTTCTGTCTTGAACTGTATCCCTCCTTATATCATAATTTCAGTGAGTATTTTCCAGTCAACATTCTAAAAGATTTTCCTAAATCTATAAATACAAGAAATATAAGTTTGCCTATCGTAAACTTATGTTTGAAGATAAGTCGTAGGGTTAATAATGTCTCATGTGTGCTTGTGTTTCTCTGGAAGACAAACTGATCACTCTGAGGTCGTTCCACCATTTTTCCATTCTTCTGTGTATAATTCGCAACAGTACTTCGCATGTATTAATTATTAAACTAATTGTTCTTTTATATTTCACCTTTGAACTCTCGTCTTCTTAAGAATTTGGATTATTATTATGCTTTAAAAGGACTTTAGTTCATGTCTTTTACTAATTCTTGAATAAAGATTTAAAAAAGGATGGCATTTTATTGAAGGAGAAATACGAAATAACTTAGATCAGGTCTTACTTACTTCTTATGATTGATTATAGCCGCATTAGTCTACTTTCAGTATTTACACTGTAACCAAGAGAAATATAAAGTTAGTTGTTCCCCATCATTTGAAGTATATGAAAGGTAGAAGTACGTAAATGTACCAGGTTACGTAAAATAGGGGAATGTTGGTATTATCGGCTTCAGCTAGTGATCAACGTTAAAAATGAGAAGACAGGAGAAGCCCCAACATTGCAAGTCACAGACAGTGTGTCAGATACTTTGCATTACTGTTATGATAGAATGGTGCGGCAGAATCATTTTCAACTTTGGTTTTAGTTTGTGCACCTGTTTTTTCCTTAATGCACTCCTTAGCCCTTTGACTACATAATTATGATTATTAACTGAATCTTCCATGGGTTCTTGGTACAACAAAATTATAATAAATGAAATTTATTTAATGGCGACAGCTCTATAAACTTCCTAGATCTCACCACAGATACATTGTTTCAAAATTTAAATAAAAACTGCAACTACAGATATATTAATACGTTCTTGCTCACAACACCCCACTGCTCACAAACATGTAGCTTTCCACTCAATGGTACACCGTCTCTCCACAGACGATTTTAAAACAAAGTTAGATACAATAACATTTATTGCCTCTGACAATGGCTAAAATTTAGTCCTGACTGATCAAATCTTGCTTAGGAAACAAAAACTGAGGATTGTACCCCTCTTCTATATCCCATCTGCTGCCATTTCCGCTAGCAGTACACTACCCGAAATTATAGGATTTTTTACTATGTTAAAACGCCGCAGACCATTGTATTTCCAATTGACAAGATTAGACCCAGTTATTAGCCAACAGTCGGGTATTCAAAAATACCTGTTTTGATTCTGATAAGTTCATACGTCAGTGAGGTAGAGATATAGCAACAAGGCTGGCTAAACATGAACAGAGCTGGAGGTTGTTCAATTCTGACTCCACAGTTGCTGAGCATGTACTGAGTGAGGGCCATAACTACCAGTCAAAATCATTTTTCCTTCGTTTAGCAAACAAAGTCCCAAAACTCAATCTTGCTGTAAGCCCTGGAAATTAACAAACGCTTTGTTCACAGTCCAGATTTAAACTTAAATGACCAGACACACCTTAATATTTCCCTCTTCTAATCTTCACATAATCCTCTCATTTCTTCATTACTTCCCACAGTATCTGTTCCTTCATGGCTCCCCATTACCCTGTATTCATTGAGTTCTTTTATTATATTGAAATTGTATATGTAATCCATATGGTCTGTAGTTACAGTTGTTAAGTCTTTCTTCTAACTGATATTTGTATTACATTCCATATTTAATGCCTCTTGAAGTGGTCTCATCAACTACTGTTTTTATTTTACTTAGTTCATTTATTTAATGCATACTATTACATAAGACAGTTTTTGAGTATAGTGTTAATGTTTTATCTGTTTGTTCCATTTCTATTATACATCGTTTTTCTTTATACTTTTAAAAATACAGTACCGCTACACTATCAGACATGTCATTTTCTGTACATTCGCTCACATTCTTCCAGTTTTCTGCATATGCTCTTTTCTGTTTATCTTATTAATATTGCTCAAGTTATTCATATATTCTGTAATTACATTTCGTATTTCTTTGTTTGTGTATCGCTCTCCGTGTTTTATAACTCTTGAAGTAAGCTTATCAAGTACTAATTTTACTTTATTGGTTTACTTTATTAATGTAAGCTGTTATGCAGGCATGCTTTTTCAGTTTTGTGTTGAAGTTCCTTCCTGTTTACCCCCTTTATATTTTTTATTTTTCAACTTTTTATTTTTTACGTTGCATTACCACCACACTGTCAAAGATGTAATTTACTGTGTGTGTGTGTGTGCTTCAATATTTTCCATTGTCGTTTACGCACATGGTATCTTCTTTGGCGACAATAGTCAGTAAATGTCTAATAATGATCTTGTTGGCCGAAGACCTGTTAACACAATAAATAAATATTGTCAAACAAAAACAAACTAGATCTTTTCATTTATGACCTATGAGTATTTTTATTCAGTCTCTGGGGCCAATGATAAGGTTCTTGTGATGTTTTTCTCACACTCTCTTGGGCACTGGTGAGGTAAAAGTTTAATAATGGCCGTTTTTCATTGGAAAAGAGCTCTCTGCCGTGGCACTCGACTTTCTCTACATTTCGCGCTTGCTATACATATTCGTTTCTTTCAATCATGAATGTATATGTTCTTACGTATATCGTGCGTAGGTGTCAGAATAACACCAGAAGCACCTCACCTACGGAAATCCAGGTACTCCCCGCCCTTTAAAGTTAGTTCAGGCTTTTTTTTCTTACGAATAACGATATTAGATGGCTGAGATGTGCTATCCTAGACGCTGAGATCTCTGTCAGTATTACTGGAATTTTTTCCATATGAAGATCGAAAAACATCAGCAGTGAACTAATGTAACGATGTCGCTCTTAGGGAAGGCGATTGCCCATCTTCAGTTTCTTGAGAGAATTCTAGGAAAATGTATTTCGTTTGTATTTGAAAACGTGTACTGAACATTTGTGCGACACATTCTCGAGTACTGATAGAGTGCTTGGGACCCCCAGCAAGTCTGATGAAACGAGGACGGTGAAGCAGTTCAGTGATGTGCTGCTAGATTTTTTACCTGTGGTTTCGATCAACAATCGAGTATACGGAAGCGTTCCACATGCTGGAATGGAAATCTGTGGATAGAAGAAGGATTTATGACGGAATCCAATACGATCCTACTGTCACCAACGTACATCCAGGTAAGGATCAGGAAGACAAGACAAGAGAAATCAAGGCTCTTAAAGAACAATAGAGTCATTTTTCCCTCGTACCATTTGCGAGAGCGACAGGAAGGGAAACGACTTGTCACGCTACAGGGTGCTCTCCATGCATCGTATAGTGGCCTGCGGAGTACGTATGTAGTTGTAGGCAACTACACGATGCATGTTGTTGTCGAACGGATGGCATCTGTGCATTATTATCAGGGGTAGTTATTTTGTATTGAAACTCTTCCATTCGTCCGTGACCAACGAACGTGAGCACATGACAAAGTACGTAACAACCTGCTGAACACCAGAACTGTAGCCAAAGCACTACGGCAATCCCAACAGTACGACGCTGAGGTACATCAGTTCACTTTCCCATGTTTGTTTATTGACAGGTACTAACAAAGTTGCTGTATGCCTAATAAACGACAGCAGACACACAGAAAAAATGGCGGAAATAAGGGAAACAAACATAAAAAAACAATCTGTGACTTAAAGTAAACCGGCCGCGGTGGCCGAGCGGTTCTAGGAGATTCAGTCTGGAACCGCGCTGCCGCTACGGTCGCAGGTTCGAATCCCTCCGCGGGCATGGATGTGTGTGATGTCTTAGGTTAGCGAGGTTTAAGTAGTTCTAACTCTAGGGGACTGATGACCTCGGATGTTAAGTCCCAAAGTGCTTACAGCCATTTGAACTTAAAGTAAACAAGGTGGTAAGGAACTATTCGCAGACCACAATGTCTGCAACCAAACAGTACACGTGTAAAGACGTTTCATTACTCTTATACACTGAAGAGACAAAACAAGTTGTACACATCCCTAACATCGTTTAGGGTCCCCGCGAGCATGCGGAAGTGCCGCAATGCGACGTGGTATAGATTCAACTAATGTCTGAAATAGCGCTGGAGGGAATTGACACCATGAATCCTGTAGGGTTGTCCATAAATCTGTGAGAAAACGAGGAGATGGAGATCTCTTCTGAACAGCACTTATCAAGGCATCCCAGATATGCTCAATAACGTTTATGTGAGGGGAGTGTGGTGGTCAACGGAGATGTTTAAACTCAGAAGAGTGTTCCTTGAGCCACTGTGTAGCAATTCGGACATTGTCCTGCAGGAATTGCCTAAGTCTGTCGGAATTCACATTGGGCAGGAATGGATGCAGATGATCAGATAGGATGCTTACGTATGTGTCACCTGCCTGAGTCGTATCTAGACGTATCAGGGGTCCCATATCACTTCAACTGCACACACTCCACACCATTACAGAGCCTCCACCAGGTTGAACAGCCCCCCCCCCCCCCCTTGATGACGTGCAGAGTCCATGGGTTATGAGGTGGTATCCATACCCATACATGTCCATCCCCTAGATACAATATGAAATGAGACTCGTCCGACCAGACAACATTTCCAGTCATCGACAGTCCTATGTCGGTGTTGACGGGCCCAGGCGAGGCGGAAGCTATGTGTCGTGCAGTCATCAGGGAGATACGGGTGGGCCATGGGCTCCGAAAGCCCATATCAATGATGTTGGTTGAAATGGTTCGCACGCTGACACTTGTTGATGACCCAGCACTGACATCTTTACCAATCTGTGGAAAGGTTGCATTTTAGTCCCGTTGGACGATTCTCTTGCCGTCGTTGGTCCCTTCCTTGCACGATCTTTTTCCGGCTACAGCTATGTCGGATATTTTATATTTTACCGGATCTTCATATTCAAAATACAGTTGTGATATCCCCACTTCATCGCTACCTTGCAGATGCCGTGTCACATAGTTCGTGCGCGGACTATAACACCGTTTTCAAACTTATTTAAATCTTGATAACCTTCCACTGTAGCAGCAGTATCCGATCTAACAACTGCCAGACACTTCTTGTCTTATATAGATGTTGCCGATCGCAGAGTAGTACACTGCCTCTCTACATACCACTGTAATTGAACGCACATGCCTATACCAGTTTCTTTGACGCTTCATTGTAACTGTGCACTAATTTGCCTGTTTCGGTATTAAAGAACCTACTCGTGGTGGCGATATTGTCGCAAAAACTAGTTTTGGAATAAAGGTGGCCCCACAATCCAATATTATTATCTGGGATGTTGGGCTGAATCTTTGAGCAGTAGTCTCGTTTCGAATACGATTTCCTTCTTCGACAGTGATACTTTAATAAGGATAATTGAACGTATGGAACTCCTAAAGTAAAATACTGGTAGAACTTCATTTTGGCTTTATTTCTTTCGCTCCGTCGCTGTGTGTGCAAACGTCTGTGGGAAATAAAGGATTTCCGCGCCGATCTGTCGGGACCTCAGGCTACGGAACCAATACGTCAGGGGTGGCCGACTCCGGCAGCGTCATATCTGCAGCTGACGCCAGCAGACATCAGACAGACGGCGCCTGCGCAGTCAGGGTGCGCGGTGACAAATGCCGCCCCTAATGTCGGTTTGCCGCAGGTAGAGGCGCGTGCGACGCGCAGCTGCGTAGCCCGTTCTTTCGGCTCCGCGAAAAGAGTTCGTCACATCCTCTGCGTCTCATCATTCAATAGCCGTTTCTGTTCCGTGGTGGTACGTATGAAACGAAGGAAATTTTCAATATCTCCACAGAACCACGCCCCATATGTGCATTCCCATCCAGATACACTTCTAAGCGGATCCTTAGGTGTGATGAATGGATGTCTTTGTTTCGATCAGTTTCCTCTCTGATGAGATTAGGCTGCCACAATTTCCTCCCCTGTGATGACCTCTTCTTACCAGAGTGACACTTGCAGCAAACACAATCGATTATTTGATGGATGTATCGCAAACGTTGCCCTACACTCGTCTCTTACCACTTTTACTGTCGTTCTGTAACTTCAGGTTTGTGCTACCTACTCAGTGCTTTCGCTGACAGTCCATCAGACAACCTCCTAAAACGTTAATTTCTCACTCCACTAAACAATGACCTTTTTCGCTTTGGCACTGTCAGTTGCACAGTCTTTTAGTTCACACTATCAGATGATTTTTGTAATGTACCATTTTTAAGTCTCTCGAAGTTTGCAGTTTTACTGTATCACCTTTTGGGGGTGTATGCAATGAACGTCTTTCATATACACTGCTGGAGCCGCTTTCAGAGAGGTGGCTGAATGTCTGTGGAAGACATCCGAAACCAGGGAAGGTACTCATTTTGGACTCTCGATTGTGGATCGGTGTTCAAACGTATCCCAGACGTGTTCCATAAGGTTCAGTTCGGCAGTTGAGGCAGGTCAGGCCATTTAAGTTGTGTTACTGTCCACACAAAACTGTCTCACACAAGCTGCCGTATAGAAGTGTGGATTTCCGTGCCCATACCAACATTCATGGACTCCAAACTGTTACTCTGACGTACATAGCACATAATGTCCTAGAAGTATTCACATCCTCCCACATTCAGCGTCTGCCTAAGTGGGGTAGGACGTCAGACGGACCGACTTTGAGAAGGAGGGGCACCACACGACATTTAAATTTCCACTGTCTATACTTTTACAAATAAATTCATAAAACTTCGTCAGCATGACCACGAAGGATTCAGGATTCACACTTATAGTAGTGGAAGTTCAAAAACATAAAAAGATAATTTTTTACATGTGAAACTTCGTAATTTTTTCACTTACTATAGGCTGCATTTGTTGCTATAAGTACATTTTTCTTCATAAGGAAGAGAGATTCTTCGATGAATTTTGCACAGCACACAAACCATACTTACAGATGTATGAAACTCTAGAATTTATGTAACTTATGACAAACTGAATGATCTGCTACATTTTAAACTTCTTATGTAGAAAAAAAAACTCAAATTTTGTAGTCAATTATCTCAATTTTTACGACAGTTTTTAAGTGATTTAGACAATTCTAGAGTTTCATACACTTGTAAGTATGCTTTGTATGCTGTAAAAAATTCATCAAAGAATCTCTCTTACTTAGAAATAAAAGTGTGCCTGTAACAAGAAATGCAGGAAGTAGCAAGTGAAAAAGTTATGAAATTTCACAAGTAAAAAAATTTATTTTGTTATTGTTTTGAACTGGCACTGCTATGAGTGTGAATCCTTCCTGGTCATTCTGACAAGTTTTATGAATTTATTTGTAAAAGTATAGACAGTGGAAATTAATATGTCCTGTAGCGCCTCCCTTGCTCCAAGTCGGGCCGTTCGACGACCTACCCCTCTTAAGCGCAGTAAGGAGACCATCCCTAAGCACGAAAAGCATCGACATACTTTAACACCACCTCCTATGCAGTTCACTGCTGGCACTCACTACTCATAGTGACAGGTAACTTTCACTTGGCATTCGGCAGACCCCCAAACCATTCCATCCGATTGGCACAGGATAAACACGATTCATTCCTCCAGATCTCTCGTTTCTAGTCATCCACTGTCCAGTGCCGTCGATGTTTACATAACCTCAAGCTTCGCTTAGCACTGACTACAGAAAGACGCGGCATATGTAGAGATGCTCGTCCATTATACCACATTCTCTTTATCTCTCTAGCTGGATTACTGGTAGGACCTTAGCGCTCAAGAGTGATTCAAGCCACTGATCGTTTGTGATTTTTTATAACCGCCCTCCGCATTGCTCGACGGCCTTTTCTGTCAGTGCATGATGTCTGCCTACTCTTCGTTTGGCTGTTGTCTTTCCTTTACATTTCCACTGCATAATCACATCACCAAAAGTTGACTTGGGCGGCTTCAAATGGTTTGAAGTGTCCCTGACGAAACTGTTACTCAGGTGACATGCAATGACTGATTCACGATCCCTCCTCTTTGTGTGCTGGTGTGTCTGTCTCTCATGACAACTAGTGGTCAATTCCGCATTGCATAGAGGTGTCCGGATTGATTCGATCGGAGAGTGTCAAATCCACACAATGTCACTGTGTAAAATTATGAGGAGCAACCATTTAACAGCGTCACATCAACGAAATCAGCTGATCGTGTGAAATAAGTGTCTGTGATGACAATGCATGAGAGGTGGAAAACAGAACAGTTTTTTGGTAGATTTGTAGCTGTGGCAACCTATAAGAAAATACCGGATTTTCCTCGTGCACTTTTCTGGCTTTCTCAGTCCACGGTTCACTTTTATAATTCCTGTACCGGTACACCAAATCTATATTCTTAGAAATTTCTTTCTCGTATGAAGGCCTGAGTTTGCCGGTAGTAGATTCTTTTGCCGGTCAGTGCCTGAGTTTGCTTCCTATATCCATCTTGCTTCGTCCGTCATGCGTCAGGTTGCTTCCAAGGTAGCAGAATTCTTTCTCCTCGTCTATTCGTGGTCTAAAATTTTTAAACTTTTATCGCCAATCTCATTTTTGCTACTTGTCATTACTTTCGCCGTACCTTTGATTTACTCTCAGTGTATTTTCTGTGCTCTTTAGACTATTGATTCCGTTTAGTAAGTTCGATAATTCTTCTTCGTCGTCAGTGACGGTAGCAATGTCATTGGCGAACTTTGTGATGATTAGTCTTCCACCCCTAATTTTAATCCTATTCTAGAACATTTCTTTTATATATGACTGTACTTCTAATATGTACGGGTTGATCAGTACAGGAGACTTCATCACTTAGTCCCAATTTAATCTCTCTTGGTCTTGCATTCTTTTTTGCATTTGTTTAGTTCCATTACATACTGAATTCCGTTTACTATTTTTTTTTTCAAATATCTTTCATCATTTTACATTTTGTTATGTTTTCAGTAGTTCATCAAATCTTACGTAACTCAGCGTCGTAGTAAATTATATTGCATAGTCCATCGTACAGAGTGACAAATATTGAACTACACGAAGAAAACGTAGATTAGTTACAAACTACGGCGTGCACACACTTTATTCAGCATGTAAACGTCACTATACATATTCAGATTTAGGTTATGACATGTTCAATATTCCTGCCATCATTGGCTGTCATATGGCGCAGACGAATAGTAAAACTCTCCATGACCTACTGAAGTGTTGGAGTTATTGTTGTACTACTTCTCTTCACTATAGACCCATAAAAATTAGTCGCATGTGTTCAGATCCGGAGAATATAGCGGCCGATCGAGGACACTGCCAGTAATCCCACGGTACTCCAGAGCCAGAATGCTGTCCCCAAAATGCTCTTCAAGAATATCAAACGCTCTCCGGCTTCGATGGAGTCGAGCTTCGTCTTGCATGAACCACATCTTGTCGAAATCAAGGTGCTTTGGATAATGGGAACGAAATCATCTTCCAAAACCTTCACGTACGCTTCGGTAGTCACCATGCCGTCAAGGAATATCGCACCGAATATACCGTGACTGGACGATGCATACAACACAGTCACCGATTGAGAAGAGACGTCCTGACCACGAAATTCGGATTCTCAGTCCCCCAAATACACGAATTTTGCTTTTTGACGAACCTATCCGAATGAAAGTAGGCTTAGTGGCTAAACTAAACAAAAATGCACACACTAATTCCCATCATACCCCGCTGCCAAACGTGTAGTTTGAACGTCCAAACGCTAGCCGTTCAGAAATTATGACGATTTTTTTCACATAGTTCAATAATTGTCACCTTGTGTGTTCCGAAAATAGAGTAGTTATTTTGCTGACTGAGAATAGTCGTCAACCTTTTTGTCTTATCATCCACCCAAAGGTCTTTAGCGATTCACTGTACTCTTCATCCATTCAGGTTACCACATGTCTTTTAACGCTTCTTCGTAAATCTGATACCCGTTACTTACGATCAAAATGCCACACGATTTCTCAAGTTGTCTTTTGCGAAATTCACCTCGTGAAAATCAGTTTTTCTGACCGTGAAACTTTACCATACCATATTTGATTTTCTTGCATGCTCCCTTTTTATGTTATATATTCAACAAGCGTATCCATTGATTCTCAGGTGTCTCTTTTATTACCATCAATTTTTCCAGAAAAGAGGAGAGCTTCTGTCTACCTGTACATACAATTTGCTTTATATCGTGCGGTAGTGTATGTTATTACAACAAATAATCCGATTTACTGATAATACCGGTGGTTTTAAATTTTCCGCCTTCCATTACAATGCACAAGTTCAGCCTATAAACACAAGTTTATTGTAAAGAAAATGTTTGACTGCACATCATTTACTATGTATAAAATATGTGCATTGTTCGAGTAATATAATTCTATTCGAAGTAGATTTGTGTCCTCACTGGCGTAGAATACATAGGGCTCCATCTCTTGTGAGCGTTTGCGTATGTGGAAATGTACGAAAATATAAGTGACACTTATCTCTGTACGATACTACGATAAGTTTCAATCTACAGCTGCCACATTTTAGTTACGTTAAAGAGGAGGAAGAAATTAATGAGGTGAAGACAGAGTTTAAGAGTCAATAACACATAAAGAATTTAGGGCGGAACACTATCTGAGTAGAATAAGACAGGGAAGTAGAATTGGCTATGACTTCAAAGAAGGAACTCTCCGAGCATTCGGCAGAAATTTAATTAAAGAATTGAGTATAAAATTAATTGCTGAGCGACGGAAACTTCAAATGGATCCTCACAAATGGAAGTTTATTATTCAGCAGGGAAGTTAATTATTTATAATATTATTTTTTTGTAATCTATCGTATTAATTATTCTCTTCTCAACTTGCGATCGATTAAGGTCCACCTTCGCGGGCTTTAGCTTTGATGTTGTATATTTCTGAAAATATGCCGGTTTATCGATATCCGACTTCCTCCGGTGTACTTATCGGCTATTCCTCATAATATATTGACTATTCTAAGAATATGAAGACAATTTAATACAAGGAGCCTGGAAAAAAGTAACACAGTCGATATTTAATTGACCACGTGCATTAAAACAATATCTTAAATAGTGAATTCTTTTTCGTACGTAGAAACATGCAAGAACCACCACATTACGAGGAACAAGAGGGTTTCCGTAATTAATGTTCCAATTTCTAAAAGTTGTAGAAAGAGAATGACTGCTCAGAATGACAAATTTGAACATAGGGGGAAACGTCTCGGGGAGAAAACACGAACATTTAACCTACAGATTGTGCTGTAAGCGTCTGAGCTTAAACGGGGTCGGCTACAAGTGACAGATGAATCGCAGTACGACGGCTATGTTTTGTGTTGCTTGTTATACCAACCGTTACGGTCAATGTGCATGACCGCACAAGTTCGGCAGTCAACAGTTGCGGCACTGTTAGCTACGCAAGCCCATCCAACAAGGCACGGTCGTACACATTGGATGGGAGAACTGATTTTTAACTGAGGCCAAAATCCGCGTGAAAGACAAAATGACATGGTTTGTAACTGTCGCATGACTCGCGCAAGTCAAATGCAGTATGCTATCTACCGTTTTCTGCCACACGTTGAAATCGAGAAACAGCATGCTCCACAACAGATGTGAGTGTCTCGGGGGTCCCATTCAGAATGCGTTGTGCAACACCGAAAACAGCGTTTTTCAAATAACCATCAGACAGAAGTCGCATGGATTAAGATCAGGTGATGTGGTCGTCCAGGAAGTAGGGAAATGACGGCTGATAATTCTAACACTTCCGAAATGCCTCAGCAGCAGTCGCATCAATGCAGTGTGCAGAGGAGCTCCACCTTGGGTAAAAATGACGCTACTGACACATCCATACTGTTGAAGGGGTGGAATGACGTTGGTACGCGAAGACCCTCATACCGTTTGAGAGTGACAGTCCAGGTAACAGGACCCGCAGGAATGGTGTCATTGAAAGAATGTGGTCCCACGATAAACGATGCCATCAACCTGCAACTTGTAGTAACCGTTGCGGAATGAATTGTTACCAATAGATGTGCTCCCCCATTTCCCGTTGCCCATTTTCTGTAACCCTGGGACATGCAATAGGTTTCGTGTGTCAACGGAATGTTCCATCATCATTCATTCTCCGCTTCCATACGAGCAAGAAATTCCGGAGCGAACGTTTGTCTCGTTGCCAGGTCACCAGAAAGCAGCTCCTGATCATGGATGATTTTGTAGGTGCAGCGGTGCAGGACGTTTCGTGGATTTTATGGAACGTGCTCCCAGGCATGTCCAACAAAAGGGGGCTCTGAGCACTATGGGTCTTAACAGCGGAGGTCATCAGTCCCCCAGACTTAGAACTACTTAAACCTAACTGACCTAAGGACATCACATCTGGAACCGCGCCAACGCTGCGATGGCAGGTTCGAATCCTGCCTCGGACATGGATGTGTGTGATGTCCTTAGGTTAGTTAGGTTTAAGTAGTTCTAAGTTCTAGGGGACTGACGACCTCAGAATATAAGTCCCATAGTGCTCAGAGCCATCTGAACCATTTGACATCACACACATCCATGCCCGAGGCAGGATTCAAACCTGCGACTGTAGCGATTGCGCGGTCCCAGACTGAAGCGCCTGGAACCCTTCGGCCACTCCAGCAGTCCAGCAATTCCACGTGCATTGCATGTTTGCTCACCACCGCTCTACCCCTCCTGGAATGCTGTCACCACATCTTTGATGGACGTCGGATCAAATTCTTTCCTGCCTCTGTCACAATGCGTTTCTAAGCAACTCGTTTTTTTTTTGTCGAATGTTGTAATGATTTTCTCCACAGCCTTAGTTAATGTCGGACAAATGCCTTTCTTCATACCCTTGAGGGTCTAGAACTTCTGCGGTGCTACTGGCCCTTAGTCACCGTTCTGTTAAACTGCTTAACAAGCAGCGTGCGATCCTTGGTGGAAACAGTAATGTTGGGCGCATCAGATTCACAATGAGGGACTGGCGTGTGACGTGCGTTCGTCATGGTGTATATTCATACTGTCCGCGTCACCTATCAGTCAAATTTTCGTTAAATATTTGTTTTTGTTCAATGACGTTTCCCCTGCATAAATACTATGTTGATTCTTATTTGACGTCATACTGAGCAGTGGTTCTCTTTCTATACCTTTTAAAACAGAAACTTTAACAATGGACACGTCATATAACATGATGAAATTTGTCCGCAGTACAGTGGTGGACAGCTTCATCGTTGAATCTGCCTACGAATTTTAAAACTGTGACGAAGAAGAACTCCAGCATTGATCTAGATACCTTTTTAAGACCTGGTTCTGGCGTTTTCAACACAAAAAGGAAACGTTTGATTATGAGATACGATGTGGTACCGGAGGAAATGTACATTACAAAGGTAACAGTGAACGTCATCATTTTCTTGAAATCGGACGAACTGTTCCTCATCTGTACGCAGAAACTTGAAGGGAAGTAAAGTTTATCACAGATGATAACCGTTGGAGATTCCTTGATTCGTTTGTGACCGAGATCTATTGTAAAGACCCTGTACGTAGGCTGTTTAGGTTTTTATATTGGTAACGCCACATAGCGCTCTGTATGAATATCACTGGCTGTGCTGTGCGCAGTCTGTGGCTGGGTGGCATTGTTGTAAGATTCGCTATTGTAGTGTTGGGCAGCTGGATGTTAACACCGCGTAGCGTTGCGCAGTTGGAGGTGAGCCGCCAGCAGTGGTGGATGTGGGGAGAGAGATGGCGGAGTTTTGAAATTTGTAAGAGTGGATGTCATGAACTGCTATATGTATTATGACTATTAAGGTAAATACATTGTTTGTTCTCTATTAAAATCTCTCATTTACTAACAATACCTATCAGTAGTTAGTGCCTTCCGTAGTTTGAATCTTTTTTTTTAGCTGGCAGTAGTGCTGCTCGCTGTGTTGCAGTAGTTCGAGTAACCAAGATTTTTGTGGGGTAAGTGATATGTGAAACGTATAGATCAATGTTAGTCAGGGCCATTCTTTTGTAGGGATTTTTTAAAGTCAGATTGCGTTGCGCTAAAAAATATTGTGTGTCAGTTTAAGCACAGTCATGTATAATTTTTCTAAGGCGACGTTTCATAACTCTTATTACAAGGTAGGAACGATGGTGCTTCGAACTGTCTGGAGGCTGGGAAAGAACTGGAATGCTCGCAGTATTGCAAGTGTCGATGGAAGACTAAGTTTGTTTCCAAACATCGATCGATTTCAGAAGACGCTGCAACAGACGTTATTCATTGGAACAGGGATATAAAAAGAGTATTGTAGTCACCATTTAATTGAAGACTAATACGTTAAATCAGACTCGTAAATGGGTTTCGATGACGGCTAGTTCACGCCAATCCAATTACTTCTAGTCGTTAAATCGTGAGTGTCGTAGAACCACTACTGATCCGAAGAACAGCGGGTCAGCAAGGGTGCGTTCAGAAACGGTTTAGTTTGTGGTTGACGGCCGACTACTGTGGAGTGTGTTCTGCTAGTTTATTCTTAATGCGAGTCATGCAAATAATTAAAGCTGGAACAACGTTTTACCTATTAAAATTAGGAAGAAGAGAACAAGTTTAAAAGAAGAGAATAAAACTGAACAGCATAGAAACTAGGAGATAAAGTTATTTTTAAAAGAAATTTCCATGTAGACACATTCTTCTTTGAACTCTGGTAGCTGTATAGTCGCAATAGTACTTTTTCACTCTAACAACGTTCTAAAGTTGCCTAAGTCTTGTATTTGAAAAAAGCGTGATATGTAGTCCAAAGTACTGTTGCTCATTTACAGGAAATTATTCTTAAGCAAAAGGGAAGGGCGTTTTACAGTTTTGGAACTGGAGGTGTTTTATTGTTACTGATACCTGTCTTTTGACTGTGTGATGGACATTTCACATTCAACAAGCACTCATGTCCCACGTACATGGTAAAATATTTGTCCGTGTTCATTACTCCATTCAAAGACATCAAAATCCACGTTATCCGTAGACCAAACATTACGTACAGCGAAAGAAACCATCAATAATAGGCTCTAACAGGTATGTATGTAGTCACGCGTCACTGTTCAATGAGTTGAGGTCAGGAAAGCTTCTTTACCATGTTATTTACTAGACTGAGATGACGAAAACAATTTAATAAGGCATTCAAGTAATAAATTTTGTCTGACACATTGTCAAAAATGATATTAATGGGAGGAAAATCTCACTCCTTCGATATAAAGGAAGGTGTACCCAAAGTTTGTGGCATGTCTGCAACTCTTTTTAGTCGTGTTCTGGAAGAAACAGTAAGAATTTGGAATGAAAAAGTGAATGAATATAAGACTTTACCAATAAGGAAACAAAAGACTGGAATAAACTGTCATGTATTTGCAAATGACTTTCTCACACTTTCTGAAAATATGTGATCTGCTGTAATATTAATTAATCTCTTAGAGAATATAAGAAGGTGAACTCGCTTAAGAATTTCTGCAGGAAAAAAAAACAACAATTTTAAAAAGTTAAATATGTTGGGAATGTAATCCAAAAAAATTGTTTGGAAAAGGCCGCTGTAGAGAAAAATGTACACAAAATGGCGTCTGTACATAGAACCATCTCCTCGTCCAGACCCTGAAGGCGCAAGAGACGTCAGGCGGCAGCCTTGTCATCCATTGACATTCCCCGTCATGTGCATCCGGTTTGCAGGAGCATTTAGTCAGCACACCGCACTTCCGACTGTTTTTCCTACTTATCAGACCTTGGAGCCGTTACTCCTCATTCAGGTAGATCCTCAGTTGTCATCACTAGATTGAATGCATCCCGTACCAGTCTTCCCACCAATATCTTGGTAGTACCAAGAATCGAGCTCGGATACTCGGATACGTCGCATGATAGCCATCTACTGTAACTATTAAGATTTCAAGGCTGCAAAATGGCATATGGAATAACTAAAGATTTTTGCAACAGAAAATGCCTGTCTAAAATTGCACAAATGGGACATTATAAATACTAGACATGGGAAATTTTAGGAAAATATTAGGCATACGAAATGCTATGGAAGGCTGGAAATTAGGATGTAATGAAGAAATTGATCGAAACATAGGAAATATATGAAAAGTAATGAGGATAGGAAGGCTGGCTTTTTTGTGTATGTAAATCGAATGGAAGACAGTATAGGCACCTAAAAGAGCTTTAAATGTCAGTGGAATAAGAAGTGAACAACTAGTTGGATTTCTGAACTTAAAAAAGTTTTAGACGTAAGTAGTAAAACAGTTGAAGGAATAACGGACAGAGAATTGTTTACAGAAAAGGTATTGAATTTGGAAGGCTTGCAAAGTAGATCAATGAAAAATTCTTATCAGAGTTGGTCATAAGATATGACGAAAAGATGTAGTGAACAGATGAAGGAGGGCTGGAAGAAAATAAGAGAACAGTGTATAATGAAACGAAACTGGAACGTGACTCTTAGATTGTTCATCTGAGACGAAAAGAAATGTCTGAGTACCTACTGTTTTACTGGTCAAATCTGAAGAGGTTCTAATGATCTCATGTTTAAATTGTTTACTGTACACTAAAGTCTTTCTCTCATCGCGTACTCCAGCCTGACGTCGATACCACCTGCAAAGATGGAGGCGTCACATGTTTACCGTGGCGTTGCAGCGCGTTCCCTGCGACATAAAATCTGAGACGCGCTTCATGGAGGCCATCAGAGACAGGCGCTTCGGCGCGGTCGTAAACCTGCGTGACGTCTCCAGACGCCCCTCGTAACGCCGGAAAGAGTGAAGAGTGCTTGCTGTCTCTGGGTGCGGCGCTGGCACAGCCAAACACAGCGATCAGTGCCTTCCAACACTCACGTAGATCAACTGTTCAACACTACATTTTATTTTATGGTAGGAACTTAAAACAGAAAGACGGATTCGATAACAGCTTCCTCAGCTTGGACCATTTCATTCACGAGATCAATCGTTTAGCTATCGTCATCATCATCATCATCATCGTCGTCGTCGTCGTCGTGATATCTTCGTCATCAAGCATTTGAGATGCGTTGCTGAGTAAATGACTTCTCTAAAATTTTACATGAGCGTTGGCGCTCAGCTGTACTATATCATGTTGCTATGGTATGTTTACTAATGCCATCTGCCCGCTATGCAATAGATTGCGATCTCTGTCTTTTGTTATCTTTTGGAATCCAGTAAAGAACAACCTTAACAATCAATGTACAGAACAAAATACATACACTGATTAATATCCATGCCCCAACAAATGACAAAAACACGAGAGATAAGAATGGAACGGAAATATTTTTGGAAGAACTGGACCAAATGATGTCAGACATACCTGACACCCATATTAAAATCTTGCTTGGAGACGTCAGTGGAAAAATTCGGAAAGAAAGAAAATATCACACTGTTCTTGGCTCATAAACCGACAGACAGAATGGTCAAAGACTAATTGAACTTTGCATAGCTCATGGACTTGTTCTCGAAAATGCAAGATTTAAGAGAAGACCGCACAAGCTAATTGCGTGGAAATGCCGTAATGTTAAAATGGGGAAATGTCAAATAGGCCATGTCGCAATGGATAAAAAGTACCACAAGGAAATCTCTAACGTCAAAGTTCCTCATGGGGTGAACATCGATTCAGATCATTACATTTCAAAGATAAGAATTGAGTTAACCACAAGAAATAAAAACAAACCATCGAAATGCGCCATGGGGATAAAATATGACCCTACCTATTTAATAAATAATGTGTTGCATTCAGAGAGATCCAACACATTTCCAAGCGACGAACTGGGATCGATTATTGATTTACTGAAGAACATTGCTGAAGGGATTGCCCCTCTAGGATCAAGAAAGAAACTTGCCTGCTGGAATAAAGAATGTGATAAAGCAATACAGAAAAGGCACAAAGAATAGCTCAATGACCAGTAAAAGAAAACTGAAAGCCTCGAGAAGAGCTAACCATTGCCAGGAGACAAAGGCCAAGGTATCAGAGGAATCAAAACAGACCATCAAAAAGAAAACCTAAACTTCATAGAGGAATCATTCAAACAACATAAAGCAAGGGACTATTATAGGACATTCCGAAAATATCTAAGTACACTCCACCCACACTCAAATCAAGACAATGACAACATTCTAGCCGATTACTTCAAAGAATTACTAAATGCCGAGGAACCAAAAGATTACCTAGATATCTAACCACATCCAGAAAACAAAACACATCCAGGGAAGATCACACCATCCGATCTCAGTGAAGTGGCTCAAGAACCACAAAGCAGCAGGGGAGAATCAACCTGTCGCGGTTCTGTGGAAGAACACAAATAAACAAACACTTCGAAACCTGCGTAAGCACATAGCAGGCATCTGTAATTCTGAGAAAAAAAGCCAGAAGAGTGGAACACAGCTATAACCCACCCAATACAAAAAAGGGTGATAGATCGGTTGCAAATAACTATCGGTGGATGTCTGTACTCGATGTCACATATAAGATCTTGTCTAGAATTATCTGTACAATAATTCAGGAACAACTCGA
The DNA here is from genome assembly GCF_023897955.1 of Schistocerca gregaria. Classification (NCBI taxonomy): domain Eukaryota; kingdom Metazoa; phylum Arthropoda; class Insecta; order Orthoptera; family Acrididae; genus Schistocerca; species Schistocerca gregaria. The sequence goes on along the minus strand of NC_064925.1, from coordinate 510,360,741 downwards.
CCAAGAACTTCGAGAATACCAAGGAGTATTCCGTCCTGGGAGAAGCTCCCCAGATCAAATTATCAGCCTTAAGTGGATCATGAAACATCGAAGGGTGAGAAACAAGAAGTTGGTCACCGCTTTTGTTGACTTCAAGAAAGCATACGACAGAATCCATCGTAAATCATTATTTAAAATCCTACCGGAATTTGGGTTGCACCTGAAACTCATTAATCTTATTTGACTCACTCTTAAGAATACGAAATCAAAAGTTAAATCAGAGAGGAACTATCTGAATCATTTGAAATCCGGGCTTCTCTCACTACTACTATTTAATTGCGGACTGGAGAAAGTAATGCGAGAGTGGAATAAGAAATGCCAGCCAGTCATCAAGATTGACAGAAATATCAAACTCAATTGCCTGGTATTTGCTGATGATCTAGCGCTGCTCACAAATAGCGTGGAAGAGGCTAAACACCAAATGGAAGAACACTAAACAATAGCAGCAAACGTCGGACTACAGATCTCGTTTGAAAAGACAGAAATGAGGCCATCCTTCAAGGTTGAAACACCAGCCATTATAATGAACGATAACAAACAAATTAAAATTGTAAATACATTCAAATATCTGGGGGAGGTTATAAGTTAGAATTCAAACGGGAAAATGTCAGTAGAAAGCAGAACAACTAAACTCAAACAAGCGCAACGCATCACCTGGCCAATGTACAAGAAGAAATGTCTCTCGATAAATGCAAAACTCAGACATTACCACTCTGCTATTAAACCTGAAGTAAACTATTGCAGTGAAATACTGTTCTAGATGAATATCAAATCAACCACATACAAGTACAGATGAGAGACATAAGAATCCTTAAAACAAGAATAAACAAAAAATGCTAAGTAGAGGGAAAGAGGCGATTATTACCTAACAAGGTTGCATATCAGTAAACTGAGCAATAACTGACACAATGCGGAAAAATAGGGTTGCATTTTTTCCTACCATGCAGTTATAATGTCACATTAGCTGAAGGCAGAACCTTCTTGTTGTAAAATAAAATATGGGGTGTTCTGAAATAATTCAGCCGATTTGATTTTTTCTAGCATACGAACGAAGTTAGACACTTGGGTCGAGATTTTACTTACGCATCGAACCTAAAACTTTACTTTGGCATCAATTGTGAGTTGCCGATTCATGTGGTTGCCGATCGGCATCTCCCAGGTGGAGCTACCCCACTCGTTTGTGCATGAGGCTGTGTGTCGAGAAGCTGCTAACACAGCCACAGTAGGTATTTTGCATTCTCTGTTTCCTCAGCAGCTAAATACTTATCAATGTGTGTAGTGACTAAAGCCGAGAACATGGCACTGCACCTTTCATTCAATAGGGAAGGTACCATTATCGTAGTGCACTGTTGGTCCACAAGATCACCTAACCTCACGGTATGTGATTCTATTTTGTGATAGTTAATAAATGACTCAATCTACATGTCTCTCCTTCCAGTATCCTGCGGGTAACTAGAACACTACAAAGCAATGGCAGCAAATTCAGTTGTGGTGTCACCGCAAGGCACCACGCTGGCTAGGTTGTAGGCTTCAAATCGACAGCGGTCCATCAGTACATATCAGACCCTCGTGTCGCCACTGTCGACGCTAGCAGACCGGGCCCCGCCACTCGGCTTGCCTCTCAGATAAGCTAGCGCACTGCCCAGTTCTACAGCCGACTTGAATAGGATTGGTTCACTCATTATAACTTCAGAGATCTCACTTGCAGAGACTCTACTTAGCCTTTGGCTAAGTCAGTAGCTACGACCTAGAAAGGCGCCACACACAATTTATGCATTCCCAACTGAGTCACCTAACATTACCACTGGAAATATTTCGTATACCACATCAAATACTGACGAATCGATTCCACAGACCGAACGTGAGGAGAGGGGCTAGTGTAATTGGTTAATACAAACCTTAAAAAAATGCATGGAAGTATGTCTTTTTTTTAACACAGACCTACGTTTTTGAAATGTAACCCCGTTACTTTTGTTAGCACATCTGAACATATAAACAAATACGTAATCAGTGCCGTTTGTTGCATTGTAAAATGTTAATTACATCCGGAGATACTGTAACCTAATGTTTATGCTTGAGTACCACTCCTCCACAGTTCGATCGTGTGTGTCGGAGAGCACCGAATTACGTAGGGATCCAAGGGGAACGGTGATGGACCTTAGGTACAGAAGAGACTGGAACAGCACATTACGTCCACATGCTAACACCTTTTTAATGGTCTTTTTCACTGACTCTTATGTCCATTACAATTGCACACAATTGCAATCTCTGGCGTAATGAACGTCGTACACGCCGCAGTACATCTGGTGTAATGTCGCCGCAGGCTGCCACAATACGTTGTTTCATATCCTCTGGGTTTGTAGGCACATCACGGTACACATTCTCCTTTAACGTATCCCACAGAAAGAAGTCCAGAGGTGTAAGATCAGAGAACGGGCTGACCAATTTATGTGTCCTCCACAACCTAGGCGACTTTGTTCACAAAACTCCCACTAGTATTAGCCGAACGCCCACTAATGATACCACACAGTATGAAGAAAAATAAATGGATAAAATGCGTATGGCTACAAGCCTGCTATCGTTTAATTAACTTCAACTTGGGAGGTTAAAAGAGACCATGACTCATGTTTAATGCAATGAAATGTTGCCCCTTTATAGGAAGTTCAGCCCACATGCGAGTAAACGCTGTTTATTAAAGCTGTGGAGTTGCCTGGAATTTCGCAAAGGGCAAACGTATGGAAAGAAGGGTTAACCAGAATTAACCAAGACAAAAGTGTAATTAGAGTACCTGCCGTAGAACTCACATATTTACTAACGAAAGACGAAAATAATTTTTTTCAGAAAGACGCAATTTATGCAATGAAAATATTTTTGACATCTGTGCGCAGCGATACTAATAATCCGCAAAACAATGAACTTGTGCGGTACCACAAATTATCTCTATGACATCGTCTCCCCTGATACGTTTTTCTAAGTTCTACAGCTACATAGGCTTCTATTCATAACTGAAAGTCTTTCTTAGTGTATTTGGGTTTACTGATAAAGCAAGCTACTTTAAATGAAGTGGGTACGTTTTATGAATGTTGTCCTTGAGTGAACACATGTGGATGCAAGAAACACGTGAAAAAGTTCATTAAACGGAGACCCGGCAGGAAGATAATGCATTCGTAAGGGCACAACTGTACGCAAATCTAATTATCAACATCCAGGTATCGGATAACGTACTTCAAGGGACCATGTACAACAGACAACAGAAAGTCGTAGCGTATTGTTATTAATTCCAGGAAAGTTGTCTTCCGAATGGAAGAGCTTTGAGATAAATTACTTCAAACCTCGGATGACTAAATTAGAAACTGACGTTGATCACCTATAACCATAACTCCATCCACAAAGACCGCCGTATTATCCTCAGACGACAGGAGTCAGTGGATGCGGAGATGGAGGTGCATACGGTCAACACACAGCTCTCCCGGCCGTTATCAGTTTACGTGACCAGTGCCGCTGCTTGTCATTTAAGGAGCACCTCAGTGGCCTCATAAGGGCTGAGTGCACCCTCTTTGCAACAGCGCTCGATAGACCCGGACGGTCACCTATCTGAGGGTAGCCAAGCCCAACAGCGCTTAACTTCGGTACTCTATGCGGAAACAATGCTACTACTGTGGCAGAGCCGTAAGCATACTGGTCCCTATGTCTCCTAAAAAAGTAGAAAGCACAAACAAGTACGTAACATTCCCCAAGCCAAATACGACTGTAAAATATATTGTGAACAAAAACTTAATTTTGCGTGATCAGAAAAGTCAAGTAATTTAGAATCATTCAAGTCCAGCACAAATGTGCAAACAAGTAGTAATCTAACAATAATGCTGCACGAAGTAGCCTCAGTGGGCCTGTTCCACTGTAAAGAGTCAAAGAGTGTATACCACAAGGAAAAGACCCACATACCGTTCATCATCATGGCGGCTGAGAGTAAATCAGTGGGCGTTTGTGTGCTGGCCATGAGGCCTCTCAGAATGAACACAGCCCATTAGCCTTCCTACAGTCCAGCTCCAGTCAAAATTTGCACGACCCGTCAGGACATACCTTGCCGAGATGTACTGCTCTAGCAGTCCGGTGCCAACAAATCTTTGAGGTTGACAAGTGGCTCCTAGAACACAAGATGTTTCCCGCAAACTCAGGCTCATTTCAAGGCGTAAATATTGCGAATTCCCTTTATTTCAACGTTTTTGGTGACCGTGATGGACGTCGCGGAAGCCTGTGTGTTCTCGCTTCAGCTTTGCTCTTCTACTTGCTGTCAGGGACGTGGCGAGAGGTTGTGAGGGGAGAGCGAACGCAATGGCCGGCAGAGCTCTGGTGCGTCCGGAGGGCCGCCTCTCAACGAGGATTACCACCCCCACATTTGCATGCGACGCACGCTCGTGAAATGTTGGAGTGGCACGCCCAGCTTTCAGCGAGCAGAAGGAACAGCCTGGTCAGCTCACTTCTTCCTGCCGGAAGAAAAAGGTCCGAGGGCCGGTGGGAGAGGGGCAGGGGGTGAGGGAGCGAGGTAGTAACAGGGGGGGGGGGAGGAGGGTGAATGTTATTCCGGAAAGCTACAGCACAGGAAGCAGACAAGAAGGCCAGAATGCCCGGCAATATTTGCGACCGGCCTCCGGCCGTCACGTTTGCCAACAACACAAGCAGCTGGCGGGGGCCGAAATTGCGATCGCCGTCGCTTCGTAGGCCACTCAGCGCCAGGGGTCTCACAATAAGTTCCGCCCGCCCGCGAGAGTGCGTCAGGGTCCACTTTTTCAGTACAGCTCGTAGGTCGCGATGACGGGGGTATGAAAACCAATGGTGGCAGAGTGCTTACGCGTCTTCTCAACGATGAACGCCATACGCGCTCCACGTTTGTGCTACACTGCATGTTTTCCCCAATACCATGTTGAAGCAAAGGCCTAGTAGGATGTTCTGACTTCGGTGAAACACGCACTGAGTTGTGATGGTCGTTTTTTCAGAAAGGGTAACTGATCTACATTGTGAAGACGATGTGACACTAGAAGAAATCATAATTGTAAAACTGGTAACAGGAGTTGTCTTTGCCACTGATTTTGAAACAAAACTGACTGTATACTATGAAGACCAGAGGCGGCCAAACATTCGCCATGCGAGGCGTGGTCTGGTATCGTATCTCTCTTGCCTGGCTGCACATTTCCCCCACCGCCAAAGCACGCTGTATGAGCATGAGGTGGGGGTGGGGGGAGGAGAGGGAGAAACTGAGATCGGACCACATTTAAATCGCAACTCGGTCGCACTGCATACGATTTTTTTTATACCTCGTAAATCTCAACAATATAGATCACAAAGAGAAAAACAAAATTTCGGTGTTATTCAGTTATCTTTTCGCACACCAAAGACGTAACAACATTTTTACCTGATGTAAACTGTCCGCATACAGACGGCTCCACGCAATTTCACATATTTTAGCACTCATGTTGCCTTGTAGCCCTGACTTACTTAAAACCATAATCGGAAAAACCCTTTCGTACATTATATATAGATATAAATAACGCAACACATTCGTTTACTCTACCAGTTTTCGTTCTAAAAATGCAGAATTTGTTACGGGACATTGTGGAGTATCCCTTCCTCAACTCCTATAGTTCCATGAAGTGCCAAAAGGTGGCGCTAAGATAAGTAGCCTTCAAAGTGGGGTCTGTAACGGTAGTGCGTTCTAGGGAAAGAGCTGCCAATCAGTTCCTTTTGGCGAAATACAAGAGCGTCGCCGATATTTATAGGCACTTGCTATATGTCTGTGGACGCCTAACTGAATAATAGCACAGTGAGTCGTGGGGTGAGGCACCATTAATCATTGCAACAAGGTCGTGGAGAGGCATCTGATCTCCTATGTGCCGCCTGACCGCACACAGATGTGATTCCTGCAGTGATGGAAAATGCAGACGCCGTCGTTACATATGATTGACGGATCACAATCAAACACCTCGCTGCTCATCTGAACGCCTATGTTGATAGTACTGGCCCACTCGCACACCAGTTGGGGTATCAAAGGTGTGTGTGTGTTGGGTTCTCACGAACTAACAGAAAACTATTACTAGCAATGGACGACCATCCCCCCACGCGGATCCTTTATGACTTGATCCCTTTCCCACACCTCCTCCTTTTTCTCAAATGGATACGGATCCTCTACAACTCCCACAAGCTTGATCCTGCCCACCCACTTGTTTTCCCCATCGTCTCTCAACCCATCCCACTGCCACGCTATACCCTTGTGTCCTACCTGCTGTCCATCTTCACACTCTCCACATCCTTGTGCAAGGTGGCTCCTGCCAACTCCCCCTTCCTGAAGATGTCCTTGTTCTATTCATATACCCCTCCTATCAGCTCTAATCTTCCCCTTCCTTTCCTACCTTCCCCCCTTTTCTGCCAGGGCTCCCTCTCTCCTTCCCACCATCCTTTCTCCCAAACCCCCCTCGACTCTCTCCCAGTACTCCCACTTCCTGCCGCCCCTCCCCGGGCTTCTACACCCGACCCTGCCCTCTCCCTTCACCTAACCCTTCCTTTCTTCCATTGGCTTCTCACCCCGTTCCTTCCCCATGCCTGTCTCCTTCACCCAGCGGCAGCCCCCCCCCCCCCCCCTCTCCTCAGGGTGCCGAAGACCATCACCAATGTTCTACAGTGTTCTCTTCGTCAGTTCGTCAGTGTTCTTCTTCACTGTGCTCTGTCGTTCATGTGTGAAATTGTTTGTCTACGTTTTTGTGCACTGATGAACTTATTTGTATAGCCAGTGCCTTCCGCGAACGCCTTCATGTCATTTCTTATGTATGTCTCCTGTTTTTAGCATTCCTATATGTCTGTTTTTCTGTCTCCTTGTTACTGCCTGCTTTTCTATGGCCGAAGACCGGAGATAAGCCGCTGCCGGCTTAACTTTTTTTTAAGGTATTAAAATAACAATAAAGAAAAAAAGAGAACCATCTGTGAGCAATTGTGTATGTGGTATGAGGCTGATCGTGAAAGTTTCATTGTCGAACATCGTCGCAGGTGGTGAAACATGGGTTCATCACTTCGAACTGGAAACAAAAAGAATGTATTGTAATCCTGAATAAAAAAATCTAGTTTCAGAAAAATATGCGTTGCATTAGTTAATGAACGCCCCGCAAATTTTAGCACTTTTTCAATTTCATCAGTGAGACTTGTAAACTTTCCTCAAGAAAACTACATAGACGTATTGGAGAGCTTTAACGTGAAAGAATTTAATAAATGGGAATTACACTGCAGATCATCCGTTCCAACTAGACATGCACAGCGGCGCTTTCAACTGAAATGGCAAGTGGTCTTGAAAGCATTTTGAAAATAGATGTAAGAGTGGTAGCGTCTGCAAAACGTTTAGAAAACTATCCATGTAATTCCTTAAACCCGATAATGGTTTCTTCAAAACTAGCATTTTCTGTAACGCCCGAGAGCTAAGGGAAATGGACGGTGTTTTATGTCCGAATTTATCTCTTCCACAATGTGACTTTCTTTTTAAACGTATTCACATTGAACCAAAAATAAGTTGTAACTCTTCAGGCTTTCCCGGCGAGATCTTGACATGTGGAATAATCGCGTCTACTGCCGGATGTTTGTGTCGCTCTGGCACAATATTTGGCCCACGTGACTCGTTGTATTCTTCAGGTGCTATCTACAGCAACACAAACAACTGGTAGCAGACCCGATTATTCCACATGTCAAAAATAAGTTGTTCCTCAGCCCGCTCTGTCTTACTGTGGGCAGCGTGCCGTAAAGTCCACGTAAAATGTGAGACTTGCAACCCATTTCTGAAATTCTAATTTTCGCTCCTGCTTACCATTTCCCTTCGTCGGATTAGATAAAAAAAATTTTACCAAGCATGACGCCTTTACTTAACCAATGTACTTTGCATATATATAAAGTCTCTGTACTCTTCGTTCAGTCCATCGAAAACTGTTCCAGCTGACAATGTGGTAATGCGTGTGACTTCAGAAAATTAATTATTCATGCCACCAGTTTCATCAAGACGGAATGTCAAATCAAACAATTTTCAGCCATATAATTTCCAAAGCGTTATTTTATTTGGCAACCAGCTTTGACGATATGTTATCTTACCTTCAGGGTCCGTGACTGACGTGTAAGAAGATTCCAACCTCAATACCGGTCAAAACAGGAGCCAGCATTTTGATACAGCGATCACTTCAAACGTCAGCTGCCGACCGGAACCGAGGTTGGAATCTTTCTACTCGTCGGTCAGTGGGTCTGAAGATGGCGTAATGTATTGCCGATGCTCGTAGCCCATTAAAATAACACTTTGGAAATTAGACAGCTGAAACATGTTTGATTTGACATTCTGTTCCCAGTAGCCCAGGTCCCGCAACCGTGGACGTACAGGATTTCACCAATTGTTGTATTCACGCAAATTTAGTAGAAACGTGCTTCTTCAGAACGATGACGCCCGTCGGTCTATAGTTGTAATTTTTTACCCTTTTGTCCTGACTTAATCCTTGAGTTATTTGTGCTTAGAGTTACAATGTTGTTCCATAACAAATCTTCCGTATCCATGGATTATGCGACTGCATAATAGATATTGAGAATTATTATCATCATCTCGTGTCATTCCCATTCATTTTTGACGAATTGTGCCGATACATTGCTAGAGTGCCTCTTTTTGCGCAGACTCTGGTCCTGTGAAGCACGAAAAATTATGGTAGGGTAATCAGCGGTGACACCCCGATTCTGTCGAACTGAGGAACCTCATGACGACCGACAGTGTTATACAGCAATGCTAAATGAAATGTCGCGCCGTGCCGAGCAGTTTCCAGGCGGATCGAGCATCGACCAGCATGCGCTCCACACATCATGCTCGGCTACAGTTTGGCACTCCATGGCCGACCCCGAGACAGAGGTTGTACGTATGTGGAGACGTACTATGGTTTCTAAATTCCGGTAACAAACAGAGATACAGACACGACAAAAATGGTAGGACTCTCGTCGCCAGTTGTTGAGAAACTACCTGCTGGATTCAAGTTCTTCGGCCGACAATTGTTTGATAATCTTTATGATGTTTCGCAAGCACGAGTAGCAATGGAGGGCAAAGCTATGACAATTCTAGCACCTCGCGCTGGCAAACATTACGGAAGGCGAACTACTTCCTGTCGAGGAGAATGTCGTTACACGTATTGCCAAATGCATTGAGGTTGACGGACATCGTTTTGAGCATTTATCGCATTAATCTGGTATGTACAGGTCATCACGCTGTAACAACATGTGTTCTCAGACTTGATGACTTCACAAAGGTAAATGTATCCGATTGGAACAACCGAAATAAAATGTTGAAACGTAGCTACGTTCTGTATTTTAATGTAAAAAACTTACCTGTTACCAAGGGTTCGTCTAAGATTGTGAGCCATATGTTTGTGACTATTGCAGCGCCAACTTTCACAAAGCGAAGAAAGTGGTCCAACTAAAACATTCAAATTCCTTTACGTACTACACGAATATGCAATAAGAAACGGCTGTTTCTATTTAAAAAAAAAACGCAGCTGATATCCGTTTGACATATGGCACCGCCATCTAGCGGGGCAACCATAGCGTTATCTGGTTTCCCCCTTGAAGCTAGACGAGTTTCGTTCTTTGTAGTTTTTTCGTTGGACGCTTATTTCGTCAGATATTTGGGCCGGTCACGATCAAAGGACCACCCTGTATAGGGTTTGAAGCGTAGATATTCCACGATGTTACACAACAAATACCGCAATTTTTAACCGAAACAGGCAGAAAGACAAAATGTATTGCATTCCTTATTTAACGTCCTAAGTACTATTCGCGGTAGTTTCAGTCACGCAATTCATAGTGTTTCTGAAATTTCACCTTACGTAGATGAAAAGCGGCTGGTGACTTCGATGTTATATGACGCTCGGAATAAGCAGAATCGGGTAATGTACTTGTGCAGCCAGTAGCCCCGTGCAGGTTGACGGTACCCAGGACGCTTCAGCACGACTCCGGGTGCGGATTCGTTGGCCGCCTCCACCTGCGCCGGCGGCCGCACGCAGAGAGCAATTCCTGTGCAAATTGTGGCCGCGTGCAGAATACAGATTCTGTTTTCGGGCAGTCTCGGGGATTATCCGCCTCCCGCCATCAGCATGCGCGCCCGCGGTGCGCCCCAGGACGACCTCAACGCTGGCCTAGCTACAGTAGCTGGCTGGCTAACTCTCCCGCTTCTGGAACAGCTGTAGCGGATTCCGAGCAGCCGCCGGCCCGCTAGGGAGTTCCGCACCCGAGACTGCTTTCTACTGCGCGTGCTGTGCCGGCGCTACAGCTGGCGGATTTCCGCTGCGTTTAGACTTGCTCTCTTCCTAATTTTACGAGTAATAACCCTAACAAAAAAAGGAAGAAGAGCGAAACTAAACTGTCATAATTAAACTGAGAAAATTCCATAACTGTATAAGGGACTACTGTAGCAACTACTGCTTCAATACACTTGAAAGCGGTCCCTACATTCAAACTGTGGCATGTGAGTGCATAAGACATTGTGACTCCGGTTTTTAATACCCCACAATATCAACCTTTGTATGAAATCTGGCCGGCCCGGTTGGCGCTACAGTCTCGAACCAAGCGACCGCTACGGTCGCAGGTTCGAATCCTGCCTCGGGCATGGATGTGTGTTATGTCCATAGGTTAGTTAGGTTTAGGTAGTTCTAAGTTCTAGGGGACTGATGACCTCAGAAGTTAAGTCCCATAGATCTAACAGCCGTTTGAACCATTTTTTGTATGAAATCTGACTCATAAATGAACAGTATCGCTATGCTGCCTACAGGAAAATTAAAGAGACCTTAGGAGAAAAGAGAAACACTTGCATGAATATCAAAAGCTAAGATGGAAACCCAGTTCTAAGCAAAGAAGGGAAGGCAGAAAGGTGGAAGGAGTATATAGAAGGTTTATACAAGGGCGATGTACTTGAGGACAATATTATGGAGATAGAAGAGGATGTAGATGAAGACGAAATGGGAGATACGATACTGCGTGAAGAGTTTGACAGAGCACTGAAAGACCTGCGTCGAAACAAGGCCCCGGGAGTAGACAATATTAAATTACAATAACTGACAGCTCTGGGAGAGTCAGTCCTGGCAAAACTCTACCATCTGGTGCGCAAAATGTATAAGACAAGTGAAATTCCCTCAGACTTCATGAAGAATATAATAATTCAATTCCGAAAGAAAGCAGGTGTTGACAGATGTGAAAATTACCGAACAATCAGTTGAATATGTCACAGCTGCAAAATACTAACGCGAATTCCTTACAGACGAATGGAAAAACTAGTAGAAGCCAACCTCGGGGAAGATCAGTTTGCATTCCGAAGAAATGTTGGAACACGTGAGGTAATACTGACCCTACGACTTACCTTAGAAGAAAGATTAAGGAACGGCAAACCTACGTTTCTAGTATTTGTAGACTTAGAGAAAGCTTTTGACAATGTTGACTGGAATACTCTCTTTCAAATTTTGTGGGTGGCAGGGGTTAAATACAGGGAGCGAAAGGCTATTTACAATTAGTACAGAAACCACATGGCAGTTATAAGAGTCGAGGGACATGAAAGGGAAGCAGTGGTTAGGAAGGGAGTAAGACAGGGTTGTAGCTTCTCCCCGATATTATTCAATCTGTATATTGAGCAAGCAGTAAAGGAAACAAAAGAAAAATTTCGAGTAAGTATTAAAATCTAGGGAGAAGAAATAAAAACTTTGAGGTTCGCCGATGACATTATAATTCTGCCAGAGACAGCAAAGGACTTGGAAGAGCAGTTGAATGGAATGGACAGTGTCTTGAAAGGAGGATATAAGATGAACATCAACAAAAGGAAAACGAGGATAATGGAATGTAGTCGAATTAAGTCTGGTGATGCTGAGGGAATTAGATTAGGAAATGAGACACTTAAAGTAGTAAAGGAGTTTTGCTATTTGGGGAGCAAAATAACTGATGATGGTCGAAGTAGAGAGGATACAAAATGTAGACTGCCAATGGCAAGGAAAGCGTTTCTCAGGAAGAGAAATTTGTTAACGTCGAGTATTGATTTAAGTGTCAGGAAGTTGTTTCTGAAAGTATTTGTATGGAGTGTAGCCATGTATGGAAGTGTAACATGGACGATAAATAGTTTAGACAAGAAGAGAATAGAAGCTTTCGAAATGTGGTGCTACAGAAGAATGCTGAAGGTTAGATGGGTAGATCACATAACTAATGATGAGGTATTGAATAGAATTGGGGAGAAGAGGAGTTTGTGGCACAACTTGACTAGAAGAAGGGGTCGGTTGGTAGGACATGTTCTGAGGCATCAAGGGATCACCAGTTTAGTTCTGGAGGGCAGCGTGGAGGGTAAAAATCGTAGAGGGAGACCAACAGACGGATACACTAAGCAGATTCAGAAGTATGTAGGCTGCAGTAGGTACTGGGAGATGAAGAAGCTTGCACAGGATAGAGTAGCATGGAGAGCGGCACCAAACTTGTCTCAGGACTGAAGACCACAACAACAACATCGCTATCTTCCTACTTTAAGTGCATACGCTGCAGTGAGGCAACTTTCTCATAGCGGAACGGAAGAAGTGAAGGAGCATCCAACACAGGGCCGGCCAAGGCATGCCAAATTTCAGGCATGCAGGATCTGCCTGCCAAGTCTCAGCTTTGTTCGGTCCTTTACGGAAGTTCCCTAAAATGCGAGTCATTTAATATTTCGGTCGGCACAACTCTCTTCAGTTCGGCAGACTCGTCATGTCAGCGCTGATTACTATTGGCTGTTTGTTCATGGTATGAAGGACGTTCACAAGTCCAGCTGCTCTTTGCACAAAAAGAGGAATTATAACGATCAGTCCTTTAAAAATGAATAGGAATGACCGAGAAGAGGGATGGAATTCTCAATATATATTACGCAGCCGAGCGTTTCTGGGCGCTTCTGTCTGGAACTGCGCGACCACCACGATCGCAGGTTCGAATCCCGCCACGGGCATGGATGTGTGTGATGTTCTTAGGTTAGTTAGGTTAAAGTAATTCTACGTTCTCAGGGACTGATGACCTCAGATGTTAAGTCACATAGTGCTCACAGCTATTTGAACCACATTACGCAATCACATAAGTGATAGTTACAGTAAATAACTATGAAACGGCATCAAAGTTCCGTGCAGAAAGAATGGTTCTATCAGTTTCAAGAACTGATGTGGCTGTATTTCCAGGCTTTCTCGATACATTCACTCGAAATCAATAGCTGGAGCCACTGTTCTCACAGGCTGCTATCACGTTGTAACTGCATCACCGTTTAGTTCCTTTAATTACATATGACGCATAGTGCATCGATACTTTGCATTTGGGCAATATTAGTGCTTCATGCTGTTCATTTGACTTACTTCACAGTTTTATCCTAACACTCACATCCTTCCTCACCATAGATTCCACACCATGGCCAAAGTAAACTTAAAGTATAATTACGTTACATGTGTGTTACATTGTGGTTAACCTTACATACGATTAACCACTGTGTTTCGCTAGCAATACAACGAGCTTATTTCACACGTATAGCTCCACAATTCCATACTGCTATACACATCCTCACTGAATTCCGTATAAGTCCAAATGGATTTCATTAATTCCGAAATAGTATGACCACTATTTCAGCATTACGATTCTCTAGGCAGCAGTTTCTCGTCAACAAACGATCATAGCTTTGTATTCTCAACCACAATATACTAAAATGTTAGTTGGATATCCTCACGCACCTACTTCAAGCTAAGCCATTAAGCATTTCCGTTATTATACCTTTAGATTTTTTATACAAAATAAAGAAAAAACTGTAATATTTCATTTAAAATTGTTGCCTCTCATCTAGGCTTACCGAAATGGTTATATTGTATGTCATTATTTGTTTCTCCCAGTAGTGTAATGAATATAGTTGGTCACAGTAATGTAACATTTCTTTTTATGTTGGTTGTAAACTGGTCACAGCTGCAGAGGTATATGATCTAACACTAAGTTAAAAGTTGACACTGATCTTGGCTCATCTAAATGATTGTTTTATGTCATTTATTTCATGTTTATCTATAGTAGCAAGGCTACATTTGGTAATATTTATACAAAATTTTATTAGTGATTGTTGTAAACTTATTGCTTCTCAACTTGTATTTTATTTGTTATCTGCATCGGTAGCATGTTTATACTGTACCACACCAGTTATTGGTTGCAAATGTGTTCTGTCCTGATTGTTGAATAAAGACTATATCTGTAATATTGTTCACATTGTTAGCTAACGACGTACATTCCATTCTCGTATTATATGTGTTTCTCTTCCATAAAAGCATCAAAAATGTATTTTTGTCAATTTGTTCACGAGGTTCTGACATGTACTTAAACACAATGCATAGAAGTATGTGAAGCTACTCCTTGACTGGCTTTCTGTAGTTAAAGCTAGCGCCAAATACAAGTCTTCGTTTACTTCCTTAATAGCTTAATCGTCGCACTCAGTTTGGCACCGGTTCTATTCCAATAGACAACAGGACGCTCAAATATGCCTCTGTGTTGTATCCAGTTGAGAATGAAACAGCGAAGAATTACTACATTAACTCCTCTCCTAGCGATAATCTCGTCACATATGGGTTTTCCGATTCTGACCCAGAATCACAACGCATCACCACAGTCGGGAAACTTTCTCCTCCCAGGGACTGGGTTTTATGCAGTACTCATCATCATCGTATCATCGTCATCGACTGCAGCATGCCGAAGTGGCGTCAAATTGAAAGATCGGCACGCGGTGAACGGTCTGCCCGACGGGGGATCTGCCCGACGGGGTCCCTAGCCATCCGATTAAGTAAATGACCACAGAGAAATAAGAAAGGTCAAGAGTAGCTTAACTACTGACACACAGGTAAAACCTCTATTCCCAGCACATTACTCTGTTCAGTAACACAATACACGAAAACAAAACACAATGCCAGAAAAAAAATCTCAGCACAAAGAAATAAATAATATGAAGTCATCAAATTTCGGAAATAAATTTATGTGGATAACATGCCGGGTACCTATGACTAAACTTTCCCTGTTTAATACGTTATAACACGGAAACTAACTATCGTACGAGTTCTTTGACTTGGTAGCATTAAGTCCAGGGTACGGGATACACGATTTCCGTGCGTCACAGCGCCACCGTCCAATTTCAACTAGGGCCACCAGGTGTCTTGATCAGTCTCGTGGTTCATAGGCTCACACACCTAATCTGCCGCATTGCTGTTGTTGATGTGTTAACATGAGCTTAGACAAAAGGAGATGGGCATTATCGGTGAAGCTCTGTTATCAAAACAACAGTAATGCTGCAGGTGCACTTAGAGAATATCGCCTGCTAAAAGGATTACGGAAGGGTCTTCTTTCTCCACCTGCTATACCGAGCATAATGGAGAAGTTCGAATCAACTGGAGAAATTGTTGTCGCACTGACAAGGGGCCAGTGATCGGTTGCACCACAGGTGGTTCATGAAATCGCTGTTGCTATGGCAGACAACGATGCCCGCAGTTCCCGATCACACAGGCAGAGCGCTTGGTGTGTCACGACACTTGAACATCCCGTGATCCACTGTACGGAATGTGTTTCGAATCATTCCCAAATGGTACCCGTGCAAGATTCATTTCGTACAGTAGCTTGCACCATAGGACGCTCAACAACGTGTCGACTTCGCTCTCCACTTTCTCGAAATGATTGAATTTGTCGAGAGCTGGCCCTTTACCATCCTATAGAGAGTCGAAGGTCATTTTTCTCTGACCGATGAGTAGGCACACAGAACTGCCAAGTCTGGGGGTCCTCACCTCCATTCACTATGCATAAAGTTCCTCTGTACGATGAACGTGTCACCGTATGTGGCTTAATGGCAACGTTCATCACCGGCTCATTCTTTTTTGAATAAGTTCGCTCTCAAGGAGCAAAGACGTGCACTGTGACTGGCCAGCAATCATGCCATACTCGTCCTACAGGAGAAGAACAGTTATCGCCGGCCGGAGTGGCCGAGCTGTTCTAGGCGCTACAGTCTGGAGCCACGTGACCGCTACGGTCGCAGGTTCGAATCCAGCCTCGGGCAAGAATGTGTGTGATGTCCTTAGGTTAGTGAGGTTTAAGTAGTTCTAAGTTCTAGGGGACTAATGACCTCAGAAGTTAAAACTGAGCGAGGTGGCGCAGTGGTTAGCACACTGCACTCGCATTCGGGAGGACGACAGTTCAATCCCGTCTCCAGCTATCCTGATTTAGGTTTACCGTGATTTCCCTAAATCGTTTGAGGCAAATGCCGGGATGGTTCCTTTGAAAGGGCACGGCCGACTTCCTTCCCAATCCTTCCCTTACCCGAGCTTGCGCTCTTTCTCTAATGACGTCGTTGTCGACGGGACGTTAAACACTAACCACCACCACTAACTAATCAGAAGTTAAGTCCCAGAGTGCTCAGAGCCATTTCAACCATTTCAACAGTTATCATGCAACTTGTGCCCCCACCGCACATTGCTCGTGAAGTTCACCTACCTCTCCGAAACACATTTGGAAACGATGGAATTATCGTCCGATCGTTTCCAAATGCATAGTCCGAACAATCGCCTGATCTCACTCCCTGTGAATCCTGGTTGTCTGGCTACCTTAAGCAGAGGGTTTACCAGGGGAACATTCACACTTGTACTGATGTGAAGCGCATTATATCAAGAGAGGTAGCCAGCATACCTGCTGACATGCCTCGTTCTGCTGTGCTAAATGCAATCCTGCGCTTTCAGACTCTTCTGGCACTGATGGCCACCATACTGAGCTCCGTTCGTAGCAGTAATGGTACCGGTGTGTTACAACGTGTCAAATAGGGAAAGTTTACTTATCACCATCCGGTATTTAAATGATTGACGTTTCAAGTTCACAGGTTAATGTAAGCACGAGATTAGCCGTTGAATATATGGAATCCTGGTACAATAATGACCTATGTAACTGGCAGAATGTTTAATGAAAGGGCGAAAACGTGGATGCATGGTGTCGTACAATTGACGGGTGTCAGTTTGTGGGATAGAATTCCATGCCTGCAGCATTTGATCGGTCAGTTCGGGGATGGCTACTGCCTGTTGTAGAGGACGCTGGAGTTGCCGTTCGACGATGTCCCACACGTTCTCAATTGGGGACAGATCGGGTGATACGGTAGGCCAGGGGAATAGTCGGCACTCTGTAGAGTATGTTGGGCTAGAATACTGTTATGTAGCAGAGCGTTAGCCTGCTGGAAAATACCACGTGGAATGATCTATCTAATTGGCAACACAGCAGGTCGAATGACGAGATTCGCGTACAAATTGACAGTGTGGATGCATTGGGTAGCCGCAGCAGTGCTCCTGCTGTCATACGAAATCACATCCCCGACCATAACTTGAGGTGTAGATCCAGTGTGTCTAGTAAGAGAAGGGTTGGTTGCAAGCCATCAAGTGGCCTCCTCCTAACCAACACATGGCCATCACTGTCACCGAGGCAGCACCAGCTTTCATTGGAAAACACAACACACCTCCACTCCGCCCTCCAGTGAGCTTTCAGTTGACACTACTGAGGTCGCAAAAGGCGCTGGTTTGGGGTCACGGGGGTACACGCTACAGCGCCGCTGGCTCGGAGCTGTCCTTGAAGTGACTCATTTGTAACAATTCGTTGTGTAACTGTGGGGCTAACTGTTGCTCGAACTGCTGGTGCCCTCCTGTGACCTGTCTTCTTGCGACCGTACCTTCCTGTGACTACCACTGCCAGCAGTTATCTACGGTGGCTACATTCCTGCCAAGTCTTTCTGCAGTATCGCAGAAAGAACATCAGTTTCTCGTAACGCTACTACGCAACCTCGCTCAAACTCAGTGTGTTGTTGATAAAAAGAATTCTTGGTTTACACCAGCTCACTACAAAAATGGTTTAAAATGGCTCTACGCAATACGGGACTTAACATCTGAGGTCATCAATCCCCTAGACATAAAACTACTTAAACCTAACTAACGTAAGGACATCCCACACATCCATGGCCGAGGCAGGATTCGAACCTGCGACCGTAGCAGCAGCGCGGTTCCGGAATGAAGAGCCTAGAACAGCTTGGTCACAGCGGCCGGCAGCGCACTACATCCAGTCTCAGCGGTAACTAACTCTCACATCCGTTACAGCTGGTAGCCGTCCGGAGTGGCCGTGCAGTTCTAGGCACTACAGTCTAGAGCCGAGCGACCGCTACGGTCACTGGTTCGAATCCTGTCTCGGGCATGGATGTATGTGATGTCCTTAGGTTAGTTAGGTTTAATTAGTTCTAAGTTCTAGGCGACTGATGACCTCAGAAGTTAAGTCGCATAGTGCTCAGAGCCATTTGAACCATTTTGAACAGCTGGTCTTTAAAGCAAACCTGGTTTAATCATCGCGCCTGCGTTGCTAGCTCTAGTCTTATGCGACCGACGCTAAAGCTGAATAGACGTTATCTTTTAGAAAGGTTTCATTTGTCTCGCACAACACTTTGGCGTTGGTTTTGTTTTTCGTCAGTGTATTGGTAGGTCCTCCTTCGCATTCATTTCCAGTTGGTGTTCCCCATCTATTCCGAATCATGATCAGAGAAGTCACCGCTGATTTCGGCATATCAAGTAGCCAGTCCTACGACATTTTTTCGGATGTCCTGGGTAAGAAACTTGTAACAGTAAAATTTATTCCTCAATTATTGCATTCACTGCTCTTTTCATTTGAAATTCAAGTTGCTCAGGAGTAGACAGACGAAGACACTAAAGACGTAGAACTGCTGAAACGTGTTGTAACAAGTGGCAAACATGTGTTATAAATATGACGTTGAAATGAAAAATCAATCGTTTCAGTGGAAGCAATCTGGTTCGCCAACACTGAAGAAAGCTCGTGAAGTTTGGTCAAAGACTATTGTACTCACGGTATGATTCGATTCTAATAGTCCAGTACACCATTAGTTACAGCCACAATGTAGAGCGATCAGTGACGGTTGCTGCTTACAACAAGCTCAACGCCGTTTGACAGGTGAAATCCGAAAATGCGTCCACATTTTTGGCGAAGCAAAATGGTTGAAATGGCTCTGAGCACTATGGGACATAACATTTGAGGTAATCAGTCCCCCAGAACTTAGAACTACTCAAACCTAACTAACCTAAGGACATCACATACATCCATGCCCGAGACAGTATTCGAACCTGCGACCGTAGCGGTCGCATGGGTTTAGGAGAAGCACTTCGTGGCCTTTCATCACAATTATACATGTACTCACGTTACGTTCATTGTTTATACATCTGTAGAAAAGGCAATGCTGCAGTGATGTGCCTGCTTCCATGTTTTCCATACAAGATTCCGTATGAGTTTCCTCTGTTCCCAAAAACAATGGAAACTTAGAAGGCGGTCGCTTTACAAGGGTAGATGAGATTGAAAACTATCTATTAGAGAGTTAAATCGTGTCTGAAAGAGTGATATCCATAAAGAGAGCTAAGATAAATGTATATGTAGTGGTTTTATTTTAAAGGGGATAAATTTAATGTAGGCTAATCAATAAAATTATTTGAAAAATAAAAGTTTCCCTTAATATTCTGATTACATCTCGTTCATTTTTTCTCTTTAATCAGGCGTTGAATTTCTATGCAAAGTGAAGCTTAGAGAATACCTGGTATTAAGTCATTACAATGTCACAGCACATTTCAACATAACGAATAGTGCATCTTCATGAATCACAAAAGATCTTAATAACAAGCACACAGAATACGTATGCGAAATGTCTTCATCATGATTCTTACACTATTTATTTGGAGGCTGCATGTCTTGTTGCTACCGTAAAAATTGAGGACCAACGAAAGTTATGTAAGCTTAACCGCTTAATTCGCATTTAAACAAACGCCACATCTATGACAGTTTTACTGCTAGAAATTATGCGTGTAGTTATAGAAAACTAGAAAATAGAGTTCATCGGGTTAGCCGGTCGCAATTTAAATCTAAACTTCTGCTTTAAATATTTGTAACAGCATAAACCTCACTATGTACATACTTAGCGATCATGATTGTGTAACTGAAGAGTGTGTCTTGCAAGAAGGGTTTTACAAGAAGGACCGTAGTAGGTTACAAGCGGCGGGTTGAATTCAGGAGTAGAGTGTAGCTGTCTCTTGGAAGGAAAGCATTCTAGGTCCGGCTTTGCACGCTCGGTAAAAGTGTCGTCGTGTGTGCCACATCAAGGCGTACCTTATGAATATGTAAGCGGCCGACTTAATTCGGCGTTTCTGGCGCGTTACTTGAATAATAGAGAGAATTATTTATACGTGCTGCTCCTGCTACCCTACACTCCACTTACGTGTGTGTTTATGCACGTATACTTGAGCGCACAAGAGCGACTCTTTATACGTGTGTGTGTGTGTGCGTGTGTGTGTGTGTGTGTGTGTGTGTGTGTGTGTGTGTGTGTGAGTGTGTGCGCGTGAGAAAGAGAGAGATAGATAGAGAGAGAGAGAGAGAGAGAGAGAGAGAGAGGGAGAGAGACGCATTTAAAGCTCACGTATGGCTTGAGCTCTCCCTGAGTTCGTTCCTTGACAACAGAAAATATGTAGTGAGTGTCGTTTTCGCTTAGGTTTAACATACTGAATTGAGACTGAGCTCCGTTTGTTTATGCATGAAATGCGAATGGAAGAAGCGGCTAAGCTGAAGAGCAACACGATGAGAGAAACACGGAATGAAAAGAAGACAGCGAATTTTTCGTACCCGTGTTTCTACGTTAAAAAAATTTTCGAGGAACTTTCTTAAGAAACTAGTTTCCGTACAGATGCTTAATTGGTAACGTCTATAATTCTTCAGATTTTACTGAGGAAATGTGAGTTAGAAAGTAAAAGAAGGGTAAAACGAAGAGTGGACGATTCTTCACTGACGAGAGTGCCGTTACGGACTAAACATTAGATACGTCCGGACTTGGTGATGAAGAAATTGAGTCACTCATATTGAAACTGTGCTGACACCGATCGCTCCATTTACGTTAAAAGCGAAAAGATGGCGTCAAAACATAATTTTTTATTAAAAACAATTTCCGCCCAATAGCTGAGTGGTCAGCGTGACGGATTGCTGTCTACGGACCCGGGTTCGATTCCCGGCTGGGTCGAGGATTTTCTCCACTCAGGGACTGGGTGTTGTGTTGTCGTCATCATCATTTCATCCCCATTCGGCGCGCAGGTTGCCCAATGTGGCGTCGAAATTAATAAGACCTGCGCCACGACGGCCGGACCTGCCCCACAAGGAGCCTTCCGGACAATGGCGCCAAACGTTCATTTCATTTCAAATTAAAAACCATAAAAAAATCTGGACGGGCAACCAGCAAAACGAACATAGTTCTTTTCCATGTGTAGTGGAGATTCAAGTTGGATTATATATAGGGAATAATAAGAAAGAATTTCCGAAAAGAAACAGTCATCTACAAGTGACAATACGTCTCATCAAACTGCATTATTGTATGTAAAATAGTTTAAATAACTAGTGGCACGGTAAATTAGCAGCATGTTTCTACGTCAGTGTATGTCTCACATAAAACACAGTAGTATGCACCAGAACATACAGTGAATGTCAAGTCAGAAGGTACAAAAAAACGTGAAGGAGCTATACTCGAATAAAGAGCTCGAACGGAAAGGTTTAGGGGTTCGTTTTTCCCGCGCGCTGTTCGGGAGTGGAATGGTAGAGAGATAGTATGATTGCGGTTCGATGAACCCTCTGCCAAGCACTTAAATGTGAATTGCAGAGTAATCATGTAGATGTAGATGTAGATGTAGAAAGACGCAGCCAATTATATTCGCTGAGTCTTGATACGAGTTGTTAATGCCAAAGACTGGCAATCGTGATGAGCAAACCAATTTTAATATTTGACATGTAGTTCCCAATGAACCCCTGTTTTGACCTTAAGTGCGACGGAAGGGTAGCTCAGCGTGTTCGGTCAGAGAGCCGGCTGGCCCTGTAATAAAAAAAAAAAAGCTTAGTGAAAAGATCAACCACGAACTTCAACGGATGTTATGTGATGTCCGCTAGAACGGAATACAACGAACCATAACGAACAAAATAAAATAAAAATAGTGCAGAGTGTCCAAGGAGACGAAAGTAAATTAGTAATGAAGACAATATGTGCTTACTGCAACCAGCCACAAAGTTTGTAGATTGTCGATTTTCTAACATAAATTGATCGGCTGTGCATTTAGAGCCACTGCTGCTCATCTTTAGGCATAAAGTAAAACGTAAGACGTGAAAGAAGGCTACAGTTGTGAAAATTGGACTGCCATAGCCAGCGGTATCTTTAGACCACAATTTAGTGAAACTACGCCTTATAATAAAGAATGTCATGATCGAATAACCAACTTTGTAACGCAGTTCGACTTCAGGAATATACAAGGGAATAGTCCAGTAGCATTCACTTACAAAAAATCGTACAACTATTAAGTGGCGGGTATAGTTTGAATACTTTAATATCAAATACCGTGAAAAGCAGTCTTAAGAAACAGTCAAAACCGCAGAGTAAATAATTGATGAACTTATAGCTGTACGCAGTGAGACAGGATCGTGACCATCATTGTAATCAAAATTATTTAAGGTGAAAATGGTTAACTGCTGATAACCTCGCTCCAGATCATTTGAAAACTGACATGATTTAAAAGATTACATTTGTACAAGCTATTATGAAATCCTGGAAGGACCAGCATCACGCTCTGTACAGATTATTTCGTAGAGACATGACCATACAAAACAGTAAAAAAAATTGAGCCATCGCAATTCTACTTTGAGGAAACAGCGGAAGAACTTACCTTTACACCTGAAATTTCTACATGCAAAAACGGGAAAGAAATATAAGCGTGTGTGCAAGATGGAATCCATCATAGATTTGTATAAATATGCAGCAAATCATCGAGACGAAGCAGAAATGAGTAACAGTAAAATGAAGCATATGTAGTGCCTTCAGATCAAACAGCAGCAATCCACGTCCAGTTTACACTGGAGAGCCATAGAAACTGGTACACCTGCCTAGTATCGTATGGAACACCGCGAGCATGCAGAAGTGCCGCAGCACGGGGTGGCATGGACTCAACTAATGCCTGAAGTAGTGACGGAGGGAAATGAGATCATCTGTCCATAAATCTGTAAGCGTACGAGGGGATGGAGATCTCTTCTCAACAGCGCGTTGCACGGCATCACAGATATGCACAATAACGTTCATGTACGGGGAGTTTGATGGACAGCGGAAGTGTTTAAACCCAGAATAGTGTTACTGGAGCCACTCTTTATCAATTCTGGAACTGTGTGGTGTCGCATTATTCTGCTGAAATCGCCCAAGTCCGTTGGAATGCGCAATGGACATGAATGGATGCAGGTGATCGGACAGAATGCTAACGTACAATTCACCTGTCAGAGTCGTACCTAGGCGTATCAGAGATCCCAAATCACTCCAGTTGCACACGACCCACGATATTACAGAGCGTCCACCCGCTTGAACAGTCCCCTGCTGACATGCAGGTTCCAAGGTTTTATGAGGTTGTCTCCAAGCCCGTACACGTCCATCCGCTCGATACAATTTGTAACGAGACTCATCGACCAGGCAACATGTTTCCAGTCATCAACAGTCCAATGTCAGTGCTGACGAGCCCAGGCGAGGTGTAAAGTGTTCTGTCGTGCAGTCATCAAAGGTACACAGGAGACCCATATCAATGTGTTTCGTTGAATAATTCGCACACCGACACTTGTTGATGGTACAGCATTGAAATTTTCAGCAATTTGCGGAACGGCTGCATTGCCGTCACGCTGAACGATTCTCTTCAGTCGTCGTTGGTCCCGTCCTTACGGGATCTTCTTCCGGACGCAGCGACGTCGGAGATTTGATGTTTTACCGGATTCCAGATATACACGGACAGTCGTGAAATGGTCGTACGGAAAAATCCCTACTTCATCGCTATCTCAAAGATACTGTGTCTCATCCCTCGTGCGCCAACTATAACAACACGTTCAAACTCACCTAAATCTTGGTAACCTACCATTGTAGCGATAACCGATCTAACAACTGCGCCAGACACTTGCCGATCGCAGCAGCGTGTTCTGCCTGTTTAGGTATCTCTGCATTTAATACGCAGGCCAATAGGAGTTACCCTTTCGCTTCAGAGTGTAATAAACGTGAGACAAAGTCGAAACTCTACCAAACACAAATATTCAAACTTCCTGGCAGATTAAAACTGTGTGCTGGACCGAGACTCGAACTCGGGACCTTTGCCTTTCGCGGGCCAGTGCTCTACCAACTTAGCTACTCAAGCACGACTCACGCCCCCTCCTCACAGCTTTACTTCCGCTAGTACCTCGCCTCCTACCCTCCGAACTTTACAGAAGCTCTCCTGCGAAACCTGCAGAACTAGCACTCCTGAAAGAAAGGATATTGCGTAGACATGGCTTAGCCATAGCCTGGGAGATCTGTAAAGTTTGGAAGGTAGGAGGCGAGATACTGCCGGAAGTAAAGCTGTGAGGACGGGGCGTGAGTCGTGCTTGGGTAGCTCAGTTGGTAGAGGACTTGCCCACGAAAGGCAAAGGTTCCGAGTTCGAGTGTCGGTCCGGCACACAGTTTTAATCTGCCAGGAAGTTTCATATCAGCGCACACTCCGCTGCAGAGTGAAAATCTCATTCTGACAAATATTCAAGTTTTGTCTACAGAACTAGGTGGCGCCGTGGTTAACACAAGGATCCTCATTTCATGAGATGACGGTTCAAACACGCATTCGACAATTCGTATTTAGGTTTTCCCATGTTATCCCTAAATTACTTCAGGCAAATGCCCGGATGGTTTGTTTGAAAGGGTTTGACCACTTTCCTTTGCCAACCTTCCCTAATCCAGGCTTGTGCTCTTCTGCTCTGTCTCTAGTGATGTCCAGATATGCCAGATTCCAGCCATTCATCCAGAGAACCGCCCTATACTTGGTTGCAGGAAAATATTCCACCACTGGGTAAAGAGAGGACTTGGGGTCAATAACGTGCGGGTGCACTGGTAGAAAATATGCGACTATTTGTCGCCCCAACAATCAGATATCCGCAACGGCTACACAGCTGAATCGGTGATGATCGTCGACACTATGACATGCGCTGCAGATCGGAGAGTCCATCAGTGCTGTGGCATGGAGCCGCTGTTTAGTTGGATACTTCCCACAGGTCTCATGATATCAAGCCGATCTCAAATGCGTCCGAGAGAAGCTGTGATGAATTTGACTCCAAATTACAGTCTGTTGTAACAACGGGCATTTGCGTTCTACGTCGTTGCAGGCGACACCACCCTTGAAAAGGATGTAGAAATCCTTCACCCACGGCAGGCGCGTTCGTGGGAATTCGGCTCGAGCATAACTGAATTCTACAATGAAGGCCGTGGTGTGTGCAAACGCCGGCCCGATGCTACCGACCAGGACCGCAGGGAAAGGATACAGGCGCTAGGACGACAAGTAAGTGGTGCGTAATGGAGGCCTCGACACTGGGCCATTGTTTGTGCATTGTTGTCACGTAAAGTGCTGCCGCACGGTAGCGGACGTATGTAAGATCAAGCCCTCCTGCACGCGGGGGCCGAGTGAGTGTGTCACAGCGTACGTACTTTGAAGATGGGCCAAGCAGTCGGAAAATATCTGAATGGCACTTGAATACAACGCCCTACCGTAAACAGCAGTGGTAGAATTTGCGCAGTATGGATCAGTCTGGACGCTTATAGGCATTGAGGCAGGCAACACGTTGCAAAGCATCGAGGAGACGTAGGTGAACTGTGATTGATCACCATAAGGGTAATTCTGAAAACTAGACGAAAGCTGACCGCCGCTGTACGGCGCGTTGACGACGTAAAGGTGATCCCAAGATAGCGGAGATGTTGGACACAGGGCAGGTGTGCCAGAACTTCCGCGGGTAGACCGCGACCAGTGGATTGGAGCATATTCATCACACTTCCAGCCAATCTCCCATGAGCCGTGATGTTGTGGAGGATCGATGCGACCTCCTCCCGAGAACCTGCGACCATAGCAGTCGTGCGGATCCGGACTGAAACGCCTAGAACCGCTCGGCCATCCCAGCCGGCCATCCTGGCCGGCCATCCTATCAAACCCGCTGCCAAAATCTACGGCAACAATCGCCTCTGCCAGCACATCAAGACACTACAGTCTCCAGTTCCTGTCTGGGCGTTAATTGTGCCACCTGGTGCAGTTTGCGCGGTGAAGAGTACACTTGGTGTCTGCAGCGCGCAGCCAATAAACGCGCTAAAATCTTGTAATCATTCTTTAATAAAGAGATAGGGCGTTGGTGGCCCCTAGTAATTTCAGGCGTCCGTTTATGAACTGGAACAATAATGTCGTTGACAATGTCTGGCTGAATCGCAGTTGCTCAATTGATCAGTTCATTGTACATCTCCGTTCACCGTACAGACATGAGACCACAAAACGTACGACAGAGTTCAGTAGACAGATCGTCGATGCCTGATGACTTGCACAGCACACCCCTGAAGATAGCGGTAGTGACCTCCTTGGAAGCGAAGGGTTCCATTAGCGTAACCCTTCCTCAAGCGTGAGGGTGCGCGAAACGTCCACGGCGATAGGTTCGTAGCCCAGGACGACCGCATCATCGGCACGGTAGACTCGGCAATAATGTTCGACAAAGCAATCGACTTTGTTCACTTGGGAGGTGGCCAGCTGCGCACGGTGACCTACGAGTACGGTGACCAAGTTTTTGCTGCTTTGTCTGCGATCGTGCACAATATGATGCGAGGTAGGATTCTCCCGCCACACCACACCAAGTCTGCGGCAGTACACCACAGCCCGTGTAGTTTCCTGCGAGTAATCGGTAGTAGCTTCGCCTTAATCATGCAGCGTCCAGTTTGTACTTACGGGGAAAGTGGCTGGCCCTAAAAGTCACGGAGGACGCTGAAGTAGAAGTCGACAGTGCGCCTGTGCCAAGCGGCCATCACCGTACTCTAAGTGATGAATGTGCGCCGGAGCATCTGTTTGGCATAATTCAGCCTCCCCTCCGCGACGAATGCGTAAGATATGAGACGCTGTTCACATCTTTTCCACGTCTCAGTGATAGGTTGATGACAATCAGGAACCTGCAGGTGCCGAGCCTTAAGTTTGCACGGTATTCGACTTCTCCATTAGAGAACACAGCTGTACAGACTACTGTAGTCCATTGCCATTCCTAACACGAACTTCAATTCACACCTATAGCCTACTTTCTGCTTCTCCCTATGCCCATTATGTACAAAGCTGGGGTGCTATTCCAATACCCGAGAGCCTCGCCGATACTGACGATTCAGGAAGGGGAAAGTAGGCCGAAGGAGTGAAATGAACGTAGTGTTAGGAAGGGCGTTGCACTACCATAGCTCATGCAGTTATATTTTTGAAACTGCTACAGTGGTGTAATGGCTAACACACCTGCCTACCAAGCAGGAGACCTGGGTCATGGCACAAATTTTAATTCATTTCTTTAGCTTCTTTTATTATGGTAGATATAGTTGAGACTCGTATGCCTCAAGGAAAATTTAATAATGTTAGTTCCATGGTAGCACTTGGCAACGGCCTTGCCGCAATCGATATACCGGTTCCCGTGTGATCACCGAAGTTAAGCGCTGTCGGACGTGGTCGGCACTTGGATGGGTGACCATCCAGGCCGCCATGCACTGTTGCCATTTTTCGGGGTGTACTCAGCCAATTAAGCAGCTACTCGACCGAACAGTAGGGGCTCCGGTCAAACAAAACCATCACAACGACCGGGAGAGCGGTGTTCTGACCACACGCCCCTCCAATCCGCAACTGAGGATGACACGGCAGTCGGATGGTCCCGATGGGCCACTTGTGATCAGACGACGAGGTGCATGCTAGCACTTACTTTCTAAATTGCTTACGAAAGAGCAATTGCTTTCCTCTCTTTGAAATTTTACTGTTTAAATATCAAAATCTATACATTAATTCTAAATTTCCAGGGCTGCCAATAACTCAGCATTATCTCTCTCCACATTCTACTGCCATCACATGGGATACGACGGTGATTCTTTTTTGGTCATCAGTCTAGTGACTGGTTTGATGCGGCCCGCCACGAATTCCTTTCCTGTGCTAACCTCTTCATCTCAGAGTAGCACTTGCAGCCGACGTCCTCAATTATTTGCTTGACGTATTCCAATCTCTATTTTCCTCTACAGTTTTTGCCTTCTACAGTTCCCTCTAGTACCATGGAAGTCATTCCCTCATGTTTTAGCAGATGTCCTATCATCCTGTCCCTTCTCCTTATCAGTGTTTTCCACATATTCCTTTCCTCTCCGATTCTGCGTAGAACCTCCTCATTCCTTACCTCATCAGTCCACCAAATTTTCAACATTCGTCTATAGCATCACATCTCAAATGCTTCGATTCTCTTCTGTTCCGGTTTTCCCACAGTCCATGTTTCACTACCATACAATGCTGTACTCCAGACGTACATCCTCAGAAATTTCTTCCTCAAATTAAGGACGGTATTTGATATTAATAGACTTCTCTTGGCCAGAAATTCCTTTTTTGCCATAGCGAGTCTGCTTTTGATGTCTTCCTTGCTACGTCCGTCATTGGTTATTTTACTGCCTAGGTAGCAGAATTCCTTAACTTCATTGACGTCGTGACCATCAATCCTGATGTTAAGTTTCTCGCTGTTCTCTTTTCTACTACTTCTCATTACCTTCGTCTTTCTCCGATTTACTCTCAAACCATACTGTGTACTCATTAGACTGTTCATTCCTTTCAGCAGATCATTTAATTCTTCTTCACTTTCACTTAGGATAGCAATGTCATCAGCGAATCGTATCATTGATATCCTTTCACCTTGTACTTTACTTCCACTCCTGAATCTTTCTTTTATTTCCATCATTGCTTCCTCGATGTACAGATTGAAGAGAAGGGGTGAAAGGCTACAGCCTTGTCTTACACCCTTCTTAATAGGAGCACATCGTTCTTGATCGTCCACTCTTATTATTCCATCTTCGTTGTTGTACATATTGTATATGACCCGTCTCTCCCTATAGCTTACCCCTACTTTTTTCATTATCTCGAACATCTTGCACCATTTTATATTGTCGAACGCTTTTTCCAGGTCGACAAATCCTATGAACGTGTCTTGATTTTTCTTTAGCCTTACTTCCATTATTAGCCGTAACGTCAGAATTGCCTCTCTCGTGCCTTTACTTTTCCTAAAGCCAAACTGATCGTCACCTTGCGCATTCTCAACTTTCTTTTCCATTCTTCTGTATATTATTATTGTAAGCAGCTTCGATGCATGAGCTGTTAAGCTGATTGTGCGATAATTCTCGCACTTGTCAGCTCTTGCCGTCTTCGGAATTGCGTGGATGATGCTTTTCCGAAAGTCAGATGGTATGTCGCCAGACTCATATATTCTACACACCAACGTGAATAGTCGTTTTGTTGCCACTTCCCCTAATGATTTTAGAAATTCTGATGGAATGCTATCTATCCCTTCTGCCTTATTTGACCGTAAGTCCTCCAACGTTCTTTTAAATTTCGATTCTAATACTGGATCCCCTTTCTCTTCTAAATCGACTCCTGTTTCTTCTTCTATCACACCAGACAAATCTTCACGCTCATAGAGGTTTCCAATGTATTCTTTCCACCTATCTGCTATCTCCTCTGCATTTAACAGTGGAATTCCCGTTGCACTCTTAATGATACCACCGTTGCTTTTAATATCACCAAAGGTTGTTTTGACTTTCGTGTATGCTTCCGACAATCATATCTTTTTCGATGTCTTCACATTTTTCCTGCAGCCATTTCGTCTTAGCTTCCCTGCACTTCCTATTCATTTCATTCCTCAGCGACTTGTATTTCTGTATTCCTGATTTTCCCGGAACATGTTTGTACTTCCTCCTTTCATCAATCAACTGAAGTATTTCTTCTGTTTCCCATGGTTTCTTCGCAGCTACCTTCTTTGTACCTATGTTTTCCTTCCCAACTTCTGTGATGTTCCTTTTTAGAGACGTCCATTCCTCTTCAACTGTACTGCCTACTGCGCTATTCCTTATTGCTGTATCTATAGAGTTAGAGAACTTCAAACGTATCTCGTTATTCCTTAGAACTTCCGTATCCCACTTCTTTGCGTATTGATTCTTCCTGACTAATGTCTTGAACTTCAGCCTACTCTTCATCACTACTATATTGTGATCTGAGTCTATATCTGCTCCCGGGTACGCCTTACGATCCAATATCTGGTTTCGGAATCTCTGTCTGACCATGATGTAATCTAATTGAAATCTTCCCGTATCTCCTGGCCTTTTCCAAGTATACCTCCTCCTCTTGTGATTCTTGAACAGGGTTTTTGCTATTACTAGCTCGAACTTGTTACAGAACTCAATTAGTCTTTCTCCTCTTTCATTCCTTCTCACAAGCCCATATTCTCCTGTAACCTTTTCTTCTACTCCTTCCCCTACAACTGCATTCCAGTCGCCCATGACTATTAGATTTTCTTCCCCTTTTACATACTGCATTACCCTTTCAATATTATCATACACTTTCTCTATCTGTTCATCTTCATCTTGCGACGTCGACATGTATACCTGAACTATCGTTGTCGGTGTTGGTCTGCTGTCGATTCTGATAAAAACAACCCGGTCACTGAACTTTTCCCAGTAACACACCCTCTGCCCTACCTTCCTATTCATAACGAATCCTACACCTGTTATACCATTTTCTGCTGCTGTTGATATTACCTGGTACTCATCTGACCAGAAATCCTTGTCGTACTTCCACTTCACTTCACTGACCCCTACTATATCTAGATTGAGCCTTTGCATTTCTCTTTTCAGATTTTCTAGTTTCCCTATCATGTTCAAGCTTCTGACATTCCACGCGTTATCCTTTCGTTGATTATTCAATCCTTTTCTCATGGTAACCTCCCCCTTGGCAGTCCCCTCCCGGAGATCCGAATGGGGGACTATTCCGGCATCTTTTGCCAATGGAGAGATCATCATGACACTTCTTCAACTACAGGCCACATGTCCTGTGGATACACGTTACTTGTATTTAATGCAGTGGTTTCTATTGCCTTCTGCATCCTCATGTCGTTAATCATTGCTGATTCTTCCGCCTTTAGGGGCAATTTCCCACCCCTAGGACAAGAGAGTGCCCTGAACCTCTATCCCCTCCTCCGCCCTCTTTGACAAGGCCGTTGGCAGAATGAGGCTGACTTCTTATGCCGGAAGTTTTCGGCCGCCAATGCTGATTATTTATCAAAATTTAGGCAGTGGCGGGGATCGAACCTGGGACCGAAGACATTTTGATTATGAATCACAGACGCTACCCCTTTTTTATTTTTTTAGATGCTACCCCCTTTTGTTTTTCATTTTTAATTTTTTTTAAATTTTTCTATTATTTTTTTTTTTTTTTTTTCTTTAACAGTAAGGAACAGAAAACTAGTAAGTGCACTCGTTGCGTCGAGTTGGGGACGCACGTAACTAAAACCATGCTAATAGTTGTGGAAAAAGGCATAAAGAAAGAGAGCAAAGTGCGGGGCGAAGGAAACCATGAAACAAAACTAAAGGGTGGAATCCATACCACCATTAACCAGTGCTACATCTTGCACCGGATAGGAAAACTAAAACTGCGAAGACCTTTTCGCACCGGGGACAAAAAGAGGAAAAGGGACAAATACTGCTACCGAATGTGAGGGTTCACAACCAAACTCTCCATCTGCTGTATCATCCAGGTATGACTTCTCGTAATGATGAAAGTAGATCCCACGTTATACCGTGTAGTGTTCTATTATCGTATTGTAATTTTAGCTTCTCTTACCATTGATGTTCCAGCTACGTGGAGGGTCGTTGAACGCACTCCACAAAAAATTGGAAAAATATTGTTGATACTTTGGGTTACGGAGGATCTTGCAATGTCGTTGCTGCAAATAGTTCCAAAAGTCTAAAGTGTCCACAGTGCCGTCTTGAAACAAATAATGCACTGCATGTCCACGAAGCCACGTCAGTGCATTAGTTTTAGTGCGTGGGTAATACGTTTCATCCGGGTATAAGATAGTCTTGGGGTCGATATGATTCGGCGTTACCCGAAGGAATTATGCTGACATTTGCCTCACTAAGTGCCACACTGCTGTAGACTCGCCACAGCTAAGACGGTGTTCATCGTTGTCTTGAACGCCACAGCTCGTGCACGTGGGTGAGTCTACCATGTGGATCGCATGTAGCCTTGATCTGGTCACCTGCTTACCGTTGACAGTGATATAACACATCGCCGTGACGTCAGTGTCCAGTGTTACATGGTGAATTGGCCTCCACACTACTCGCCAGTTGACGTTCGGGTGCCCACTACGTTATCGGGTCGTCCACGTTGTAGGACCCTATAAACCGTCTTTGCCGTCGCCAGTTGAGTCGCTGGTAAGGCAAGTCGAACGTAACTGAGTTCGAGGTAAAAGACACCGATGAGAAGAGCGAAGAGGGGACGTGGTGTATCGGCACAGGCGGCAACAGGGAGTACAGTGCTAGTTCTTCTATTAACAAACTGGTCAGACTGTCCTGACGGCGGTGCCATAGTTTGACTAATGTGCTCACAAATAGGGCGACCGCTCTGTCATAAACGTGATAAAGGCCAAGCCCTCCCCGATTCGGGGGAAGGGTGAGAGTCTCATATTTGATCTGGAAAAGCATTCCAGAACTCACGAAGGACCCAAAAGCCGCAAGTATACGGCGAGCTAACATCACCGGTATAGGTAATATCTGGGAGATGTGCGGAATGCGTGACGCTAAATGTGTGTTGACATACTGGATCCGTTGGACGATATCCAGGGCTCGTAGGCGGTTGTTGGCAATTCCAGTCCGAACATTTCGTAAAAGCCGTCGAAAGTTGTGAGCAGCGGTCCGTCGTATATCGTCTGTAAAAACAATGCCGAGACATTTCAAACTATCACTGAGCTGTAAGGGGGTGACACTGTTCTCAGACAATCCGACCCCGATGTTCATCGCCAACGATTTTGCGACGTTGATACGACTACCAGTGGCCATGCTATATTTCGCTATCCAAGTTATTGCGCTAGCGGTGTCGTCACCGTTGCGACCAGGTCGTCAGCGTACGCTTTACATCGGAAAGTGTGGCCTCGTAACGTCATACCCGTTAATCGTTGGTGCAGGCCGCAGAGGAGAGGTTCCATGGCCACAGCGTTAAGTAAAGTGGACAGAGGGCAGCCTTGGCGTATCGATCGAGAAATGGTGAGGGGCTGCGAAGGTCGGCCGTTGACGATCACCTTGGACGTCGCGCCACGGAGTAGTCGCATGACGACAGTGACGAATGGCTGTGGGTACCGCATATGTTGGAGGACCGCTTCCAAATAGTTGTGGTCCACTCGGTCGAAAGCTTGACTAAAATCGATGGCCGCCAGTGCACTCTTCAGACGACATGCCCTCGCCAGTGAGATCAAGTCACGATATTCGCTGAGTGCCGTTTGAATATTATTGTCGCCTCCTAATGACGTCTGATCGGGTGAGATAACATTGCGTAGGGTCTGGCGTATCAGCGCCGCCAACAGTCGAGAAAAGATCTTAAAGTCGCAGTTCAATAGCGTCAACGGGCGGTAGTCCTGCAGTCGTGAGCCACCGGACGGTTTGTGAATAGGAATAATCATCCCTTCCACAAGGGCCGCAGGGAGCGGCACGTCCGGGGATATTAGTTCGCGACTGATGTCCGTCCATCGGGAGGCTAATAAATATTGAAAAGTCCGCTAAAATTCCAAGGGGAGGCCATTAGGACCCGGAGACTTGTTGACAGCTTTTTTTCTAATGGAGTTGATCACTTCTTCTTCTGTAATTTCTTCCATCAAGGCCGCTTCTGTTACCGGGTGACGGGGCCGTAAATCGTCTGAGAGACGTCCTCCAGTGCTGTCGGATCAGGGGTCTGAGCGGAATAGAGCTGGGAATAATGATTGTAGAACGCTGTGTTTATGTCTTGTTGCGTGGTGAGGCGATGACCGTCCTCCGTGTCGATGAAGCGTATCAGCGCTCGTTGGCGTCGTTTACGTTCACGAAGGACGTGGAACATTGACGGGCGTTCGCTAGGTATCAGATCCTGCGTCCTCGAGCGGATGACTACCCCCTCTAGGTGGCGTCGCATATGAGCGAGGATCTGAGCCTTAGCACGGTGGACCGCCGTTTGTCGTTCCGGAGACGGCGCCATAGCATCGCAGTCGCGCAGGACCCGGAAGTAATAGTCGAGTGTATGTCTTCGCCAAGTAGCGTGGTCGCGACCGTAGGTTATCAACGTTCGCCTCAGTGCCGGTTTGGCGCAGTCCAACCACCAGCGGATCGTTATGGGATATGCACGGAGGCGGTTTCACACGAATGCCACGTATCCTCAACGGCTTGGCGGCAATCCGGGTACGACAGGTGAGCGATGTTTAATTTCCACGGGCAGCGGCTTCTCCACACTTGTTGCCGCCGCAGGGTGACGGCACAAATGTAAGCTGAGTGGTCCGAGAATGCTGCAGGCCACAGTTCCGCATCCTGTGTTCCAGCGGCGAGAGAGCGTGAGACATAAATCCTGTCGATACGACTGGAAGAGTGACTCGTGAAGTGCGTGAATCCCGGTCGGTGGCCGTGAAGATGTTCCCAAGTGTCCACCATCTGCAGGTCTCGAATTAGCGTCTCGAGTTCCGGGCACGGATTATGTCGTGGGAGTTGGTCTCTGGGCGCCAGTACGCAATTGTAGTCACCTCCAAACAACAGATGGTCGTGGGGGCCTTGGAAGAGCGGGGCGACGTCTTCCGCAAAGAATCGTGAACGTTCGCGACGTTTGTCCATCCCGGGAGGTGCGTAGATTAGATTAGATTAGACTAATACTTGTTCCATAGATCATGAATACGACACTTCGTAATGATGTGGAACGTGTCAGGTTAATAAAAGATGTCTGTACAAGAAATTACATTACACAAAATATTGCATGACACTAATGATTAAGTTTTTTTTTTACTTAGTTTATATCTAAAAATTCAGCCAATGAGTAGAAGGAGTTGTCATCTAGAAATTCTTTTAATTTATTTTTAAATGTTAGTTGGCTATCTGTCAGGCTTTTGATACTGTTTGGTAGGTGCCCAAAGACTTTTGTGGCAGCATAATTTACCCCTTTCTGTGCCAAAGTCAGATTTAACCCTGCATAGTGAAGATCATCCTTTCTCCTGGTGTTATAGGTATGCACACTGCTATTACTTTTGAATTGGGTTGGATTATTATCAACAAATTTCATAAGGGAATATATATACTGTGAGGTTACTGTGAGGATCCCTAGATCCTTAAATAGATGTCTGCAGGATGACCGTGGGTGGGCTCCAGCAATTATTCTGATTACACGTTTTTGTGCAATGAATACTTTTCTACTCAACGATGAATTACCCCAGAATATGATGCCATACGAAAGCAGTGAATGAAAGTAGGCATAGTAAGCTAATTTACTGAGATTCTTATCACCAAAATTTGCAATAACCCTAATAGCACACGTAGCTGAACTGAGACGTTTCAGCAGACCATCAATGTGTTGCATCCAGTTTAACCTCTCATCAATGGACACACCTAAAAATTTTGAAAATTCTACCTTAGCTACAGACTTCTGTTCAAATTCTATATTTATTACTGGAGTTGTGCCATTTACTGTACGGAACTGTATATACTGTGTTTTATCAAAATTTAAAGAGAGTCCGTTTGCTGTGAACCACTTAATAATTTTGTGAAAAACATCATTTACAATTACATCACTTAGTTCTTGGTTTTTGGATGTTATTACTATACTTGTATCATCAGCAAAAAGAACTAACTTTGCATCTTCATCAATGTGGAATGGTAAGTCATTAATGTATATCAAGAACAGTAAAGGACCTAAGATCGGACCCTGTGGGACCCCGTGCTTGATAGCACCCCAGTTTGAGGAATCAGCTGTTGTTTTAACATTACACGAACCACTTATTTCAACTTTCTGCATTCTTCCAGTTAAGTATGAATTAAACCATTTGTGCACTGCCCCACTCAAACCATAATGATTTAGCTTATCTAAAAGAATTCCATGATTTACACAATCAAAGGCCTTTGAGAGATCACAAAAAATACCAATGGGTGATGTCCGCTTATTCAGAGCATTTAATATTTGATCAGTGAAAGCATATATAGCATTTTCTGTTGAAAAGCCTTTCTGAAAACCAAACTGACATTTTGTTAGTACTTTATTTTTACAAATATGGGAGGCTACTCTTGAATACATTACTTTCTCAAAAATTTTTGATAGAGCTGTCAGAAGAGAGATTGGGCGGTAGTTGATATTGATAAGGCGGACACCCAGTACTATGAGTGCCAGTCCCCTTGCAGAAAGAGGATATCGTCCGCCACTATCCCTTCCCGAAGAAGTACAGCGACACCGCTGCCTGTTGGAGAAGCTGAAGAGACGCAAGCATCGTAACCGTACATGCCTGGGAAGTCGTCGACGTACACTTCCTGGAGGAGGGCTATGTCGATGGAAGCAGAGTTCAACATATCCTGAAGCAAGGATAACTTAGCGCGCGTCCGTATAGTGTAGATGTTTATAGTTGCAATGCGATAAGTTTGAGGTCTATCCACAGCATCCGTTTTGGCCATCAGTACCCCTGTAAGGCTGTCTCGTCACTCTAACTAATGGCGGGAAAGGGTCAGCACTGGTGGGATAAATTTCCCCCCGTGTCGTCCGACACGATGGGCAAGGAGTGTGCCTCACAGTCGTCTGCCCAGTCGCCATGAAATACCATCGGCTGTTGGTGGCTGCTGCGGCACTCGGCGCTGACTCCATCGGCTCTTCTGGCTGGGAATAGGCAGCGGCTGTCTGCTTGTGATCCTGCTGTTCTGTGGGGTCGGAGGGGCTGAAGCCGTCACCATGGCGATCTGTTGAGTTTGAAGTTACAGCGGCCTCTGTACCGCCGGTACCGTCGTCGGAATTTCCACAGTCCATGTCAGACGATCGGTGCAAACACTCGTCCGATGGAGCACGCCGCCGTCTCTTGTGTTTTCGCGGGGAACGCTGTTCACGGACGTGTGCTTCAGTATCTGAATGTGGGTGGATTTCTTCAGCTGCTCCGGTGTCTGGAAGAAAAGCCGCTGTCGGCACAACCCGTGGGTCAATGTCCATCCTGGCATCCACGCCTTCTTGCAAGGTCGGTCGGTGATTATCTTCAGGTGGGGCTGCCGTTGTAGAGGCTGGATCCTGTACTGCAGAAGCCATTATATTCTCGCCATCGGGGGCGGCTATCGGACTAATGTCGTCAGCATCGGTAAAGGTTGCTGCCCGTGTAACTTCGGCGTAATTGAGAGGAAGGGTCGTCACCGTAGAAGGAGTCATAGATTCACCTGTCGGGATTTGAGTAAGCCGTCGTCGGAGACAATCCGAACGGACGTGCCCTACTTGGCCACAACCAGAGCAACTGCGTGGCTGACCGTCATACATAATGATCGCCCTACATCCGCCGATGACAAGATATGACGGAACATGTTTGGTCAATTCAATTTTAATCTGTCGTACCCCGTTAAGAACGGGGTACGTTGTAAAGGTGGTCCATTTTTCTGCCATATGGCTGATCACTCTGCCGTAGGGCTGGAAAGCCGCGGTGACTACGTCCGGTGGTACTTCAAAAGGGAGTTCGAAGACGCGTATCGTACGTAGGCCAAGCCCCGCGTGATCGATAGAGACCGCCCCAATATGGCCATCAGAAAGTTTGAATTTAAGACCGTTCGAATGTGCGCTCACGATTCTGTTGCACACCTCGTCACTTACTAGCTTGACGTAGACAACACTGCTCGTGATAGAGAGATGGATACCAATTATGTCTCGCGGGTCAATTTTAACGTCGTCACGTAGGAAATGCTCCACTTCAAAAGCTCGCGGTCCTGCATGATCGGGTAAAAAACTGATCATGATGGTGGTTTGTCTGTATGAATGTGCCATGTTGCGTAGGTAGGGATGGACTCTAAACTAGCGGCAACGCAGTAGTAAACAACTACGGGCATTCGCGACCGCGCAGACGGGACGTAAACAAGACCTCCTCGCCGCAGCGCTGCGGAAAGCAGACTGACCCTAAACCACGCGTACGACGGTGATAGCTCATTAAATTGGGCAAGCAGTCACGTTGCGAATAAGGGCAGGAAAGCTTCTTCGGAAATCTGCGGCCCGCCAGAAGGACTCCAATTTCGCTCGTACGCTGGAATGAATGAATTTTAGTCCCGCTCTTGAACCTTTAATTTGATTTCAGTCGTTGTATCGTCGATGTACAGATGAATAATGGAAATGAAAAGCTGCATCCACCACTTACACCCTTTTTAATTTGTGAATTTTGTTCTTGGTCTTCCCTCTTGGTTTTCACACATATTGCATATTACCCGTCATTAACCTATAACCTATTCTTATTTGTCTCAGAATTCCGAACATCTTCAACCATTTCACACCGCCGATTTTTCTCCAGTCTTACTCCCATTGTTATCCAACGCAACATGGAAATGACCTCTCCGGTGTTTCCGCCTTTCCTACAGCCAAACTGACCGTCATCTAACTGATCTGAAATTTTCTTTTCCGTTTTTTTATATAATATTCATATCAGCAGCTTGAATGCATGAGATAGTTTTCGCTGTCTTTGAAATTATGTGGATTACGTTTTTCTGATTGTGCGATAATTCTCGCAATTGTCGGCTCTTGCGATCTTGGAATTGTGTGGATGATGTCTTTCTGAAAGTCTGCTGGGACGCTGCCCATCTCATAGATTCTACAGGCCAATCTGGAAAGTCGTTTGCTTGTCATTTTCCCCAATGATTTTAGAATTTCTGCTTTACTTGATCACAAGTCATCCAGAGCTATTTTAAATACTGACTCCCTACACTGAATGTCTTTCTTATTGAGTCCAGTTTCTTCTATCACCAGGCAAGTTCTTCCCCTGATAGAGGCCTCCAATATACTCTTTCCACCCATTAGCTCTTTCATGTGTGACTAACAGTGGAATTCACACTGCACTCTTAATGTTTTCACCACTTCTTTCAGTTTCACTGAAGGCTGTCATTTATTTCACATCTCTGATTAAGTCTTTCTGAAGATGATTTCTTTTAAGATTTGTTCACGTATTTCCTGCAGCCATTTCGGCTTGGCTTCCTTTGAAGCGTGAAACACCAAATCTTATTACTGAAAAATCTCACCAAAAAAAAAAAAAAAAAAAAAAGAAAAGAAAAATCAGAGTCCTGGCAAGGCTCACTCTAAATCCGAACGTTTGGCTTGGGTTCTGACTAAGCGAACGCAACACACATTCTTACCATTCTCGGGTAAGAGACCCATAAGAAAAGATGGAAAATATTACTTCTACATAATCATCTGTCCCATCGTGCATGTTTATCAAGACGGTTAAATTACGGATGTTCTGTCGGATTCTAATGAAATCCTTCTATCGCTGTACCTTATTTAAATGT
Organism: Schistocerca gregaria; assembly: GCF_023897955.1. Taxonomy (NCBI): domain Eukaryota; kingdom Metazoa; phylum Arthropoda; class Insecta; order Orthoptera; family Acrididae; genus Schistocerca; species Schistocerca gregaria. Next base: position 510,321,215 of record NC_064925.1, on the reverse strand, counting down.
AACATTAATGGACACTGATGATGTTGGTGAACTATGTACGTGCTAGCACACGAATGTTGGTTGCTTTGTAATAGTAATGGAGTTACGAATGCGATAAGCATGTCACATAGGCTAATTATTATCAATGAAAATAGAGGCATCCACTAAAAACCTCAAAAGAAGTCACTTATAATTTCATCAAAATAATTGGACGAAATACGTAAGGTAATCACTATTATAGACTGGACACTGCGTCGTGAGATATTCAGAGTCGGTGGACCACAAAATTCCGTTTCCCGCAGACCGCCGACGCATCGCTGCGCTCTTTAAACTGCGCTCTGTTGACAGAGTCCAGCCGAGCGTTTTAAATGGCTGTGGGTGGTGGGAGGGGTGGTGAGGGGAGGAGGCGGGGTTGAGGTTCGGTAGGCCGCGGAATTCGCTGCCATGGCGCTGGCACGAGTGTGGGTGTGGACGCAGCGCCGGGCAGCGAAAGGTGCGACGCTTCGGCGCCTCATCAGCTGCGCAAATACTGTCGAACGCTGCGAGTGTCGGGGCGCGCGTGTAGCCGACTCTGAAACGTACCGTTTGCTTTGGGAATGACTCTGACAGCCAGCTGGCTGGGTAAGAGTATCCTTCCGCTGTTGAAGGACCGAGAAACTGCCTGACCTGATCTTGGGTATTTACCCTCAGACAAACACACATACACACACACAGTCGATAAATTAACGGAGTTAAATAGCAGGACATTAACTTAAATCCAAGCAGATTTGGGGTATACGCTGGTGGTTTGTATGAGCATTTGCAAATATGCAAGCAGTGAAAAAATATATCTATAGCAACTGACAAAGAATTCCGAGCTACAACTAGTGCTGGAGAGAGTTGTGCATTACTACTCCATCTTTACTGGTACATTAATGAGAAGGAATTGAGGAGCTGAGAACAGCAGTGGAGGAAAAGTGGTGTGTAGATGTATTATTTGAACTTCTCTAATCTTGTATCCTATAAGTGATAATAAGTAGAATTTTTGTGAAGATTCAGGACCCTGATCGAAGACTGTGTCTCATTATTTGCTACACATGTTTCACTAATCCTCTTTCTTTCTCCACCTCCCATTACCTTGCCCTATCTCCCTAATCATGTCTCAGACTCCTTAATACTATCTCTTTACTCTCTCTCCCTCTCCTATTTCACTTTATACACTCCTGGAAATGGAAAAAAGAACACATTGACACCGGTGTGTCAGACCCACCATACTTGCTCCGGACACTGCGAGAGGGCTGTACAAGTAATGATCACACGCACGGCACAGCAGACACACCAGGAACCGCGGTGTTGGCTGTCGAATGGCGCTAGCTGCGCAGCATTTGTGCACCGCCGCCGTCAGTGTCAGCCAGTTTGCCGTGGCATACGGAGCTCCATCGCAGTCTTTAACACTGGTAGCATGCCGCGACAGCGTGGACGTGAACCGTATGTGCAGTTGACGGACTTTGAGCGAGGGCGTATAGTGGGCATGCGGGAGGCCGGGTGGACGTACCGCCGAATTGCTCAACACGTGGGGCGTGAGGTCTCCACAGTACATCGATGTTGTCGCCAGTGGTCGGCGGAAGGTGTACGTGCCCGTCGACCTGGGACCGGACCGCAGCGACGCACGGATGCACGCCAAGACCGTAGGATCCTACGCAGTGCCGTAGGGGACCGCACCGCCACTTCCCAGCAAATGAGGGACACTGCTGCTCCTGGGGTATCGGCGAGGACCATTCGCAACCGTCTCCATGAAGCTGGGCTACGGTCCCACACACCGTTAGGCCGTCTTCCGCTCACGCCCCAACATCGTGCAGCCCGCCTCCAGTGGTGTAGCGACAGGCGTGAATGGAGGGACGAATGGAGACGTGTCGTCTTCAGCGATGAGAGTCGCTTCTGCCTTGGTGCCAATGATGGTCGTATGCGTGTTTGGCGCCGTGCAGGTGAGCGCCACAATCAGGACTGCATACGACCGAGGCACACAGGGCCAACACCCGGCATCATGGTGTGGGGAGCGATCTCCTACACTGGCCGTACACCTCTGGTGATCGTCGAGGGGACACTGAATAGTGCACGGTACATCCAAACCGTCATCGAACCCATCGTTCTACCATTCCTAGACCGGCAAGGGAACTTGCTGTTCCAACAGGACAATGCACGTCCGCATGTATCCCGTGCCACCCAACGTGCTCTAGAAGGTGTAAGTCAACTACCCTGGCCATCAAGATCTCCGGATCTGTTCCCCATTGAGCATGTTTGGGACTGTATGAAGCGTCGTCTCACGCGGTCTTCACGTCCAGCACGAACGCTGGCCCAACTGAGGCGCCAGGTGGAAATGGCATGGCAAGTCGTTCCACAGGACTACATCCAGCATCTCTACGATCGTCTCCATGGGAGAATAGCAGCCTGCATTGCTGCGAAAGGTGGATATACACTGTACTAGTGCCGACATTGTGCATGCTCTGTTGCCTGTGTCTATGTGCCTGTGGTTCTGTCAGTGTGATCATGTGATGTATCTGACCCCAGGAATGTATCAATAAAGTTTCCCCTTCCTGGGACAATGAATTCACGGTGTTCTTATTTCAATTTCCAGGAGTGTATCTCCCTGTCTCTTCCTCTCGCTATATTTCCCTATCTCGCACTCCATATTTCCCTATCCCCTATACATATCTCCCATATCTCCCTTGTCCTATCTCCCTTTCTCCCTGCCTCCTCCTTTCTATTTATCTCTCTCTCCCTCTATCTATCTATCACTATCTCCCTATCCCTACCTCTCTCTCGCTGTCTCCCTCCCCCTAGACCCCCTCTTTTTCCTTCCTTCTCCCTCTCTGTGTCATCCTCTCCCTGTCTCTCTATCTCCATCTGTCTTGTCCATCTATATCTCTGCCTCTATCTCCCTCTCCTTTTCCCTCTCTATCTCCCTCTTACTCTCCTTCTCTCTGTCTCCCTCCTACTCTCATTCTCACTCTCACTCTCTATCTCACTCTCACCCTCCATCCTCTCCTCTCTCTTCCATCCTCTGACTCTCCCCTACTACCTCTACTCTCACTCTCACTCTACTTTTCCTCTGCCACATCCTCTCGATCACCCTGATTCTCTCCACACTTCACATACTGTAACGATTACTTCATATTCCTCTGGATAATTATCTACATATATTATTTCTATTATCAAGTATGATGTAATCTGGGGATGCCATGAATTGTATTACCAAATGCTAGTTTTGTAGGAACTTATGTGACATCAATTACTTGCTAATGCATGCTCCCAAGGTAACTAAATTTGTTATTTAGTATGATAAAACCATTCTCTCTAAAAGATAATTTGTCATACGTTAGACTAGTATTAGATCACAACACCATTCATTCAAAGTAAATATTGACTGTAGCTTTTAAGCAAAAGTGGATCAAGGTCAAATAGGCTTTGGAAATCAGATTCTCGATATAATCAGAGGAAAGGGAAAGCAGGAATGTATAACTTATGGAGGAGTATATCAATTGCTTGCGACGTTAGCATGTATACCTGAACTGTCGTAGTTAGTGTTGGTTTGCTATCAATTTTGATAAGTAGAACACTATCACTGAAATGTACACATTGACACACTATCTGCCCTACCTATTCATAACGAATCCTGTTACCATTACACTATTTTATGCTGCTTTTGATATCCCTCCATACTCACCTGAGCAGATATCCTTGTCTGATTGCTCTTTTATCTAGCTGCAGCCTACGCATTTCTCTTTTCAGATTTTCTAGGTTCCCAACACTGCTCAAAGTCCTGACATTCCATGACCTGACTTGTGGAACGTTTTACCTTCGTTGGTTATTCAATCTTTTTCTCATGGTGACCTCCCCCTTGGAAGTCCTCTTCGAGAGATCCGAATGGGGGACTGTTCCGGAATCTTTTGCCAATGGAGACATCATCATGGCACTTTTACAGTTACAGGCCACATGTCCTGTGGATACACGTTACGTGTTTTTAATGCAGTGGTTTCCATTGCCTTCTGCATTCTCAAGCCGTTGGTGATTCTTCCATCTTTAGCAGCAAGGTCAAGAGAGAGTCCCGAAACTTTGTCTCCTCTTCAATCCTCTTTGACAATGCCGTTGGCAGAATGAGGTGGTGTTTTTATGCCTAAAGTCTTCAGCCGCCAATGCTTGGTTATTAATCAAATTTTAGAGGTGGTGGGTTTCGAGCCTGGGACCGATGACGTTTTGATTACTAATCAAAGACGCTACCGCAACACCACGTAAAGAGAGATGAAAATCACGTTCTCACAGGGGACTGAAATATAGTTGTAGGGGAGAGGGGAGGGTTACATGACGATATGAGCTTGAGACAAGGAATGAGGGAGGAGTAAGACTAATTGAGTTCTGCAATAAATTTCAGTTAGTAACAGCGAATGCTCTGTTCAAGAATCCCAAAAGGAGGAGGCTTACTTGGAAAAAGCCAGGTGATAAGGGAAGATCTCAGTTAGATAACACCATGGTCAGACAGATTCCGAAATCAGATACTCAATTGTAACACTTACCCAGGAGCCATTATAGACTCAGATCAAAATGTAGCAGTGATGAAGAGTACGCTGAAGTTCAAGAAATTAGTCAGGAATAATCAACACGCAAAGAAGTTGAACACTGAAGTACTAAGGAATGACGAGATACGCTTGAAGTCCTCTAAGGCTATAGATACAGCAATAAGGAAAAGATCATTACACAGTACAGTTGAAGAGGAATGGACATCTCTAAAAACGGCATTCATAGAAGATGGAAAGAAAAACATTGGTACAAAGAAGGTAACTGCGAAAAAACCATGGGTAACAGAAGATATACTTTAGCTGATCGAAGAAAGAAGGAAGTAGAGAACGATCAGCGAAATTCAGGAATACAGAAATAAATTGAGAAATGAAATAAATATTAACTCCAGGGAAGCTGCGATGGAATGGCTGCATGAAAAATGTGGAGAATTAGAAAAAGAAATGACAGTCGGAAGGACTGACTCAACATATAGGTAAGTGAGAACAACCCTCGGTAAATTATAAGTAAAGGTAATAACATTGAGAGTGCAACGGGAATTCCGCTGTTAAATGAGGAGGACAGAGCGGATACTTGTATAGAGTACATTGACATTGAAGCCCACTGGCGGGGGGCGGGAATTTGTCTGATGTGATAGAGGAAGAAATAGGAGCGGATTTAGAAGAGATGGGTAATCCAGTATTTGAATCAGAATTTAAGAGAGCTTTGGAGTACTTAATATTAATTACTGCAGAAGGAATAGATAACATTCCATCTGAAACCATTGGAAAAGTGGCAACAAAACGACTATTCACGGTGGCATGTACTTTCGGGAAAATATCAACCACACAATTCAGAAGACTGCAAGAGCTGACAAGTGCGAGAGTTATCACACAATGAGCTTAACAGCTCTTGCATCCAAGTTGGATGACGATTAGTTTCGTTTTAGAAATGGCAAATCCGCCAGAGAGATAATTGCGGTTGATAACAGAAGCGACACCAACGAAAAATAAAGAGAATTTCGTAAGACTTTTCGACCAGGAAAAGCGTTCGACAATGTAAAATGGTGCAAGATGTTCGACATTCTAACTAAATAGGGGTAAGCTGCGGGGAAAGGCGGGCATTATACAATGAACAAGAGCCAAGAGGATGTAATTAGAATGGACGGCCAAGAACGAACTTCTCGGGTTACATAGGGTGTCAGACAGGGATGTACTGTTTCTCCTCTACTCTCCAATGTCTACATAGAAGAAGGAATGATGAATATAAATGAAAAATTCAGGAGTGGAATTAAAAATCAGTGTGAATGGATATCAGTTTTACGATTCGCTGATGACATTGCTATCCTGAGCCCACGTGAAGAAGAATTGCATGATCTACTGAATGGAACGAACAATCTGATGAGTACAGAGTACGGATTGAGAGTAAATCGAAGAAAGACGAACGTAATGATAAGTAACAGAAATAAGAACAGCAAGGAACTTAACATCAGGATTGATGGTCACGTTGTAGATGAAGTTAAGGAATTCTACTATCTAGGCAGCAAAATAAACAATGACAGAGAGAGCAAGGAGGACATCAAAAGCAGACTAGCACTGCCAGAAAGAGCATTCCTAGCCAAGTCTACTGGTATCAAACATAGGCCTTAATTTTATAAAGATGTTTGTAAAAATGATTGTCTGGAGCACAGCGTTGTATGGTTGTGGGAAAACCGGAACAGAAAAGAATCGAAGCATTTGAATTTGGTGCTAGAGGCGGGTGTTGAAAATTAGCTGGACTGATAAGGTAAGAAATGAGGAGATTCAGCACAGAAATGGAGAGGAAAGAAATGTGTGGAAAACCAAGACAAGGAGAAGGGACATGATAATAGGACATCTGTTAAGAGATCAGGTAGTGACTTTCGTGGTACTAGAGAGAGCTGCAGAGGACAAAAACTGTAGACGAAGACAGAGAGTGGAATACATACGGCAAATAATTGAGGATGTAGGTTGCAAGTGCTGTTCTGAAATGAAGAGGTTGGCACAGGAGAGGAATTCGTTTCAAGCCGCATCAAACAAGTCAGAAGACTAATGAGTCGAAAAAAGTAGATCAAATTCACGAATGTGAGCAGAGTATCTTTTAATACTAACCCTCTTACCTTTCAATTCGAAGGACTCATGGAATAACTTGGAGAGCAGAATTAGAACCTCACTGCTGATGAGTAAATGCACACAGTCTTAACCATTGGACACCATGTTATTTTTAACAAAAGATAAAAGAAGAAATTTTATTCTACTACGCGTCTAACTGACCGATCTAACACTTGCTCTGTCCTCATTCAAGTTACATACGTGTGAGGCCGCGAACATTAGGTTTCATTTTTCTGAGGGTTTCATCTTTGTGAGGGTTACATCTTTCTGAGTTCTGCATTAATATGTTTCTCGCGGCTACTTTGTCGATTTATTATTGGATGCATGGTTGATTCTACATTTTTTCAGCCACCTAATAGTGCCAGTAATGTAGATGTGTCGAAAAGAGCGGCCGGTCGCGGTGGCCAAGCGGCTCTAGGCGCTTCAATCCGAAGCCGCGCGGCTGCTACGGTCGCAGGTTCGAATCCTGCCTCAGGCATGGGTGTGTGTGATGTCCTTAGGTTAAAGTAGTTCTAAATTCTAGGGGCTGATGCCCTCAGATGTTAAGTTCCATAGTGTTCAGAACCATTTGAACCTGCGCGGTGCATATTGCACGTTATACTGTATGGTACCTCACTCATGTCTATGTGGAGCCCATATTTAATATCACTCTTTACGGGAAAGCTCTGTTTCGTTCAAAACTAATCTCCGGAAATTTTTCTGCTTCATTTCTCACGTGAATGTAGACTTCTTTCACTATGAGTCGCACGTTCCTCCCGTCTGTTGTGACAATCTTCCTTTATTTCATACGTATGGGACAATCACTTCACCCATACCTTCGTCCCAGGTGTCACTACCGATTTCTCTCAAGCACAGGTAGTTCTCATAGCTCTGAAACTGGCTAATCCGTGTGGAAAGTTAGTCGTCTACTGTTTTCGATAACCGTTATCTGCGGGGCTTTGCAGGTTTAGTTCACGTTACAAATGCCGACATTCCCACCTAATACTTCATAGCAGAAGCATTGGCAGTTAATGCGATTACATCCCCGGTCAACCTTGTGACACAAAAAGAGTCTCGAGTGTGTGTGTGTGTGTGTGTGTGTGTGTGTGTGTGTGTGTTTGTGAGTGAGCAGCGTTGGCGGCCTGCTATCGACAGGATATTACCCGCACCTCGCGGGGTAAAAGCTAAAAATAAACGCCATCGCCCCCCCTGCAGGCGACATCGTGTAAACGCAAAATGTCATCCGCCCATCAGCTAGCGACACGTGTTCCCAGCTACGACCCAAAACCGCAAATATTTATCCCTGCCGCCGGGTCTGCAGCGACATTTATGCGAAACCACAGAAGTGGTAGTGAGTGCAACATTGCGCCGAACCGCAAACGGGGGGAAAAGAGTGCAAATGAAAATGGAAAAGAAGGAATTTGAAATCGTCCTAACGGCGAGGTCCTACCATTTTCAGTGTTTCAGGTTTGAACTGTTTATGGGGATGAGCTGGTGCTCTCGGTCAGATTGCGTCGACGCGTTTGTAATAGAATTTCTGGCGGCCGAATACGAAAATTTGCGAGCGTATGAATCATGTACACAGAGTCGATGCTCCGGGTGCAGCTGGGATTCACAAGATAGCGTTCGTTTTGGTGCTGATAGAATGATTAGCTGACAATACGAGCGCGGAGTGGGGCAGCAGTGAGCCGCGCTGGGGCAACCCTTATCAGTTGATGCAGCTTCACAAGCAAACCTTCTCAACAAAGCTTGTTGCCTACTCTGCAGGAAACGTAAAAGAATTAAGTCACATAGTGAGAAAGCACCAAGGAATTTCGCTACTATGTAAATAATATTTTCCATATTTATCCAAACATATTATTAAAAATGGTTACGTATAAACACACACTCACACGCAAATAAATACCACTTCGCGCTCTAAACCAGTGGACCGATTTTAACCATACTTGGTACGCGCTTTGCTTTGTGTCATGCAACAATACCTGTTGGGGAAAGAACCACCTATGTATCATAGTTCAGGAGCTATGACATCATAAACAGTAAGGCGTACAGAGTTGACAACTCAAAGAAAGTGTCCAACAACATATGACTATAACTGCGACACAAGCAGTCTTGAAGCAGAGCGTATACTCCTGTACGCCTGGTTGGTTAGGAAGGAGTTGAAGTTTGTGATGTCTGAAGTTGGGTGTAATCCCGAAACGCGTAACATGTTCTAATAAAAGAGTCAGTTGAACATCTCATGACTTTATTGCAATTGTACAGCACTGTTTGCCAATTGTTAACATAAGAATGATCGCCCGCCTCAGACGGGATTTTATGTCCTGTATATCGTACAGTAACTACACTCAAGTCACCACGATTCATGACCGTCTCCTGGATATCACAAAATGGTTCTTAAGGGGGGTAGGACGTCAAACGGGCCGACTTGGAGCAGGAGAGGCACCACAGGACATTTTAATTTCCAGTGTCTATACTTACAAATAAATTCACAAAACTTTGTCAGCATCACCAGGAAGAATTCAGGATTCACACTCATTGCAGTGGAAGTTCAAAAACATAACACAATATTTCTTTTACGTGCAACCTTAGGGGTTGCGAAGCAACTCAAATCGCTTGATACGGGCAAGTCTTCAGGTCGAGATTGTATACCGATTAGGTTCCTTTCAGATTACGCTGATACTATAGCTCCCTACTTAGCACTCATATACAACCGCTCGCTCACCGATAGATCTGTACCTACAGATTGGAAAATTGCGCAGGTCGCACCAGTGTTCAAGAAGGGTAGTAGGAGTAATCCATTTAACTACAGACCTATATCATTGACGTCGGTTTGCAGTAGGGTTTTGGAGCTTATACTGTATTCAAACATTATGAATCACCTCGAAGGGAACGATCTATTGACACGTAATCAGCATGGCTTCAGAAAACATCGCTCTTGTGCAACGCAGCTACCTCTTTATTCGCACGAAGTAATGGCCGCTATCGACAGGGGATCTCAAGTTGATTCCGTATTTCTAGATTTCCGGAAAGCTTTTGACACCGTTCCTCACAAGCGACTTCTAATCAAGCTGCGGAGCTATGGGGTATCGTCTCAGTTGTGCGACTGGATTCGTGATTTCCTGTCAGGAAGGTCGCAGTTCGTAGTAATAGACGGCAAATCATCGAGTAAAACTGAAGTGATATCAGGTGTTCCCCAGGCAAGCGTCCTGGGACCTCTACTGTTCCTGATCTATATAAATGACCTGGGTGACAATCTGAGCAGTTCTCTTAGACTGTTCGCAGATGATGCTGTAATTTACCGTCTAGTAAGGTCATCCGAAGACCAGTATCAGCTGCAAAGCGATTTAGAAAAGATTGCTGCATGGTGTGTCAGGTGGCAGTTGACGCTAAATAACGAAAAGTGTGAGATGATCCACATGAGTTCCAAAAGAAATCCGTTGGAATTCGATTACTCGATAAATAGTACAATTCTCAAGGCTGTCAATTCAACTAGGTACTTGGGTGTTAAAATTACGAACAACTTCAGTTGGAAGGACCACATAGATAATATTGTCGGGAAGGCGAGCCAAAGGTTGCGTTTCATTGGCAGGACACTTAGAAGATGCAACAAGTCCACTAAAGAGACAGCTTACACTACACTCGTTCGTCCTCTGTTAGAATATTGCTGCGCGGTGTGGGATCCTTACCAGGTGGGATTGACGGAGGACATCGAAAGGGTGCAAAAAAGGGCAGCTCGTTTTGTATTATCGCGTTATAGGGGAGAGAGTGTGGCAGATATGATACACGAGTTGGGATGGAAGTCATTACAGCATAGACGTTTTTCGTCGCGGCGAGACCTTTTTACGAAATTTCAGTCACCAACTTTCTCTTCCGAATGCGAAAATATTTTGTTGAGCCCAACCTACATAGGTAGGAATGATCATCAAAATAAAATAAGAGAAATCAGAGCTCGAACAGAAAGGTTTAGGTGTTCGTTTTTCCCGCTCGCTGTGCGGGAGTGGAATAGTAGAGAAATAGTATGATTGTGGTTCGATGAACCCTCTGCCAAGCACTTAAATGTGAATTGCAGAGTAGTCATGTAGATGTAGATGTAGATGTAGAAATTTCAAAAAGTTATTCACTTATTAATGCCTGCATTTGTTGCTATAGGCACACTTTTCTCCTTAAGTTAGAGTGTACTTACAGGTGTACAAAAATCTAGAATTTATTGAATTTATGAAAAAACGAATGATCTGTTGTATTTTAAACTTCATGTTTAGAAAAAACACAAATTTTGTAGATAATTACCTCAATTTTTACCACAGTTTTTAATAGGTTCGGAAAATTCTAGAGTGTCATACACCTTTACGTATGGTTTGTATGCTGTGCAAAATTCATAGAACCATCTGTCTTACTTATGAAGAAAACTGTCACTCTAATGTACACAGCACATAATGTCTTAGAAGTATTCATATCCTCCCACATTTACCGTCTACTTAAAGGGGGTAGGACGTCAAACGGGCCGACATGGAGCAGGAGAGGCACCACACGACATTTTAATTTCCACTGGCTATACTTTTACAAATAAATTCATAAACCTTTGTCAGCATGACCAGGAAGGATTCAGATGGAAGTTCAAAAACATAAAAAGATAATTTTTGTTACATGTGAAATTTCATAAATTTTTTGCGTACTATTGGCTACATTTGTAGCTATAGCTACATTTTACTTCAAAAGTAAGAGATTCTTCGAAGAATTTTGCACAGCAAACAAACCATACTTACAGGTGTATAAAACACTAGAATATATTTAATTTATGAAAAACTGAATGTGCTGCACATTTTGAACCTCGTGTTTAAAACACAACTCAAGTTTTGTAGTTAATTATCTCAATTTTTACCACAGATTTTTATTGTTTTAGAAAATCTAGAGTTTCATACACCTGTAAGTATAGTTTGTATGCTGTGGAAAATTCATCAGAGAATCTATCTTACTTATATAAAAATGTGTATCTGTAGTAAGAAATGCAGCCATTAGTAAGTGGAAAAAATGATGAAATTTCACATGTAAAAAAATTATTTCGTTTTGTTTCCGAACTTCCACTGCTATGAGTGTGAATTCTGAAAGCTTCCTGGTCATGCTGACAAAGTTTTATGAATTTATTTGTAAAAGTGTAGACAGTGGAAATTAAAATGTCGTGTGTTGCCTCTCCTGCTACATGTCGGCCCGCTTGGTGTTCTACCCCCCTTGACAGAATTCGTAATCACCCTGTGGTGCATGCTCTGCAACGTGCTGCCATGCTGGCCACAGGACTGGTAAGAAGTTCTTGTGGAACGGCGTTCCATTCCTCCAGCAACGCCGTTGATAACTACTCGGCTGCCATTGGTAGATGTGAACGTGCTGCCGTACGTCTCTCCAAAGCATTCCGGGCGTGCTGGATGCTATTTGAGTTGAGTTAACGGGTAGGCCAGTCCATTCCTCTCCTTTAGATTCACTGCTCGTATTCCGCTCCCTCTCCCAAGAAGGGCAGGTGACTCCATTCGTTGTTGGTCCAATCCATGTGCTCTCGAATGCGTCCAGACAGTGGCACGGATGTGCGACAATCAGTGGCACACAAAGCAACAGTCGTCTGTCGAGGAGAAATCCCCCCTGCAGTCGCCGTGTCACTGTGAAACTTGAGATTGCCTGCCTTGCAGTCCTGTTAATGTGATGGCAATTGAACCAGCAGTTTAACATGCGTCCCTTCTCGCCCGTTGCACACCGTAGTCTTAATCTGATGCTGTAGCTGAGCGTGGTTCCCACTTCGATTCCTTCGAGCAGTAGGGCCCGTGGTTCAAAACGCTTTGCATGCTCAGCGGCCTCGCGTCATAGGGCTAGCTAGCCTCATCTGGCGCTGCTGTCACGCTGACTTCGCGCTAGCTTTCTGTGTGGGACTGTGAGACATTCGACACCATACTGCCACCGTTTCATTCCTTTTGACCAAGTTGTTGTAATATGTTACACTGCTTAACTATATACACTCCAGGAATGGAAAAAAGAACACATTGACACCGGTGTGTCAGACCCACCATACTTGCTCCGGACACTGCGAGAGGGCTGTACAAGCAATGATCACACGCACGGTACAGCGGACACACACCAGGAACCGCGGTGTTGGCCGTCGAATGGCGCTAGCTGAGCAGCATTTGTGCACCGCCGCCGTCAGTGTCAGCCAGTTTGCCGTGGCATACGGAGCTCCATCGCAGTCTTTAACACTGGTAGCATGCCGCGACAGCGTGGACGTGCACCGTATGTGCAGTTGACGGACTTTGAGCGAGGGCGTATAGTGGGCATGCGGGAGGCCGGGTGGACGTACCGCCGAATTGCTCAACACGTGGGGCGTGAGGTATCCACAGTACATCGATGTTGTCGCCAGTGGTCGGCGGAAGGTGCACGTGCCCGTCGACCTGGGACCGGACCGCAGCGACGCACGGATGCACGCCAAGACCGTAGGATCCTACGCAGTGCCGTAGCGGACCGCACCGCCACTTCCCAGCAAATTAGGGACACTGTTGCTGCTGGGGTATCGGCGAGGACCATTCGCAACCGTCTCCATGAAGCTGGGCTACGGTCCCGCACACCGTTAGGCCGTCTTCCGCTCACGCCCCAACATCGTGCAGCCCGCCTCCAGTGGTGTCGCGACAGGCGTGAATGGAGGGACGAATGGAGACGTGTCGTCTTCAGCGATGAGAGACGCTTCTGCCTTGGTGCCAATGATGGTCGTATGCGTGTTTGGCGCTGTGCAGGTGAGCGCCACAATCAGGACTGCATACTACCGAGGCACACAGGGCCAACACCTGGCATCATGGTGTGGGGAGCGATCTCCTACACTGGCCGTACACCTCTGGTGATCGTCGAGGGGACACTGAATAGTGCACGGTACATCCAAACTGTCATCGAACCCATCGTTCTACCATTCCTAGACCGGCAAGGGAACTTGCTGTTCCAACAGGACAATGCACGTCCGCATGTATTCCATGCCACCCAACGTGCTCTAGAAGGTGTAAGTCAACTACCCTGGCGAGCAAGATCTCCGGATCTGTCCCCCATTGAGCATGTTTGGGACTGGATGAAGCGTCGTCTCACGCGGTCTGCACGTCCAGCACGAACGCTGGTCCAACTGAGGCGCCAGGTGGAAATGGCATGGCAAGCCGTCCCACAGGACTACATCAAGCATCTCTACGATCGTCTCCATGGGAGAATGGCAGCCTGCATTGCTGCGAAAGGTAGATATACACTGTACTAGTGCCGACATTGTGCATGCTCTGTTGCCTGTGTCTATGTGCCTGTGGTTCTGTCAGTGTGATCATGTGATGTATCTGACCCCAGGAATGTGTTAATAAAGTTTCCCCTTCCTGGGACAATGAATTCACGGTGTTTTTATTTCAATTTCCAGGAGTGTAGTCCTTAATTTTTGTTGAGCAGTGTAATGTGTCTCTTGTGATGGCTGTGGAAGAGAGCGGGTGCAAAGACATGTGTGCTCTCGTTTTTATATGAGCATCGTCGTCATCACCACCACCTCATGGAGGTTGCTCAGCCTAATCCGGAAACCATATGTTCTTCGGACTTCCTATACTCTGATGTCCACTTTGCTTTTAGTTCGTGGCGGTTCTAGACAGAATATCTTGCAGCATTTTTAGGAAATTGTTACCCCAATTGACAGCATATTCTTTTTACTTCTTTTTCCAATTGGAAAAAAGAGTAGTTCTTGTTTTATTTCTGTGTTCCGTACGTCGTCCATCAGTTTGCACCTTTACGCTGCACTGAGACATTTCATTTTACCTGAAGTAATTTTCATGCTTTCTTTCTGCGAAACTAACTCAAGTCTCACTTCCATGTAAATATGGTTCAAATGGCTCTGAGCACTATGGGACTCAACTTCTGAGGTCATCAGTCCCCTAGAACTTAGAACTACTTAAACCTAACTAACCTAACGACATCACACACATCCATGCCCGAGGTAGGATTCGAACCTGCGACCGTAGCGGACGCGTGGTTCCAGACGGAAGCGCCTAGAACCGCTCGGCCACCACGGCCGGTTCACTTCCATGTAATACTATAAGTACAGCCATTGTTTTGTAAAGCTTCAGTTTAGTCTTTTTCCTGGTTTTATGTTTCAGAGTTCTATGAGTTGTTCCGCATAGTTATTTGTTTAAAACTTAAAGGATTCGTTTCGATGTCGCGACTTGTAACTCTGGATATTTTGCATGCAACACAGTTAAAGGTGGATGCCTGCTTGGATATTTTGCCATCTACCTCAGTTCTGGATTTCTGGATCTTAAGTCTTTTACAGAAATGGTTTATGTGGAGATATTATCAGTCCATGTTCTTCTGTATTTATTAGAATGCATTTGTGTGAAAACAAAATAGTATTTAACCCATAAGGCTGCAAGCACACTGTATCACACTTGAAAATATAGTTTATATCTTTTTGTAAGCTTTTATACACAGATAGTAAAATGTTGAGGGAAACAACAACCTGGTCTAACTCCTTCACTTGTTTCTACTGCTGTTGGTACTTTCTTCCTCGTGTTAGTAAACACCGTAGCGTTTTGACACAGACTCATAAAGGCTTTTACCAAATTTTGCGACAAGCCAAGCCTGATCAAAGTTTCGCAGAGCACGCCTACATTAAGGCTGTCGAATGTGTTTTGAAAATCGATGAAAACGATGTGAGTTTCCAAACGGAATAACATTCTTTTATTAATCATTTGTTTCACTACGAATACAGCACCTATTGTAGAGCGGCCAACTCTAAGCCCCATATGTTAATCGCTGATGACAGTGTCTATGATCTTAAACCCACTATTGATAATTCCGGAGTATATTTTACAGGCACTGTCGAGCGAACTGATGACTCAGCAGACGATTGAGTCGTGCATGTAAGAAGCTTCCTCCACATTTCCTACACTCCGTATCAGTTCCGTCCATTCCTGCTACATTTTCCGTTTTTATGCCTTTGGCCGTGTCGATAACTACCTCGAGAGATATCCAATCCACGACGTTTATCGCTACGTATCTCTCTCATAGAGGTCTTATCCTCATAGCAAAGATTTCCATACTGCGATCGCTAGAATTCCTCGTTTACGGAATTTTCAATGCTCTCATCTCCTATGTCGGTGTTTTTCCTCTTTTCTGGAGTTCGTTTAGTAGTTGTTGACCAAATAGTTAAATGCTCTCTTGTTGCATCAAATATATTTTATCATTTCTTTCCTGTTGATCTTGATTAAATCACTTTCGTCCAACTAGCATAAATAGTCCTACCTAGCTCATATCATAAACTCTTATACTTGTTGGCCTGTTTTATTATTTCTAATAACGTAATCAGTAAGTGACGTAAAACCTCTTGAAAACCATGTGCATTTGTGTATATCCTCTTTCTTAAAGAAAGTGCTCTGTAGCTTCACTTCGTTAAAACTTACAAAATCTCTTATCATCTGTCCATTATTGCCGGCCGCGGTGGCCGAGCGGTTCTAGGCGCTCAGTCCGCACCGCGTGACTGATACGGTCGCAGTTTCGAATCCTGCCTAGGGCATGAATGTATGAGATGTCCTTAGGTTAGTTAGATTTACGTAGTTCTAAGCTCTAGGGGACTGATGACTACAGATGTTAAGTCCCATAGTGCTCAGAGCCATTTGCACCATTTTTTGTCCATTAATGTAACTGACCCATTCTCTACAAAAGAAATACTTAACTAAACGGCGAGTCTCACGTGTTTTCATGTGAGCCTTGTAACTGTTCAGTTACAAAATATTTATGTTAATAGAAGGGCGCAGCAAGAGACTTATTCACAGAAACAACGAAAAATTTCTACTACCTGTAGAATGAAGTTCACATGAGATGTTGTTTTGCAAGATATTTCACTTTGAGTTTCGTTAATTAGAATCTATACCATTGGAGGAACTATCTCACCGCGTATACGTCCTTTAAACAGCTTTGAAGGTTGTTTTTTTATCTGTTTGAGCCGCGCGGGATTAGCCGAGCGGTGTGAAGCGCAGCAGTCGTGGACTGTGCGGCTGGTCCCGGTCGAGTCTTCCCTCGGGCATAGGTGTGTGTGTTTGTCCTTAGGATAATTAAGGTTAGGTAGTGTGTAAGCTTAGGGAGTGATAACCTTAGCAGTTAAGTCCCATAAGATTTCACACACCTTTACACACCATTATCTGTTTGACTCAACCTTTAACCACTTCCATTGACACACCGTCTCGAGGCTTCTTCCTTTTCCACATATAACTTGCCTCCTTGCTACCTGTGGTACATTTTGATGTTCGCTTAACTTCTATATAACTGTCCCCTTGGTCGGATCGGTTTGATCTTCCATCCTTAAGATGTTGAAATTGCAATCTGGTACACATCTTCATGCTTAAATATATTTTCATTCTACAATTTTGAACTTTTTACCTTGTAAGACACTTTTTTTCAGCTTTTTATTTACGGCAGGTGTGCTATGTATTTTATTTAGGAATTGTTAAGTGGTTTAGGGCCGTACATCCAGCACCGTTACTTTCTGGAAAGAAAAACCTTAATTATACATATATAACATTATACATGACAAAAGTGTAAATAGTTGAGGTCATTCATACGTGACGAGTACTACAAGGATCACAGAAATTTCTGTGCTAAGGCTGAGTGGAGCGGGCTTCGCAAGAGGGAGATGGTATAACTTTTTGACAACGTTACTCTTTCCCTGTGACGCTTTAGTTAATAGGGAGTTGGTATGTGGTTTCCTGTGCGCCTGAACACGCCGTACGTCACAGTGTGTTGAGCGCTAAGTTTTCACTGTTAGAGGCTGTAATCGGGGCATCACAGCTACTCAGACAGGCATTCCAGAAACTCATTTTCTTGGCACTGACAATCGATTTACGAAACTTGGGACTGTTTTGTGATCAAATAGTCTGTACGAGGTCAAGTGCAGTTTAAGGATGTTTGGAGGAGAGAGGTAGTAATTAAACTTTAAGATTGTTCTGTGCAGTAAACAAGCATTACCGCATTGTAAATGAGGCTGTTAGGACTTAGATAATGCGTTTAAAGTTTCATTATCAACGAGTATTCAAAGCAACGTAGACATTCTCCTGTAACACTTAACTTATTTTTTCAGTGATGACACGGACGCGTTAATGTAATCATTAATGAGAATTTGAAACATGAACTACACTAAGCAGCCTCCTCTTAGAACATGAACGGGATAAAACACGCATGACAGCATCCGAGGGTTGGAACTTAAATAGTGGCAACTATTTATTCACAACCAATACAAAAGAGTTACATGTTTGCACCCGTTACTGTCCTTCAAAGCAGTCACCAGGGTTGTTTAGAACCCGTTGCCAGCGATATGGAAGGCGTCGTATACCGTTAACAGAGCCTATTCTGTTGACGGTGCGAATGGAGCGGTCTTATGTTATGGTGATTGTCGTGTACGACTGTGATGGTGTTATCCTAACGCATTACGTTCCTCCACGGCAGACCGTCAGGGCAAAGTATTACTGTTCGTTTTAGGAGCATCACCTACCACCAGCTTTGCGAAAGAAGCGGCGACAGTTTCTGAGCAACCCACCCATCATTTTGTACGACAATGCGCTGGCGCATGCAGCGCAAGCTGTGGCTGTTCTGTTCGGTCGATGGGACTGGGAAGTACTGTGCCATCCACCATAATCCCCGGACTTAAGTCCTTGTGACTTTGTTTTGACTCCCAAGATGAATGAACGACTTCGTGGCATTCGCTTCAGAACTGTTCCAGAGATTCGACAGGCAGTAGACCGCTCCATTCGCACCCATTCCACGTTGCTGGCAACGGGTTCCACGCTGGTGACTACTTTGAAGGACAGTAACAGGTGCAAACATGTAACTCTTTTGTATCGGTTGTGAATAAATAGTTGCCACTTTTCAAGTTCCAACCCTCGTATTTATCGTTTTGGTTCAACAATTTAAAACCCCGACATGCAAAGTCGGGTGTGTGTTGCTTAATACCTTACTCAGACCTAGTTTCTCCGATGTTAAGTAACATGTTGGGCGAAAAGTTTCCTACAGGGAAGTCGTTCAGAATTCAGGTTCTCAGCTTCCCCGCATTTCGTAACCATGCATTGAAGATCCTTAGGAATCAAACGTATTAACCTCCTGAAATTTTATGCACATTTCCACTCAATAATATCGCACGGAATTATTTTATGGTGGTGATTCATCAGTTAGAAAGTAAGTACTAACTGCATAAAAGCGCTCAGTAAGGATAATATGTGATGTTTACCCACGGGCGTCATGTAAGCACTTATAGAAGGAACTAGGCATTTTAACTGCGCCGTCACAATACATATATTCGCTAATGAAATTCATCATAAATAATCCATCACTATTTGAGAAGAACACTTTGTACATACCTACGACACTAGAGGGCAAAATGACCTTTGTTAATCGTTGTTAAAGTTGTCAGTGGCTCCGAGAGAAGTTCAGATAACACGAATAAAAATTTTTCGTCATTTGCCAATAACACAAAATTTCTGACAGATAGCGGGGCAAAATTTAAATCTAATTTAAAATCATTTCTCCTGGAAAACTTCGTCTATTCAAATGATGAATTTCTTCTTAAAAACTAGTAGCCGGACGTTGAAGAACTTGTTTTTAAATGTAGTTCTTTCGTTGTAGTTCGGTGAGTAGGAATAAAACGATAATGAGTTCATTAATGATAACTGTTAACACTGTTAAGGTGACTGTTGGAGTGAGTTAGTTGGACTGTTGTGGGGAGAGCGTGGTTTTGTGAGGTGGACTGTTGATGGGAGTACGGAAGGAAGTCTGTCGTCTTATATAGAGAGTATTACAAATAGTATGTAATATGAAGATGGAAATTATTGTGAAAAAGTTAAATTAATAAAAATGAAGAATCAATAGTAAAACAAAAAGCGAGTACCAGTTTTCATTAGCACACAAAGACCCGAACCTAATATTAACATTGTTAGATGGATGGAACGCACCATGGCGAGAATCAAGACAACGAGACTAAATTCACCATCTAAAGGTAATGTATTTTAATTAGTTTTAGTATTCTGTGATGTATCATTCTTTTGTCTAAATATTAAGCTTAACATCGTCTGTTGTAGATACAGACCACCCAAGCTGGCGGGGTGTCGTCAATTGATCATCATAATCTCAGGGTTTGAAACAGGATTTAAATGAATTGAAAGTTTGTCGCTTGATATTTGATTTTCACCCCGGACGAAAGAGGGTACTGCAGAAGAATGCTGAAGATTAGATGGGTAGATCACATAACTAATGAGGAAGTATTGAATAGGATTGGGGAGAAGAGAAGTTTGTGGCACAACTTGACCAGAAGAAGGGATCGGTTGGTAGGACATGTTCTGAGGCATCAAGGGATCACCAATTTAGTATTGGAGGGCAGTGTGGAGGGTAAAAATCGTAGAGGGAGACCAAGAGATGAATACACTAAGCAGATTCAGAAGGATGTAGGTTGCAGTAGGTACTGGGAGATGAAGAAACTTGCACAGGATAGAGTAGCATGGAGAGCTGCATCTAACCAGTCTCAGGACTGAAGACCACAACAACAACAACTCTTATCATTATACATGTCTTTAAAACTAAGTCGTTCCACATCGTTTCGGTAAAATTAGAGTGCAGGTGATCTACGGAACCTGTAAGTAACTATCTAACTAGCCAGATGTTAGGTTGTCTTTCTGTACTTCTGTATCTATCCGCTGTTTTACGCAACCATACTGATTTAAGAATTTTTCCACATGCCCAAAGTTTCAGGTTTCTTTCAGCAACGACTTTTTGCACGCTGCGTACGACACGTCTTCTCAACACATCGTCATTTGAAAGGTGGTCGCGGTAACTTATCTTTAAAACTCGCCTGAAGCATTATTGGCCAAAAACATTGAGCTTTCCCATGTCTCACGTTAGGTAGTTACGACAAACACACTTTTAAAAAGTACATGTTATTCCTTACAAATGGGTACACGCTTAAAAAAGAATTGTTGAGTCATAACAGTGCCGCAGATGTGCCATGTATAAATAAGTAAAATTCCCCACCTCCCCCTCTTTAATAAATCTCCAGAAATGTATCAGTGTAGTCAGTGCGTCCGTAGAAGATTTTATAAGATGCGTCAATATGACTGACTTGGTTTCTCCATCTGGGAATTACGGAGTTTGAGACAACACGTCCTGGGATTATTTTAGTGAGTCGTTGTGCAAGATTTCCTTCTACCTGTTCTGCCGCAAGACTCTCGTAATTGACGTCCCTCGCAGAAGTACTGCCAGGGCCATCGGTCACTCTGGAACGTGCTATTTTATATTCTTTAACTTCTAATTGATGAAAGTACGAAGCTATATTGGTTTAAATAATGTATTTGGATATTCTCACGAAGCTTTTATTTA
This sequence comes from Schistocerca gregaria, assembly GCF_023897955.1. Lineage (NCBI taxonomy): Eukaryota > Metazoa > Arthropoda > Insecta > Orthoptera > Acrididae > Schistocerca > Schistocerca gregaria. The sequence continues at coordinate 510,300,204 of NC_064925.1, read as the reverse complement.
CGAAAAACATGGTTTTCTGACAATAATGAAACAATCCATCACTTTTAACTCAAAACTAGCTATTTCGTGAGAGCTTGGTATTACGACAAAACTACATCTAAAGGATACGGTGATCATGGTGCGTAGTCTAGATCTCGTACTTACAATCGTGGAGTGTAGTAGCTATTCGTACAATTTAGTTCTATCAAACATAATTCGTCTGTTTATTGAAACGACTGCATTCCCGCGTCTTACCATTGTTGAAAGAATGAGTTTATAACCATTACCCTCCTCCTAATGTCTTTAGTAGAAAAAGTGGCTGATATTAGAAAAAAATTACTATATGAATGAGTGGTGTTTGTTCTTTCACAGCTGTGAAACATTATATGTGAGTTGAAGGGGATCACTGCTGTCAGCTGCAGCGGGAAATTTCACGGAATTAGCGGTGACGAGCGAAAATGTGCATCGGACCAGGATTCGAACACGGTATCTCCTGCTATCAAGGCAAATGCGTTAATCATTCCACCATTCGGGACACACGGCGTTATCACAGCTTCACAGAATATCTCGTACGCCACACGGCCGACCCACGTTCACACCGAATGCCACGTATCCGCAGTCCGTGTGCATTATACTCATAGTTCGCTAATCAGAGATTCCCACACGAGATCGGACGTATTTGTGCCTCGCATTGAAGAAGGTGGATCCATTGTTCAGCAAGACCTATAAATTATATGAATTCATGTCCGAAAGAACAGACACCACGCATTCATATGACTGATACACCTAGCTGGGCAATGGAACCACCTTCCTGAGTGCTGATGCACAAGTACGTCCGACCTGTGAGAATCTCTGATTAGCGAACTATGAGTAAAATGGACACAGACTGCGAATACATGGGGCCCGGTGGGAATGTGGCTCGGCCTTCAGACATACCTAGATAAAATGGGCAGATGCGATAACGTTGTGTCCCGGATGGTGCAATGGTTACCGCACCTTCATAGTAACCAGGAGATTCCTGGGTTCGAAACCCGGTCCGGTACCAGTTTCCACTCGTAGCTCCTGGTCCACATGAAGTCCTGCTGGCAGCAGTGATCCCCTTCAATTTAAATATTTACTAAACAAAATTACTTGCCTTGCGCCAGAATGACTGTGGTTTACCCGCGTATATTGCGCTGGAGTAACTGTCTCTCTCAGTTAGCAACAACACATCAGTCCACCGTCTACTGGAAACTCTGGATGTTTTAGTGGCTACTTTAGCCAGCGTGGGAACGGAACGCTTACTCGCTGCTGTGCGTTCAGCGATGCTGCCTGAGCTTATTGCTTCAAATGGTTCAAACGGCTCTGAGCACTATCGGACTTACCATCTGAAGTCATCAGTCACCTAGAATTTAGAACTAATTAAACCTAACTAACCTAACAACACCACACACATCCATGCCCGAGGCAGGATTCGAACCTGCTACCGTACCAGTCGCGCGGTTCCGGACTGAAGCGCCTAGAACCGCTCGGCCACAGTCGAACTTATTGGAATCTACTAATATCTGCAAACGCGATATGAAGTGTTAATCTGGGAAATAAACAAATAAATGTGATCTGAAAATAAGAGGTACCTAGCAGATTCCATGGTCTACTTGACATTTGTCGACAAAAATGCAGATTCTGAGGAAAAGAAGCCTTGCTTCAAAGAAAAACTACAGACATCGCCTGAAGTAGTAACGCTATAGTTACGTCGTACTCGATACGATGATTCTAGCATTCGATTCGTGCCGATGAACATCATGTAATCACAGGGCTAGAGGATCAAAATATCAGAGTTTATAGACTAAAAATCATTTCCTTGCAGAGCTAACAAGGTAAAAAGAGGAGCTGCAACAAATGTATAGATTGATAATAAAGTCAAAGATATTGAAGAAGTAGGTTTTGTGTAGATCAGATACAAGAAAAATGTGCCTGTGATCTGTTACTGCAGAAAACTTAATTGTAATTTTGCCTCCAGATCCGCTGTAGGAAACGTCCAACTATTTATGAAAAATTAATTAATTATGAGCTACATGCTAGACAACAAAAGAGTACCTTGTAGAGATTGCAGGGTAGATTTCTTAAAAGGTTATGATAGAAAAAATTAACTTGAATCATTATTTAGCTGTTTCAATCAGCTTTCGGTGGTGAATCCTTCCATCTTGCTCGCGAAATAATGTAACATGACCCTGATTGATAACACTTTTGTAAAAAGAGCTCAGCCTGAAACTATTATGAAATATCTGATGATGATGTGCATTTAATGGAAATAAACAATGTAGCCCACTCCGGCTGTGAGGCATATTCATACACAGCGGTAAAGCTTATTAATGACACAAAGACACAATGTTTTAAGAACAGGTTAGAGGATTAAAGTAACATGTAAAAGGAAAAGCGAAATTCACGTAAAGGCAAGAAGAAATAAAAATCCAATATTAATTGCAAAATACTGTATTTTCTATTAAGAAAAGAATTTAAAATTCTAGAAATATGCACATCATAGCAGAAATTAATAAGCAGATAAAAAGATTAAATCTACATCAGGTGCAGTTAAACAGCCGAAAGAACAGCCAGTCAATGCACAAACACTACCACAATTAAACTAATAGACAATGTTGTTGCTCATATTTCACAAATTACTAGTATTTTGAACAACCAATTTCTAAATGTAGCAGTAAAAATAGGGTTAAATGGTTTTGTTGAATAATCAGGGGAGTGTATTACAAATTTCATTCTACAAAACAACCAGCAACTACAAGTGGCACCAATATTTTTCACTGAAATTAACATAATTTTAAAAGTTCGTAAAAGAACAGATCCTGTGGTGTCGATTGAATTTCAAAATGAATTCTTAACAGTTTTTCTATCTTCATAACTACTGTTATACTGCAAAGTCGACATAGGGAAATGTTCTAGACACATTAATATACGCCATTGTTGAAGCCCTTTTATCTCGACGTTAAAGTGCCTGTGTTATTCCAAAGCATGAGGAAATGTTCATTTGGACATTCACGCATGTTCAAAAAAACAGGGAGTGCAGAAACTACAGCGCCAAATGGTAGGGTGACCGCTCGAAGTAAGCGAGAAATCTGAGTTCGAGTCCCGGCCCGGCACCGATTTTCATTGTCGTCATTCCGTTCTGCAACTGATGGTTGCCCGCATTCGCCTATTAGGAATACATTTCACGTATTTCATAAACGCTGTAGTCCCCGCAGTGCCTGTTCCTTTGCATCGTAATTCAGAATATCGTATAATTCTGTGATAAAGGCCACGTCCGCTACTTTTTCCTCACCTTTCTCCAATTTAATTTTCTGCTCTGTCTTTAATGACTTCTTCGCTGACTGTACGAAAGGGAAATTTTGCCGAAAATGACAATTTAAAGAAAAAAATCTGTACAGTCAAAGTTAGTGAGGAATGGATCTGAACTTTTGCACGTGCACATGAAAAGAGTTAAACTGCAACATCAAAATAACAGTATTGTTAAGGATCCAGGATTAGAATTTTGACATAAATGCTAATGTTTACCGTTCTTTATCTCCTTTCTAAACGTGAAAATTTTGTTCTTGGTTACGAAGAGGGTTGTGAACTACAGTCATTAATCTATGTTCAAAATTTCATTATTTACGAAGTTTTAAATTTTGCAAAATGAAATTTAAGTATTTTTTCACTGACATGCAATCCCATAAGCGAGATTTACTTGAATAATATTACGCTCTTTAGTTGTAATGACAAAGCAGCATGTTTCTAACAGCTCTTAAAAAATTCCATGACACTAACTTGTCCTTTTTGGGAATAGAATTTTATAGTGCAAGAAATGTAAAACCCAGAAAGTGGAGTTTAAAGATTTAATTAGAACATTTGGATCTCAGTTATGAATATTTATGAGGGATTTCTAGTTCCCGGCATTTGCTTGACGACCAGAGAAACTACTCCCGAAAATCTTAATTGGGACCGACGGATGACCTATTTTCAAATCATTTGTGAAACAATTTTGTCGATCGTTTCAGACGAACATGTGTGTGACAGGGATAAGAGTGACGTTTCTTCTTTGGCGCCATCGTAGTCTACCGCTGCAGTGGAAACTGCTATATCATTGCATCTGTGTGATTCCGTTACTTCATCAATGGTCAGTTTCTTTTCTGTAGAGGACAATGACAGGTATCAGCGAAAACTCAGACCTGCATGATGAATTAACGGTGCAAATGAATCGGGAACAGTCAGTAGTATACGACCACATTTCGGTCAGACTCATCATTCTCACTAATTGCGCGGTTATCGCTCCAGACTCCAGCACCAATTTCGGTGGTGGGAGGACTGAGCTACTGGAGCAGCACAAAGTGCCGGAGCTGCGAGAGGTTCCCGCACGGCGTTTGGCGCAACTGTGGATGCAGGGTTGGCCCTGACGCTCGGAGCCGACACCTGTTGCACCGGATATTTATGTCTTAACGGCTGAAGTGTTTTGTTCCGGAGCACCGCTACGCGTCGCTCTGAATAACTGCAAGACTGCAGATTCGCAGCACAGATGTATGCGGCGTTTCCGGGACGTAATCTGACGCTCCGAGACACTTTTATTATCTGCGCAAAACTGTAGCTTCTGTGGGTAATACATCAACACGCGAGCGAGAGGGACAATATCACCTGCGTGACTCTGGGAGCAAGTACACGGATATCATAACTAACATCACCGAAACGAAAAGCTTTTATGTTTTGAATACGTATTTCATTTTTCTTCTCGTCTGAAGGAATTTTTTTGCTGCGAACACTGCTACTACTACTACAACTTTCTTTTCTCTCTACTTGGAGTTTATCCATGGCGTGACATACACTAGCTGCTCTTAATACCTGGTCACCTCTCTTTTTTTTTGTTTTTGAATCCTAAGCCGGCCGCGGTGGTCTCTCGGTTAAAGCGCTCAGTCCAGAACCGCGTGGCTGCTACGGTCGCAGGTTAGAATCCTGCCTAGGGCATGGATGTGTGTGATGTCCTTAGGTTAGTTAGGTCTAAGGAGTTCTAAGTTATAGGGGACTGATGACCTCAGATGTTAAGTACCATATTGCTCAGCGCCATTTGAACCATTTTTTTTTCTTTTTGAATCATCAGACATCTGACTCTTCATCTCAGAGTAGCACTTGCAGTCTACGTCCAGAAGTATTTGCTGGTTGTATCCCAATCTCTGTCTGCCTCTACTATTTTTCCCTCTACAGCTCCTTCTACTTCTATGAAAGTCATTACCTCATGTCTTAGAATATCTCCTTTTCGTTGTCAGTATTTTCCACATATTCCTTTCCTCTTGTATTCTGCGCAGAACCTTCTCATTCATTACCTCATCAGTCCACCTGATTTTCAACACTCATCTACAGCATCACATCTCAAATACTTCGATTTTTTTTCTGGTCCAGTTTTACTACTGTCCGTGTTACAATGCCGTACAGCTCTGGGCTCCAAACGTACATTATAGAAAGTTTCTTCCTCAAATTAAGGCCTGTCATTGATACTAACCGAGAAAGCCCTTTTTGCCAGTGATAATCTGCTTCTGACGTCCTCCTTGCTCCTTCAGTCATGGGTTATTTTGCTGCCTAGATAGGAGAATTCCTTGACATACTTCGTGACCATCATTCCTGACGTTAAGGTTCTACCTATTTTCATTTCTGCTACTTCTCGTTCCTTCATCTTTCTCCGATTCACTCTCAATCCATATTATTTGCTCATTCAACTGTTTATTTCCGTCAGTAGATCGCGTAGTTCTTCTTCACTTTCACTCAGGATAGCAATTTCATCAGCGAATTGTATCAGTGATATGCTTTAACTTTGAATTTAAATTCCACTCCTGAAAGTTTTTTATTTTCGTCATTGCTTCTTCGATGTACCTATTGAACAGCAGGGGCGAAGTACTACGCCCTTGTCGTACACCCTTTTTCAATCCGAGCACTTCGTTCTTCGTCTTCCATTCATATTACTACATCTAGGCGTTTGTACATATTGTGGATTACCCGTCTTTCCCTATAGTTTACCGCTTTTTTCTAAGAATTCCGAACACCCTGCACCATTTTACATTATCAAACGCTTTATACTGGTCGGCAGACGCTATGAATGTGTCTTGATTTTTCTTTCAGTCTTGCTTCCAGTATTAACCTCAACGTCAGAATTGTGTCTCTGGTGCGCTTACCTTCCATAAAGCCAAACTGGTTGTTATCTAACATGTCCTCAGTTTTCTTTTCCATTCTTCTGCACAATGTTCTTGTCGAAAACTTGGGTGCATGAGCTGTTAATCTGTATTTGCGATAATTCTCGCACTTGTTAACTCTTGCTGTCTTCGTAATTGATTGAATGATATTTTCCCCACAGTCAGATGGTATGTCGCCAGGCTCAGACATTCTACACATCAATGTGAATAGTGGTTTTGTTGTCACTTTCCTCAATGATTTTACATATTCTGGTGGAATGTTATCAATCGCTTCTGTCTTATTTCATCTTAAGTCCTCCAAATATTTTTAAATCCTGATTCTGGTATGAAACCAGGCAAGTCTTCGCCCTCATAGAGGCCTTCAATGTACTCTTTGCACATATCCGATCTCTCCTCTGCATTTAACAGTGGAATTCCCGTCTCACTCTTAATGTTAGCACCCTTGTTTTTAATTTCACCAACGGATGTTTTAGCTTTCTTATATGCTGAGTCAGTCCTTCCGAAAGCCACTTCTTTTATGATTTCTTCACATTTTTAATGCAACCATTTTCTCTTAGCAACACTGCGCTTCCTATTTATTTCATTCCTCACTGACTTGTATTCCTTTATTTCGCTGAACATTTTTGTACCTCCTTCTTCCATCGATCAACTGAATAATTTCTTGTGTTACTCGTCGTTTGTTCGCAGTCGCCTCCCTTATATCTGTGTTTTCCTTTCCTACTTCTGTGATTAACCTTTTTACAGATGTCCATTCCTCTTCAACTTTACTGTCTACTGAGCTACTCCTTATTGCTTTGGAGAACTTCAAGCGTATCTCGTCATTCCCTAGTACTTCCGTATCCCACTTCTTTGCGTATTGTTTCTTCCTGACTAATCTCTTAAACTACTACACTGTGATCTGAGTCTGTATCTGCTCCTGTGTACGCTTTACAATCAAGTATCTGATTTCGGAATCTCTGTCTGACCATGATATAATCTATCTAAAATGTTCCTGTATCACCGGGCCTTTTCCAAGTATACTTCCATCTCCTCTGATTCTTGAACAGTGTATTCGCTATTATTAGCTGAAATTTATTGCACAACTCAGTTAGTCTTCCTTCTCTCTCATTCCTTGTCCCAGGCCCATGTTCTCCTGTAACCATTATTTCTACTTCTTCCCATAAAACTGAATTCCCGTTCCCCATAAGTAGACTTTCATCTTCCTTTACCTATTGTATTACCCTTTCAATATCCTCTTATACTTTCTCAGTGTCTTCATCTTCAGGTTGTGACGTTGGCGTGTATACCTAAACTATAGATGCCTGTGGTGGTTTGCTGTCGATTCTTCCTCAAAAGCCTAAACCATTCAAGGTCATGATGTTGGCCGCTGGTGCCTGGAGTGGAGAAGAAGGCGATCCATTGGGGTCACGTCGAGACTCTAGACAGGTCGGTCCTTTTCAAGACTGTTATCCACAGACCGTCACCTCGCATATGCTGCTTTATGACACAGTGTACTGTCGTGCTGATACATTCATCGTCTCTAACCACACCATAACAACTAAAAAACACTCCTGCCATCCACTTCTGTACTCCACTGTTGACACTATACATCATGGTTCTCCAGGAATTCGCCTAACCCAAACCACTCCATTAAACTGTTATAGGTTATAGCCGATTCATCACTTCAAAATATTTGTTTCTGGCCATACATTATCCAGTGACGTCGCTCTACACAACACCTCAACCGTAGCTTAGCATTGACGTCAGAAATGTCTGGGTTGAAACTTCCTGGCAGATTAACGCTGCTACGGTATCTCAGATGGTAGAGCACTTGCCTGCGAAACTCGAAGGTCCCGAGTTCGAGTCTCGGTCTCCCACATAGCTTTAATCTGCCAGGAAGTTTCAGATCAGCACACACTCCGCTGCAGAGTGAAAATTTCCTCAAGAATGTGTGGGGTGGGTTATTAAGAACTGCTAAACAAGTAAAACCCATACTTTTAACACCCCAATGAAGCGCATTCCTTTGAATTCCCTATGCACAGTCGTTTGCCCAACTGGAATGGTAGTAGCACTTTTGGCACTCACGTGGGATTCCTTCTTCCTTTGATATTATGTTATTATTCTTTCAAAACTACCCACCGTAATCGCGTTTTGACGTCACCATCAGTGATGCTTCTGAAGAGTATACATGTCGCAGATGGATTTCTTCCTCAGGTCACAACGGATCACTGGACAACGATCGAGGTCGCTCAGCTCCCCTCACCAGCGAATTCTGCGTTACTTCTTGTCCGCTGAATACACGTGAGTCCCTGCCTCTTCACACACTGGCGGATCCGTTTGTCTTGACATCTTCTGGTTTATATAACATCCCGTGGGGGTGTCTCGATAGGTCTGACCAGATAGTCTATCTATCCTGACCACGTCACAGGGCTGTCGTCTTTGCTTATGAATTGGCTTGATTGGATTTTTCGAAATCCGGCTTACGTGGATTTCACCCTGCCAGGAGATGACTGGTCAATCTTTCCATAATCCGTCGAAGAGCTTTGTGGTTGGGAATTATTATGCTGACTTAAGTATAGTATTTTACGGCCCCTGTCAGAAGCAAACTTACAAAGAAACACAAGAAGCTTGTTTTTGCAGAAAGATGTTATTATAGGAATAGAAAACGGTCAATGACAGCGTCTGCATTCTGATGACAGGCAGAAAGGTCTAAATAGATACTCGATGTCTGTAACTTTTTGGAGCTGGTGGATGGAAAGTAGTCAGCTAGTACCGCTCACAGTGGTAGGAGGACTGTCCTTGTCGCTGTAGGCGGTGTTTTCAGAGTTTGCGTACCTCAAATGACTGACGCTTGCTGTTCAACATAGGTTCCCTTCCGATACTAAAAAGTCAAAAAATTCAGAAGTGCATGCGGACATGGAATTCTGTTAAACTAGTGTTTTCGAGACGAGCACTAGCATTTAATGACCGTACATAGGTATGAAATGGCCTACGTCATAGAGTGCATCCGTTATCTAGCTGGATTAAGTCACTTTTATTAAACTGAGGAACTGATGAAGACTGAGTAAAGCTAATTAATTGGATTTGTTCCTGTGGAAGCTCGAAGTGTAGCGTTTATGCGTGACTTTTTCTTGACTATTTCTTCTCTGCGGAGATTATTAGCTAAAGGTGTTTGACGCCAAAGCGTTGTAGGGACTGCCGCCATTGTACGTTTTACTGTCCACTTGTCGAGTCTGTGACTCTTTCTGAAGACTGAGAAACAGGGCATCAATCATTCATTTCCCAGCGAGGACAAGTTTAACCGTACGTAATGAAAACCTGACAGCCGTTGTATTGACGTTATTTTATTACATTGCAACCAGTTTCGATGACGTAGTAAACCATCTTCAGGCCTTAGGTGACGCTCAGGAGGTGAAGTCCGATCGCATACACGATCCCACAAGTGGTCAACATTTATGAACTGGCTTCCATAGAGTACTACCAGGTTGATGCTTGTAGACACAACATTGATATCAGAGTATCTTACGGAAACCATGTCATAGGCGTTGCCCACTTACGCGGTCGTGTCTGCGATAGGATTTCACCTCCTCAGAGTAAGTAGACGCCTGAAGATGCTGTAATGAGTCACCGAAACTGGTTGCAATATAATAAAAAACACCAAAACTACTGCTGAACGTGTTTCGTTATATCACGTAAGTAAACTGCTGAAGTCCCACGCACCATAGAATCCAAGGATCGACGCGAAAGAAAATTAACTCTATCTCGCACATCAAACCAAGACTGCGTTTGACAGCATATCAGTGCTGAGAATTTCACCAGGTGCTCCAGTAAACACTTCCTAGTAACTCTTTCGAGCATGAGGCAAAACGTTATGATCGGTTTTACAAAATCTTACATAATTTGTGAAGAAAAGGTGTGATGTTGGTTTGAGCACAGTGGGATAAGTATAAAAAATTCACCCAACAGCTACGATGTAGAAGTATTAAATGAAGTATATTTGTAAGACTGTACATTGTGCAAAACTTCTTGAAGGTCGTCGCTATACTCGTGCTTGGCAAACCATAAATTGGCCAGCAAGGTCCCTGTATCTCTCCACAATCATGAATGTTTGGAGCACAATGGACAAGACCCATAGTATTCAAAAAGATTTAGCGCTTGCAGCCGGTCGACGTTAGCTTCCATTTACGATATTTCGACTGGACAACTGCGAGCCATCCTCAGGTGAGCCACCGAAGACTGACGTAGACGCCCACCGTTACGTAATACATAGTGTGTAGTGAGCATTCCGCGCATGCGCCAAAATCATATGGACAGACGAACCACACCCCGCAGTTCCACCAGCGCCCACGCTGGTGGAACTGCGAACTCAGCTGTCTTCGGCGTCGTCAATTACCGCGGCCATCGGAGTACTCTGACGTCTCCGTCTGGAGCAAATCTTAGAGATGACGGGGTTCCACGTATTATCTAGCCGGTAGCCATTGACACGGTTGGTAAGATTGTCTGTCATGCGAATTTCCACTGATTCTTTTATGACGGAGTCCCAAAAGGATGTTGCTGTGGCCAAAATTGTTGTCTTGTCATACTCCATTGAGTGTCCAGTGGAAATTCAACGCTCAGCAATTGCAGACTTACTAGGTTTGCAAAAGGCGAGTACAGCGTTGATGTTCAGTTCAACGTTCTTCTACTGTTCGCAATGTTAGTCCTATACAGGGTGTTACAAATGGTACGGCCAAACTTTCAGGAAATATTCCTCACACACAAAGGAATAAAATGCGTTATGCGGACATGTGTCCGGAAACGCTTACTTTCCATGTTAGAGCTCATTTTATTACTTCTCTTCAAATCACATTAATCATGGAATGGAAACACACAGCAACAGAACGTACCAGCGTGACTTCAAACACTTTTGTTACAGGAAATGTTCAAAATGTCCTCCGTTAGCGAGGATACATGCATCCATCCTCCATCGCATGGAATCCCTGATGCGCTGATGCAGCCCTGGAGAATGGCGTATTGTATCACAGCCGTCCACAATACGAGCACGAAGAGTCTCTACATTTGGTACCAGGGTTGCGTAGACAAGAGCTTTCAAGAGCTTTCAAATGCCCTCATAAATGAAAGTCAAGAGGGTTGAGGTCAGGAGAGCGTGGAGGCCATGGAATTGGTCCGCCACTACCAATCTATCGGTCACCGAATCTGTTGTTGAGAAGCGTACGAACACTTCGACTGAAACGTGGAGGAGCTCCATCGTGCATGAACCACATGTTGTGTCGTACTTGTAAAGGCACATATTCTAGCAGAACAGGTAGACTATCCCGTATGAAATCATGATAACGTTCTGCATTGAGCTTAGGTGGAAGAATATGGGGCCCAATCAAGACATCACCAACAATGCCTGCCCAAACGTTCACAGAAGATCTGTGTTGATGACGTGATTGCACAATTGCGTGCGGATTCTCGTCAGCCCACACATGTTGATTGTGAAAATTTACAATTTGATCACGTTGGAATGAAGCCTCATCCGTAAAAAGAACATTTGCACTGAAATGAGGATTGACACATTGTTGGATGAACCATTCGCAGAAGTGTACTCGTGGAGGCCAATCAGCTGCTGATAGTGCCTGCACACGCTGTACACGGTACGGAAACAACTGGTTCTCCTGTAGCACTCTCCATACAGTGACGTGGTCAACGTTACCTTGTACAGCAGCAACTTCTCTGACGCTGACTTTAGGATTATCGTCAACTGCACGAAGAATTGCCTCGTCCATTGCAGGTGTCCTAGTCGTTCTGGGTCTTCCCCAGTCGCGACTCATAGGCTGGAATATTCCGTGCTCCCTAAGACGCCGGTCAATTGCTTCGAACGTCTTCCTGTCGGGACACCTTCGTTCTGGAAATCTGTCTCGATACAAACGTATCGCCCCGTATTAATCCATACATCAAATAGGCATCTGCTAACTCCGCATTTGTAAACATTGCACTGACTGCAAAACCACGTTCGTGATGAACAGTAACCCGTTGATGCTACGTACTGACGTGCTTAATGCTAGCACTGTAGAGCAATGAGTCGCATGTCAACACAAGCGCCGAAGTTAACATTACCTTCGTTCGATTGGGTCAACTGGCGGTGAATCAAAGAAGTACAGTAGATACTGACGAAACTAAAATGAGCTTTAACATGGAAATTAAGCGTTTCCGGACACATGTACACATAACATCGTTTCTTTATTTGTGCATGAGAAATGTTTCCTGAAAGTTTGGCCGTACCTTTTTGTAAAACCCTGTAAATGACATGCCACACTGACAAGGTGTTTTATAAATTCCCGCCTTCCACGATACCAGATCGTCTTTCACTGATCCCAGCAGACCGTATATCTTCGATGGTGAACGGAAAATTACTTTCACTTCGAAAACGTGGAGGATTGTTACAATTTTGAAGGAAATGTAGGCAACAAAGGGAACAAAAGCTAAAGATTTAGTGAGCGTGCTCTCTTTTTTCTCCACTCTTTGTCTTAATTGCAAGTGCCTTGCTAATTTGCCGGGTAGAATATCCATTCTCTTTGAAAACCCTTGTGCATGTCAGGATGTGGCTGAGGTGGAAGTAGGGTCTAAAAAAGAACAAGTGTTAATTTTTAAATCCGATCGGCAAACTGCCACCCGTTTATTGAGAAAACATTTACTGATGACCTAGCCGGGGTACATTATGTGAGTTTAGCGGCCCTAAGGCGAAAATAGATTGCGCCAGGGCTCGAAAAGTGCACAAAGGCCATCGGCCAATACGTCTGATCTCTTCGGGGGTCTGCCTAGGCAAGCGGCGCTTCCCTAAGCGTCACCCCGTCAGCAGAAAGGTTGTTTGTTCGTCGAGCACGTGAACAAGCCGTAGGATAGCGGCATATACTGGAAAAATCTGATGTGTCGCCCACCCAGGACCCGTGCACGGCTTTGTGAAGATCCATAGCTCACACATTTTTAAAAAAATCCCTTTTCTCTTATTGAAAATAAAGGACTCCCGTACTCAGTCTGTCAGCACCTGTACATCCTCTTCACATGGGCAAGCTCTTGAGGCAAACTGTCTGCATCTGACACTACAAGAGCTCTGTGTACAAGTGTTTTAATTGCGTTCATTGTTTGCGATGGGTGATGGCAGCTGGACGAATTTAAATACAAATCAGTATGTGTGGGCTTTCGATAAATCGAATGCCCCAGAGAGCCATCACTCTTCCGTGTAAGTAGCACATCCAAGAAAGGGAGGCAACCATTTTTCTCTAATTCCATGGTAAACGGAATGCTCTCATGAGTTGAGTTTAGGTGATCTAAAAACTCCCTTAATTTCACTTCTCCCTGAGGCCACACTACGAATGTGTCATCCACGTACCTCCAAAAACCAGTTGATTTGAGGGCTGCTGTTCACGTTCTCTCTCCTCAAAATCCTTCATAAAAAGGTTGGCCACCACATCACAGTGGTTACCGTGAGATTGATCAATGGAACAACTGACTAACTAACTAACTGCGAACCATTCAACGAAATAGAATCGATATGAGCATTCGTAGCTGAAGGGCCACTCGTGTATCCTCGATAACTGCATGACACAAAGCTTTCCGCCTCACTTGGGCCTGTCAACACCGACACTGGAAACATGTTGCCTCGTCGGACGCGTCGTTTCAAATTGCATCGAGCGGATAGACGTGTACGAGTAATGGAGGCAACCTCACGAATCCATGGACCCTGCACCTCGGTAAACCACATAACATAGCGATCGCCCAGGGCCTCGCGTGTATACTCTTTTTGAAATTAGTTGGCCTCAGAAATTTCAGGTCCGCAGTTGTGACATTACCGCAACATGAACTGTCTTTAGACAGTCGCCACATTGCTCCCTCTCCACAGCGACAGAGTAATATGGCCTCTTGTATTACAAAATTAATAAAAAATGTGAAATTTACGCATGGTACATGCCTCGGTGGTTTCCTTAAAATTTCTAAAATCTGATCTCAGTTTTAATTAGGGTCAATGCACATATCTTGAAAACTGCTGAACTCACTGAAATAGTTTTTTCTCCTCCACTATCAAAATATATAAGTCGATGTATATTTCCAAGATTGCGCATCGGATAGTGTTTAATATGTTCATGCAGTGTTGTTAATGTTTACCTCGCAACAGTTATGAAGTCGCAAATCTCCAACAAAAATCAAGTAGAAGTATAGAAACTGACTTATAGTATCGAACTCTACAGTTCCTTTAAGCAAATCAGAATTACTTTTTAATATTAATTACTGCCATAGTTTCGTTTATCTTGAAGTATATGGCATTTTAGAGTCCGTAGATGTTTCCTACTTCAGAACTGTTGGGCACAGTGGTTTTAGCTGCTGAAGTGGCAACACAGTGGCACCTGCTAATGCCAGTACAGCTCCCCTGGCTTGTTTCTGATGGAACCTGTCAATCCCGCTAGCTGTCAAACGCCAACTACATCATATCTAACTAAACTACCACGAAATACTGGTCGTTAATATCTGATAATTTCACGTAGAATTTTTGTTTCGCAATAAATAAACAGTCTCCCATTTATTCAGTGCACGCAAATTAACAGTTTTACTGTAAAAACTGCAAAACTGCAATAAGCTCCAAATTAAGCAGCGTAGTTGTTACTTCATAGCGAGTCTCATTAACTGTGATCTGGGTGCTAGAAATACATTGTTCTACAGATTTCGTGTAGTTTTCTTTCGTGATTTTAAGGGAGATTCTCATTCTAAATCCTTTCGGCGCAATTATTACCTAAAATTGAGATTTTATGAATCTTGCAAGAGATTCGAGAATTATAGCGGTTAAACTTGTCTAACACGGAAACAATATTTTTCTACTGTAGTACAATGGAAATTTGCTGATTATTTAAACCGAATTATTATAGCAATGCCTGTCCGGTTATTGGCGTTTTATTGTTTGGAGAACTCCCACGTGGCGTTGTTGTTTCATGTAGCACATACTTTGTTGAGAATCACTATCACAGTTACATTTTGTTAGGTGGAAAATTTCTGGTAGAGAACAAGGTGTCGTTGGAAGGTCGCAGACATGTCTATATTCTTGAGGAGTCTGCAGCGATTCTCATAATTGGTAGCATAGTCGTAAATGACACCTGTCGCTATATTCGCCAGCCGCACGGTAGGAAAACTCTGGACACAAACCAGCATGATGATGTTTTGGCGCGTAAGCGATGATTGCCTACAGTTTACATTTAACTATTGGCATTAATTGAGAGAGTTGTCGTATGTCCTCCTGCAGCATATCATGCCACATTCTGTCCAATTGACACTCTAGATTCTCAAAATACCAAAGTGATTGGAGAGCCTTACCGATAATGCTCCAAACATTCTCAATTGGGGAGCGATCCGGTGACTTTTCTGGCCATTCTGAATGGAGAGAAGTCTTTTGAAGGAAGAGTGACTTCAGGTGTGCCGCACGGGAGTGTCGTAGGACCGTTGCTGTTCACAATATACATAAATGACCTTGTGGATGACATCAGAACTTCACTGACGCCTTTTGCGGTTGTTGCTGTAGTATATCGAGAGGTTGTAACAATGGAAAATTGTACTGAAGTGCAGGAGGATCTGTAACGAACTGATGCATGATGCAGGGAATGACAATTGAATCTCAATGTAGACAAGTGTAATGTGCTACGAATACGTAGAAAGAAAGATCATTTATCATTTAGCTACAATATAGCAGGTCGGCAACTGGAAGCAGTTAATTCCATCAATTATCTGTGAGTAGCCATTAGGAGTGCTTTAAAATGGAATGATCATATAAAGGTGATCGTCGCTAAAGCAGATGCAAGGCTGAGATTCATTGCAAGAATCCTAAGGAAATGCAGTCCGAAAGAAAAGGAAGTAGGTTACAGTACACTTGTTCGCCCACTGCTTGAATACTGCTCACCGGTGTGGGATCCGTGCCAGATAGGGTTGATAGATAGAGAAGTTCCAACGGAGAGCAACGCTCTTCGTTACAGGATCATTTAGTAATCTCGAAGCGTTACGGGAATGACAGATAAACTCCAGTGGAAGACTCAGCAAGAGAGACGCTCAGTAACTCGGTACGGGCTTTTGTTAAAGTTTCGAGAACATACCTTCACCGAGGAGTCAAGCTCCCTCCTACGCATACCTCGCATGACCATGAGGGTAAAATCAGCGAGATTAGAGCCCACACAGAGGCATACCGAAAATCTTTCTTTCCCTGAACAATACGAGACTGGAATAGAAAGGAGAACCGATAGAGGTACTAAAGGTACCCTCCACCAAAAACTGACAGGTGGCTTGCGGAGTATGGATGTAGCTGAGTAGAGATGATGTGGCCGAGAACGATTGAAAATTCTGTTCCTATGTAGAATCGCTAATCCTTTCTAAGGCTTTCACCCAGTGTGATGTAGCAGTTGAAGATATCAAAACGAAAGTCGACGCCTTAAATTCCGCCTTTAAGAAATCGTTTGACCATAACACAGAATCTTGTGTGGATTTCGTAGTAACAAGCATCCCTACTGTAGAGAAACAGCTAACGATTTGAAAATAAGCAAGTGGCCAGGCATGGATGGACCACAGTTCAGTTCTACAAAGGGTTCTCGATGGCATAGTAAGCTCATTTATCTTGCATTTATCGCGAATGTCTCACCCAAAGCAAAGTTCCAAGTGAATGAAAAAAAGCGCAAGTGACTGGAAAGAAACCGCAGGTGACTACTGTATATCAGAAGAGGGAAATGATGAGTCAGCTAAATTACAGGCCAATATCCTTAATATATGTTTGCTGCAAAATTCTAGAACATATTCTGAATTCGAACATAAGAGATTTCCTAGAGACCGAAAAGATTCTGTCCACTAATCAGCATAGCTGTAGAAAACCTCGTCCTTGTGAGACTCGGCTTGTCGTTTCTAAATTCATATCCTTCAAACTATGAATGAAGGGCAGCAGGCATATTCCTTATTCATAGATTTCCGAGCAGCATTTGACGCGGTACCCCTGCAGAACCTTAACGAAGGTACGAGTATACGGAAAAGGTTCCCAGATGTCTCACCTTAAAGAAGCAAGAATGTTGTCCTCGAAGGCGATTGTTCATCAGAGACACGCGAATCGTCATAAATGGCCCATGGAAGTGTGATAGGGCCGCTATTATTCTCTATGTACATAAATGACCTGACGGACAGTGTGTGCAGCAATATGCGGTTGTTTGCTGATGATGCTGTAGTGTCCGGGAAGGTTTCGAATTCCGTAGCATGACACAAGATGACTTGGACAAAATTTCTAGATAGTGTGACGAATGACAGCTGGCTCAAAATGTAGAAAATGTAAGTCAATGCGGATGAGTAGTAAATCAAACCCGTAACGTTGGGATACCAGTATTAGTAGCGTTCCGCTTGGCACATTCAAGTGCATTAAAAAACTCAGCGTTAAAAAGGGACGTGAAATGGAACGAGCATGTGAGGATTCTGGTGCGGAAGACGAATAGTGAAGTTCGGTTTAGTGGGATAACATTAGCAAAGTGTGGTTCAAGAGGCCGGCAGCAAAATTTGTTACTGGGAATTTAGCATTATACGCAAGTGTTACGAGGATGCTTCTGGAACTCAAATGGAAGTCGCTGGAGGGAAGGCGACATTCTTTTCGAGGAGCACTGTTGAGAAAATTTATAGAACCGGCATTTGAAACTGACTGTGCAACGGTCCAACTCTCACCAACATACATTTCGCGCCAAGCCAATGAAGGAAAGATACGAGGAATGACGGCTCATACGGTGTCATACAGATAGTCGTTTTTCCGTCGCTGTGTTTGCGAGTGGAGCAGGAAAAGGAATGACTAATAATTGTACGGGGTACCGTCCCCCACGCGCCGTACTTTGGGTTACGGAATACGTGTGTAGACGTAAATGCAGGCGTCAATCTCTAAAGTAGCACCCCGCCAAACAGTGACTTTTTCGTTTTGCAATGGGATCTCCGCGACAGTTCTAGGATTTTTTGTAGCCAACATTCTACAGTTATGGGTGTTGACAGACAGTCGGAGTGTGAAATGGGCTTAGTCGGTCCACAAAAAGTTAGAAAAACAATCATCTTCCACTTGTTTTGAAGTCCCCACACCGAAATGCTCCTCCCTTCACAGAATCGGTGACTGACAGTTCATGATCACCCTGGATTTTGTACGGATAGCATTGGAGGGTATTTCTTAGTGCACTCCAAACAGTGTTCCGCGGAAAGTCGGTGCGGTTTCACTAGTGCTGACTTCACCATGAGGAAGTGAAGGCGCTGCAGTCTACATTTCTTTCTGAAATGTCCGAGCAACAGTAGCACTTGAGTCTGATCGCCGACTACGCGGCAGATCATCTAATCGAACTTTGAAATCATTTTATTCACAACGATACTTGTCACAGTACTTTTACCCGATCGAATACCTTTCTTATGAAAGTAGGGGCGTAAAAGATACAGAAGCTTCACTAACAGTGCCTTTTCTGGTTCAAGTCACCATGCTGCAATTTCTGGCGCGTCTGTCTCCCTTTTACTTCAGTATTGTTATTTCAGTTCCCCACAAAGTGGACGCTATCGCAGCGGTTACAAACAGCTCCTGAGCCAAATGTTATGTAAGCAGTATTTAAATATGATGAAAACATGTAAAAATATGGCAATAACAAATTATTTAGGAAAAATACATTAGGGGGCGATGTTTATAACCTCTACATATGACAATGACAATAACTGAAGTTTTTGTAAAATAGACGAAGATTGGAACTATTGATGGTTTTTATAACTTGTTTGAGTTAGTTAAACTACAGTCACTAATAAATTTGAACGATGCCATGGTGTGATCGTAGTGGTAGGCGACACATCTAAATAATTCTCACGATGAGAGTACGTCGATAAGTATGATTATGGATACCTGTAGGCCAGCAGGTAGCAAGTAGAGGTCAGGAAGAGGATGAACGGGGATTGAAAAAGTCGAAGGATCGTGTGAGGTGTAGAGGTGTGACTAGGTTTGTAAAGTGGTATATCGCTACAGATTTCATTGTTTGGGAGTTGGTTAAAATTTCGGCGGGATATGACGGACAAAGCATGAACGTGCAGGGAAGGTGGAACATGGGTAGTGGCGCAGCAGGGTAGCTGTATTGTTTATTAGTGGGTGCGAAATAGCGTGCTAGGACTGGGTTTTTGATTAATGTATCGAATTCGAAGGTACTCTAGCAAGAGAAGGAGGCATGGGAAGAGGACGAATTGATAAAAGATGCCAGTTGGTGGAGAAGGTAGGCGGATGGGGAAGGTGAGGAACGTTGGCGAAGGTTAGGATGGGGCGGATGAGGGATTTATAGGTGAGGATAATGGTAGAAGGATATCCCAGATGCGGCCCTAAAGTAGCTTTAGTAGTTTTTTCTGTTGGATGGTAAAAAAAACACGTGTATTCCACCCTAGGTTTCCAGCGACAGTTAATCCAAAATACTTTTCTGTGTTAATGAGACAGTGGTTTCGTTGTATATGGAGAGATGTTAACATGGATGATGGAAACGCCGATTGGTGCAATCGATGATGGTGGTACGGCTTTTCTGTGGATTTTCTTAAAGTTTCCACGTATTATAGCACTCGACTAGAAGGATAAGATGGAGCTGGAGTTAGGCATGGAAGGTTTGAAGTGTGTGGTGAGTGCCTAGGTGGATGGTTTCGTCAACAAATGTGTAGGATGTAAAGAAGGGGTGAAAGCACGAAGGCTGAGGCACACTTATTGCGGGATGAAAGGTGCGGGAGCAGGCGTGGTTGATTATGACGTGTGTAGTAGGGATGGCAGTTAAAGCTCAAACAATCTGTTGATTCTTACAAAGAAGCAGACAGCAAATAGCTATTTATTTAAGTAAATAGCGCTCTAACCGGTTTCTAACTGACAAGTTCATCATCAGACGGCGGGTCACTAGATCGAGGTACACCTCACATAATCGTCAGTTTTCGATTTTTGTTCTTCCACTGTGACGAAATATTCTTGGTGTGTTGGTGCCATCGAAAATTCCACGCGATTTTGGTGCGAAGTTGTAGGATTGTAGTTTTCAAATATTCCCAAATATAATCCTGCAACTTCGCAGCAAAATCGCGCGGAATTTTCGATGGCACCAACACTCCAAGAATATTTCACCACAGTGGAAGAGTAACACTAGAAAACTGACGATTATATAAGGTGTATCTTGAACTTGTGAACAGCCGTCTGATGATGAAATTGTCAGTTCGAAAACGGTTACTGTGCTATTTACTTAAATAAATAGCGGTATTAATAGTGGCTGGTTGCTGTCTTCTTCTTTGTAAGAATCAACCTATATTAATTGTACATAGCCTCCATCTCACCATGTCAGCTTTAGACAAAATAGCATCAAACAACCGGTTTTCAGTTATAACAGTATTTGGCCTTCAGTTTCAGCTAACTGTAAACCGCTCAGGATAGCCGGTTTCTCAAATAACCAATTTCCGATTTCTTATTGTTATTATTTCCAGCAGTAAATGCAGTAATTGCAGAAGATTTGAATAATTCTAAGTCTCCCTCCCAGATATGCGTTACACGTTTCAAGATAAATAGAATTAAATTAAAATAAAATAGGTAAGTAAAAGAAAATCTAGGCTGTTCACCATTATCTGCTTTTTTCGAGAGGTAATAAATGCTCGAATACTACTGATTCTAATTTTTTAAATATTGGTTCAAAAATAACTTTGTAATCGAGGATCATATGACGATTTGAGCACTTCGAATATTCAGTACCAAAGTGTGAAAACTGACATTGTGGAACTCTGTTTTTTTGTTGTTGTTGTGTGGTCTTCAGTCCTGAGCCTGGTTTGATGCAGCTCTCCATGCTACTCTAACCTGTGCAAGCTTTTTCATCTCCAAGTACCTACTGCAACCTACATCCTTCTGAATCTGCTTAGTGTATTCATCTCTTGGTCTCCCTCTAGGATTTTTACCCTCCACGCTGCCCTCCAATACTAAATTGGTGATCCCATGATGCCTCAGAACATGTCCTACCAACCGATACCTTCTTCTCGTCAAGTTGGGCCACAAACTTCTCTTCTCCCCAATCCTATTAAATACCTCCTCATTAGTTATGTGATCTACTCAACTAATCTTCAGCATTCTTCTGTAGCACCACATTTCGAAAGCTTCTATTCTCTTCTTGTCTAAACTATTTATCGTCAATGTTTCACTTCCATATATGGCTACACTCCAAACAAATACTTTCAGAAAGGACTTCCTGACACTTAAATCTATACTCGATGTTAACAAATTTCTCTTCTTCAGAGATGCTTTCCTTGCCATTGCCAGTCTAAGTTATATATCATCTCTACTTCGACCATCATCAGTTATTTTGCTCCCCAAATAGCTAAACTCCTTTACTACTTTAAGTGTCTCATTTAATAATCTAATTCCCTCAGCATCACCAGACTTAATTCGAATACATTCCATTATCCTCGTTTTGCTTTTGTTGATGTTCATCTTATATCCTCTATTCCGTTCAACTGCTCTTCCAAGTCATTTGCTGTCTCTGACAGAATTACAATGTCAGCAGCGAACCTCAAAGTTTTATTTCTTCTCCCTGGATTTTGATACCTACTCCAAATTTTTCTTTTGTTTCCTTTACTGCTTGCTCAATATACAGATTGAATAACATCGGGGAGAGGCTACAACCCTGTCTTACTCCCTTCCCAACCACTTCTTCCCTTTCATATCCCAACTCTTATAACTGCCATCTGGTTTCTGTACAAATTGTAAATAGCCTTTAGCTCCCTGTATTTTACCCCTGCCACCTTTAGAATTTAATCTTTCTTCTAAGATAAGTCGTAAGGTCAGTATTGCCTCACATGTTCCAGTATTTCTACGGAATCCAAACTGATCTTCCCCGAGGTCGGCTTCGACTAGTTTTTCCATTCGTCTGTAAAGAATTCTTGTTAGTATTTTGGAGGTGTGGCTTATTAAACTGATAGTTCGGTAATTTCCACATCTGTCAACACCCGCTTTCTTTGGGATTGGTATTATTATGTTCTTCTTGAAGTCTGAGGGAATTTTGCCTGTCTCATTTTGTCAGGACTGGCTCTCCCAAGGCTGTCAGTAGCTCCAATGGAATGTTGTCTACTCCGGGGCCTTGTTTTGACTCAGGTATTTCAGCGGTCTGTCAAACTCTTCACGCAGTATCGTATCTCCTATTTCATCTTCATCTACATCCATTTCTATAATATTGTCCTCAAGTACATCGCCCTTGTATAAACCCTCTATATACTCCTTCCACCTTTCTGCTTTCCCTTCCTTGCTTATAACTGGGTTTCCATCTGAGCTCTTGATGTTTATACAAGTGGTTCTCTTATCTCCAAAGGTCTCTTTAATTTTCCTGTAGGCTGTATCTAACTTACCAGTAGTGAGATAAGCCTCTACAACCTTACATTTGTCCTCTAGCCATCCCTATAATAATTGCACACAAGTAACAATAACTCGTGTGAAATTTGTAGATTTTTTTTATTTAGAACGGAAAATCAATATCTAGTTTAGTATGTATCTTTACTTGTTAGTGGGAAGTCGAACACAACTGATTTTTTGCTGACAATACTAAAAATACTCTTTCAGATAATCGAATGAACAATTTAGATAGTAATCAAAATATAACACCAGGAAGAATTAGGTGACAACAGTTCAAACTTCAATAATGAATTAATCGACTGGGCATTACTTATTGTTCAGTCTGTTCATAAATAAACATTCTGTAGTGTGTTGATTTCTAGTTTGTCTCTATCAGAAGCAATAGGCCTACTATTTAAAGAGGTTACCAACATTGGAGAGGCCACAGGACATACTATCGAACACCATTCCTTTCGAAAAACAAGTTTTTTTTAAAAAAAACGGTCCATAACATCTCTGTTGTGGACAATTATTATTTCGGCTTCGTGCCCCGTTACCAGTGAAAAATAGAAGAACCTGTTATAACAGAGACTAAAGAAATACCGGTTATTGAGAACTAAAAACCGGCATCAGTTTTAACTGATCTATTTTTCCCCATCCCTAATATGTAGGACTGTGTTGATGGAAGGATACTGTAAGGCATAGGTAGTTAACTAGGAGTGTGTAGATTGGTAGTGGACTCCCTCTTACACTGCAGCTCATTTTAGACATGATTCTCAAACGGCGTCAGTGACGTGCCACTGTCCAGTGCCGTCTGTTGGCCGGATTTCGCATTCGACTCCGCTTCCAATAAAACCCCAAGTCATTTCCATGAATTACTGCATTTTCAAATGTTAAAGGTCACCCTGTGCTCCTCGCGCCGTGCCATCGTCGCCCACAGTAGGAGCGGCCGCCCGGCTTCTCGGCAAGGTTGCCACTTTTTCGCGCGGCCCATATAATTCGTAAGGGCCGAACGGCCGCGCCATATATAAATGTTGCCATCGCGGGCGGGTCATTAGTTACAACGGAAAATTGCCGCACTTGGGGAAACCAGAGGCAGAGATAACGGGGCTGTAAATCAGAGGTCGTCGCGAAGCAATAGCCACTAGCTGGGGGGAGCTGCTTGGGGTCTGGTTTATGGGGGTGGGTGGGTGAAGTTCCGCAAGATGCCGATCTAGTCAGCTGCTGTCAATGTAGGCGTTACAGCGCAGCTTTGACTGCATCTGTAACGTATAACTGTTTCAGAGGAAATGTCATATTGCTGATGGAGATTTAGTGATGAAATACTTATTTTCTTTCATTTTTTGCAACAGCAATCACGAGGTATTAAATGCTCCGCAAAACCGAATTAAAGTGAAAAAGATTGACAGAATTTGCTGAATGAAATTAACAGTCTCTCGAGTACAGAATACAGAAAGACTAAAGTAATGAGAAGTACCAAAAATGACATCAGCGAGAAAATTAACGTCAGGCTTTGTGATCAGAAAGTAGAGGAATTTAAAGAATTCTTGTACCTAGGCAGAAAAATAACGCGTGACAGGCGGATCAAGGAGAACATAAACAGTAGATTAACACTGGCAAAAAGGGCATCCCCCGTCAAGAGAAGTATACTACTGTCAAACATGGGTCTTAAATTGAGGAAGAAATTTCTGAGAATACAGCACTGTGTGGTAGTGAAACACGGACTGTGGAGCAACCGCAACAGAGGAGAATCCAAGCCTTTGTGATGTGGTGCTACAGAAGAACGTTGAAAATTACGTGCCTGTGTTAGTCCGAATTGAGATGCAATGTTCCTATGGACATGTATGCACATACAAAGGTACAGGCACAGCGGCGACTATAGCCGTCATGAAATACATTCGAAAGTGCGAGTATGGACAAACATCAGGAGTAGAAAGGAAAAAAGACAATGAAAACCTTTGCCGGACAGGGTCTATAACCTGGATATCCCGTTTATTTCGAGCTGTGACCTCACCATTAGGCTAACCAAGCACGACTCACCGCCAGACACGAACATTCATATGCCTTCAGTCATTTGTCAACAACTTGTACACGTACATCTATACTGTATACTCCTGTATAGGTTAGACATTCTACTTGAAATTCCATTCCCTGACGTCAGCGGATAAATACGATATTGCAGTGCCTGTTTTATTTCTAATTACGATATCAAAAGGAACACAACTTCGTAATTCGGAATAAAACAGGCATTGTAATAGCGTCCTTATCCGCTGCCATCGGGAAAGAGAATTTCAAGTAAAATGTCTCACCTCTACGGGGACATACATAATGGATAAACGAGTACAGCCTGTCGACCCACTGTTGACGACATGAGTAAGTTGTGGTCGGTTACCTTAATGGTAAACCAAACGCTGGCGGTAAGTGGGAAGTCCGGGAGCGAGTCCGAGTCTGGCACAAATTTTCACTGTCGTCTTTCCATGCTACAGTTGATGGTTGTCCATATTCACAGTTGCCAATACGTTTCGTGTTGAAAATTAGGTGGACTGATAAAGTAAGTAATGACGAGATTGCCTGGAGAATCAGCGAGGGAAGGGGTAGTATATGGGAAACACTGACAAGAAGGGGAGTCAGAATGATAGGAAGTGTATTATGACACCACAGAATAACTTCCATTGTACTGGAAGGAGTTATAGTGGGTAAAAAATGGTAAAAGCTGCAGTGCAAACCAGAGATTGGAATAAATCCAGCAAATAAAGAAAGTACTGCTCTGAGATGAACAGGTGGGCAGAAGAGAGGAATTCTTGGTGGACCACATGAAACCAGTCAGAGGACTCTGATGACTGAAACCAAAAAGAAATCACCCACTGGAGTTTTCTGCGCTCTCTCAAATGCTTTGGATAGTGTAAATCACAGAATTCTTCTTGATAAGTTTAAGCATTGTGGTATGAGTGAGGCAGTGCACAAATGGTTAATTTATATTTAAATGAAGAGCGCAAAAAGTTTAAATAAACAGTTCATATAATGAAAAAATTCAGCAGATTCCTCAGACTAAGGAGATATCAAGAATGAGGCTCCGCAAGGTTCAGTCTTCGGTCCCTTATTGTTCTTTATATATATATATATATATATATATATATATATTAATGACTGGCAGCCTTTATTCACTAAGATTCAACTTTCGTTCTTTTTGCTGACAATACAAGTATAGTAATCACAGACAACAAACAAGCATTACCTGACGTTATTATACATAATATCTTTTGAAAAATTAAGTGTTTCTCTGCGAAGTGACACTGTTTAATTTCTATTAAAGCACAGTATACAGAATTCTGTACAGTAACATAATAAATAAATATAGATTTTTACACTAGTTTGTAACTATGGAAGAGCTTTCCAAATTTTTTGGTGTTTCATTGACGAGAGTTTGAATAGAAAAAACATAGTGATGATCATTTGAAACGCCTGAGTTCAGCTACTTCTTCTATTAGGGTTATTGTAAATTTTGGTGATAAACATATAAGTAAATTATCTTACTAAGCCTGATTTAATTCACTGATTCTGTATGGCATCATTTTTTGAGGTAAAACATATTTAAGGAGAAAAGTATTCATTGCACACAAGCGTGTAATGAGGATAATAGGCGGAAGCCACCCATCTTGTAGACATTTATTTAAGGAACTTCACAGTGGAATATATATATATTTTCACTTACCTCATTTGTTATTAATAACTCCACTTCTAAAACCATAGCAATCTGCGTAGGTACAAATCCACGAGAAAGGCTGATCTTCACTATTCTCGGTTAAATCTAACTTTGACACAGAAAGAGGTAAATTGTGCTGCCACAAAAGACTTTCGTCACTTACTAAAGAGCATCAAAAGTGTAACAAGTAACCAACCAGCATTTACAAACAAATTAAAGAGTTACTAAATGACAACTCCTGCTCAATAGTAGAAATTTTAGATATAAATTAGTAACCACACAATTACTAAGACAAGTTTAATTACTGCGTGTAAGGAAACCTTCATTAAACTGACATGTTCCTCGCCATTGTGAAGTGTCGTATTCATGATCTGTGGAACAATATTAATCTAATCTAATCTTTCAGATTGGACTTACGGCACTATAGAAGAAGACAATAAGAATTGTAAGAGAATTGATAAAAACCGGAAGGTAACCGTGTAATGGCAAAACGAGAATAAAAATTCACAATAAATATACTTTTTGCCAACAGTGACTCAAGGTCTTCGATCTGATCAGAAGTACCCGGCCTCCTTCTAGTGGACGTTCATATTTTATCTGTCTACCCTTCGCCTCTACTACGACTTCAGGTCAGTTGGAGACACTTCAAGCGAGCTGTCTCAGTGCCTTTGTAGCAACAGCAGCCCACGCTTCTTCAAGAACAGAAACCAGAGAGTGCGGTGACATAGAGCTCTGAGGTCTGGAGTGATGCCAACGCTCTGTCTCGTCCCAAAGTAGTGAATGTTATTGTCCATAGAAGATTGCCTCACAATTGTTGCTATATGACAGAGTGAATTGTCATGCTGATATAAACATCATCGTCCTGGAACTGTTGCTCTACTGTACGCAGTACACAGTGCTGTAACATGTATTCACCGCGCGGAGTGGCCGCGTGGTTTCAGGCGCCATGTCACGGATTGCGCGCTCCCTCCCGTCAGAGGTTCGAGTTCTCCCTCGGGCATGGGTGCGTGTGTTGTTGTCAGCGTACGTTAGTTTAAGTTACTTTAGTAATGTGTAAATATAGGGACCGATGACCTCAGCAGTTTGGTCCCTTAGGAATTCACACACATTATAACATTTTTTGAATATGTTTTCACATCGTTCCGGTTTTCCACTGCCCTGTCGCAACGCTCTTTACAGCACCTCAAGCGTGACATAAACTGTTTTTTTTTTTTTTTTTTTTTTTTTTTTTTGCTACCTGCTCAATCATTGTACTCCTTTCTTTTCAATACACCACACATAGTCATTGGGCTAGATTTTCTGCTGATAGCACTTTACAGTTCATGACTGACCGCTAATCTCATGCTATTTCTTCCAGGCACCTTCCACTTTGCTCCACGGTCCCTGTCCATCAGTATGTGACGCCTGCATGATCTTAGTTTAGCTGAGGTCGCTCCTTCGCGTTTGCACTACACAACCACATCACCAAAAGTCGATTTGGGTAGCTTTACCATTCCGCGATTTCATGATTTAAATAATGATAAACTCTATCACAACGCGGTTTGAGAATGCTACTGTTACTGCTTCTATAAGGTACAATTCTACCCGCTTCCACTTCTCGCAACATCCAGTGGTGAATTCAGCATTATATAGAGGCATTCGGACACTTTTCATCAGATAGTATATCTCTAAAGCACTACACGTGAATTTAGCATGATTCCTGCAACACCGTCACAGCCGATTCTCTTTCTCCAGCCTTGTCCACTCAAAAACTATGTTCTCCTTGCCAACGAGGCGTGTGGGTATCACGTTTCCGTAAAGGTTTTCCTCGTCAGTTTACAAAATCTGGTAAAGAGTCTATTACTTTCACGCTTACATGAAGAAAGAAAGAGAGGATTTCAGTGCTCCTGTACAACCCTGATCTCAGCCTCCCGTAGCTGTGATTCAATGCAAGCTTCATGTGCGGTAAGATATTTTTATTGATATTTTGTCTTGACATTGACAGTTAACTGCAAATTTTATAGGCACTGTAAGGATCGCTATCTCCTCTCTTCTTATATTATAGACAGTCTGATGATGTCTATTTGGGACCAGGACCAGATGAGATACCTATCAAGTTCTACAACGATTATGCGAAAAAATTTGCTCCCCTTCTAACAGTAATTTGTCGTAGATCGCTTGCGCAGCGAAGGAATCTAGCGCCTGGAAGAAAGCGGAGGTCATTCCCGTTTTTAGGTAGAGCCGTAGGGCAGATGCACATAATTATAGACCTATATCGCTGACTTCAATCTGTTGCAGTATTATGGAACATGTTTTATGCTCAAGAATTATGATGTTTTGCGAGAATGAAAATCTCCTCTATAAAAGTCAACATGGATTCCTGCGAAACTCAGCTCGCTCTGTTCCTCCACGAAATCAATAGCCGGCCGTTGTGGCTGAGCGGTTCTAGGCGCTTCAGTCTCGAGCCGCACGACCGCTACGGTCGAAGGTTCGAATCCTGCCTCGGGCATGGATGTGTGTGATGTCCTTAGGTTAGTTAGATTTAACTAGTATTAAGTTCTAGGAGACTGATGACGTCAGATGTTAACCATTTGAAATCAATAGCGGCTTAGACAACGGCGCTCAGGTTGTTGCCGTTTTCCTTGACTTCAGGAAAGCATTTCACTCTGTCCCGCACTCACGTTTAATGAAAAAAATACGAGCTTATCCAGTATCGGAGCAGGTTTGCATCTAAATTCAAGACATCCTTGTAGACAGAACTCAACATGTTGCTCTTAACGGAATAAAATCGACAGATGTATAGATAACTTCCGGAATACCCCAAGGAAGTGTGATAGGAATGTGACTGTTCATAACATATACTAATGTTGTAGGAAGCGTCGGATGCTCTTTAAAGTTGTTCATTGATGATGTGGTTGTGTATAACAAAGTAGCAACGCTACAAGATTGTAACAGTTTGCAGAATAACCTCCAGAGAATTGGTAAGTGGTATAGGCTCTGGTAGCTGACACTGCACCTAAATAAATGTAACATGTTCTCCATTCATATATAAAGAAATCCATCACTGCACAGATAAACTATTGAGGACAAATTGCTGAAACAGTAAATATTTAGAGCGCCCGTATGTGGAATGACATCAAAAAACAAACAGTGGGAAAAGCAGATGCCACGCTCACATTCATAAAAAGAATGTTAAGGAAATAAAATTCATCTGCGAAGGAAGTGACTTATAGGGAGCTGTTCGACTGATTATTGATAGAAGCGGAAGAGAAGATTCAACGTCACGGAATGCTTTAGCCGGCACGAGAGCGTTACGGAGATACACAACACACTGCACTGGCAGACTTCACAAGACAGTCCTTGAGCATCACGGGAGATTTACTACTGAAATTTCGAGAGAGCACTTTCCGGGAAGACCTGGACAACATATTACTTCCCCCACATACGTCTCGCGTAACGACCATGAGGAATAAATTCGAGATATTAGAGCCAATACAGACTCCAGAGGATAGAAGAAGGGCTCAGTTAATGGTAACAAAAGCACCCTCGGCCGCACACTGAAAGTGGTTCGTAATTATTTTGTGAGACATACGAAAATGTATGACATTGCTTCTCTGACAGGCATAGAATTATGGTTGAGAACAAAAGAAAGAGGAACAGAAAATTAATTACTCTTTGCGCAAATTATAAAGATATTATTTCTTAACCATCTGACTGCGAGTTTTAAAATATGCTCGAACGTCTAACAACTCTTATCCAGTATTCCTGTAGGCAACTTACCACGTTTTGCTACTGCTTCATCAGAAACTTCCTAAAATATTTCAAAAAGCAGTACTACGTTCCTTGCAGAGTGCAATGCATGGACTAGTTGCAACATTTACTGCCATACTTTTAAACATAGAAATTGAATGATCAGGTCCACTAACCATAAACGATGTAAATAAAAATGAAAGAACCGAATAAAAACTTTTTAATGTACTATATTTAGAAAATTGATAATTTAAATGCCGACAGACTTTACACAGACTTTTAATAACTCCACAATGTCTGTACTCAGTACTCATGTTTCTGGCCAAAACAAAGATACGAATATGACCCTGAGTGTAACCATACAAAAAAATTAGACAAAATCCCTCCGGTATCCAAGCATCCAACAACTACGTGCAGGGAAAAGGAAAATTACCAAAAAATACTCGATTACTACCAAAGTGTGCTCCGGTGCTACTACCACGATCATGGCAGGCTGTGAGCTTTCATGTTGCGCGGCTTCTTTCCAACGCACCCTACGTCCGACCGCTTCCGACTCCCCTCGACAACTGTTCGTTCGTTGCTACCCGCTGTAATAATGTTTCAGACTAAGAGTTTTTGTAAGCACGCAATAGAATCATAGACGACCAACTTTCAACAGCATTAGGTGGCTTGCGGAGTATGACGTAGCTGATTGTGTGTAAGGGTTGGCTGGAGCTCCACGGACCCGCCCCAATTTTGACTTTGACTGTCCTCAAACTGAAGAGGACCTGACGCTGAGTGCTTCAAACTTTGGACATGCCGTGCTCTCCTGCAGAGCCGACTGGTCAGACCTCATTGCGTCCACTGTTTTCCTTCCGGAAAGTGCGATATTTGAAAGTGACCCTACCTTCAAACTTATGATTTACTCAACAAACGTTTGTCTTCTAAGTCCCTGCTTCAGCCGCTACTACCCTGTACTAGGAACTGTAAAACAGACTCTATAATGCAAGAAACTTACTGTCTTACCATAATGTTCAATTCTGATTCATTCACACACGTTTCAGTACATTTAACAATGATAATAAAACTTCGGAACGTAACACACACACAATGCATACCAAACTGTAATCAGGCAAAATCTTAATACCAACAAAACCGATTTAAATTACTGTACTTTACTGTAAATGCCAGTATTACACTGGAGCGCCAAAGAAACTGCTATAGGCATGCATAATGAACACAGGGATATCTAAACATGCAGTAAACGGCGTTGAGGTCGGCAACGCCTATTCAAGTGTCTGGCGAAGTTGTTCGGTCGGCTACTGCCACTACAGTGGCAGATTATCAAGATTTAAGCGAGTTTGAAAGAGGTACTATAGTCGGCGCACGAACGATGGGGCAGCATCTCCGAGGTAGCGACAAAATGGGCATTTTCTCGTACGACCACTTCACGAGTGTACCGTGGATATCAGGATCCGGCAAAACATCAAATCTCCGACTTCGCTGCGGCCAGAAAAAGATTCTGGGAGGACATGACAGACAACGATTGGAGAGAATCGTTCTACACGACAGAAGTACAACCCTTCCGCAAATTGCTGCGCGTGTCAACGCTGGGCCATCGACAATTGTCAGCGGGCGAACCATTCAACGAAACATCAGCGATATGGGCTTTTGTGTACCCTTGATGACTGCACGATACAGAGCTTCGCGTCCCGCCAGGGACGGACAATACCGATATTGGACTGTCGATGACTGGAAACATGTCGCTTGGTCGAACGAGTATAATTTCAAATGGTATCGAGCGGATGGACGTGTACGGGTATGAAGAAAACTTCTTGAATCCATTGACCCTACGTGTCAACAGTGGACTGTTCAAGTTGGTGGCGGGTCTGTAATGTTGTGGGGCGTGAGCAGTTGGAGTCATATGCGATCCCTGATACGTCTGTATACGACTCTGAGGGGTGACCCGTACGTAAGCATCCTGTCTGATCACCTGCATCCATTCATGTCCATTGTGTATTCCGACGAACTTCGGCTATTCGAGCAGGACAGTGCGACACCCTACACGCCCCAAATTGCTACAGAGTGGCTCCAAGAACAGTTTTCTGAGTTTAAACACTGCCGCTGACCACCAGACTCTCCAGACATGAATATTATTGGGTATATCTGGGATGCGTTGCAAAGTGCTGTACAGAAGAGACCTCCACCCCCTCGTACTCTTACGGATTTATGCACAGCCCTGCAGGATTCGTGGTGTCAACTCCCTCCAGGACTACTTCAAACAATATTCGAGTTCATGCCACGTCTGTTGCGGCACTTCTGCGTACTGGAGGGGGCCCTACACTTGATACTAAGCAGGTATACCAATTTCTTTAGGTCTTCAGTGTAGCCGGCTGATGTGGCGGAGCGGTTCTAGGCGCTTGAGTTTGGAACTTCACGATCCCTACGGTCGCAGGTTTGAATCCTGCCTCGGGCATGGATGTATGTGATGTCCTTAGGTTAGTTAGGTCTAAGTTCTAGAGGACTGATGACCTTAGATATTAACTCCCATAGTGCGCAGAGCCATTCTTCAGTGTATATCCTAATAAACGTTAAGCAATGTCAACTCGCTGTTACTATTAAAAAGTATAGGTCAGATGCTTTATTTTGATATTTAGGTGCCAACTACTTTTTTTGAAAAGTGTCTGACTGCATATTTGCAATTATTTAGGAATTCGCCTTTATAACAATACGATTCGTAGACGAGACGTAGACATGGAAAAATGTTTACAGACCCAGGTAGGGAAACATGTTTACAGTACATGGCCGTGTATCTGCGGTGTATGTATGTGATCAGATCAGAAATTATTCTTTCAGCCGTTCCAAAATTTCTGCTAGAACACTTTGCAAGCCGTGTGCGATGACGGTGTTCAGTCTTACGATCGCCAACGCAGCGGATGCAGAGACCCTAAAATAGCCGTGTCTAGTTAGCAACCCTGGCGGTCTCGTTTTACGTAGATTTTTTATTGTATTAGCAATACCAAGGAGAAACAAAAATGATACACATATATGGAGGAATGTAAAAGAAACTTTTAATCCTACGTGCTAGTTACGTAATGTTGAGTATTAGTCACAGTGTCTCCGTCTGCCGGCGTGTCCGAGCGCTTCTAGGCGCTACAGACTGGAACCGCGCCACCGCTATGGTCGCAAGTTCGAATCCTGCCTCGGGCAGGGAAGTGTGTGATGTCCTTAAGTTAGTTTATGTAGTTTTAGGGGACCGACGACCTCAGAAGTTAAGTCCCATAGTGCTCAGAGCCATTTGAACCATTTGCAGTTTCTCCTGCGTCTCGTGGAAGAACACAGTTTATCTGTAATGCGACTAATTGATTTGTTTATGCAAAGAAGTTGTCTTTCTCATCCAAGGGAAGTGATTATACTAAAAAAAAAGGACTCGACATTTATTATCCAACGGACACGATAACGTGAAATTTTATCACCTATACTGAGCAGTGCATGGCTCCTCTTCATGCCATTTATTGTTGGTGTAGCGGCACCACAGTTTAAGATAGGTAAGTTAGATTTGGTGCAACATTTCGGAGCGCACGAGTTACAGCCACGTGCGGGCTGGATTGCAATAAGTTACGCTGACCAGCGGTTGCGAATTGGAATGGAGGTGACAGGGGCCATTGAACCGTTTAAAAGAGTAAACACAGCGGTACGTATGGCGCAAGCTATAGGCAGAAGGGGTCTACTGGCGCAACCGTGTTGAGGAGCGTACGTGACTCGGAGAGATGCGTTAGCGAAACAGAAGAGCGCAGCTGAGTACAAATAGGTGTTGTTTTCTAACGAGATTCAATTGAAGTGTGGCAGCTCTGCTGGACGGCGGAATGTGTCACACTGCCGGGCTACACGCAACAACAGACTGGGCGACAGCATTCCAGTCCACGGCGGGTCGTTGGTTCGACCCTCTGAGCCCGACACAGAGTACACAGCCAGCCAGGGTGGGCCAATCTTTGACTCGGTACCGAAGGCAGTCTTCT
The DNA here is from genome assembly GCF_023897955.1 of Schistocerca gregaria. Lineage (NCBI taxonomy): Eukaryota > Metazoa > Arthropoda > Insecta > Orthoptera > Acrididae > Schistocerca > Schistocerca gregaria. The sequence goes on along the minus strand of NC_064925.1, from coordinate 510,266,238 downwards.
CGTCTCCCGACACACACCGTAGACTTACAAGGCGAGGGCCGCAGTTTCGGACGCCGAACCGGGGGCGGTCTTTGCCGCCGCTTTCCCAGCTACGCCAGCCGAGGAAGAAGCAGAAGTGGGGCAGGCCTACAGCTACAGGCGGAGCAGCGCTGAGTCGGCTGCTGGCACAGCCATCCTCACGTAATCGGAAATCTACAGCTGGTGACCAAGGCTGGCACGATGCAGCATTACATTGCAGAGGTCGCTGGGGCAGCAGCCTGAGCAATTTGGGCCCTGATACGTGGATCGAGATGAACGAAGCTCTGTAGAAGAAATGAATATATCATTTGAAACGCTCGGACAAACTTTAATACGGCACCTCCTGGCACTCATCCACTACATTTGGTGTCAATACCACAAAATCGGTCATCTTCTATTACGGTACAGCCACCTCGTTTTCTTATTCCATTTACTGGTATCACAAACTTCCTGCCTTACTTGTCCATGAGCGGCACCAGTAACATAAAAAAAGGTTCAAATGGCTCTGTGCACTATGGGACTTAACATTCATGGTCATCAGTCCCCTAGAACTTCGAACTACCTAAACCTAACTAACGTAAGGACAGCACACAACACCCAGTCATCACGAGGAAGAGAAAATCCCTGACCCTGCCGGAAATCGAACCCGGAATCCGGGTGCGGGAAGCGAGAACACTACCACACGACCACGAGCTGCGGACACGAAACAAGCAGCGCATATCGATAAGTGCACTGTCGCATCATCTCTGGAGCAACGTATAGTATTTCTGGGTCGTCATGTGTCTAGCATTCAGTTGGAGATGGACCAGCATTGCAGTCGGAAAGCAGAAACATTGAAGTCAGGGACGGAGCGCCCGTGAGGCGCCGACAGCCAGTGTTCGCCGACCGCTGGCGACACACACGAACTGTCCGACGGAGGTATATCGGAGCGGGACGGCTGTTGGTTGGTCGTTCAGTTGGTCGTCTCTTCGACCGACGTATATTTGGTCCTCTCACCGTTTCCGGGCCAACGCAGTTGGCCGGTTGGCGTGGAGCAGCGAGGAATTCTCCGTGGCGCGTGTCTGGCCAGGGACCTCTGGCGGCGTCCACGATCGGTCAGAGTGTGAGCGGCTGTTCCCAGTGCTATGAGGTCCATGGGTCACCGATCCTGGACAAGAAAAACTGGTTCAAATAGCTCTGAGCACTATGGGACTTAAAATTTGAGGTCATCAGTCCCCTAGAACTTAGAACTACTTAAACCTAACTAATCTAAAACATCACACACATCCATGTCCGAGGCAGGATTCGAACCTGCAACCGTAGCGGTCGAGCGTTTCCAGACCGTAGCGCCTAGAGCCACTCTGCAACACCGGCCGGCGATCCCGGGCACGAAAGTTGAGTCTTTAATTCATCTACCAGCCAGCCCCAACTGTTCAGATTCCGTCGTTTGAATTTCGTTGTGGGCCGCTGTGATATTCCCACGAGCAAACAACGTGTGTTTTCAAGTTGGCGAAATTCTAACCGCCCTGCTGTGGAGTTTAACTCAACTTGATTATTTTTTAATCGAAGTGCACCGGCGGAATTTGTGGCCGTAGACGTAAATTCAGGCGGTGTATTTTCCTCGTCGTGTTGTGGCTGTCCAGCACGGCGTGTAGTTTGACAGGTGAGTGTGTAATTCGTTGTGGGCGCTGATACCTTCTGCGTTGTTCCATTGAACTCCCTGTTGTGTGCTGGTCGGGTGGCGAAGTTACCCTGTCGCTTGGTCCGTTGACTGTCTGTCCGTTGGGTTGCCATCGGATATAGAATTGTTGTGCCGACTGCCTGTCTCACCTAAGCGAGCGTTAGTGTTTGAATTCCAGGCCGACCCTTGGAAACTTCTGGGCGCCGTTTTATGTACTGCCTTCTCTTATTTGTCCATGTTGTTTGGTTATGTATGGCTTCTATTCGATTTTAAATTAAGGCTGTTTAGCCCTTAAGGCGTGTGATTGTTTGGCCTTCAGCCTAATTTAGAGAAATGTTTTGAGCTATGGCCTTTTGCCTTTTAAATCCAAATATCTATTTTGAGTCGTAACTTACAGGCCTTCAGCCAATTTTAAAGTAAAGTTGTTTTGCCCTTAAGGCGTGAGATTGTTTGGGACTTCAGCCTGATTTTAGAGCCATGTTTTAAGATCAGGCCTTCTGCCTTTTAAAATTCTGATTCTTGTTTTTGACTCTTAAGTGACTGGCCTTCAGCCGGTTTTAGATTAACTAATTTAGAGAAACGTTTTAAGATAAGGCCTCCTCCCTTTCATAATTCAAATTCTTGTTTTTGAGTCTTAAGTGAATGGCGTTCAGCCGGTTTTAAATTAATTTCCCCATAAGGCGTGAGATTGAATGGCGCATTTAGCCGGGAATTAAGTTCTAAAATTAATGTTTGGCTTGCTCTGTTTTTAATGTTTTCTTTACTTTTGGAATATTTGTCAAATGAATGAAGTAGTATGTTCGAGGGCAACTGACAGCCATTCATTTCAGCTCCTTTCCACAAATGAAAGTATCTGTGCTGTCCTGCCGGTACAGCAGGGGATCTCATGTACGTCAGGTAATCTGTTTCATTAACTTAAATGTGACTTTTTATTCAAGCTAATTGTCGTTTACTCAAAGTTTCGCGCTCTTACTACTAAGAGCGTGCTGTCGCTGAATGTTGTTCATGACTTTCTCGTGGCAGAAAGGACTCTACATCTAGATATTAGAACAGTGTTTTGGAATGTGTTAGAAACACTATACATGTAAATATCGAAATTAACCTCTTTGCGGTGACAGAATCCCAGTTCGATGAAAATTTCGATAATGTTCACCAATGAATTACGTACCTGACATTTAATTAAAACAAATATTGCTACAGAGATACTCTGAAAAAATACAGTTAATTATTTCATGTCATTGTTCCCTAGAGATAAATTATGATCATAATGGAAATAGATTAGTCGTAAAAATAAACTCACTAATAAATGAGTTGTGGCATGAAAGAGGGCATGGGTGGGGGAGCGTTATTTACGTATCAGCGTAAGCCACGTTAAATCAGAGCGGTGAAACTTTAACGGGAAATAATCGGTATCTAATCGTCGATGAGCTACTTCACTGGACAACGTACGGCCCATAGTATAAAGGAAGACCACCTTTCCCCCACAGGTGCTACAAAAGCTATAAATATTTGCTCTTCCATATTACAGTATCAGTCAGAGTTCATATTAATTTGAGCTGCCTCCATAATGCTTGAAATGAAATGGATAGGGGGTTAAATTGTTTTGGAAGGTACTGCGTTGCGACTTTAGACTGTCATGTGGCTGCAATGACGCAAGAGATAGTTACATTCATCTCAGTAAGCTTCACACATTCTGCTGCCTTATCTAGAGCTACAGAAAAAGTTACCCAGCCGGAAATAGCTTTGAAAAACTATGAATGATTGCCTGTTTTCCCCAGGCTGTGTCATCTTCACTTTCAAGTAGCTGAAAGTTAGTTATACTTTTTCGGGTTAGATTCTCGAATACTTGAACTACGTGCCATAAATACAAAACGACATATATTCTCAGAATGTAAACAGATCAAAAACCGCTTCCAAATCTTACGAATAGTAGCTATTAGCCTCGGTGCACTGTTCAGAAATTTATATTTAAAGTTCTGCTGCAGTTTCACATGCGATGATCTCACTGTCAGCTCTTGCATTGTTACAAAATTCTGCTACAGTCATTTCAGTCTACATTTCACTCGAATTTCAATTTGCGATTATGCACGCCTAAAACGCTACTTTGTCCTTTACGTATCTGCTAAGCGACTTCTGTGCAAAGTGACACGTGAGCTTACGACATGTAATACGTAAGACAAATCTAACTTAATGGAAATAGCTTATTAGAACTATAATTAAAATCGGTTGTCACAAATATGTCCACTTCCGAACATTCACGACCTCTTTGTTTTTATCAGAACACATTTTCATAACATTTTAAGAAAATCATTTGTAGCCACAGCATACAGACTTCTGCGTTGGTGATTCGATTGCGACTCAAGACAGTAGTCCGTGCTGTAAATTTCCTAACTCAACATCACAGGAACACGCACTTCTCTCATTTATTAATTCTAGTGACGTCCAATGAGAGCTGTATTTATTCTCACGTAACTAAGAAAAGCCCCTAACAGACCAGGCATATCTCTGACATGTAATTTGCGTTAACTGTCAAAATACTATTTCCAAACCTCCAAATACATTCATAATAACCACACCTTTACTTATCTTATGGATTGGTCCGGCTTAAAGGTATTGCTTCGCCTATATAACTACCCGCGGTTTTCACGTATTTCCTTTCACTCATCGCATGTGACTCATTCCACTCTTGCATTATTTTATTTCATACACACCCTTCCTTTCTAATTACTAACAAATTCAACATTCTGCCTATCACACATTCTAATGGAATGCAAACTGTAATTTGTTTTGAACTACTGAAAATTTTACAAAATGAAGAACAACCGCCTTAGGTTACAATCTTGATTTCATGTCTATGCACTATCGTTTTGAGAGCTGGGAGCTCACCTTTAGGTGCTTTGACACTCTATATCGATTTATTTCAGATTTAGGTTCATTGTGGTCCTGGTAAGATTACAATGATGTATTACGAAAAGACATAATGTGAATATAAATTACTAAACTAAGACAAATTGTAAAATTAGTTACTTTTTCCAGTAGTGGATACATGACTTTGAATCTCAGTGCGAGTAATATGTTTATGTACATACATACACGTTTCATTCTACAGCACATTTGTAAACACCAGTCAAATAATTTCAACTGCAAACACACTGCATTTCTCCAAATATACAGGTGTCAATGAAAATACAAAGCTACCACAATATTAGTTATACATGATGCGATTTACAAAACAAATATTTGTGAATATGTCAGATGTGGATGTATGTTATCAAATGATTGCAATATCAAATATTCGTTTCTTGAAGCAAAAATAAACTTTAAAAATTACGGAAAAACTATGGCTGCTCAAATCTATTTAAAGAGAGCTTCTCATATGAGGTTTTTTTATTGCACTTACCACATATATGGGCAATGGGTAACTAGTTTCGACAGGGCTAAGCCACCGTCTTTAGTTCCAAAGAGTACAGGTTATGAAATAATGCTAAGCGATAAACCGCAGTTTTGTATTCGAGCCATCGTAATGGACTCGTAACGAAAAGAGGCAGAACATTAAAAAATGCAGCTGCGTCTTATTTATTTATTTATGCATTTATTTTACCTGGCAAGATTAGGGCCTTCAGGCCCTCTCTTACACCTAACCAGGCATACTCATATTGAACGAGTTACAGTTTCTACTTAACATTAAGGACATATAGCCTATTATGCAGTATTGATGTTAAAGAAAAAAATAGATATTATAACAGTAGTACAATGATAATTATAACAATAAAAAATAATTATAACAATCAATAATAATAATAATAATAATAGTAATAATAATAGTAATAATAATAATAATAATAATGACTATGTATATGAAAGTAAACATACTTTTCTTTTATGAATGTCAGTCCCATTGTTAGTTGGGAATTTTCTCGTTATGTTCTTGCAGCTTGTGAGTTATTCTCATCGAGCAGAGACATAAGACGATAGAATGGGGTGAAAGAGATATATAAGAGGTAGATAGGTTAGAGGAAGAGAAATAGAACGGTAAAATTCGAAGCTGTGATGGAGAGGAGAAAGAAAGAGATGGGAGGGGCACAAGAATGGTGGCTATACCGTCCCTAATATGTAAGTTTTGAGTTCCCTCTTGAATGTTGAGTAGTTCTGGATAAGACGCAGATCACAGGGGAGCGCGTTCCATAGTCGTATGGCTGAGATGGAGAATGACATGGAGAAAGATTTTGTGTTATGTAAAGGTACAGCCAAGATGATAGACGTATCCGATCTGGTGTTGCGATTATGGAATGATGATAGGTGTTTAATGTGAGAAGATAAGTATTGGGGGCACCAGTGGCTAAGAAATCGATGAAGTAAGCACATCGTGTGGAGATCGCGTGCCGTATGTGGGCGTATCCAACCTAGCTGGGAGTATGAAGGACTGATATGATCATACAACCGAATATTGCACACGTATCTAACGCAAGCATTCATCACTAGCTCGAGGCATCTAGAATTTTCACTATTTGTGCCGTGTTGAACTACATCGCAGTAGAAAAGATTAGGCAAGACTAGTGTTTGGACTAATTTTTGTTTAACATGGGTTGGAAATATTTTTCTAAATTTTTGAATTGTATGTAGGGAGGAGAGCGATTTCCGGCAAGCTGTGACTGTTTGTTCTTCCAAGTTTAGGTGTTCATCCAAGATTATTCCAAGGTCTTTTACTGTTTTTTGGTATGGTAGTTAGGTACCATTGAGGAGTATTTTAGGGACTGTTTCGCGAAAGTACCGGCTGATTAACTTTGGATGAGATATAAGTATGACCTGGGATTTCTTGGGGTTTAGTTTCAGACCTAGGTTCTGTGCCCATCGAGAAACAGAGCAAAGATCTGCGTTCATACTCGCTACTGCGCCAGCAATGTTTTGGGGCTTGCACTTATGTACAGTTGGATGTCGTCGGCATAAAGATGGTAGTTGCAGGAGTGAATCACTGAAGAAAGCCTGACTGATATTCATCATGGATGTTATGAGTTTTGAGGTAATCCGTCAGTTGTTCATGGACGATGTGCTCTAGGGCTTTAGAAATTGCAGGTAGTATGCTGATCGGCCTGTAGTCATCTGGCGACTTAGGGTTGTCAGTCTTGGGTATAGGCTTAATTAAACTTTGCTTCCACTCAGTAGGATATGTACTACTGACAAGAGACAGGTTGATGATGTCTGTGGTAACTGGAATAATAGTGTCTACGACGTTCTTAATCATGCCAATGATCACTCCATCATTTCCTACTGCCTCGGAAGAGATTCTCATAATTGCCTTGTATACTGTGCCGGTAGTGACATGTTTTAGGAAAAACTTGTCTCTCGAGAGATTGATATCTTGGGGCTGGTAATTTGTCGCTGCGTGGCAATTTGCAGCTGTTGAGAAGAAATCGTTTAATTCTTCTGCAGACGCTTGATAAACAGCGTCAGATCTTCGCTTCCCTATACCGAAACTGCTCAGCTTTTTCCACAGTGCAGCAGGTTTTGATATGCTGCATACGACAGAGCGGGCATGTCTGATTTTGGCATTCCTCACGCTTTGCTTGGTTCTGTTTCGGAGTTTCCTATAAGCTTCGTACGCCTCGGGAGTTGGGTTACGCTTGAAGGCCCTATGTGCAGCATCACGTTTATTCATTAACTGACGTAATGCAGTGGTGAGCCACGGAGCGGGAGCTCTCTTTACCTTAACAGTGCGTTGAGGAGCATGTTTATCATACAGTGCAATAATTTTGCGACATAATTGCCGAATTTTTTCGTCTAAAGTCGGTTCATGCCAAGGGATGTCTGAGCAATCCTTTTGAAGAGCGTCATGGTTAACATTTTTTAAGTTTCTGTAGGTTACCAGGTGAGATTTTTCTTTGGTAGTATGCATTCAGTAATTTAAAAATATCACGTCATGAGCAGAGAGTCCCGGAGCGGATGTCTGATTGGCGCGGATTATTTTATCTGGTCGCTTTGTTGCTATTATATCTGATTGTGTGGCTGTGTGGAGTGTGATGAGTTGGGTCCAGCGGTGTTAAACTCATATCATTGGAGTGGAACAGACGCCTTAGTTTTTCGGCAGAGGGAGATTTTAACTGTAAGTCGATGTTTGTGTCGCCCATAATGATTATGTGTTCATACTGTGTCACGAGTGAGGACAGGGCAGACTTAAAGGAGGACATGGCACCGACGTTTGGAGGTTTATAGATTACTCCAATTAGCAGTTTCTGATTTGATGTATTTATTTCGAAAAACAAGAACTCTGCTTCTCCTTCGCCCTTTGCATCCGATGTGCATAGCACAGTAGCTGTCAGATCAGAGCGAACATAGGCACCCACACCACCCCCGCGTCGTGTTTCACGATCTGCCCTTAGGAGAGAGTAACCAGCGATTCGGATAGCGTCGGAAGAAATGTTTGGTTTCAACCAAGTTTCAGAGACGAGGATAATGTGGAACAGCGATTGGCAGAACAGGTCACAGTACTCGTCGAAGTGAGCCGTTAGCGACTGCGCGTTCGCGTGGGCCACAAAGAGCCCGCCGCCGGAACCGGTCCGTCCCATTGTGGCCGCCTGTAGGACCGAGCGCGCTCCGTTTACCTGCTGGCTGGAAGAGGGACAAAAGCTAGATTTCGCGGGGCAAGACATATTTACAGGTGTCTCCAAGGTCGTGACTGACTCAAGCGCCTGTGGACTAAAGGTGAAAAACACGCTGGAAGTATCGAAGAAGGGAGTGAAAATAAAGATGGAAAGTGGCAGTAGTAGTTACGAAAAAGATAGTAGTAGTAGTAGTAGTAGTAGTGGTAGTGGCGAAGATGAAAATAACAGATATAGAAAGGCGGTTGTAAGGAGATTCCTGTTAATGGAGAATGTTAATTCCCATTTGACTGACAATATGAATACACATGAGCACTTATAATAGACAAATAAAGAAACAATATTTTTGTGAAACAATTGACTGATTTTAAATAGAGTACTTATGGTACTTATAGAAATAACGGAGCAGTATTTAAGCTAAAAAATGAAAAGAAAGAATAAAAAATTAACTTATATTAGACAGATTACAATATGAGACTTTGTGTCTCGCGAGATTTCGCTCAGTCTTTCAGTTCGAACATGTTTGTCACCGTTTTCCTCCCTCCTTCCGTCTTGATTACGATCCTGCCATCCTGGGTCCATACATTTTGAAGGCCAAACTGTGTGATCGCAGCGTTCAAAACTTTTAGTCTTTCGCGCCTCAGATCTTCCCTCAGGGTAACCCCACTCTTGGCGAGTTTTCTTTTCTGAGCAAACACTTCAGCTCTTTTCCGGTAAGACACAAATTTAATTATTATGGGCCTGGGTTTCATGGCACATGGTATCCTGCGCCCAACACGGTGGCTTCTGTCAATATCGCCCACTTTGATCTGCACGCCAAGTTTCTCACGCACGAGGCTAATGGCCAGGTCGTCGGTGTTTTCGCGATCGTTTTCAGCTTCCCCGAACAAGCGTCTTCTTGGCAAGACAGGGTAATATAAGAACGTGGTACTCAAATGTACATCTAAGAGTGATTTTTCTATTAAAAAAAGGTGTGTGACCACAACAATGGAACGGAAAATTTACTAACTAACGAATAAGTCAGAGAATTAACTGGTAAGATATTTATACTTTCAACAGTAGAATGCATAACCTGTTGGTCACACATAAAACGTTGAGTTACCTGATGTTTGATTAAAGAATGGATAAACAGAAGGTTTGCCTGCATTAAAACGTTAAAAATGTCGTTCTTTGACTTTTCTGTAATTTTTACACTGTTTTGAATCATATTTTCCGCAATTCACTTAGGGTGGATCACATAATTAATGGGGTTATATTGAATAGAATTGGGGATATGAGGAGTTTGTGGCACAAGTTGACAAGAAGTAGCGACCGGTTGGTAGTACATGTTCTGAGGCATCAAGGGATCACAAATTTAGCATTGGAGGGCAGCGTGGAAGATAAAAAGGTAGAGGGAGACCAAGAGATGAAAAGACTAAACAGATTCAGAAGTATGTAGGTTGCAATAAGTACTGGAAGATGAAGAAGCTTGCACAGGATAGGGTAGCATGGAGAGCTACCAGCAGTGACCGACCTAACTACTGCGCGAGACACGTGTTGTCTTATAAAGGCGTTGGTGACCGCAGAGCCGTGTTCTGCCTATTTACATGTGTCTGTATTTGAATACACATGCCTATACCAGTTTCTTTGGCGCTCATTAACCAAATGGACAAAATTATTAAAGGAAACGTGGATAAAAAATATAAAATATAGGGTGTCTAGAAATTAAGTATCTATTTTGTAGAAATAATGATGGTACTTGCAATGTTTGTTGTTATCGATTTATTAGTGATTACTTTCATCATGTTCACCATCAATGTCACGACACACTTCCCATTTCCCAGCAGTGGTGCGAAACACATTCTGAAGCATTACTGGTGTTATGGCAGCTGCAGGTGGTGTAATGCGTTTGCTGAGGCCCTGCACCGTGATAATGTGTCGGGTGAACACACATACTTTGATAAATCCCTACACAAGAAAGCCCAACGACTTTAATGAAATGTGCTGCCTATGGCAAGGGGCCTGCGTGTGAAGCCCATCTCCCAGGGAACTGTTGTGTCAGGAACATGTGAACATCTAAAGCATAACGACGTGGTACCCCATCTTCCTGGATGTAAACAGTATCCAGACGACCATCCTGGATCAACTGTGGCAACAGAAAATATGTAAGAGTGTCTAGGTACATTGCTCCATTTATGGATTTTTCAGCAATAAGAAACAGTCTGTAAACATTGCAGACGTGATGCCCAGACAGATTTGGGAGAGTCTCGCATGATTTCAATATGTTCCAATCGTTGTGTGTTGGCCCAGGTAATACAGTTATGCCTGTTAACCTCTCCACAAATGTGGAAGGTCGCTTCATCGCTGAATAAGATGTGATTCAGAATTCTGCTCTCATAATGTGCCACGAGCACGTCACTGCACATGGCTACATCCTCTGCAAAATCTTATTCATGCAGATGGTGGAGAACCTACAGGTGGTGCGCCCTTGTGTACCGACGAACGCGGAATGTTCAGCTCCATTTGCGAATGACGCACCCATTTTGTACTCCTTCGAATGGCTACAATCTTTTCATTGAAGGTTGACGGTCTTCAATTATTCTGGCTCCCTTGCCAGCGATCCAGTGCGCCTGTACCTGTTTATCAAAGTGTGAACTGTTTTATCAGTGGGGCCACTGTGATGGAATTTGAGGTGAAATCTCTTCCGAATGTAAATGTGTGATGGCCTCTGAAGCCACCAGATCACAGTAGCCACATTCTCTTCTACGGTAAACATCACGCACGGTCACCCTATAAATAATGAACCACATGTTTAATTGTTAGCATGAGATCAACACATGATATCAGGTAATGAAGTACACGCAAAATATATTAAATGAACCAGTAATGATCTACCATATAGAACCTACTCATAAAGTACATATTCCTACAAAATATATAAAAAATGGTTGAAATGTCTCTGAGCATCTGAGGTCATCAGTCCTCTAGAACTCAGATCTACTTAAAAGTTACTAACCTCCCTGCCGCCGTTGGATACGCAGCTACCAGCAGCAAGTCGTATACTCCCAGCTCACTTATTTGTTACATAGTTTAATTCTTAATTTCTTTCCGTGTTTTTAGTACTTGCATATTTTAATTCATAAATTTCGGGCGTATTATAGTATTTGAGAGTTGTAGCAAATCTGTTTTAGTATCTGAATAGAGTAAAATCGCGTAGTCTCCTTCCGTCGCCGAGCAGTGTGTCAGCAGTGCGCAAGTAGCAGCATTACTGCATTTACTAGGCAAACTTGTATTTTAATAACCGTTAAAATTTTGTGTGGGATTGTTTGTGCTACCTGTAGATCAGTTCTGACGTTCTTTGCATCACAATTTTTAGCATGGACAGGGACTGCTACTGCTATATTCCGATGCAGGCTGAGTTAGCATCCCTTCGCTCCCAGCTTCAGGCAGTGTTGGCTTCGCTCACACAGCTTGAGGCTGTTGCCAATGGGCATCACTGTGGGGGTCCAGATGGGGGTTTGTCAGGGACGGCCAGCTCGTCCCACGCATTCCCCGATCGGACTACGACTGTGGCTGCCCGGGATACTGCCCTCATTGAGGCTGATCCCTCACCTGTGGTAGAGTGGGAGGTCATCTCGAGGAGTGGCAGGGGGCGACAGACATTCCGGAGGGCTGAACGGAAGGCCTCTCCAGTTTGCCTGACGAACCGGTTTCAGGCTCTGTCTCAAGCTGATACTGATCTTCGGCCGGACATGGCTGCTTGTCCCGTTCCAGAGGTTGCCCCTCAGTCTGCAAGATCCGGGCGGTCGCAGAGGGTGTGCTTACTGGTAGTTGGGAACTCCAACGTCAGGCGCGTAATGGGGCCCCTTAGGGATGTGGCAGCAAGAGATGGAATGAAAACCAATATGCACTCCGTGTGCATACCGGGGGGAGTCATTTCAGATGTGGAAAGTGTCCTTCCGGATGCCATGAAAGATGGGAAAAACCGTGGTGCAATAACAAAGTTAGGAAACTACTGCGAAAGCAAAGAGATCTTCACTCCAAGTTTAAACGCAGCCAAAACCTCTCGGACAAACAGAAGCTAAGCGATGTCAAAGTTAGCGTAAGGAGGGCTATGCGTGGAGCGTTTAGTGAATTCGAAAGTAAAATTGTGTGTACCGACTTGACAGAATATCCTAGGAAGTTCTGGTCTTACGTTAAATCAGTAAGTGGCTCGAAGCAGCATATCCAAACACTCCGGGACGATGATGGCATTGAAAAAGAGGATGACACGCGTAAAGCTGAAATACTAAACACCTTTTTCCAAAGCTGTTTCACAGAGGAAGACTGCACAGCAGTTCCTTCTCTAAATCCTCGCACAAATGAAAAATGGCTGACATCGAAATAAGTGTCCAAGGAATAGAAAAGCAACTGGAATCACTCAACAGAGGGAAGTCCACTGGACCTGACGGGATACCAATTCGATTCTGCACAGAGGACGCGAAAGAACTTGCCCCTCTTCTAACAGCCGTGTACCGCAAGTCTCTAGAGGAACAGATGGTTCCAAATGACTGGAAAAGAGCACAGGCAGTCCCAGTCTTCAAGAAGGGTCGTCGAGCACATGCGCAAAACTATATACACATATCTCTGACGTCCATCTGTTGTAGAATTTTAGAACATGTTTTTTACTCGAGTATCATGTCGTTTTTGGATACCCAGAAGATTCTGTAGGAATCAACATGGATTCCGGAAACAGCGATCGTGTGACATCCACCTCGCTTTATTTGTTCATGAGACCCAGAAAATATTAGATACAGGCTCCCAGGTGGATCCTATTTTCCTTTACTTCCGGAAGGCGTTCGACACAGTTCCGCACTGTTGCCTGATAAACAAAGTAAGAGCCTACGGAATATCAGACCAGCTGTGTGGCTGGATTGAAGAGTTTTTAGCAAACAGAACACAGCATGTTGTTATCAATGGAGAGACGTCTACAGATGTTAAAGTAACCTCTGGCGTGCCACAGGGAAGTCTTATGGGACCATTGCTTTTCACAATATATATAAATGACCTAATAGATAGTGTCGGAAGTTCCATTCGACTTTTTGCGGATTATGCTGTAGAATACAGAGAAGTTGCACCATTAGAAAATTGTAGCGAAATGCAGGAAGATCTGCAGCGGATAGGCACTTGGTGCAGGGAGTAGCAACTGACCCTTAACTTAGGCAAATGAAATGTATTGCGAATACATAGAAAGAAAGATCCTTTATTGTGTGACTATATGATAGTGGAACAAACACTGGTAGCAGTCACTTCTGTGAAATATCTGGGAGTATGCGTATGGAACGATCTGAAGTGGAATGATTATATAAAATTGATTGTTGGTATGGCGGGTACAAGGTTGAGATTCATTGGAAGAGTCCTTAGAAAATGTAGTCCATCCACAAAGGAGGTGACTTACAAAACGCTCGTTTGACCTATACTTGCGTATTGTTCATCAGTGTGGGATCCGTACCAGATCGGGTTGACGGAGGAGATAGAGAAGATCCAAAGAAGAGCGGCGCATTTCATCTCAGGGTTATTTGGTAACCGTGATAGCGTTACGGAGATGTTTAGCAAACTCAAGTGGCAGATTCTGCAAGAGAGGCGCTCTGCATCGCGGTGTAGCTTGCTCGCCAGGTTTCGAGAGGGTGCGTTTCTGGATGAGGTATCGAATATATTGCTTCCCCCTACTTATACCTCCCGTGAAGATCACGAGTGTAAAATTAAAGAGATTCGAGCGCGCACGGAGGCTTTCAGACAGTCGTTCTTCCTGCGAAGCATACGCAACTGGAACAGAAAAGGGAGGTAATGACAGTGGCCCGTAAAGTGCCCTCCGCCACACACCGTTGAGTGGCTTGCGGAGTATAAATGTAGATGTAGAAGGACGTCACACACATCCATGCTCAGGCAGGATTCGAACCTGCGACCGTAGCGGTCGTGCGGTTCCAGACTGAAGCACCTAGAACCGCTCGGTCATAACAGCCGGCTACAAAATATATACTTAATTTCTGGACACTCTGTAGAATGTATTTAAGTTACTTTTCCTTTATGAAACATTACGTTAACATTAATATTCTATTTCTAATCTGAGATACAAGTGATCTGCCCACTTTCAGTATCAAGGAAGAATGGGGGGAACAAGGTGACCTAGTTTGGCATGCCGTGGTGTGTGCGTTGAAGTTTGGCTTTGAGGAAATTAGAGGGCCCAGTCTCTGGTCATGAAAGACGCTCCTCTGCGCCAGTGGAGACCGGCACTTGCTTATCTGGATTACCCCGTTGCCGGGTCGCTGTGCCACCGCACTACCTATTTACCTTGCTAAGTGGTCTGGACCCCTTATTCGGTGCATACCAGAGCGTGTCAGATTTAGTTCCAACCTTCTTAGTATTCTATGCTGGAAGTACGTCCGCCGGCCGCGGTGGTCTAGCGGTTCTAGGCGCTCAGTCCGGAACCGCGCGACTGCTACAGTCACAGGTTCGAATCCTGTCTCGGCATGGATGTGTGTGATGTCCTTAGGTTAGTTAGGTTTAATTAGTTCTAAGTTATAGGGGACTCATGACCACAGATGTTAAGTCCCATAGTGCTCAGAGCCATTTGAACGATTTGAAGTACGTCCCTTCGTAAGGCACTCTCTAAATTTGAGGAAACAGAATACTTATAAAAGTGATTTCTAAATATCCCCTGAATACAAAATGCCCTCTCGTGAACAGTGTTTATTCCCATGAATTAACTAGTAAGGTGATCTGATAGCCAAAATGATGGAAAATGACAAAGACAAGGAAGCCTTACGTTGCGAAATAATTTGCAATGGGTACAGCAAAAGTAACTGCATTTATGAGAACCTAAATAGTCTTAACAGACTACTGATTTTGTGTGAAAGCAAGTAAAATACAGGGCTTACAGCAATAGGCTTGTGGAACCAAACTGTTGTAACAGAGCCGCGTGGGATTACCCGAGCGGTCTAAGGCTCTCCAGTTATGGACCGTGCGGGTCGTCCCGGCGGAGATTCGAGTCCTCCCTCGGGCATGGATGTGTGTATTTGTCCTTAGGATAATTTAGATTAATTTGTGTGTAAGATTAGGAACTGATGACCTTTGCAGTTAAGTCCCATAAGATTTCACACACACATTTTGTTGTAATAGCACACAAGCACAAGACATCAAACATCCACACTTTTATGGAAATAAGAAACTACGACCCTGCCACATTCCTCCAACTCCGTGACCTGTTTTCTGTGCTGAGAAATCACGCAGAAAAAGTGAAGTAAAATGTTCACAGTTCGTAATAATTCTAGAAAGCTACTACCACTGTTGTCAAGCTGTGTTGAGTGAAACGGTACTAACTACTGTGAGTAATTCTGTGCTAATTCTTGTAAGTAGGGAACTGATGGTGAGGAAAGACGATTGATTTGAAAGATATTTCAATATAAATCCATACACAAGGGACCTTCACTAAGTAATGCAATACATATTCTTTCTCGGCCAGTTTCGTTCGAAGAATAGCGGAATACGTTGTGGTCCATCGTGGAGTATTCCTGCTTCAGCTCCTGTAGTTTTATAAGATGTTAAGTCCCATAGTGCTCAGAGCCATTTGAACCTGTAGTTTTATAAATTTACACACGTCGTGGCTCTATACGTATCCGTCAACGAGGGTTTTGTAAAACAGCTGCGTTCCAAGCAGAGGGCTGTTAGTGAGTTTCTTTTGGCGGAAAATCAGAACATCGCAGATATTCATACGCGCTTGCAGAGAGTCTACGGAGACCTGGCTGGGAAGAGACCTGGCAGGGAACGAAAGCACTTTCGGTCATTGGACGAGATGTCTGTCATTTTCGCAACAAGGTAGCGCAAAGCTGTCCGATCTCCCTCGTGGCTGCCGGCCGCACACGGCTGTGACTCCTGCATTGTTGGAACGTGCGGACACTCTCATTCGTGGTGACATACGGATCACGATCTAAAACCTCGCTGCACAACATGATGTCTCTCTGGTAGTGCTAACACACTCGTCCACCAGCTGAGGTTCTCAAAAGTGTTTGCCCACTGGGTTCTCGCCCACTAACAGACCATAAAGAGCAGCGAAGGACCACCTGTGCGTAGTTTATTATGTGTTACGTGGCTGACGGTGTCTTTCATTTTCATTTTTATTCTTTTAACATCGTCACAGGCGAAGAAACATGGGGTCATCACATCGAACAAGAAACAAAACGACAATCTATAGAGTGGCGCCATAACAACTGTCCTCCGAAGAAAGAGTTCAATGCCACAATGCCGCACCCAAAGTCGGCTAAGGTCTTCTTGGACTCTGAAAGAATATTCTGTTTAATGTCGCCCCTCAAGCGCAATGATGTAGCTGAGAAGGTCACTGATCTACCCTCAAGAAATTGAAGAGACTACTTCACCAAGCACGTCGCTACAAGACTGCAAACGAACTTTTCTTTCTCTATGACAACGCAAGGCGTCACACAACCTTGTGCACCCAAGAGGAGGTCAGATATCTTCACTGGACTGATATTTCTCATCTGCCCTACAGCCCGATCTAGTACCCTCCGACTTCCGTCTGTTTCAACCAATGAGGAATTAACTCCGTAGGGAGCTGTTCGTTGATGATGGGGAGCTTGTTTATGCAGCTAGACGTTATCTCCGACAGCACCCAGCAGAGTGGGGCAAACAGGCCTTCCCACTAAGCAGGTGTAAGGCCGTAACATCTAATGGAGACTACGTTGAAAAATTGGTTGCTTCAAATGGCTCCGAGCACTCTGGGACTTAACTTCTGAGGTCATCAGTCCCCTATAACTGAGAACTACTTAAACCTAACTAACCTAAGGACATCACACACATCCATGCCCGAGGCAGGATTCGAACCTGCGACCGTATCGGTCGCGCGGTTCCAGACTGTAGTGCCTAGAACCGTTCGGCCACTCTGGGTGGCTAAAAAATTGGGTTTTGTAGTCAAAATACTGGGGAATAATATGGAGTATTGCAATCCTGAGTGGAACGAACTTGCTTTCACAAAAAAATGTTGCATTTCTTATTAACGCCCATCGTAATTGTGATAAATGATACACTCCTGGAAATGGAAAAAAGAACACATTGACACCGGTGTGTCAGACCCACCATACTTGCTCCGGACACTGCGAGAGGGCTGTACAAGCAATGATCACACGCACGGCACAGCGGACACACCAGGAACCGCGGTGTTGGCCGTCGAATGGCGCTATCTGCGCAGCATTTGTGCACCGCTGCCGTCAGTGTCAGCCAGTTTGCCGTGGCACACGGAGCTCCATCGCAGTCTTTAACACTGGTAGCATGCCGCGACAGCGTGGACGTGAACCGTATGTGCAGCTGACGGACTTTGAGCGAGGGCGTATAGTGGGCATGCGGGAGGCCGGGTGGACGTACCGCCGAATTGCTCAACACGTGGGGCTTGAGGTGCCCACAGTACATCGACGTTGTCGTCAGTGGTCGGCGGAAGGTGCACGTGCCCGTCGACCTGGGACCGGACCGCAGCGACGCACGGATGCACGCCAAGACCGTAGGATCCTACGCAGTGCCGTAGGGGACCGCACCGCCACTTCCCAGCAAATTAGGGACACTGTTGCTCCTGGGGTATCGGCGAGGACCATTCGCAACCGTCTCCATGAAGCTGGGCTACGGTCCCGCACACCGTTAGGCCGTCTTCCGCTCACGCCCCAACATCGTGCAGCCCGCCTCCAGTGGTGACGCGACAGGCGTGAATGGAGGGACGAATGGAGACGTGTCGTCTTCAGCGATGAGAGTCGCTTCTGCCTTGGTGCCAGTGATGGTCGTATGCATGATTGGCGCCGTGCAGGTGAGCGCCACAATCAGGACTGCATACGACCGAGGCACACAGGGCCAACGCCCGGCATCATGGTGTGGGGAGCGATCTCCTACACTGGCCGTACATCTCTGGTGATCGTCGAGGGGACACTGAATAGTGCACGGTACATCCAAACCGTCATCTAACCCATCGTTCTACCGTTCCTAGACCGGCAAGGGAACTTGCTGTTCCAACAGGAAATGCACGTCGGCATGTATCCCGTGCCACCCAACGTGCTCTAGAAGGTGTAAGTCAACTACCCTGGCCAGCAAGATCTCCGGATCTGTCCCCCATTGAGCATGTTTGGGACTGGATGAAGCGTCGTCTCACGCGGTCTGCACGTCCAGCACGAACGGTGGTCGAACTGAGGCGCCAGGTGGAAATGGCATGGCAAGCCGTTCCACAGGACTACATCCAGCATCTCTACCATCGTCTCCATGGGAGAATAGCAGCCTGCATTGCTGCGAAAGGTGGATATACACTGTACTAGTGCCGACATTGTGCATGCTCTGTTGCCTGTGTCTATGTGCCTGTGGTTCTGTCAGTGTGATCATGTGATGTATCTGACCCCAGAAATGTGTCAATAAAGTTTCCCCTTCCTGGGACAATGAATTCACGGTGTTCTTATTTCAGTTTCCAGGAGTGTAGTTAAGCTACGGTGTCAAGTGCGACATTAGTGTTGAGAAAACACAATGAACAAAGTTTTCGAACAGTGACCAAATGGAAGAAGGCAAAAGCCATACGCAGAGGAAAACGATGCAAGTACTTCATTCGTGGAGAAATGAAATATTCTACCTTTCGGTTGGATTATTAGCAAACAAACTCTGTAATCTGGTATCGGAACCCAGTCGGCTCGTCTCGACGTGGAAGAAATACTTCAAAGCCACTAAAATGTCAGTGATATTCTCCACCTTGAACGTCGTGACCCGAACCGAGAAATTATGTGCCCGTGAACCACACGATCTGTGTAAAAGTTTGATAAACTCGTGTGCAAATGTGCTTTTCTTGTACAGAGCCAAATTGTTCCTCACCACATCATCATCCAGCAAACAGCCAACGGCTATATCGGATTGCCAGAACAAGGTCTCGTGCCTGACTCGTCAGAGTAACTGTGTTTTGAAAAACTTGGGTGAAATAACTCGATAGCGACTTCCACTTTTTACACACAGACAGTTTCCGTCTTGTGTTGTTTGCAGAGGGAACCTCTACAAAAGTTTTGTAACCAAGTCTCTGAGCTCACGCCGAACTTTGTGGTCTCGGATGCTCTGTAGCAGTGTTTCGCACGAGAAAAATGTTCGTGGCTTGGAACGTCTGCAGTGTATGTAATAATCGACGTAGATGTGCTTCTGCCCTCTATTCTGACCAGTATGATCATAGCTGCTGATCTCTCTTCGTGCAGAAGTGCTAATTAGTGAAGTTACGCAACGGATTTTGCACAACGCGATATTGACTAAAGGGCTCTAAGCACTGTAAACCGAGTGATGTGTCTCTAAAGCCTCTCCATTCTTTTACTATCTCAAAAGTTTTAATAAGTTCAGGAGTAAAGTTTTGAATTACGGTATTCAGAATTTACTTCATAAACACTATTGCAGTTTACAAATGGGAAACATTTACGAATCTCAATCTAATCTTAGTTCACATATGATAGTTCACACCAGTGATCATCATTATTAGCTAGTAAATTTTGGAGACAAATAACTGTTTCAATCAGGATATGAAGCGATCTTCTCATACTTACATACGCTCGAAGTTGTATGGTAGGTAAGCAGTGACTGCACTGCTAGGAACTGACACTGAATGAAGAGAACTCTCTTACTGGAACCGAAAGACCATTTGGGAATCTGCCGCTTGTTTTTGAGAGAACTAGCAGTTGGGCTTATCCATCCCTGATATTCTGCTGCAGTAATACGTCCTTGCCGTGAGCAGCGTCCGTCCCGATAGCTTAATGGTCAGCGTGACGGACTGCCGTCCTAAGAATCCCTTGTTCGATTCCCGGCTGGGTCGGAGATTTTCTTAGCTCAGCGACTGGGTGTTGTATTGTGTTCATCAGCATTTCATCCCCATCCGGCGCGCACGTCGCCCAATGTGGCGTCGAATGTAATAAGACCTGCACAAAGGCGGCCGGACCTGCCCCGTAAGGGGCCTCCTGGCCAATGACTCCAAACGTTGATTTCCGTTTACCATGAGCAGCGCCGGCTAGTGTCGAACTGCACAACTTGAGTAGGTCTTACGTCACAGACTGTCTTGTTTGCCCCAGTGATGCCCTTCCGCCACCGTTGGGACGCTGCACGCCTGCTCTCTTCCGCGTACCGTGTCCGAATGTTAAAAGTCCCTTCTTCTCCGTATCCCCAGTCCGAATGTTAACGCTCTCCATTATACGACAACCATATACGAACCACTATCGCTGTCTTCTGATCTGTTACCATTAGCCTGCTACTACTGTTTCCCTGTGCAGTACTGTTTGTAGCTGCTGGTGAGTCTTCCGGGTTGAAGGATTGACTTTGGCACCAGAAAATTTTCTTGTAATTTTCGACACAATTTCTTTATTCTCTGTGATTCCAGATAACGAAGTTACGATCTACATGGGATGCATAAATATTAGTAGCAACACTGTTTTAATTCATACCAGACTTTACTGACAGACATTCGCCTATTACATGCCCTCAATATAATCGCCCCGCGCCTCGATCACCTTCTCTCACACACATGAAAGGCGTCGTACACCGTCAGTGCATCCATTTCTATCGACGCCTAGCAAGGACCGCCCTATCGCAGCGATTATATCTTCTTAGGTGTTGCACAGAACACGGAGAGGCTCCTTAATTCTGGCGAAGGGATCGTAATCACATTGACTCATATCGGATGAATACGGTGGATGTTTGAGTATCTCTCTCTCTCTCTCTCTCTCATACGCAGGAGATCCTGCACGGCGTTCGCGTGTGGCGCCGTGGACTGTCATGAAGGATGATGTAATGCAGTCCATTGGCGATCCACATGCAGTAGCGAAACAAGGAGGTCATTTGTCATGTTGTCCGTGGGGGGGTCGACAAGGACGGCGCCGCTCTTGAATGACGTCGCTGTCAGCCGTAAACACTTTCACCCGTTCCGCCACTGTACGATATAGCAATGCAGCATCACCACACATCTCTCGCAGTCCTTCAAAACAATATTGTGCACATCGACCATGTTCCACTTCAGTCTTAAACCAAGCACGTCATTCGTGTTTCCTAAACATGCAGTTAGGGCGCTTGAACTGGCCTCTCGCTCTTTCAGATAGCACGCACTGCAACTGATTCAAACTCAATCGTCGCCGCTCACTGGACTCCTAAAACTGACCTCCTCTTATCGGTTACAGATAATGTGCATGCTATTTGACAGACATCCTTCAAGTTACAGCTTTGTTGCCACTTCTTTTTATGCAACCCGAGTACATACCAGATGAATTTCCAGGGGCTTTGGTTGCTCTCTGTACACACTAGTGGCCTTACTTACAGTCGTTTACAGTGGGCCGATGAATTTTGGTTTGGTTCCATGGTGAAAAAGCTATATAATAATTCTTTTGTCATCTAAAAAGATATATACAAAAATCAAGTTTGCCATGGTTCAAATGGCTCTGAGCACTATGGGACTTAACATCTGTGGTCATCAGTCCCCTAGAACTTAGAACTACTTAAACCTAACTAACCTAAGGACAGCACACAACACCCAGCCATTACGAGGCAGAGAAAATCCCTAACCCCACCGGGAATCGAACCCGGGAACACGGGCGTGGGAAGCGAGAACGCTACCGCACGACCACGACATGCGGGCAAGTTTGCCATCGAAATAGTAGATGACACCGGAGTATCTTTCTCTGATGTTATAGTCATGAGGTTAATATAAGCCAAACGACAACTATAAAACACAGAGGTTTAACAACACAGTTTCTTTTCCCTTTCTTAAAAAAGATAAATTATCTTAAAAAAGATAATTTTACAGAAACGACATCAGACATGTTTGTAGACTTGTTAAGGAAATATGTCAAGCATTCCAATCAGTAAAAAGTAATCGCTCTCCTCTGTCAGCAACTGGGGTATATAAAATCTTGTGGAAATATGGTAAGCTCTACAACGGAAGTACCAAGAGAAGTGTGAACAACAACTGAAGGAATATACAATTCATTTCTGACTATGGAAAACAGAGAAATTAACTGTACAGCCGAGCATGTTTCTCAGTCAGGAATTTAAGTTTTCTGTAACCAAAATTCTATCTACAATGACGAACTATTATCCACGGTTTTATAGAGAAGCTGTCGAAATATATACATCACTGATAATTGTAACTGAAAAGAATGAAATCAACTAAATGGAGTGACACAAGGACAGAATTTTAAATTTGGCAGGATGCGAACAGTAGTTGAGTTTTATCTGTGACAAGAATTATCTCGTCCGATAACGTGTAAACTTGACCACGCTCCCGTTTGCATAGCATTTTTGTTGTTCTCCGATAACGCGGAACCATATGCACCGTCGAAGATCTCCAGGGAAACTCTGAACGGAAAGTTAGGGACGGTAAATCTTCGTGGACCACGGCCGTACAGTGCTAAATACTCTTTAGCAGATAATAAATACAGCTGGTTATGGAAGGCTTTGCGGGGGAAATTGGGGCTGTGGCTAATTAGCAGTGTTGAAGAGAAATCTGGTTTAAAACTATCTGATGTATTATTAACTATATGAAATTCATATAACAACACTAATTAAAATTGACAAAGGACAGCAATGACACCAAACTCTTACTCTCACTAATGTCAAATAAGTGATAAACAAGATACCTCATTCAAAAATGATTCTATACTATGCGCCACTGCAGTGCCACTAAATGAAAATATTACCTTAATTCTTCTTGATACTCTTTTCCAATCTCATTGCATCTCATTTCAATCTAAACCACTAATAAAATCTTTCTATTCTGCGTCACAGCATTAAAACACAAACCAATTTACTTAAAGGGAAATGCACTTAAATTGTTGCCGTGAGTTCTCTGCGCGGCGTCTATCACACTACTCCTTCTACGATAGAACTCCAGGTGCACCTCGCTGCCAAGTATCGATGGCTAAAACAAGCACATCTTCCAGCGACACAGCTACTCTGACCAAAGACTGCGCCCGAATGGTAATCGATTCAGAATTCTCTCTTAGCGTTTGAGACATATCCAAAGTATGCACAAAGTCCAGAAATGCAGATAACAAATGCCCAACAGACGTTTTTCTATGTTTCCTAGACATATGTATTCACGAAATTTCATTACTAAAAATTATTTACTTTTGGCATTGCGATTTTATTGCCGTCAGTGTAATTTTCGTGTTCTATTGAACGTTACTGGTACTTAAACTCGTACAGACGCTTACTAAATGGACCAGCAACGAACAACGTATTATGAATCAATAATAAAACTTTCAGCTCGCGGTCCTACACCTTCATTGTATGATCCGTATTGTCTGCGCCCTCATTTGTCTCCTGTGCTTGTTTCCACTAATGTTCTTGTAGCTGAAATCAGCTTCTGATTCGCATATCGTGTTGCCTATTCTTAGACCTCCTTTCCCGACACCTGCAAGGAGTGAGTACTGCAACCCGAACCCAGGACTCCAGTCGACGCCCCTGGTGACACAGGGCTCGTTATTGTCGATAAGGGTGGTCAGCCAAGTGGTCGCCACGCTACCGCGGAGTCCCTGGAAACTGGATGCGGGGCAACCTCCGCCTCCGCCGTCGTTACGGCGAGGGAGGCAGCGCGAAGGCGAAACCAGGCGTCTGGGGGCGGCGTGCGGCCCGCCTCATAGCTAACGACACGTCGCCACGGCCAAGTTTCCCCATTAGGGCCCAGCTGGTTCGCCGCACATCTGCCAGCGGCAAAGCACCGGCGTGTGTGTATTCGCGTGTGTGTCAGGAGCGGATGGGGAGCGCAGAACTGAAACCAGCACCTCGTGTCCTTGTTTCCTCAAGAGAGGACGAGTGCATCGATCTAACAAATCTCCGTCACACTGGATTAGTGGTCTGCTTTAGGGGCTACATCCCGTCGAATGTGGAACAGAACATCCTAAGGTGTATAACCAAAAATAGTTCGATCATGGATTATCGATCACTCTGAAGTATTTTTTAAAATGACTTAATTCACTGTGTAACCTCTAAGCGAAGAATCTAGGTTAAAGTTGAGCGTTTCGTTTATTAATATTAGTAAAACAATACACTGGCATAACCAGTCACATATCTTTCGGAGGATTCTTGGTACGAGGGTACTCCCAAAAGTAAGGTCTCCTATTTTTTTACATACATAGTACATACAAGTACATAGACCTGTTTATTTCTACAGTGGTTTACATCAGTTTACAGCTTGAACATTTAGCCAGTTTTCCACATAATCACCATTTCTGTCGATGCATTTTTGTAGACGCTCTGGCAGTTTTTGTATGCCCATGTCATACCAGCTCACCGCCATGCTATTCAGAAAGTTATGAACCTCTTCTTTCACCTCGTCGTCGGAGGTGAATGGCTTTCCGGCCAAATGTTCTTTTAACCTAGGGAACAGGTGATAGTCACTGGGCCCCAAGTCATGACTATAGCGTGGGTGGGTGATTATGTTCCACTGAAACTGTTGTAGGAGAGCAACGGTTTGCCGAGCGATGAGTGAGCGAGCGTTGTCACGGAGAATGTGTACGCCTTTGCTCAACATTCCTCTTCTCCGGTTCTGAATTGCCAGTTTGAGTTGTTTCATAGTCTCACAGTACCTGTCAGCGTTAATTGTGGTCCCAGCGATTCAGCTCCGACTATGAGGTGAAAGAAGAGGTTCACAACTTTCTGAACGGCATGGCGGCGAGCTGGTAGGACATGGACATACAAAAACTGCCACAGCGTCTACAAAAATGCATAGACAGCAATGGTGATTATATCGAAAAATAGCTAAATGTTCAAGCTGTAAACCGACTTAAACCATTTCAGAAATAAACCGGTCTATGTACTTATAAAACCTTACTTTTGGGATTACCCTCGTACATCATCAGGTGGACTTGTCAGTTAATAAGGCAAATATGTATTCGTCTATGCAGAGTTCTACGTGACCAAATAGGTATTGGTTGGATTTCCCTTATAGAAATGTGTCTCCGGTTTCATTTATATGAACATTTGATTCTGCATATGAAAATGCGCTATTCTGAAACTTTCCTGGCGCATTAAAGTTAGGTTCCGAACTTGACGTTCTAACAATTCCGGCAGAGTCCATGAATAGCTCACTCAACCAATAGCTTCTCTCTTGCCACATGAGAAGGTAAATATAGTTTTTACTGTTCGCTATGGGTTTCGTACTTTGGCGTAATATATAAATTTAACGCTAGTGGAAAGGAATCAAGGAAAAGCTGTGGAACTTTGGAAGCATTCAGTTTCACGGTAGAAAAGTTGATACGGTACAGGAGTGGAGAGACGCAGCTTTCATAGGAAACTGATTAACTCCACTTTGCATTCTGTCACAAGACAAAAATTCTTTTAGTTATCTCGAACCGTTTTGAGATTTGAGGGCTGTTACGAATATTTTACTTCCAGTCTATCGTTTTCACATAAAATCGGAAGTGAGTTCACTACGTACAATCATTTTTCTTGAAGCTGATGATAGATATAGATTTCGTGTCAAGTTAAAGGAAAACGCAATATCTTAGCTCCATTTCGTACATTGCAATACATACTCTAACATGTACCAAATGGAAACTCGTAGCAACCTTTATTTTTAATAGCAGTTGAACTTCACGCAGTACCTTATTCAATACAGCAATTATCTCAATAAGTATAACTGTGAGCATAATGACAAGCAGCTCATCACAAAGTTGACGAATGAGGATGTGAGATGTCAGAGAATAGTTTTTTTTTACCCAAATAGTTTCTTTAAAAGCATTTGAAAATGCTGCAGTGGAGCCGGTGTACATACGTCCGCATAGCGAAAGTAAAGAGAGGACATGCCATTCATAGCAGACGAAGCACACAGCAAACTGTGGCGTACTCCCTCCCTTCCCCCCTCCTACACCCCTTCATAACAGAGTGGAAGACTTTCCCAGCGCTTAGAACGACATTGAATCCTTATCTTGGGTAACGTCTACTAACCTTCCAGCGCCTACAGACATTCATCAAACCTAGGAGAGATCGTTGGAACTCGATCCCATTCGCAACGACGTTTAGGCTACATTCAAACGAGAAATGGCTGCTTCTCATTAGCTACCATCTTGTGGACTTTATTTAATTAACTGACGAATATTGCTATGAATGCGAAATTCTGGGTACTATAACCCTTGTGCTAGGGGAAGTTAGTTCTGTTTGCTCCCAAGAAATTTAACACGAAAAAGTCGGCCATAAAATTTCAAGTAATCTAACAGTTTAGATTCAATAAAACCATGTTAAAATTTCATTATATGAATAACTAGAAAGATTATTAACTAAATGAAACCATTATTTTATTGAAAGCTCTCAATATTTAACGTGCTGTAATAATTAACGGAGGATGTCACAAATTAACTTATCGTAAGTATAATTAATGAGATACCAGAAACTGATTGCCGTTAGACAAAGTCGGGAAATGAAGATGGGACGCATATCGATGTAGATGCGTGTACAGTAGTACGTTTAAGAAGAGTAATCAGAGCACGATAATGATCCTCTAAAGAGTAATGAAGAGCGTTTCTCTTACACTGGTGTTAGTATTCAACTATGAGACTGTGAAGCAAAGTAAAAAGAATCTCATTTGAAATTCTTTCATGCTAGAGCTCCTGCCTAGTGATATGTCTATGTTATCTCTAAGGTTACATATGAACAATGCACTTATGACAGTCCACTTCGCTGAAAATCAAACAAGCGAAATATAATGCTAGAGAACTGCCAAGAAGGAAACATAGAGGCCGAAGAGTGAAAACGTAGTAGACTATTCCAGTCGATTTCAGAAACAGATCCAGATGCATGATGTTACGTAATAGCCGATGTTAATTGACCAGTGTGACTGAACGCTTTGATACGAAATGAAAATGGGAAGAGCTTTCTCACACAGGACTTCGGTAGACGTCGTTTCAAAGACAAATCGTATCTTAACATCATAATTTGGACGAAGCGATCGCTACACTGTTACTAATTTACTAATTTTCTGTCTGGATCTCAAAGTATTTTTGTTAACATGCAACCTGTTTCAATGCCTTTTGGACGTCAGTGTGACCTTCAGTATCATACGGGTCAGTCATTTTGGAGCAGGAGTAGGGGCATCAATTTTGTGATCGGTTTGATGCGGTCCGTCACAAATTCCTGTCCTGTTCCAAATTCTTCATCTCAGTGTAGCACTTACCCACAACGTCGTTAATTATGGAATATACTCCAATCTCTGATCTTTCGTACGACTTTTACCGTCGTTAGTTCACTCATGTGTCATGAAATTTATGGCCCGATATTTTAACACATGTCCTTTACTGTCCTCTCTTCATTTTTGACAATGTTTCATACACATTTCTTTTCGCGCCGATTCTGCTGACAACCCTGCAACTTTTTAAGTTGCCATGTCACTTAATTTTCTATGTCTTCCTCTGACACCACATTACAAATGCTTAGTTTCTCTTCTTTTCCGATTCTGCACTTCATTTTTCACTTTCATAAATCCTGTGCTGAAAACGTAAATTCAACGAAATATCTTCCTAAAATAAGGTCAGTATTTGATACCCTTCGACATCTTCCGTCCAAAAATCCACTCTTTCATACAATAGTCTGCTTTCTATTTCCTGCTTCCCTCGTTCCTGCCACGTTATTTTGCTTGCTACGTAACAGTACACCTTGATTTCGTCTACTTCGTGGTACCAAATTTTGATTATAATTTTTTAATTTCTTCTATTTCTCATTACTTTCGTCTTTATTCGGTTTACTTTATCTCCATAATATGTGTCAATTCCATTCAATATGTCCTGTATTTCTCCCCACTTTCGTTGGGTATACCAATTGCGGGCCGGCCAGAGAGGCCGAGCGGTTCTAGGCGCTACAGTCTGGAACCGCGCGACCGCTGCAGTCGCAGGTTCGAATACTGCCCCGGGCATGGATCTGTATGATGTCCTTAGGTCAGTTAGGTTTAATTAGTTTTAAGTTTTAGGGGACTGATGACCTCAGAAGTTAAATCCCATAGTGCTCAGAGACATTTGAACCATTTTTATACCAATTGCATCAGAGATATTGTTTCGCCATGAATTTTTATCTGTTCGTTTCATTTCCGTCATTCTTACAGTATGTCTCCAATCGCGTAGATTCCACACATATACTTTAACGGTCCGTTGGTTGCCACTTCACCGAACGGTTTTATAAACTCGGAAGGAATATTATCTACGCCTCCTGCCATACTTAATCGTGTCTTTCAAAGCCCTGTCAAATTGTAATACTGGCTGTCCGCGGTCTTCCAAACCTGCTTCCGTATCCTCTGTCAGCAGACAATTCTCCGCTCTCCCCTCATTATTTAAAAGTAGAATTCCGCGTGTAATCTTTAAGTTGTAACTTTCGCCTGTGCTTTTAGTCTTACCGAAGGCTGTTTTGTCATTACTATACGCTGAATCAGTCAATCGGACGACCAAAGTTTTTTAAGTTTTTCACAGACATCTGCTTTCACTTTCCCTAAGCTTCCACGCACTTCCTATTCATTTGATTCCTAAGCGACTTGCGTTGCTTTATTCCTATCTTTCTCTGAAATTTTCGTGTTTCCTTCTTTAGTCAGTATATTGAAACATTTCTCCTGCTACCCTTCTTCTGGCAACCCTTTTTATTAGGATGCCAACTCATCTTCAGCTGACCTCTCGACTGTGGCTGGTATTCATTAACGCACTACCTAAAGTCTCAAAGAATTTCAACCGCCCAGCCGCGCGGGATTAGCCGAGCGGTCTACGGCGCTGCAGTCATGGACTGTGTGGCTGGTCATGGCGGAGGTTCAAGTCCTACCTCGGGCCTGGTTGTGTGTGTTTGTTATTAGGATAATTTAGGTTAAGTAGTGTGTAAGGTTAGGGACTGATGACTTTAGCAGTTAAGTCCCATATGATTTCACACACATTTGAACATTTTTCCAGCCACATATTCTTATTTCTTAGTACCCAAATATGTCACTTCTTTCCAGCTGTTTAATCCTGATGACTCTCATAAACTTCTCAAACTTACTAATTAGTAGCCTGAGCCTATATCAGCTCAAGGTTGCGCCTTATAACCCAGAATGTAGTTTCGTAATCTCTTTGTCATCATAATGTGGTCCAACTGGTATCTTCCTGTGTGTGCAGGCCTTTTCCAAGTGCAAATGAAATGTTGCAAGCCATGCTAAATTCATCTGCCCTTTGTCACGACTGGCGATTGGCAGGATACTTTAGTGTCATCATACTAAATGTGTCATGACGGCATTCATTACTGGGGAATGTATTTTATAAAACTGCAGTGTTTGTAGGTCGAGGCCTCTAGCAATACGAGAACTGGTCAATTCGCACAAAGCTGTGATAGTGACAGGGGAAACCACACGGCATTCAGAGGCTTTGTTCCTGCTTATGAGTGTCAAGGATCCACCTGAGACGGCTCACCAAACTCCCCTGTCAGTCAACCTAAGACGGCGTTTGTGGTATTCGGCATTATTCGGCTCCGTAGAAGGCTGAGGGCGTTAGTTCAAAATTGGCTCTGAGCACTATGGGACTTAACATCTGTGGTCATCAGTCCCCTAGAACTTAGAACTACTTAAACCTAACTAACCTAAGGACATCACAAACATCCATTCCCGAGGCAGGATTAGAACCTGCGACCGTAGCAAGGCGTTAGTCGTAAGTGCTGATTGCCACCTAATAATTTGGGGTAAGAAATTACAAGTTGTGGAGTATCTGGACCTACACGGTTGGAGGAGGACACTCGCGAAGTTTCCGTCACGTTGGTTAGGCTTCTGGAAATTCAGAAGCGTATAAACAGCGCTCTGATTCGTCCATCGTTTTCTGCTGTCAGACGGAAATTTACAGAGCAAACTGGCGAAGAAGATATGCTCTGACTAGACAGCGTATAGGGTCAGTCTGTAATGGGAATTTACTAAACGTGCCAGTTTTCATGCTGTTGGCGGAAACAGTAACATATTTCCTGGTTAGAGTTTGCAGCCGGAAATGAGGAACCAGCAGAGTAGGTAGCAGGGACATATGAAGATGCATGCTCTTAGTTTGGATGTGGAAGGTGAAAGATCGAGAACTCCGATTTCACAACTTCATGGTGTCCGATTCATGACGAGCGAGTTGCATGTTCTTCACCCGCTACCACGCACGGCCGACTTATCGCCACAGTACCCTAGTGAGACTATGTATCAGCAAAGACGGTAGGTGGGAGCTGATGTTTGCAAAAGGACGTACCGTTGTCGCTATGCCGGTAATCCAGGTTCCTGTGATAGTATCGTTTTCATTTATTATTCAGTCAACTACTGGAGAATCTAAAATATTCTGTCGGTTGCTTTCGTATTGGTGATTGAATGTGCAGCTAGGATACGGTAGCACGCACTCCAATTGCTTCATACCGATACTGCAAGCGCTTTTTCTAATAATCATGTCACTCATTCCTACGCTATGTCATTGCTTTTAATACAATAAAATACCTATTTAATTTCATTTCCATTTCGTTT
The DNA here is from genome assembly GCF_023897955.1 of Schistocerca gregaria. NCBI lineage: Eukaryota > Metazoa > Arthropoda > Insecta > Orthoptera > Acrididae > Schistocerca > Schistocerca gregaria. The sequence continues at coordinate 510,235,484 of NC_064925.1, read as the reverse complement.
GAAGTAACTCAAAGTTTCCTTCAATTAATAATTATTATTAATCTTCGGTTAAGTAAAAAAGGATAGTAATTCCCCATCTTGTGAATCCATGTTAGGTTCATTCTCGAGATAGCGATTCCGTTGCGCAATTAAGATTTAACATAGGCTCTGAAGGGGTGTGTGACGGAGTCAGGGCAGTTCCATCGTTCCGGCATCATTTCACAACCACACAGCGAGGAACATTGCACACCTTGAGATTTTTAAACAGTGTATTCCCTCTTACTAGCTCAGACTTATTGCAGAACTCAAGTAATTTTCCTCTTCTCTCACTCCGTTACTGTGCCAGTATCCTCTCGTATCGCAGTCACATCTTATTCTCCTACTACTGCCCTCCGTTCCCCTACTATTATTAGATTATCATCTCCTCTATGTAGTGGATTAGACGTACAGTGCCCTCATACACTATCTCTATCTCGTTATTTTCCGGTTTTTACCTCGGCATGTGTTGCTGAACAACAACTGTTGTGGTTGGTTTGCTGTCGATTCTGATAATATTAACCCCATAACTGAACTATTTAATGTACTTCACTCTTTGACCTATTTTGCTGTTAATAATAAATTCGCTTACTGTTTTTCTGTTGATGCTATCGTATTTTCATCTAACCAGAAATCGATGCTTTCTTTTATTTAACTTCAGTGTCATCCACTATATCTAGATTGAGCTTTTGTATTTCCCTTTTCAGGTTTTCTAGCTTCACTATCAGATTCAGAATTCTGACGTTCTACTCTCCGACTAATATGTTATTCTTGATCATTCAATCTTTTTCTCATGGTCACCTTCCCCTTGGCAGTCCCTTTCTGGATTAATCCAAAATCTTTTACAAATGGAGACACCATCATGACACAATAATTGTCTATAATGCAGTGGATTCCAATACCTTCTGTAACCTCATGCTTTCGACCACCGGTAACTGTTCCACCTTTTAGGTACATATTTCCACTTCAAGGCACAGAGGGTGCCCTGAATCTCTGTCCGCTTCTCCATCCTCTTGATATGATTCTGTGCCTAGACCACGGTCTGGCATCCGACTGAGAGCTCAACAATAATTTATATTGAAACTTCCTGGCAGATTAAAACTGTGCGCCCGACCGAGACTCGAACTCGGGACATTTGCCTTTCGCGGGTACTTGCCCGCGAAAGGCAAAGGTCCCGAGTTCGAGTCTCGGTCGGGCACACAGTTTTAATCTGCCAGGAAGTTTCATATCAGCGCACACTCCGGTGCAGAGTGAAAATCTCATTCTGGAATAATTTACATTACTTTTAATTTACAATAGTCACTTTCCGAAACAAAGTTATTGTTGACACAAGCAAAGTAAAGAGACTAAAATTGCTGGAAGAGTCCTTTAACGTCTTTAAGCTCATCTTTCAAGTTGACTTAGTAAATCATTTGTTTCATTCATTTATTTATATTTTGTAATAACTTGAAATTTCTTTGCATTCTCAGTTGTTGGATAAACGTGACTAACTCTACAATTTTACCTTCTTTGTTTTACTCACATATTGTAGAATCTGATTCAGATTTTGTTAAGGAAGGCATTCTTTTAATATTAGTCCGTCTTTTTGAATATATTCATAATTCCTAAACTCTGCTACTTCCTGAAGAGGACAAAGTCATTAGTGTTTAATCTGTTTTAGTGCATTGCTATATCCCAACCTTCTGTACGTATGTTATGTTTCTGCCGAAATGCATTCTTGTCGAGGACAGAAATGGGGAAGGCTTGTGACTTGCCTTCCGCAGAAATTTTCTTGGGTCTCTGCCAAGAGTTGTCTTTCCCTTTGCTTATTATCCACTATACAGTGTGAAACTATTAACAAAGCCAAAGAAGACTTGCAATATTCTTTTAAGTCGAGTAGTAACCAAGTGTCTAACACGAATCGCAGCCATAGCCCGCCGCCCCTTTCGCCTTGCACAGGGAATCGGTGTCGGGGAAATTTAATTTGTTCTTTATCTCCCTTCCCAGTGTAGCTGAGACTGCGAATGTCTTTGCCATGCAAATCGTGGTTCCGCATAAATTTCTAATGAACACCGCTTCACGGCAGCACCCGCGTCTTTAATGCAGTGATAAGAACCAACTTTCACTTGCCATTCCCCGTACTCTGATGGAGCAATTGAGAAGCTGAGGAAATTTCGGTGCAGTTAATTTGGTTACAGGAGTTATTAACTATTTTAAAGACTAAACAGCAAACTTAAACTATTCTGTGGATTTTCAAAACACGAATAACTTAATTAGCAGAAGCAAAGTTTAAGGTTGCGTCCCTGAAAAGGAGAAATATCAATTCCCGTATAGAAAATAAGTTGGTCACTACATCCGTCAGCAGTACTTCGTTCCTCTACGAAATAGGATACAATAATGTGTAAAAATTTTGCTGATAAATTAAGTCCCTAAAAGTAGTCCATAATAATATTTAATTTAAACATCCTCTGGAATGTAATGAAGTTCATTAAGCATTCTTTAACTTGTAAGAAGTGCTCCAAAGTGTAAAATAAATTGTTGGAGAAATACTGATTTTACTATTGTCTCGTCATAAATATACATAAAATCCTGATATCTGGCTTTTACAACACTGTTGTTGAACACTTACACTACAAATACCTATAATGCCTAGTGGCATCTTTTAGATTTTCATAACCAAAATCCGTACATTCACAGTACTACTATTTCATTATAGGACTTATTTTCTGAAGAACTCTGTAACGATTTTGTGTTTGTTTGCTAGGTGATCACGATGGACATCAAACGGAATGCCCAAAAAAAGTGGTGAAATACGCACACTCGCTGACGGGTACCAATCGATGCCTGAGTAAATATGAACAATAGAGAGACGGCAAGTCTTTCTTGATTTTTCGTTTCTCGTGAACATCCACACGCCATTTGAATTTATGACACCGTTTGCAAATATTGTGATCAAACAGAACGTAAAAAGAAACAGTTTTTTTATCATGCAGATACCGCGTTTATCTGCGCTGGTTCTGCCGAATGATACGATCTGGTGTGAAATTCGGCTGACTTTCTACTCTGTCACACGATATATTTGCAGATAGTAACAGTATATCCGTGCTGATTCATGAACACTGCAGTAAATATAAAACCCGACTGTCCTGTGCTGTCGCAAATTTTAGACAGCAGAGGTGCTGCAAGTAGGGGTAAACAATCTGAACCATTAGGAAGAAATTTAGAACAAAATAGAAAATTATCATACCAACAGCAAAGCCACCGCAATGTATACCCTGCAAGCTGCGCAATATAAGCATATATGGTGATATGACGTGCATGTGAATTTTACGAGGGTGTGAAATGATAAAATCACGCGTATGATAGTCGTCTATACTCACATCAACTTGAAAGTCTTTCACTACTTTAGATTTTAACCTGTGAGTTCACAGTACAGTACGATCCTGGTTTTAAAGCTCTGAAGCATTCCCTGTTAATGAAATATGATGCGAAAGTGAAGAAAAATGCGACCCGACTAACTCTATTTTATATGCTGTAGTTAATAGGATCTTCCTCATTGCGCCGCGGAATGATTAATGTGGAATTAACATAAGGTAGAACAAGATAATTTAAACAATAAACTAATACATGTGGCCTTTCACACAGTATCCTGCTACACATAATAAACTGAAATGACCTTATCTAAAAGCAAATTAACGGCGTCTTCCACGCTGCTACCACGTGCCTTGGCGATACAACGAAACAAGCAAATGCCTTGCCAGCTGAAATTTTCATTTGCGATAAGAAAGAACCATCAGTGTTCAAGGCATTTTACTCTCTTTCACCTTTAAATGTATCGAGACAAAATATAGTTCGTTTGTGAACGAAATTTTAAGTCAACACGTTAGAGAATGCGAATAAAGGTAAGATGAGTGAAACATAACTCCGTAGAATCCCCAATAAACGGATACTAAATATGTATACTGAGGAGCCAGACGTCACCGGAACCCCATAATTTCGTTTCGGACCTCCTTTTGCCTGGCGTAGGGCAGAAACACGATGTCGCAAGGACTCAGTAAACCGTTGTAAGTACCCTGCAGAAATAGTGAACCATTTCCATAATTCCGAAAGTGTTGCCGGTGTAGGATTTTGTGCTCGAACAGATCTCTCAATTTCGTTCCATAAATGTTCGCTGGGATTCATTTCGAGTGATCTGAGTGGCCAAATCATTTGCTCGAATTGTCCAAAATTTTCTTCTACCCAAACCCAAACAATTTGTGGACTGGTAACAAGGTGCATTATCATGGGAACATGAAGTTCATTAATGGCTTCAAATAGTCTCCAGATAGCCGAACATAAACATTTTCAGACAATGATAGGTTCAGTTTGCACAAAAGACCCAATCCATTCCACGTGAATGTCCGTTCTGATTCATGAACACTTCAGTAAATATGAAGTGCAACTGTACTGTGTTGTCGCAAATTTTAGGCAGCACAGATGCTGTAAGTAGGGGCAAACAGTCTGAACCATTAGGAAGAAATTTCGAACAACTATTGTATCAACAGCTAAGCCACCGCAACCAACCATTATGGAACCACCACCAGCTGCCACAGTGCGTTGTTGACAACTTGGGTCCAGGGCTTCGTGGAGTCTGTGCCACACTCGAACCAGTACCACAGCCTAAAATTTGGTATTCTCATCGCAATCGAGGCATTGTAGATTTCGGATACTGAATTCGCTAACGATATCCGAAATAAAATATCCGCAGCGTCTGGTTCCAACTACCATTCCGCATTCAAAGTCTGCAAGTTTCCGTCGTGTGGCCATCATCATATCGGAAACCATTTAACATGAATTATCGCTGAAGCAATGCATTTTATATCTTTTGAACACGCTACTACCGCCGACTGCATACGTACATATCCCTATATCTTGTCTTTCGTCACGTTAGTCTATCGATATATCGATTAGAAAATGAATAGCAGATCTCCTGTCTCACATACATGTACCCTTCAGCGGAACCACTGTTTTTTCCTAACAGTATGTAGAAACTCGTTTGAAATTTCTCTACGCGTTCCTGAGTTAAACATCCATGGCTAAGTAGCATTCTAAGGCTATTGTTTGTATTTTTTAACAAATAATTATGAATTCTGTGAGCAGGAGCCAAACTTAGCGGGGAAACTTTTTCAGATGCTGACGCTGCAGCTGCCAACACAGAATGCTGATGCTGTCCTTACAGTATCCGTTATTTGCGTTTATCACAGTTTTGTTACGTGTAGACATCTCTTGAGAGGGCTTCTTTTAGTCATAAATTTTTTATGCTATATTTACCTCTTTAGGAAGACAGATATGTTTCCTTTTCTTTGCTTTTCCGGTATTTTACGTAAATGCTACTGCAAACACTGTTGTATATTTAACTGTCCCAGTGTGTGGTTTTTTGTGTGCGGTACTTTTTTACGGTTTTTTCTCCATTTTACAGTCGCCGCTTTTTGTCTGTTGTCTTCCATAATGTTTCCCCCTTTTTATATCTATGTACATCATGTTTTCTCCTTTATGTTATTTTTAAATACCTTCTATTGTATGTTTTATGTCTTTCGGCTGAAGAGCAGTGCATATGCTGCTGCCAGCCTGCCCCTATCGGAAATTGAAATACAATAAAGAAAAAAAAATATTGTATGTTACCATAATGATGTCTTCGATAATGCGGTTTGTCTTTACTATGAAGATCTGATGATGATAAACATAGGCTGAAACCGGTTGTATAATATATAAAAAAAAACTTAACTTCAAAGAGTGTTTCGAAGAATACATATAAAATTTCGTGAATCTATGAATACATGACAACCTCTAACCTATAGTTCTCGTAGGGAATGTGAAGAAAGTATGAGACTCCTTACATCATACAGAGAGACCTTTAAGCAATATTAAATTCCAGCATTATTGATGGAGAACGCTACGAACTTGTAAGTCATTTTCAACCAGGTCTCTGGATATTCTTGATCACATAGTGTATGTCACTAAGATCGATCTATGGTCCCTTGAAGATGCAAAAAAACTGCAGCTTCGAAAACAATGCAGTCAAAATGTACTACCATTTACGTCACATATTTTGATACTCGCAAACTCACTCATAAAGACCTATACGATATTTCTTGATGACCTATTATCGTGACAGCTGTTAAAGAGTAGGTTTTGCAGTACAGCTAAAGACTAAAATACTGAAATTTTTAATTTGTAGTTGTATCAAAAGAAAAAAAATATTGTTTTACCATTTGTCATCCCACTTCACACTTAAAATACACTCCTGGAAATGGAAAAAAGAACACATTGACACCGGTGTGTCAGACCCACCATACTTGCTCCGGACACTGCGAGAGGGCTGTACAAGCAATAATCACACTCACGGCACAGCGGACACACCAGGAACCGCGGTGTTTGCCGTCGAATGGCGCTAGCTGCGCAGCATTTCTGCACCGCCGCCGTCAGTGTCAGCCAGTTTGCCGTGGCATACGGAGCTCCATCGCAGTCTTTAACACTGGTAGCATGCCGCGACAGCGTGGACGTGAACCGTATGTGCAGTTGACGGACTTTGAGCGAGGGCGTATAGTGAGCATGCGGGAGGCCGGGTGGAAGTACCGCCGAATTGCTCAACACGTGGGGCGTGAGGTCTCCACAGTACATCGATGTTGTCGCCAGTGGTCGGCGGAAGGTGCACGTGCCCGTCGACCTGGGACCGGACCGCAGTGACGCACGGATGCACGCCAAGACCGTAGGATCCTACGCAGTGCCGTAGGGGACCGCGCCGCCACTTCCCAGCAAATTAGGGACACTGTTGCTCCTGGGGTATCGGCGAGGACCATTCGCAACCGTCTCCATGAAGCTGGGCTACGGTCCCGCACACAGTTAGGCCGTCTTCCGCTCACGCCCCAACATCGTGCAGCCCGCCTCCAGTGGTGTCGCGACAGGCGTGAATGGAGGGACGAATGGAGACGTGTCGTATTCAGTGATGAGAGTCGCTTCTGCCTTGGTGCCAATGATGGTCGTATGCGTGTTTGGCGCCGTGCAGGTGAGCGCCACATTCAAGACTGCATACGACCGAGTCACACAGGGTCAACACCCGGCATCATGGTGTGGGGAGCGATCTCCTACACTGGCCGTACACCTCTGGTGATCGTCGAGGGGCCACTGAATAGTGCACGGTACATCCCAACCGTCATCGAACCCATCGTTCTACCATTCCTAGACCGTCAAGGGAACTTGCTGTTCCAACAGGACAATGCACGTCCGCATGTATCCCGTGCCACCCAACGTGCTCTAGAAGGTGTAAGCCAACTACCCTGGCCAGCAAGATCTCCGGATCTGTCCCCCATTGAGCATGTTTGGGACTGGATGAAGCGTCGTCTCACGCGGTCTGCACGTCCAGCACGAACGCTGGTCCAACTGAGGTGGAAATGGCATGGCAAACCGTTCCACAGGACTACATCCAGCATCTCTACGATCGTCTCCATGGGAGAATAGCAGCCTGCATTGCTGCGAAAGGTGGATATACACTGTACTAGTGCCGACATTGTGCATGCTCTGTTGCCTGTGTCTATGTGCCTGTGGCTCTGTCAGTGTGATCATTTGATGTATCTGACCCCAGGAATGTGTGAATAAAGTTTCCCCTTCCTGGGACAATGAATTCACGGTGTTCTTATTTCAATTTCCAGGAGTGTAGAAACATACTGGTAGTCATTTTACTACTGATGTTGCTGCCATTATTACCGAGATAGTAGTAATAATAACAATAATAGTTATATTGGTGATCATAACATTAAGGATAGTGGCCGATACAAGGAGAATTTATAGGTGGACAAGATAGATGTTTCCCGCTGTAGCGAGTTCTAGGGAAAGGAAAATTAAAGAGCCCGTATCGGCTAAGAATACTGGGAAGGAGGGATATACAAGGTTAACGACAGCGCACAGCGGCAGTGGCAATGATTATTGTTGATTTAGATATATCATTAACTGTCTTATGAAGCTGGAGACGTTATTCATTTCTCTAATACAATGCGGGTGATTGTCCTTGCTACTAAGGACGACATTGAAGAAGTGCCTGGATGACGGTGGGGGACAAAAAGAATTTGTCTTCAGTTTCAACAGCAGTTGTATTTAAATTCCTTAAAGCGTTTGTCAATGGTTCTGTCAACAACTGCAGTATTTATTAGGCGACTAGTTTAGAACTCTCACACGTTCGTTCATTTTCAAGCCTAGCCTATTGATGCTGCCTTGACAGTGATTCATCTTAATTATAAACATTGAGTAGCAAGACATGCTCCATAAATGTTATCAAGATGAATGCCATAGCCCACATGCGCCTTGCCAAGTCAAAATCACAGGCATATGTGGATTGTGGCGTACATCCAGCTAACCTTTCAGATGATTTGTTGCCACTCAATGTTTATTATTAACATCAGGCTGCTTCACTGCAGTATCAGAAGGCCAAGCTTGAAAATCAATGTGTAAGGGTTTGAAACAAGTCGCCTAATAAAAACTGCAACTGTTGACAGAACTGATAATAAGCGCTTTAAGCAAGAACTGATTTTTCTCTGACGGGAATGTGTGTTTCTGCCGTGCTGTTCAAACAAGAGAGTTAAGGTCGTGGAGAGGTATGAGGGACAGTGTTCGTTCATAAAACGGTAGAGAAGGCAGGGAAATATCTACGCTTCCCTGCACGCAGCCAGGATAGCTGTACATACTATGTTACCTTGAAAAATAAGGTTTAAATGGCTCTGAGTACTATGGGACTTAACATCTATAGTCATCAGTCCCCTAGAACTTAGAACTACTTAAACCTAACTAACCTAAGGACAACACACAACACCCAGCCATCACGAGGCTGAGAAAATCCCTGACCCCACAGGAATCGGAGCAGGGAATCCGGGCGCGGAAAGCGAGAACGCTACCGCACGACCACGAGATGCGGGCAAGAAGGTTTATTTTCTGGCGTAGCAGTTTCGTGTACCGTTGCAACAGACGTGTTGAAAAAAACATACGTTTTTCACTACTGCACAGGTAGGCTAATGTTTTAATTTTGTTTTACTACAAAACGAATAAAGTTTCTGCAGCGAGTTCGTTTGTAAGCTAGTAGCAGGAACTTTTATTTGTTTAAGCGAATCTCTCTCTGTAATACTGTTTCTGGTCTCTCACAAGTTTCGATCGTAGAGCGTACGGTGAATTCTTGAACAATACTTGGCAATATTTCTCGCCTACAATAAAGCAGTTGAATTCCAGGATAGGAAAATCTACTGCCAATTTATTGAAATGTTTTAAATCAATCGTCACTTCTCCTAGCTGTCAGATTCACAAGAGAAAATTTGGTTGCTTCGTTTACCTGCTCATTTATACTATTACGGACAAAACAGTTTTATTACTCGAGGACCTGACGTAACTCGTTATTCCCCATTAGCAAACTAAGAAGCTTACGACATTCTGGACAGCATGTGGCCGCCACTGCTGGTTAATAGCAGAATAGGTAATGAGTGCTTCAGATACAACACAGTGGCAATCTGGCGACCATAACGCGATGGCCGTCGTAAAAGCCCTGTCGGGGACATTAAAATTTAGAAGCAGAGTTTCCACGAGAGGCAGGTGTCATTAGCTCCATATAGCCTCGATATGACGCACATGTAACGTAAACTGAAAAAAAATGCGTGGGCGGCTGAAGGGAAGGGTAATGGTCGACGCTAAACATGGCGGAAAAGTAATAAAGCAACTAACGGACGCGAGCGAACGACGTCGCCAGTACGAAATATGCCGGCGACCAGTCTGAGGTCGACTCGTAAAGCAGAAAGCTGGCGCGTAGTTTAGGATGCGGAGACTGCTAGCGAACAACCGAATATTTCCTTCCAGCATTTTCATCGCGCAACAGCGCGGAAGTTAAATTTCTAATGAAACAAGATTAGCGGAATAACGAGAAAGTCCACTGAAAATAACTTCTATCTGAAAAACAAAAAATGGTTCAAATGACTCTGAGCACTATGGGACTTAACATCCTAGGTCAGCAATTCCCTAGACTTAGACCTACTTAAATCTAACTAACCTAAGGACATCACACATATCCATGCCCGAGGCAGCATTCGAACCTGCCACCATAGCATCAACGCGGTTCCAGACTGAAGCGACTAGAACCGCTCGGCCACAATGGCCGGCTCCGAAAAACACCTGCACCTTACTTCACAAGGGGGAGATTGAGTCATTAATCAAATCGCTGAAAACTAAGGACTCTCGTGGGTATGATTGGGTAACTAGGAAAATACCAAAGCACTGAGCTGTTTAAGTTAGTTCTGTACTTATCCGTATTTGTGATATGGCGTTTAGGAACGATTAAAATACACAGTACTGACGAAACTGAGGAAATGATAATATAGGTCCATTTTAGAAATTAAATTTCACGTCACATATTCATTATAAGGAACATCAGCTCTATTTGATCAGCCAATGGCATTGTTGTGGTCTTGAGCTCGAAGACTGGTTTGACGCAGCTGTCCCTGGCACTCTATCCTGTGCACGGCTCTTCATCTCTCAATATGTACTGTAAATTATATCTATTTGATAATGGTAATCTATATTCAAGCCTTAGTCTCCTTTACAATTTTCTTCCAAATACTTCCTTCCAGTACTAAGTTGGTGATCCCCTGATGTCTCAAAATTTGTCCCATATACCGATTCCTTCAGATAGTCAAGTTGTGCCTCAAATTTACTTCCCCCCCCCCCCCCCCTCAATTCTCTTCAGTCCCTCCTCATTACTTACATGATCTACCCATACAATCTTCACCATTTTTCTTTAACGTCACATTTCCAAAGTTCTATTGATTTTGCTGTCGGAAAGGTTTAATACCCCAATTTGACTTACTAGGCAGTAATCGAAATTTGACTTACTTACTTACTTGGCAATAATCAATATTAATGCATTCAGAGTGAACTTCTTAACATTTAAATTATATTCGACGTTAACAAATTTCTCTTTTTCAATAACACTTTTCTTTTTATTGCAAGACTGTATTTTGTGCCATCTGTACTTCGACAACCATCAGTTATTTGGTTTCCCAAATAGCAAAAATCACCTACTACCATTTGTGTGTGATCCACTTCCCTCAGCATTACCTGATTTCATCCGACTTCGAGTACATTCCATTATCCTAGTTTTATTTTTGTTGATATTCACCTTACAACTTCATAATAGATACTACCCATTGTATGTCATACTGTCCGTTGGCTTTCGTCTCAGAATCTTTGGACGAGGTTTCTTTAATAATTTTTATGACCTTTCGACAGCACAAGTGACTGGCACTGTCAGAAATATATCCGAAACAGGAAATTGCTCCATATCTCTACCGGCTAAAAGTCTGAGGGCCTTCGCCTGGTCATTACCGTGTGTTTCTCCCCTTACTATATGAAATGATCATTCACCTCTGTGCAGTAATCATGTATCCTTTTACCACAGGGCTTTCTTATTTCATGGCAAAACTGTTATCATTGTGAATTTCTATTACTTCCATGAACTAACAGTCATAATAGATCATCGCCACAGTGGGAAGCTCTGTGACAGCGAATTTTATTGTGTGATACGTCTCACATCACGCGCACTTCGCTGCAGCCGGTTTCCCTACTTTTCACATGTTACGAGCACATTAATGATGCTTTGTTTCTGGTCTGGGTGATGATTTGAAAGTTTCGTCCAGGTACTGGCCCATGTTCACCGGTTTTCGTTAGGCCTTATGACCCACGTTCTCACCATTTGTTGTAATTACCACATCTAGTAAGGATAGCTTATCATTTCAACCTTCATAGCAAATACAATGTAGGCTATTCAGTTGTTTCAGGAAGTCACAGCACTGTTTATCACCATTGCTCCACATTACAAAGATGTCATTGAAGTATCTGTATCATACCACCAGTTTACAATTACGTTGCCTGTTATTTGAAATATTTTGTGAATAAATTGTCAACCAACAGGTTGATAGGACTACCAATGTTGTTGCCTTCTAGCTGTTCACAGAAATCATCATTTCACGTAAAGTAGCTGGTAATGAAGACATACATGAATCATATTGGTAGTGTCCTGAGGTAAACTGGAACTGATATGATGCACTTCGGTAAAACAGAAACAAGCTCAAAGCTTCCTAGGTTGTCACTAGATCCAAGTTTTAATTTCTCCAATTTTTCAGTGAAATATTCAGTTTTTTATGTATATGTTTGTCTTTCTCATATGTGGTTCAGCCATGAGCAGTTATGATTGGTCATAGTGGTTCACTATCCTTGTGCATTTTCGGCATTACACGGAGTCCTCGGTACATCCAGAAATAGAGAAAATGGTTTGGTTAATCGACAGACATTCCATATGATCCACTGTGTAGATGCATGCCTAGCTTTCAGATGTCATCAGCTCTACTCGCCGATGCACCTGCTACTCATACCGTTGGCTCCTCATTACAATCGTCTGATTTCCCTCATCATCAGGATGGATCAACATTCTGTTGTCGGTGATAAGGGTGTTTAGAGCTTATAAGTCCGTTTCTTATACTGAAAGCTGATGGTTTTGCTCAGTGCAATATTCCAGCAGATTCAGTATATATTTCCTCTTCCCCTCCCCCCCACCTCCACCCCCCCCCCCATCCCCCTCACACAGAAGGGCCCACACGGCCCCCTCAGCAGCAGAAATCAGTGACATCCTCTGTAGATAAATTTTAGGTAATATAGCAATATTTCTTCCTTTATGAAGGACAGACAGCTCCTTAGAAGTGGGTGGTCATTCGTCACTGTGGATGACATATTGGGAATTGACTTGATCGACCTCCTCCCCGCATCCTTAAAACCTTTTCTTCTGTCCTTTCGTGACTCAGTCGAGTCTTTTGTATGCTCCTGAAAGTGCTGACATCGGGCTCGTCCCGGTCATCTCAATGCATACTGAAACTCAACAGACAGAAAATGTGCAAAAGTTGCTCATCCGTTTTTGCCAAAAAAAAAAAAATGGTTCAAATGGCTCTGAGCACAATGGGACTTAACTTCTGAGGTCATCAGTCCCCTAGAACTTAGAACTACTTAAACCTAACCAACCTACGGACATAACACACATCCAAGCCTGAGGCAGGATTCGAACCTGCGACCGTAGCGGTCGCGCGGTTCCAGACTGTAGCGCCTAGACCCGCCAGGCCACCCGGGCCGGCGTTTTGCCAAGTCTCTCACTACTGCTTAAAAAAACAAAAGCTCGTTGCATCCTGTCGTAGACAGAAAGCGCCTGGACGATGAAGAACAGGCGCAAACATTTCAGTAAATCTGGTTTGTAACCTTCATCCCAGAGCAGATATATAAAAGCAAAACCGGACAGTAAACACATTTTCTTCTTTTCAGTAGGTCAAAGTGCTTTACAAAATTGAAATCTCCTCTCTGTGAAGACGGAATGCTTTGTACATGTCCTGGTGCAATTACAGAACGTAAGGAATGCTTTGTTCACGGTTAAGTAGAATTATAATTGCAGGCCTTTCATTGAAAATGTGTAAGTCCAGTGGCGGCATACAAGCCATTATTTGCATCTTGAAAAGGGAGAAAATTATTTCGACTAGCATTTACCGCCATTGCCTTTGGTACTCCTGCTAGAGATATTGGCTAGGCAATCTTTATCTAGCGGAGAGAAACGAAACGACGATTCGTCCATTCGAGGTCGACGCTGGAGCTACAGTGTCCGTTCCGGAGACATCCACTGGGACCTCGACAAGCAGCGTAGTAATGTACGCCAATTGGTCATTTTGTGACAGCATAACTGGAGAGAATTCATGTACATATAACAATTGTTCTAGTATGATGAAACGTTTCATCATGTATTTTAACTATAGTTTAGCTTTTTGTCGTATATTTCGTGCTCTTTAGTATTGTATATTGTTACACTTGGCAACTGTGAAAAAAACGTTAATTTAGTCGTGGCTCCAAATTGAAATAATTAATGTGACCGTAAAATTTGTTCTCATATTTGTGCCTTGCTTACAGCACGCACAGTTAATCAGAGTCTTGTGTTTTATTTGTATTGCCACTCTGTTTCACATTTTAATTAACTCACTGTTGAAAATGACATTTAACGCGCATCATTTCCCTCGTGTGTGAGTGCAGTACCAAAGTAATGAATCGCAGCATTCCACAGAAGATCCACGGGGAAGTCAGCGATCGTTATATCATTTGAAACTAGTGCTCATATTCTTAATTTTAAATTAAAATACATAAAGTATACATCATTAAGTATGCATTGTTTCTCAGTACAACTTTAGAGTGAACAGCGGAGATTAAATCAATAGTTTCCTATGCTATTCATTTCGTGTACTGAACGAAGGTATAAATGACTGATTTCTCTTAACTTATTTCTCTTAACTTACTGTATGATGCAGTGTATCGGCTTAACGACAACTGTGAGACCAACGAGACTATCTTTACCAAATCACTTACTTTGCGGAACGGATCAAAAATTATCCTAAAACATAACACTTGCGAAGACAATAAGGAGTGAAAATAATGAGAGCAATAAACATAGTCAAAAACCTCCTTGCAAACAATAGCACGAATGGTAGATACAAACACAGCATGCTGCGATTGCTTCAAGAGGCGGTATTTTTGAGTCACGGAATCGGACGTTCAGCTTAATATTACTTAATGTTCAAAATGAATCAGACGACAGTGACGCTTATGACGACATTGAGTGAAATAAAGCAAATAAGGCGACGGAATGTATGCTCGATTTACCTGTAATAACAGCCTTGAAAATTCATATAGTAGTTCTGGTTAGTGTGCTCCAAGAAACAGACAGATACGAGTATTTTACATAAAATTTTCAACCACGATATCATGTTTTTGTGGTCCGACTTGGATGAAATATTGCTTGTACGGAGTCCTAAGATAAGCGAAAACGTGATTAAAATTCGTCAAGTAGTCTTGAAGAAATGTATTCGTACAGAGAGACAAGACAGCTTAGCAGACTTATTGTTAGCGTAGATTGTGATGGCAATAGTAGCAACATGCATAGACTTAACAAGTCCGGAGTCGTTCCTTGACACGTAACAGACGAAGTTTACAGAGTGGATTACGTATATTAAACAAAATAATTTTTAAAAGTAAAAACTTTTATTGCCAAGCCCGCAATTTTCCTATCACAATTGAAGTTCAATAACCAATTTCGGTTTCTATCTGCTACAACCTTCAGATCTGTAACACATGTTGGAGTCGTAGCCTAACGAAGTTATGTAAAATAAAGTAGAAAAAAAAAACTGTTCAGTACCTGAGCAAAAGTAATTGGGACCCCATTCTAGAAGTAGAAGTGAACATTTCACAAAACCATTTGACAGTATAGTATAAACTATATTAATGTTTATTGGGTAACATACCATACAAAATACAAAAAG
Organism: Schistocerca gregaria; assembly: GCF_023897955.1. Taxonomy (NCBI): domain Eukaryota; kingdom Metazoa; phylum Arthropoda; class Insecta; order Orthoptera; family Acrididae; genus Schistocerca; species Schistocerca gregaria. The sequence goes on along the minus strand of NC_064925.1, from coordinate 510,220,086 downwards.
GTGGTGAATAATCAGCGGAAAGCACGTCCTCAGCTCCTTGTCTAGTGGCTAGCGTTGTTGCCTCTGTATCACTGAGTCCCGGGTTCGATTCTCAGCCAGGCTGAGGATTTTCTCTGCCCAGGGGCTGGGTGTTTGTGTTATCCTTATGATTTCGTCATCATCATCATCATTCGTGAATAGTTAGATAGGATTATATGTGGACTGTGTAAGAATTGGGACTTTGTACGGGCGCTGATGACCGAACAGGTGAGCGCCCCTCAAACCAAACTTCATCATCATTGGAAAGCATCGTCAGCTGTATTCATGCAACATCATGCATTCGTAAGTATTGAAACAACAACAGTGCGTAGTTGAAAACGTCATCGTGAGCAATCCAGGTTGCAGACCGGTCGAAAGTAATGTAGACCAGAAATCTCAGAAAGCTTACTCTACATCTGAATCGTCCCCTTTGAAAAGATTATGAATGATTGTGGTAGTATAATAGACAACTGAGTAAAACTGAACGTATTCAGACAGGTTGCAGACCGGTCGAAAGTAATGTAGACCAGAAATCTCAAAAAGGTTACTCTACATCTGAAACGTCCCCCTTTGACAAGATTATGAATGACTGTGCTAGTAAAAAAGACAGCTGAGTAAAACTGAACGTACTCATCAGACAGTCCTCTCTTTACTTATTGTGATCATTACGAAACTGACGCACAATATTTTTTAGCGCAACACAGTCTGACTTTCAAAAATCGCTACAAAAGAATGGCCCTGACTAACAATAACCTATACCTTTAATGAATCACTTGCCTCAGAAAAATCTTCGTTACTCGAACTACTGCAGTACAGCGAGCGCCAGTACCGCCAGCTAAATAAAAGATTCTAACTACTGAGAGCACTAACTACTGATAGACATAGTTGGACAATGAAAGATTTTGATAGAGAACAAAAAATGTATTTACCTTAATAATATTCAAAGGTCATCGTAACTATGGCTCACCTCCAACTGCGCAAGGCTACACGCTGTTCACAGCCAACTGCCCAACACTACAATAGCGAACATTCCAACAATGCCAAGCAGCGACAGACTGCACACAGCACAGTCAGTGATTTTCATAGAGAGCGCTACGTGGCGTTACCAACATAAAAGCCTAAACAGCCTACTTACACATCCAAATGGATTTTATAATAAAGAGATAATAATGGCATAAAGGAAATAATTAATAAAGGCAATTCTTTCGACAGGTCTACAACCCGGCTTGTTCACGATGACGTTTTCAACTACATACTGTTATTGTTTTGATACTTGCACGTTGTGGCATGACTAAGATAACAATATTTTCCAGTGCTTCTTCAACCGCTTTTTATGTTTTAGACGGGATGTTACCCGATTAGCATTAATATAGTTTATAGCCTACTACACTGGAAAACGGCTTTGTCAAATCTTAACTTTTACCTCTATATTGGGCTCTTCATTATTTTTCCACGTGTGTTGTACAATTTTTTGCTACTTGATTGAACATAATTTTTTTCAGCTATGTTTCCTACATGTGTTACGCATCTGAATATGGTTCCTGACAGCAACCGAAACTAGTTATCGAATTTTAATTGTGATAGGAAATTTTCGGTGTTGGCACTAAAAATTATTACTTCAAAAAATTTTGCTTCATAAACCACATTAAGAGCGCCGTCTCCACCCCCCCCCCCTGCCTCCCCTCTCCCCTCTCCCCACCGTCCCCGACCACGTCAGGCTTCACTGGATTAGATGCATCCTGCAGCACCCTCAAGGACAGAGTTCAGTGGCCTCAGTGTATAACGTGTGCGTACAGAGGGACTACAGTGGTAGCAGTTCGTTTGGCATAGGAGGCGGTGATCAGCTGATGCACTGGAAACCTGTTTGTGCGCCCTTTATTTTAATTCTGCGGGCAGTAATTGTGCTGAGTTTATAAGAGGAAAGTGTGTGTAGCATTCATTATAGGGTACAAACGTGCCCAATAATGAGTACGTGATCTTGCAGAAAAACTTTAGCGATTTGGACAGGGTTTCATTAGGTGTCTGCGGGAAGCTGGTTGGACGTATCGACTGGTTGCTGCACATTTTGGGCACAGTATATCGGTGGTGTGTGGAAGCATTCAGCAGTGGTATGTGGAACATTACCACACCCGTAGACTAGGTTCTGGACGTCCATGTAATACAGACGTACACCAAGAACGTAGCATTGTGAGAGCAGTAGTGGCGGACAGAAAATTATCCACGGATCAGATATGGACACATGTGGCACCTGATGCGTCACCGAGGAATATTATGAACCGTCTGCTTCAGCAAGAGAAAGATAACTTGTGCCTCTGACCATGGTAACACAGACAGTACGACACTGCCAAACACGGCTAACCTGGTCTTGTAAAAGATCGCAAAATGGAATAGCAGTCAGTTATCTTCACTGATGAGAGCAGTTTCTGTCTGTATGCGAGTGATGGGCGTAAATGTGTAAGGCGTGGACCCGTTGAGCGGACTCTTCATGATTGTATTCGCCCACGAAACACACTTCCCACCCTAGACTGTGGTGTGGGGAGGCATCAGTTACAACTCACGCTCACTTTTGCTGTTTCTGTAAGGTTACGTAACTAGGGCCCGATGCATTCTACTGGCTGTTATCCACGTATTACTGCCATTTCGACAGGATGAAGATGTGCTTCTTCAGCAGGACAATGCACGTCCGCATATGGCTGTTGCGACGCAACGCGCACGTCATAATCTTCAACAGTTGACCTGGCTAGGAAGATCCCTCGCCAACTGGACACGTATGAGACATCGTGACTCGAGAACTTACTAATTCTTCCTTCACCTGCTAGAACCTTTGCCGAACTACTACTACAGATGTGAGGTGCTTGGAACACCTTATCATAGCGTGCCATGTGGCACCTTTGCGATCGTTTGCATTCGAGAATATAAGCTTGCATTACCAAGTCGAGGCTACAATGTGTGCTGATACGACTGTTTTGACGCCATTTACTGTGACGAGTATACCGAGCGAGGTGGCGCAGTGGTTAGCACACTGGACTCGCATTCGGGAGGACGACGGTTCAATCCCGTATCGAGTCATCCTAATTTAGGTTTTCCGTGATTTCTCTAAATCGTTTCAGGCAAATGCCGGGATGGTTCCTTTGAAAGCGCACGGCCGATTTCCTTCCAATCCTTCCCTAACACGAGCTTGCGCTCCAACTCTAATGACCTCGTTGTCGACGGGGCGTTAAACACTAACCACCACCCCCATGTGACGTGTATGTTTCATTCAGTTTGAATTTGTAGTCTTATACTGCTGCAATCATCATGTACCTGTCACAGCACTTGTCAATAAATTTGCCTTGTCCTTGAGGGCCTACATTTCTTTTTCGTCACTGTAGTATTGTTACTTGGGTAAAGGATGCACAGTACAGGGTTGAGAAAACCTGACGTCTTTTTGACGGACAAGATGCGTAGAACGTGCATGGAACATAAATAAAATAGGTATGCATAGATGAGATTTGTTTCTCCTTTTGTTTTGCTGTGGGTTAAAATCCATTTCATTTCACTTCAGTTTCTTTTATTGCACCTACTATGCTACGATATCTGCAGTATACTAACAATTAACTATTTGTGTTTAAAGACCTGTGAAAGAGATCCAAGAAGGCGGCTTTTCAACGACCAGCAGTAATCAAATAGAAATGGATTGAAACCAGCAGCATCAGTCTTATTAACATAAACTTAGCGAAGAATGCCGAGTGATTTTTTTGGGTTCCACTGTACTGCTGACTGCTCTTGAGTTGCCTTGTTACTGGTAACGTAATCTTGCAATGCGGAATTGCTGCGTCACATAAAGGAGGGAAAGCTTAAACTTAACCTATGGCCCCCAATAACTTAGTGTTTTGCGATCTGCGATGCTTACAAATTATAACTGCACCTGATAAAAGGGTCTCAAGGTGTGATAATTCTCGAAGAAAACCGAAATCCTTCATAGTGAATACGAACAAGCTATATTTTCAAGGTGGTGTGAAAACGTACATGTAAGTATGTTACTGAGGCAATCAACCATCCTTGCCTGTATCAACGTCAACATCATTGCTCATTGCTCAATACCGATTCATCAAGTACCAATACTCCACACACACACACACACACACACACACACACACACACACACACGCACACACAAGCAAGCAAGCAGGCACAAACAGAAACCAGCACGGTTTTAGGAAATAGCGGTCGTGCGAGACACAGCTGGCCCTCTTTGTGCATGATATACAACAGGCTCTAGATACCGGCTCCCAGGTTGCTGCCATATTTCTCGACTTTCGAAAGGCGTTTCACTCAGTTCCGCACTGTCGCGTACTATAAAAATGTGCACTTACGGTTTATCCGATGACATATGCGGTTGGATAGAAAGTTTTGTAACAGACAGGGAGCAGTATGTCGTCCTGAACGGGGTAACTTCAACAGAAACAAGCGTAACTTCTGGTGTGCACGAGGGCAGCGTAATAGGTCTTCTGCTTTTTACAATTTACATAAACGATCTGGATGATGGTATTGAAAGCAGCCTGAAACTGTTTGCCAATGATGCTGTATTCTACAGGAAAGTGGTATCACACGAAAGTTGTGAACAAATCAATGAGAATTTTCAGAAAATAAATGCATGGTGTAATGACTGGCAGCTATCTCTCAATATCAGTAAGTGTAACCTACTGCGTATAACAAGGCGGAAATCCCCATTAATGTAAGAGCACAAAATTCATGTCCAGTCTTTGGAAGCGATAACGTCCGTCAAGTATCTGGGTGTGACTATTCGAAATGATCTCAAGTGAAATGATCAGAGTACACAAGTAAGGCGTAAGGCGAACTCTAGATTGCGGTTTATTGGTAGAATCCTGAAGCGATGCAGTCCTTCAACAAAGGAAATAGCTTACAATATGTTAGTTTGTGCAGTCTTGGAGTACTGTTCGTCTGTAAGGCTGTCAATTCAACTAAATACCTGGTTGTTAAAATTACACATAGATAATATTGTGGGGAAGATGAGCTAAAGGTTGCGTTTAATTGGCAGGACACTTAGAAGAGCCAACAAGTCCACTAAAGAGACAGCTTACACTACACTCGTTCGTCCTCTGTTAGAATACTGCTGCACGGTGTGGGATCCTTACCAGGTGGGATTGACGGAGGACATCGAAAGGGTGCAAAAAAGGGCAGCTCGTTTTGTATTATCACGTAATAAGGGAGACAGTGTGGTAGATATGATACGCGAGTTGGGATGGAAGTAATTAAGGAAAAGACGTTTTTCGTCGCGGCGAGATCTACTTACGAAATTTCAGTCACCAACTTTCTCTTCCGAATGTGAAAAGATTTTGTTGAGCCCGACCTCCATAAGTAGGAATCATCATCAAAATAAAATAGCAGAAATTAGAGCTCCAACAGAAAGGTTTAGGTGTTTGGTTTTCCCGCGTGCTGTTCGGGAGTGGAATGGTAGAGAGATAGTATGATTGGGGTTCCATGAACCCTTTACCAAGCACTTAAATGTGAATTGCAGTGTAATCATGTAGATGTAGATGTAGAATTGACCCTTACCAGTTGGGTCTGATTGAAGAGATTGAGAAGGTCCAAAGAATAGTGGCAAGATTCGTGACTGGCACATTTAGCCATTGCAAGAGCGTTTCAAATCTCATAGAAAGTTCGAATTGGGACACTCTTGCAGATAGATGGCGCGCTGAACATAAAGGGCTGCTCACTAAATTACGAAATCAAATCTTCACCGAGGATGTAGAACATATATTATTACCACCAACTTTCAAATCACGCAATGATCACCATTCAAAAATAAGGGAAATGAGAGCTCATACCGAGGCCTTCAGTCAGTCGTCTTTCCCTCGCGTGGTCCCCGAGTGGAACAGAGAGAGGGATAAGACATTGGCGCGAATTGTGCCCTCCGCCACACACCGCTTGGTGGTTAGCAGAGTATATATGTAGATGTATCGAGAAACGTGTTATTTACATGACAGCCGAAGCAACTAAAAATGTAGGAAGCGCTTTCTCCGTTTTCCCAGTAATACAGAGAGGCTGTTCTCCAAGCCGCTAAGGTCCAACATTTTACTGAAATCCAACTAGGACATCATGGCCGATAACTAAATTTCTCTGTCCAGTACCAGTCTCCAGAGTAGAAAGTTCTGTCGCTCCCCTCTGCATCTACTGCTCTCTTGGTGCTGCTGAAATATTCACAGCCGTGGTCGTGGCTAGCTGGCGGCGGTTCCCGAAATAATCGATGCAACCCCCTTTCAGAGTCTGTGCTGCCCGCTCTATGGAGACGAGTGGATGGGGTGATGCGGCCCACCGCTGGCGGAGGGGGAGGGGGGGGGGGGCAGGGAGGAGGGTGTGCGCCTTCGCCGGCGACCACAAAGGGCCGCGGTTCCGCTCGGTTTATGCGGCACGGATCCGAGTAATTGATTCAGCTCGCTCGTTGAATCACTTCTGCAGGCGTCAAGGCAGACCGCGGGTCGGTGCCTGTCGGGAATTGCAAATGCAGCCCCGGACGTCCCACGGACGTCGGAAGGCAGCTAGCTCGGTGGCCAGCCACCCCAGTGGGAACGGTCTGCTTTGTAGTCATAAACATCAAAACAATGCCTTAAATGTGATGAAGATGACTGTCGACATCCTACGTAAGATACTGTGCTATTAGTCACTAAGGTCAAAATTCTGTGCTAAGGTTGGCTTCACGCAGAGAGAGAGGCAGGGGGAAGAAGGCCGTTAGCTCCTTCTAATCCTAGGAACTGATGGAAACAAACTATTTTGATGCCTAGTATTGTTTAATTATTCGAAATTAATTTTTCGTCATTCAGTTGTGTACTGCAGGCGTCCGTCGGCCTTCGTAAATAATTTATTATTTATTGGTAATCTTTATAGTTGCCGACTCACCTGGTGGGCTTTAATGAAACTGGTATTTCATTTAATTTTCATTTAGAATTAAATGCTTTTGTCAAGTTCTCCGTTTTTAACAATTTAATCTTCAGTATAAATTATTTTTTACGTTAATGAACGTTAGACTCACTGAATCTTAAAGCATAGACATATAAGTTGAACAATGGAATAAAGTTTTCATATTAATTTCCTCGGCTAGTCAGTTCACTTTAAAGCAAAAAATCTTTAGTTATTAAATACCATGGCGGTCCACACACTAGCGAGAGTATTTTTGCTTGCCTCCCTTAACCATTGCATTGCAGTCGGAGTCCTGGCTCTGGCTCTCGGCTATTGTACTGAAAATAAGATTCTTAATTCAACGTATTTTCTGCAGCGTCGGGCGGCTGTGGAGAAAAATGTATATTATGTTAATAGAGGGCGAGATTTTCGCTTCCGCTAAATTTTATAAGTTAATATCGCGACGTAATGGCGTCGTTGGCTGCATAGGCCGCGGAGATTGTCGCACTGTAAATTACTCGAATGCTGGTTAATTAAAGGAAGGCGGATATGAAATCGGGATCACCTCTTCCAAATTAAAAGTGAACAATAATATTAAATCAATATATTATCTCTTCATTAGTACAAATATGCTTAAATTTGCCAGCACTCGCATGATGTCCGTCTACACGCAATCAAGACAAGAGAAGAAGTGAAGACGACTAAAAAAGTAACAAAAGAGAGTATGTTGTCGTCTCTTTAGACCATTTAGTTATATTTCTTTGCCCTCGAAACTTCCACAGAGAAATTATTACGATACGGATATATGAGAAAAAATATACATTCAATTTTTAAATGTCTCTTCTTTATAAGTGCTGTTTTTTTAAGTCTGTTCTTATTATTTCGCTGGGGCCGTTATAGTACTATCAACGTAATTCGGAGTCCCCCTCCAGCGTTGCTGATTGCCATGTAACAGGCTCGGATTTGATCCCTGGCCAGGTTCTCATTATCATGTCATCATCATCATCATCAACAACATGCAAGTTATCGAAGTGGCGTCAAATAAAAAGACATGCACCAGGCAGCTGAACATGCCCAGATCGGACCTCCTGGCCAATGACGACGTGCGAGCATTTCAACGTAATTCGAAGCACGGTCATCGCGAATTGCATAAAAAATCGGAAATTCTTCACCCTTCACATTCATGAATATATATCCGCAGATTTTCACAGGAAGTCCTATGTCATTGTTGGCTTTGAGATCCTGAAGGGTAGGTTGATCACCTAATCTCCGATACTGGAAGAGCATCCCAGCTTACTATGTAATGATTTAAGAAGGGGAAAATGGGCTGAAGGTGTGAATTGAGGTTTGCGTTATGGAGTGCGTTGGACTAAAGTAGTCCAAGCAGCGAAGACATAGTGCCACAGTGGTGTAGTGGTTCTCACATATGCATAGTAGGTAGGAGGCCTCAGTGAATGTCATGGTCTTCTCACAAATTTTAATTCATCACTTTAGCTTCCATCCTTACAATTTGTATGTTTAGTGTATAAGACAATAATGGGTGAGTATATATGTTTCTATGTATCTGGTGTATGAGCATGAAATAAAGAAAAGAGTGAAAACTGGTGTCGACACGTCATCCATTCATCTCCAATAGCTCCAAGGGGGCACTAAGCTTTTGATGATGACATCGCTGTCTGTGGAGAGACTGAAATGTAGGTTCAGAGGAGACTGAATTACTGGAATACAAAATTTAAAGAACTTAAGAATTCAATAAAGATGAATAGGTCACCCACAATCTGAAAAATCATACTGGAAGGAGAGAAGGTTGATATTGTAAAAAGTTCGATCGCCCTCGACAGTGTCATATCAGGTGACACAATTGTCAAACTAGAAGTTTCAAACACAGTAGCGAAAGGATACAGCTTTCTCCACCAAATACATAATCTAATCTGAGATTAAACAGTTCCTTTAAGAGCCAAACCTGCCAGTCATGTGGTCTGGAGACCTGTTTCATAAATGAAAGAGAAGAGAGTCAGATGCAGGCATATGAAATAAATTCCCTTAAGAAAGTTCTACAAAAAAAAAAAAAAAAAAGATAGAGAGAGTTAGGAACCAATATGTAAGGAGGGTCATGCGGGTGACTGACCATGGAGGAAGGAAAGAATAACCACTGCAAAATTGATCTGGTTAGGTGATGTGAAACGAATGCTTGCGAATCGAGCTCCAAGTCAGTCTTTGTAGATAGAGGTACCAGGAAAATGACCGATTGGGTGACCTAGGAAGTGATGGAAAGACCAGGTTAATGAAGATCTCAGAAGGGAAGGGGAAACTCTGGATGCAGTGGAGACAGGAAAGCTCAACCAAGACAGCAGATAATGGGGGCATGTCGTTCACAAAGCTTCTGCCTGGCTCTAATTCTTCTGCCTGATTTGACATATCACTTGTGTCCAACGTCTTCGATTATTTCTTCGTTTTATTCTAATTTCTATCTTCCCTGCAGTTACTAACGTGTATAGTTTCCTCCAGTGCCATGAAAGCTGTTCTCTGATGTCTTAACAGCTGTCTTCTCATCGTGTAGCTTTCTTTTCGGTGGTCTCCACACGCTCTCCTCCCACCGATTTTTCTTTATCGATAGAACACCTAATTTTCAATATTCTTCTACGGCATTACATCTAGGACGCTTCAATCCTCTTCTTTTCCGGTGTTGCCACCATCCATAATTTACTTCTACACGATCCTGTGCTCGAGCTGTACATTCTTAGAAATGTTATCAATGAATCTTATTTTTCATTCACCCAAAATTGTAATCAATCTCTTTCAACTTTCTTTCATTTGTATCAGTGTTTCTTCGATGTGCAGATTGAGCAGTATGTTGAAAGACCATTTCCCTGTTTTACGCCCTTCATAATAAGTTCTTGGTCTTACGTTCCTATTTTTATCTATTGGTTCTTTTACATATTTTGTACTACCCGTCTTCGTCTACAGCTTACTCCTATTTTTCTCAGAATTTTGTACACCTTGATCCATTTTATATTGTGGACTAATCCTATAAACGTGTACTGATGTTTTTTAAGACTTGTTTTCATTATCAAGCTCTGCGTCAACACTACATTTCCGGTTATTTTATAAAACTGCACTTCGATTTTCTTTTCCTTTTTTCTGCATGGCTGGACGAATGTTCAGCTGGTTTTGTGATCGTTCTCACACATTTGCTGTCTTCAGGTTTGTGCGGATAAGATATTTCCGGATGTCTGTCGATACTGATATACTCTACACACAAACTTGAATAGTCATTCGATGGCCACTTCTCCAAATAATACTAGAAATTCCAAAGTAATGTTATTGTGGCCTGTCGATTGCAAATCTTTTAAAGCTCTGTTAAAGTTTGACAGTAATCTTGGGTTCCCTATCCTTCCATATCGACTGCAATTTCTTCTTCTATCAGGTCATCAGAAAAGTACATCCCATCGTAGAGGGCTTCACTGCGCTCTTTCCACCCATCTACTCTTTCCTCTGCGTTTAACAGTGGAACTCCCATTACACTCTTTACGATACTGCTCCTTGTATCCCGGAAAGTTGTTTTATCGTTCCTGTATACGGAAACACTCCTTCCGACGACCATTCCTTTGACGATTTCAACTTCCCTGCAGCAGTTTCTTCTTAACTGATTGTTTATATTTGTGGTTTCTTGCCTTTTCCTTAACATTATTGTACTTCCTTTTTCCGTCGATCGGTTGATGTATTTCTTCTGTTCCACTGTTTTTTTTTCAGTGTCTGTCCAGGTGCTCCGAGTGCCATATTTAAAGATGTCTACTCTTCTTTTTCCCACGGCCTTACTGCAGTGGTAACACAGGTTCCCTTCAGATCACAGAAGTGAAGCCCTGTCGGGTTGGGCTACCACCTTGATGGGTGACCATCCGGTCTGCCGAGCGCTATTGGCAAGTGGGGTGCACTCAGCCCTTGTGCGGGAAACTGAGGAGCTACTGTATTGAGAAGTGGCGGCTCTGATCTCGTAAATTGACATACGACCTGGAGAATGGTGTGCTGACCACATGCCCCACCATATTCGCATTCATGACCCCTGTGCGGCCGGTCGGTATCGTTGGGCCTTTCTGGCCTGTTCGGTGGAAGCTTAGGGTTTAGTTTTATTCTTCTTCACTTGACCAGTTTCCTGTGGTACTCATTATCGCAGTGTATACAGCCTTACAGGACTTCAAACACATTACATTATTCCTCAGTATCGCTGTTCATTGCAAATTGATTATTCCGGAAGATTCCCTTAAACTACTCTTCATCATCATTAAATTGTTGTCTCATTGTACATAAGCTCCTGGGCACGCCTGGGAGTCCAATATCAGATTTCAGCATCTCTATCCGATCATGATATAATGCAGATGGTATTTACCCGCGTCTGCGAGCCTGTTCGAAGTACATCTCCTCCATTGGTGATCTTTGGACAGCGTATACGCTACTTGTAACTCAAATACTAGACTGAGTATTGAAATTTAATCCAAATTACTGGCGGAAAGTCATTTGATTGGAAACTGTACTTCCCTTCCCGGCCAAATGCTGCTAGTGACTATTTCTTCCACCAGCTCGATTCGAAGGACCTAACTCAGAGTGGAGAGCTAATTGTTACGCGTGCGTCAATGACTTCGGCAATAAAGGCGAGTACTGATTTTTATACCCTTAATACATACATGCCGAAATCAACTGGTAATGAGTTACGAAATAAAGGAAGCTTCGCTGTAATAATGTGACCTGCAGAAGGTGGTAAAATTGAAAATAGCTTCCAAATTTCAACTGCAGTTATAGAACAACATACAAGAAAATTAACAATCTATGGAGTGTTTCATTCGCGTAGAACTTTGTCACAACTCGTTGGATGGAAGTTTCTGGTATTGTTTCCCGGACACATCGTGTCCCATGCACAGACTTAAACATAGAACACGTTGGGGAGTGTTATGAGACACGTGCACTCATGCTCATTCTCAAGATGTTAGAGCGCATATCGACGAGTTTGGAGAAGAAACTGGATCTGATGATGTTATAAACGTACCTTCCAGTGGTCAGTAAACCGTCAGCGAATATCAGACGTATGAATGCATGGCCTTGCCGCGGTATGGCAGAATAAAATTTCTCGCATATCTAGCCGCGTCACGTGGTTGTACATTCACGAGCTTTCGGCCGAGCTCTACTTGGTCATTGCCAAACAGTAACTGACTGCCGTGTGGATGTTGGCTTCGTATTCATATACCCGTGCGACCGTCCTTGATGTCACCGAAGTTCACTGCATCGCCACATACGGCCATGTTATCGCCATACAAAGGCAGCGCTCGCTTTAAGGTCACGACGGCAAAGTCAACGCTGTATTCACTTGTGGACCACCGACTTTCTTCTGGATGTTATTAAGCTAACCCCGTAGATGCTATGTATACATCAATACTCCGCAAGCCATCCGACTGTGTGTGTAGAGCAGCGTACTTCTGGTACCATTAACTGATCCTCCCTTCCCTGTTCCACTCGCGAATGTCACGTGGGAAGAATTATTGTGGGTAAGTATCTTTATAAGCTCTAATTTCTCGAATTTTTTAGTTATAATGTCTTTAGGAGAAACTAATAGGTTGCCCGACTCTTCCCAGAAAGTGCTCTCTCGAAATTGCGATAGTAAACCTCCACGTCATGCACAATGCCTCTCTTGCAGCTTCTGCCACAGAAGTTTGTACAGCATCTCTCTAACGGTCTAGTGCCAGCTAATTGATCCAGTAACGAAACGCGGTGCTCTTTGTTGGATCTTCTCTATCTTTTCTATCAGCCCTGCCTGGTAAGAATCTCAAACTGATGAACAATACTCAAGAATCCATGTAACAAGACCCCTGTAACCGACATCTTTCGTGGATGAGTTCCATTTCCTTAAGGTTCTTCCTACAAATCTCAGTCTAGCATCTAGCTATCCTACAATATCCTTTGTGTGGTAATTCCACTTAAGATCGCTCTGGAGAGTAGCTCCTCGATATTTTACGCCACATACTATTCCCAGCAATTGGTCACCAATAGCGTTGTTTTAGAGCAGTGGATTTTTTTTCCTTTGTATGCACGCTATGTTACATGTATCTCAGGGTCAACTGAGAGAGACTGGTCCATTCATCAATCTTCTGTAGGTCATATTGCAAATCGGTACTGTCTTCTGGCTTTGCTACTTTCTTGTAGACAACCGCATCATCCGCGGTCAGTCTTAAAGAGCTTCCGATGCTTTCTACTCGATCATTTATATAAATTGTGGACAATAACGTTACTACGGCTCTTCTTTGGCGTACTCTGGAAGTTACTTTTACATCTGTCGATTTTGTTCCTTTAAAAGGGACATGTTGAGCTCTATCTGCTAGAAATTCCTGAATACAGTCGCATATCCTGTCCTATACTCGTAAGTTCGTAATCGTTTAACTATACGGCGGCACGGGACGGAGTGAAACGCTATCCTGAAGTTATGGAACACAGTGAACTTGAGCGCGGTTGTTTACACCGATATGGATCTCAAGGAGGAACACAGCAAGGTGAGCTTCCCAAGACCACTCTTTGCGGAATAATTGTTTTTTATTGGGAGGATTTTCATTCTTCAAAAACTTTACAATACTTTAGCACAAAACATGTTTCACAATTCCAAAACAGTTTAACTACAGTGATATAGGCCTATAAATATGTGAATCTGCCCTTCTTTAATACGGGAATGACCAGCGCTTTTTTCCAGTCTCTAGGTAATCTTAGTTGCTCCAGCGCACTACGATAAAGCGATGCTAGAAAGGGAGCAAGATCTATCGCATAATCTTTCTAGAATGTTCAGGTATCTCATCTGGTCCTCATGCCTTTCCACTACTAATCCACTGTATCTTCTTTCCGCGACCTGTTCTATCAGTATCTGCCATTTCGTTGTTCTTGCAATGAAACACGGAGAAACAATTTCAGTAAACCTTAGTCAGTATTTCGGCTTTGGCTCTCTTATCTTCTGTTTCGGTGCCTGTTAGCATTTGTGACAATTGAGATGATAATGGCTCATGAACAATATATCAAATACTTAAAGAAAACAGATTGTTGATGTAGAAAAGACCTCATTTCTCATTGTAATATACACTGAAGAGCCAAAAGAACCGGTTCACCTTCTTAATATCGTGTAGGGCCCAGCGAGCAAGCAGAAGTGCCGCAACTCGACGTGGCATGGACTCAACTAACGTCTGAAGTAGTGCTGGAGGGAACTGACACCATGAAACCTGCGGGGCTGTCCATAAATCCGTAAGAGTACGAGGGGTAAAGACCACTTCTGAACAGCACGTTGCAAGGCATCCCAGAATACTCAATAATGTACATGTGTGGGGAATTTGGTGGCCAGCGGAAGTGTTTAAACTGAAATGAGTGCTCCGGGAGCCACTTTGTAGCAATTCTGGACTTGTAGGATCTCGCATTGTCCTGCTGGAATTGCCCAAGTCCGACGGAATGCACAATGAACATGATTGGATGCAGTCTTTGTTGATCAAATGGACATAGGACACGGGACTCCTGCAACAATTTGCGTAAGGGTTGCACTTCTGTGACGTGGAACGATTCTCTTCAATCGTCGTTGGTCCCGTTCTTGCATGATCTTTTTCCGGCTGCAGCGATATCGGAGATTTGATGTTTTATCGGATTTTTGTCATTCACAGTACACTCGTGAACTGGTCGTACGGGAAAATCCACACTTTATCGCCACCCCCGAGATGCTGTGTTCCATTCCTCGTGCGTCGGCAGCAGCACCACGTTTAAACTCACTTAAATCTTGATAACCTACCATTGTAGGAGCAGTAAACAATCTATCAACCACGTCAGACGCTTTTTGTCTTATAGAGGTGTTGCCGACCGCAGCACCGTATTCTCCCAGTTTACATAATACACTCCTGTAAATTGAAATAAGAAAACCGTGAATATATTGTCCCAGGAAGGGGAAACTTTATTGACACATTCCTGGGGTCAGATACATCACATGATCACACTGACAGAACCACAGGCACATAGACACAGGCAACAGAGGATGCACAATGTCGACACTAGTACAGTGTATATCCACCTTTCGCAGCAATGCAGGCTGCTATTCTCCCATGAAGACGATCGTAGAGATGCTGGATGTAGTCCTGTGGAACGGGTTGCCATGCCATTTCCACCTGGCGCCTCAGTTGGACCAGCGTTCGTGCTGGACGTGCAGACCGCGTGAGACGACGCTTCATCCAGTCCCAAATATGCTCAATGGGGGACAGATCCGGAGATCTTGCTGGCCAGGGTAGTTGACTTACACCTTCTAGAGCACGTTGGGTGGCACGGGATACATGCGGACTCAATTTGAGGTGAAAACTCAGCATATATTCCCGTACCTTTTGAAATAATTTTTAAGAGAAATATTAAAATGAGCTGTCATGTTGGAACAGCAAGTTCCCTTGCCGGTCTAGGAATGGTAGAACGATAGGTTCTATGACAGTTTGGATGTACCGTGCACTATTCAGTGTCCCCTCGACGATCACCAGAGGTGTACGGCCAGTGTAGGAGATCGCTCCCCACACCATGATGCCGGGTGTTGGCCCTGTGTGCCTCGGTCGTATGCAGTCCTGATTGTGGCGCTCACCTGCACGGCGCCAAACACGCATACGACCATCATTGGCACCAAGGCAGAAGCGACTCTCATCGCTGAAGACGACACGTCTCCATTCGTCCCTCCATTCACGCCTGTCACGACACCACTGGAGGCGGGCTGCACGATGTTGGGGCGTGAGCGGAAGACGGCCTAACGGTGTGCGGGACCGTAGCCCAGCTTCATGGAGACGGTTGCGAATGGTTCTCGCCGATACCCCAGGAGCAAAAGTGTCCCTAATTTGCTGGGAAGTGGTGGTGCGGTCCCCTACGGCACTGCGTAGGATCCTACGGTCTTGGCGTGCATCCGTGCGTCGCTGCGGTCCGGTCCCAGGTCGACGGGCACGTGCACCTTCCGCCGACCACTGGCGACAAAATCGATTTACTGTGGAGACCTCACGCCCCACGTGTTGAGCAATTCGGCGGTACGTCCACCCGGCCTCCCGCATGCCCACTATACGCCCTCGCTCAAAGTCCGTCAACTGCACATACGGATCACGTCCACGCTGTCACGGCATGCTACCAGTGTTAAAGACTGCGATGGAGCTCCGTATGCCACGGCAAACTGGCTGACACTGACGGCGGCGGTGCACAGATGCTGCGCAACTAGCGCCATTTGATGGCCAACACCGCGGTTCCTGGTGTGCCCGCTGTGCCGTGCGTGTGATCATTGCTTGTACAGCCCTCTCGCAGTGTCCGGAGCAAGTATGGTGGGTCTGGCACACCGGTGTCAATGTGTTCTTTTTTCCATTTCCGGGAGTGTATGTATGTATTTGAAAACGCGTACCTATACCAGTTTCTTTGGTGCTTCAGTGTAGAACTCGTAAGACAGACGTGGGTCGTCTGAAAATCTGCCCACCAGAAGCGGTAGGACGAGGCTAACGGGGTGAAAGGGTACAGGAAATCAGAGCTCATGCCGGAGACCTTCTTCAACAATTAAAAATGACCCGTTCAATGTCTTAACAACAAAAACACGCGAATAATGTAATACTTCAGAATAACAGTACTACTGCATTGTTTAGTTCAGTATATGGTTCTTTGTACAATTATAGTTCTGGAGACATTTTGTAGTTTAGATGTAGAAGAGTGTTGCTCCAGATAACAGCTAAATCCAAATTGCCTAGGAAGCGGAATTGTAGACGTCTCTCATATCAGTCGTATTCAGTCATGAGTACGGACTGCCCGGCATAATTCTGTCCACAACACTCCAGAAGACTGTGCTTGAAGAAAACGACAAGCACCCAGATATGTAGTGAGATAGCAGTTAGTACATGTAGTCACCAACGGTGGGTATCTGAAATATTATATCTGCGATTCTCTGTGGCAAGTAGAATAGTGCCCAAAGCGCATTATTTTTGTCATGTTTAGTGTTATCATATTTAGTGTTCCCGTGTTTAGTGACGTCGTGTTCAGTGTTGTTTACTGGTGATGTTGAGTGATCACTGTCGACAGCACCTAGGCGTCACATACTCGTGTGAAACAGCGTTGCCAGCACTTGAGAGAGATGTAAAGGGGCCTCACTGTGTGTCTCCAATTGTCTGACTGCTCGACGAATATCGATATTTTTGGGGTAGATGGATGTGCAATTGCTAGATGGTGGATTGCATGGGAAAGTGAGAGCAGTAATAATTGTTATGAAGGTTCAGATAAATTACGTATGGCCGTCTTAGATGTCAGGACTACTTACAACAGTTTTTGGGCAACTTAACTCACGAGAATATACATCACCTTTATAACACTCTCCTCAAACAAATCACTGCATGTATCCAGACCAGAGAGAGCTCGACGTCATACTGATACGAGGGTCACTCCAAAAGAAATGCACACTATTTTTGTAAAAATACAGTGCCCATTCTGCACGTGTGACAGTTTTACAGTGTATAGATACATCCTTCCCGCTTGTTTTCAAACTTAGTTCAACCTGTTCCCGTGATTGGCGCCGTCACAGCATGTCTTCATGATGGCTGCTACACTTGACGTTGGTCAGAAGCAACGTGCTGTCATAGAATTCCTGTGCTGTGAAAACGAGGCAGTGGGAAACATTCACAAGAGGTTGAGAAAGGCGTATGGAGATGCTGCTGTGGATAGCGGTATAGGTAGACGGTGGGCAAGCAGGTTACATGATGAAACCAGGCACGGCAATATGAGGATTGTCCTCACAGCGGCATGCCTCGTAGTACACACACTCCAGACAATGTGCATAGAGTTAACGAATTGGTGAATGCTGACAGACGCATCACAGTGAACGAATTGTCACGCTCTGATGGGATAGGGAAGGAAGTGTTTGCAGAATACTGAAAGTGTTGGCGTTAAAAAAGGTTTGTGCCAGGTGGGTTCCCCGGATGTTGACAGTGGCACACAAAGAAACAAGAAAAACGGTATGCAACGAACGTTTGGAACAGTACGAGAATGGTGGAGATGAAATTCTTGGAGGAATTGTGACAGGTGATGAAACATGGCTTCATTATTTTTCACCAGAGACGAAAAAGCAATCAATGGAGTGGCATCATGCAAATCCACCCAAGAAAAAAAATTGAGAACCACACCTTCTGCTGGAAAAGTTATGGCTATGGTGTATTTCGATTCCGAAGTACTCTTGCTTGTGGACATCATAATAAGTGGAACCTCCATAAATTCTGATGCATGGGAGACGACACTGAAGAAATTTCAATCTCGACTGAGTCGTGTTCGTCCACATCGGCAAAAGCAGGATGTTTTGCTGTTGCACGACAGTGCACGGCCACATTTCAGTCAAAAAATGGAAGCGATCACAAAACTCGGATGGACAACACTGAAACACCCGCCTTGCAGTCCTATCCTGGCCCCGTGTGACTATCATCTCTTTGGGAAACTGAAAGACTCTCTTCGTGGAACAAGGTTTGAAGATGATGACTCCCTTGTGCACGCTGCCAAACAGTGGCTACAACAGGTTGGTCCAGAATTTTACCATGTGAGTATACAGGCGCTGCTTCCAAGACGGCGTAAGGCAGTTGAGAGGGATGGAAATTATGTGGAGAAATGAAAATATTGTTCTTAAAGGATTGGTCTACACACTGTAAAACTTTCAGACATGTAGAATAGAAGATGGATTTAAAAAAAAAATAGTGTGCGTTTCTTTTGGAGTGACCCTCGTAAATGGACTCATAGTGTCAACTTCTTCTTAAATTTAACTCGATTTTGTAATCACTGAAATTGCGTGACATAGCTTCTCAATCAATGAAGTTCTGTTCTGCTTCTCAACTGCTTTTGGGTGCTCCACTTTTTTTGCGACGCAGTGTATATTGTAGACCTTAGAAACCTAATATATACAAATAGTATTTACTATAAAATAGAGTACCCTAATTATTACAGAAAGTATGAGAAACCCAGATTCCCGCTCGATAGAATATTTGGAATCTCACTCCACACTGACCAATAGTTACAAATACAAGGTAATTATGGGGCTTTTTTGGTTCACGAAACTTCCGCGTCCGGCTATACTATAGTAGTAAAATTATGTTTTAATAGAACAGTTCGTGCGGATTGAATGAATGATGATGATTTTGATAATGACAACGACGATGACGATGACTGTGCCGGCAGACAATCTTTTCGCGTTACTCTGCCTTAGAGAAGCGCCAGAAATCGGTGACCACGCCTGGACAGCGTGCTGTTTGACACAGCATGCTTCCCATTTCGCGTCACCACCCTCCGGTCTTGTTTATTCAGTCTCATTTTTTCTGGTACGCGTGTTGCGGACATATGAGATGCGCAGATATCGGAAATTTTTATCCACGAGTCGATATGACTACTGCGACCTACATAATGTTGCTCTATTGTGATTGAATTCATAGAAACGCTTGTATAACGCTTAACTGGCAGAGGGAAATGAAAAATTTTCTGCTGTTTCAATTAGACTGACCTAATTGCCTGACAGTACCACAAATGTCACAACTGAAGCTTACCTATAAAGCTTTAGCAGAACCGAAATGAACAAGGGTAATTTTGCGGGGCAGGAATTGGAACATCAATGTTACATGAGTGCTATCCTCTCCACACTAGCTATGAGAACTTACAGTTAAACCTACAGCAAAGAAAATATTGTATTTCACTTTTGGAAGTAGCAAATTACTCAATTTGAGGCGAAAACTCAGCATATATTCCCGTACCTTTTGAAATAATTTTTAAGAGAAATATTAAAATGAGCTGTCCCCATTAATAATTCCAACTGTAAATTACTTAGTCTGACACAAATTGCAAACTAAATACAGTCATGGATTTTGCTTTCAGTGTAACCTATATTTGTTATTGGTAAAGATCGTACGAATTCTGCATTATTATGTTAACATAAAACCACTGAGAAGTCATTATTATAAGTACACCTGAACTTGCAAAGTTATTAGAAGATATTCCAGTGCAGTAATAGCCATCCGAAATAATTACGTCATTATAATAAATTTACTGGGATGTTTTTAGACGAAGCTAAACGATTTATTGAAGACTTATCGATAATGTTCCTTCTCGACATTGCTAGCTTTACCTTTTCTCAAGTAAGCCCGATATCAGTTAACGAAGTTTGTTTCATAGAAGGCGTTCTAAAATTTGTAACACCAGAAATCTCAGTCTAGAATTCGGTCGAGTAACCACGGCCCTCCTGTCGTTGTAATGATTTTAACGCAGTCATTCATAAGTTACTCACAATAACAAAACCCGTGACGCAGTCGTAACAACTTAGACCACGTTCTAGAACCGTTCGCTTCGGAATGACTTACCTTTCACTGAATAAAAATTGTATAGTCAATATCCACGAACCTTATATCGAAACGAAAACATTGTTTTCCTTTGTCAGTGTTGGGTTTGTTGGAGTGGTCTTCACTCCATAGACGGGTCTCGAAAAGCTTTCCAGGACATCCTGCCCTGTGTAAGCCGGTTAATCTCTGTAGGTTGCAACTACATTCTGGACCTGTTTACCTGTTTGCTGGAGTTGCGACTTGGTGACTCAATAAAAATTTTATCAACGCCCCCTCCTCCACTGCCCACCATTGCCAAATTTACCTCTTCAGGATTCCTCAAAATGTGCTATATACCGATCCCTTCTTTTAGTCAACTGTGAAATATGTTTCTGTTTTACCCGGTGTGATTCAGTACCTATATATTTGTTATCCGATCTACCCTGGAAACTGGACTCGAATTCTTGAGGATGACGGTTCAAACCCGCGCCCGCCCATCCTTATTTAGGCTTTCCGTGATTTCCCTAAATCGCTTCAGGCATATGCCGGAATGGTTTCTTTGAAAGGGCACGGCCTACTTCCTTCCCCATTCTTCCTCAATCCGATGGGACGATGACCTCGCTGTTTGGTCTCCTCAGCCAAGTCAACAAGCCAACCAACGTAAAAGGGTAATCTCAGTTGATCCATTACGACCAAGGGACATCGGCTGGTACGTACCATTCAATAAACTTTCCCAGCATCCTTATAGTTTAAGGTATTTCATATTTTTCTGAAAACAAACAGTTTCGGAAATTCATTTTTCCATCTTCATGGCCCATACACAGATGCGCTGTGGAGGTGCTTCATACGAAGACGTGCCCGCAACTATCACCTCTTCGTATGGAGCATCTGCACAACGATTGGGATAAAGGATATCCAGTTTTTTGGGAGATATACGATAAGTTCGTTGATTTGAATGAAGCATATGAGACCTGAAGATGCAAAATGAATAGCCGAAACTGGTTGCTTTCAGAATAAAATGAAATATCTTAATCTGTGCAGCTGTTGGTAAAGTTTATTGATGTTGAAAACTAACTGGGAAATTGTCAACAATCTTCTCTAGTATTATATTTAAAAGATCCGTTTCTATACTGCTTATTGCCCACTTTACACTTCAGTATTAGGTTTCATTCAAGAAAAATATTAACTAATGTCAAACGCTATTCGGAATGCTAGGAAGAGAGTATCTGCCTCTTTCTAACTAGTTATCAGCACCTGCAATTTTCGGAATAAAGTCTGTGTGCTAAAAGAATGTTTTCCCAGTGGTAGGTTTTTCATAAGCCCAATATGGATCAAAATTACAAAGGAATTATTGATATATATTTCTAGAGCAGAGGTCCCCAACCTAGGGGTAATTATCCGTGGCAGGTAAGATGAAATTTTCTGAGGTTTCCAAACAGAAGGGTTTCATTATGTTGCAATCTTGAATCTAAATTGCCGCAGTGGCCTTGCGATTCTGGTGCTGCAGTCCGGAACCGCGGGACTGCTACGGTCGCTGGTTCGAATACTGCCTCGGGCATGGATGTGTGTGATGTCCTTAGGGTAGTTAGGTTTAAGTAGTTCTAAGTTCTAGGGGACTTATGACATAAGATGTTGAGTCCCATAGCGCTCAGAGCCATTTGAACAATTTTTTAAAATCTAAATTGTGTTTTACAACACTAATGTTTTGTAAGATTGTAATACTGATGATGTAAATTACCGATAGTTCGATTTTTATTTCACACACGAGTATTAACCTGTGCGACAATGTGGTGGAGGTTACAGCTTGTATAACGAACTTATAAACGTTCTCCTCAAGCAGACCACACACTGCATATGTATTTTGCACCACATAGCTTCTTAGTTCACTTCACATCAATAAACGAATCTAAGTGACAGCACAATAGTGACAATGCAGTGGCTACTACACGGCTGTCGGGTCTAAAAAGTATTATTATTGCTATTATTACGAGAGGTGATGGTAAGACACAAAGCGTTGGCACTCATAACTCTTCCGATTTCTGACATTTCAGAAGCCAAGAGTCCAGCAATAAAGTGGTTTACAACCATTCATTACATTGCATACGTTTTAACTTGGTCGATCTTAAATGGAGTGCAAAGTCTGGGTGAAGCACGTATCACTAGGGACAGGAGTACTCTCTTTCTATAAATGAAAGCTGTTAGTAATAAGAAGTACCAACTGTCTCACTAACTCTTAAGTTCATGGTTTCATAAAAGACTTACAAAAATTTTTCTTTCATTTTAAGAATTGAAGTGTTCAAAGAAAATTCTTTTTCATTCCGAAGCTTTGTTAGACGCTAATATTGATGATAGAGCTGGAGGATGGGTTGGAGAGGAGGGTAATAGTAAATATCTGTTTTCACTCTGGGGTAATGATCTGAGAAAGGTGTCCTAGATTATCTGAATCTGTAAATAGCACATGGCTTCATAGATAGGTTAGTTGACATTTAATTTTCTTTATCAGTTTTGCTTTACACTTCTACGTAGGTACAGATTAGCTATGTTTTCTATAACCATCTCCAAATGGAATAGTTGAACCGGAGTTTGACTTTTCTACTTTCTACTTTCAATTATTTTAACTTGTTCGTTTTTATCTGGAGAGCTCATTGTGATGTGTTGGAAATGTGTAGGACCTTTAATGTTGTAACTGTACAAGGTGCTCGCAAATTCCCTTTACAAACTTATTAGACATGTAGATGGGGTGGGGAGGGGGGAGGGAGTACATAATATTTTTAATAGCGGCTTCAATTAAGATGCGTAACGCGTCCTCATCTGCTGGTCGTTTTCACTTTAGCTATAAGTGCGGTGTCTGTTCTTTCGGACGGCCACTGACCTTTTCAGAGCAGCTGCACAAAAGGCTCTAACTGTTAAGGGAATCAGCAGAAAGCCACAAGTTATAAGGATAATCTAATAGGCCAGGGGCACTACTTTAGTAGTATAAGTTGAACTTGACTTTGACGTGAGGTGTGTTAGGGCTGGGCTGTGCAAAAGTGGAAATTTGTCGAAAGTTCCTATGGGACCGAAGTGTTGAGGTGATCGGTCTCTAAGCCTCCACACTACTTAATAACCTAACTTAAACTAAATAACGGTAAGGACACACACCCATGCCCGAGGGAGGGCTCAAAGTTCCGACCGGGGGGGGGGGGGGGGGGTAGCCGCGTGAACCGTGCAAGGACCCCAAGACCGCGCGTTTACACCGCCCAGCTAGCCCCTGCAGTTCCGCTGCCCACTGTGTTCGTATTGCGCATCTGTCTAGTAAGGAGAAGACCCCAGTTCGAAATCTGGTTAGGTGCAAATATTCAGCTATCCTCATTGATTTAAATCAGTCCCCACCGGCTATAAATGTCATTAATATCTTTGTCTGTAACTGGTCATTGAATATATCTGATGTGTGACAGTCTCATAATTCGAAATATAAAAATTCCCGAAAAAATCTTAACACAGCATTCTCTTCTTCTTTCGAATGTGGAGTCAGAAACCTAAACATCTCCCACTATATCCGGTATCCCCGTGTTGCCACAATTCTCTCCTGTACCTGATAGTGTCACACACACACACACACACACACACACACACACACATACATATATTTACATGTCAATGCACTGGACTTAATAGATATGGATACTGAACTTACTGTTTTTGACAGTTTGATCACATTTCCATTTCTTTTCCCAGTGCCTCTCAGAGGGTTGATTGAACCATCTTCAAGCTAATTTTCTACCGTTCCACCCTCTAACATTTTGTGGGAAAAAGGAGCACCTAAATCTTTCGTGTGAACGCTGACATCTTTCATTTTAGTACAATAATATTTTCTCCCTATATAGGAGGATAGGAGGATGTTACCAAAATACTCTTTCATTTCAGGAGAAAGGCGGTGATGGAACTTTCGCAAAAAGTTATCATCGCAAAGATCATTCCCACCCTAGCTGCCGTATCACATTCGTAACACCTTCCTTCCCGTTTCACTATAGTGCAAAGCGAGCTTCCTCTTTTGAACTGTTTCAATTACCTCCGTCAATCCTATCTGATGCAGATCCCACGCCGTGCAGCGATACTCGAGAAGAAGAAGAAGAAGAAGAAGAAGAAGCTTATTGTAGGCAATATCTTTAATAGACCTATTGCATCTCCTAAGTATTCTGCCGATGAAATGCAGACTTTGTTTGCTTTCGCCAAAACATTATCTTTGTGTCTTTTCTAACTTAAGTTGTAATCCGTAAGCGTTTATTTGAACTGACAGCCTTTAGGTTAGAGTGATTTACGGTACAGCCCAAATCTAGCGGGTTTCTTCTATTACTCATTGGGATGCCTTCACACTTTACATTATTTGGAGTCAGTAGCCACTTTTCGCAACATAGAGAAATCTTGCCTAAATATTGTTGCAGTTGGTTTTCTTCTTCTGATGACTTTAGGAGAAAATGATTGCGTATCTCCAAAGCATCTGAAACAGCTGTTCAGCACTTTTGTTTTACTCGATGTCTTTTCGCCAGTTACTAACAACTGTGACTTCCATGATAGGAAATCAGTGATCCCGTCGCACAACTGAGATGGCACTACATAGGCACGCCGACTGGTTAGAAGCCGCTTGTGAGGAACGGTTCAAAAGCCTTCTGGAAATCTGGAAATACTGAATTTATTAGAGAGGTCCTGTCAACAGCACTCACCACTTTGTGTGAGAAAAAGCTAGTTCTATTCCAAAAGGAAGATGTTCCAAAATCCTACTGCAAATCAACGTCAATGCTGCGGTTATGTAATTTAGCGTATAATTGCTATTTCCTTCCTTTAGTGTTGATGTGATGTGTCCCTCTTTCGTCGAGGGAACGGATTCATTTGATTTTTAAGTACGTAGCTATTATATCAGCAAACTCTGAAAGTAATGCAATTGGAACACAATGTGGACCAGCTTATGTGCATTATCAAGTGATGTAAGCTGCATCGCAACACAGAGGACATCTGATTTACTTCTGTTGCTGGCTATTCTTGATTTGAATTATGGAACATTTACTTTGTCTCCCTCGACGAAAGAATTCGGGAAACGGTTTCGAGTAATTCCGCGTAAGTGGGACTGTTATTGTTAACGTTATCATTGCTATCGCGTAGTGGAGGTATTGATTCTCTAAAAGTTTTCGGTTCACATGATCTTCGCGGAAAACAACTCCTGATACTGCTGCCAACCAAGCTTTAGTATACTTTATTTCCAGGCAGACCACAATGATCTACGCCCATGTCGTCGCTGAGAAGTTTCGCGTGCCTCGTGGAAGGCTTAAAGTATTAAGCACCCTCTCGTGGCAGGACGAGCGAAAACAAATGGTCAGCGGAGGAGCAGGGTAACAAAAACAAATGTGTTGGTGGACGGCGCAAGCTGCTCAGACGAAAGGACGGGGAATTAAATTTTTTGCTGGTGGCAATGAATGGGACGAGCAGCAGCCTCGGGTAATTTGTCTTAGTTTTTTCTTCACTGCTGCCATCTCGTACGGCGTTTCTGCCGATTTCACCTTTCATCGAACATTACAGCAGATTTTTTGCATCCCTGCTTGTGGGCCGACAATAAATATCACGTATGGCTATTCAACATTTCGTTCCTAAACTAACCTATACTCTACAGTTTGTCCATCCATTTTACGAATGTTTTCCAATCCCTTGTTTCTCCCCGGATTTTGCCGAGGACTTTTACGGGTACTGAGGCGCGATTCAGTCAATTTGCAGACTGCGGAGATGCTGCAACTCATCAGAAAGATAACTTAGTTGACAGTTAAAAAGAAAGATGTGAGACAGTAGTTATGGATAAAGGCTTGAAATTACGTTAAAGCTTCATTTCATCTTAAAAAAAATGAGATGCACAAAAATAATAGTTTCTTTTTTCTGATCTAATCTCATAGCGTTGTGGTAAGTGTAAGGCTGTAAGACAGCTAGCCGCACTAGATGGGTTAAAGAAATGGACGCAGCTTATCGTCACCGTTCTTTTATTCACTTGAAAAAAAGAAAGAAGTCAGAATCTAGATTAAAATATAACGGGGGAGGTGCCATTGTTATGTTTCTTTCTTACTGCAACTTTCGTAGACGAAAGTAAGCACGTAGGGGAGCGGTTTCATGAAATTGTTAGTTCCCTTGGCGTATCATGCGGATTCAAGGAAAACAAAACTAAGATGAAGGAACAATAGAAATGAGAATATTGATATGAGAAACAGTATAGGAATTATATTAAGTGAAGGAACAGCGGGAGAAAATGTTGTGCGTAGAGGAAACATATGGTGTTTTTAATTGGTACTTCAGTCCAGTGATTGATTTTAGAATCGCATGAAGTAAAACTCACAAGAGACCGCCATAAGCAGTTTCTGGCATTTTCTACGGTGTTGGTTGCTGCAAACATGATGTTGTGTTTGGCGCAGCATTTATAAATATTCCGAGCTTTACACAGTTAAGTTGTTGTTGTTGTTGTTGTCTTCAGTCCTGAGACTGGTTTGATGCAGCTCTCCATGCTACTCTATCCTGTGCAAGCTTCTTCATCTCCCAGTACCTACTGCAACCTACATCCTTCTGAATCTGCTTAGTGTATTCATCTCTTGGTCTCCCTCTACGATTTTTAGCCTCCACGCTGCCCTCCAATACTAAATTGGTGATCCCTTGATGCCTCAAAACATGTCCTAGCAACCGATCCCTTCTTCTGGTCAAGTTGTGCCACAAACGTCTCTTCTCCCCAATCCTATTCAATACTTCCTCATTAGTTATGTGATCTACCCATCTAATACATTTAAGTGCTGTATGATATATTAAAGCTATATGTAATATATTGTTAATTCTTCAGTTACGGAAGTTTATGGCAAGTAAAATTCTAATTTTTTTTAAAGTAATGACATAACATGTGGACGATAAACCCATGCTTCGTCCGTTGTGCACCACCTTGTACTTAGAAGTAGAAGACCATTTACCGTGGAACAAGTTAACTGAGTTTCGTTAATGTTTTATCAACTCAGCCTGTCTTGAAAATGGAAATTTATGTTAGTTTACAATAACTGCCTTTTCGAAATGTGTTTAAATTTTTAACTGGTTTCTGACAAAACATCTACTTAATTTCATTTTAATAAGTGATTACTGGTGTGTTGTGGAGTAATAGACGCCTATATGCGGTATTGACAAAAGCCTCTCGATTGCATCGATTTTTAATTTCATTTCAATATATATCTTTTTTAGTTTGTTCTTGGATGCATGATTGTGTTGTAAGTTCAAACACGTCTTTTCATTTGGAAAAACCTTCATGTTCCGAAGTAAATTCTGCAGTTTCAGAAAAAAGGTTGAAGCACATAAAAAGTGAGTGCCATAATTTTAAAAATTTAATTGTGCACCATAGACCTAGCTAGAGGCGAAAGTTTAGTAATTGTACCAAATGTACAACACTCTGCCACGGTAATTAATTAAATAAGTAATTAAAAATAAAAAAAACAAGAAGAAAGTAACATCTGGGACTAATTGCAACAGAACAACAAAGCTTTCTCATCAAAATTCTGATACCAAAAGACCTGAAGCACTACGTTTTATGGAAATCAATCAGGCAGAACTTAAATTTCTAAAGACAAAAACTGAAAGTTAGCATAATCTTCGAAATGAAGGGGTAGTCGAATGAATAACACAGGGAATGCTTATCAGAAGGAGAAATAATTAACAGCATACCTGTTTTTGATTCAAACACGGTACATGAAAATACAGTAGAGATGAGTAGTTTGGAGAGCTCAACAAACGCTAGAATATGTAAAACGCTTTTAGGTTACTTAACATCGGTGGTTGTCTATTACAGAAATGGAATACTGTATCAAACTACCTGTACCGAATCCAATACCTCAGCCTCCCTGACGCTGGCAAGAATTGGATTTCTCTATAGTTGGAACATTTATTTTGTTTACTGGTATTCCAGATTATTCCAGTCAATGAAGGACAAGTAAGTCAAACAATTCGTTAGTCAAAAATTTTGTACAGTTTGGGGGAGGGAGGGCGTGGAAGGGCAGGGGTTGTAGGGACTGCAACGAACTACAGACAAATAAGTTCTACCTGTGGGGTAAAAGAATGGATGGAAAAGGAGTAGAGGTGAGATTTAAAGAACATTTTTCTATGTTTACTTTTTAATACCTCGAAAGCCGGGGCTTCTAGTGAAAATGTTCCCGAGTAAAAAATGAAACTGCATGAAATTTCCTGTTCGTTTTTCCACTAGAACTGATAGCATCGAGTTGCCGGGTATGGAAAAATCACTGACTGTCAAAAGTGGTGTTTTAATGGTATAAAATTATTGTTTACTGTTGCGGGAAACAGGTCAAGGACAGATATTAAATTTATCACGTTCAAACGGTGTAGAACAGTATTAAGGAATAAACTGTGTTCCGAGAGGTGTTTTCGTGGAGGGTAAAAGCGGGAGAGAAATTTCGTCGCCGGATACTGATCATGCAGTTTCCTCCGTCATAGGTCTTCAAAATGAAGAAGGTTGATTTCCCACTCTCTATGCTCGACTACGTCACAAGAAACAACTACAGGATGTTTCACAGAATAGCACCGACCCTTCGTGCAGAGATACCTGGAGGCGTTTCCTTTTCACAAATTGCGTTAACTCTACGTGGAATACAATGTAAATTACGAACAGCAGTACCGTAAGAACCACATCTAGACAGAACGTAGGTAAAATCTCTGCACACTGTTCTGCGCTGCTAGAGGGGAAATAGATGCTTCGTCATCCTTTACACAGATGTAGTGTTCTTCCGGGAAAGGCAGCTTCGTCGCCGCGAGCGCTGCACGCTTTTTAGTTTAACGTGCCAGCTATCTCTTCCCACCTTCTCCTCTCCAGTTCTGTTTTGTATATAGACAAAGTAACTTCACAGAATTACTGTTTTTACATAATGGCCCAGAAGGAATATTCAATACTTCACGGATGTAACAGGGACAATCGTTGAAAGCAAAAAAGCTTATTAAACGTGGGTGGAGATTTGCTGCCCTTATGCTTCGTTTGGGTTAGTAATACAACTTCATTAAGCATCTAATATTTGAATTCAAAGTAATTTTAACACAATTCGTGTACAATACTCCACACCTCCCTCCCCCCCCCGCCCCCCTTCCCCCCTCCCCCGCTCCGTGCGGCCGGTGATTCATAAAGAGACCTGGGGAAGGATAGGTATAACTTTATGAAGTATCCTGCAGCGGATTTTTGTGACGTTGTGGAGTTTCGTCTTCCCTCACGAGGTATTCTCCATGGCCAGTCTCTTTAGCTTGTCACACCCCCAGAACACAATTTATCCCTTAACATGACTCTACTAGACTTGCATGTAGTACACACAATTAACACCCACTTCGTTCAACGGCAAACCTCAGTTATATACCCTTACGACACTATGTTTAATAACACTGTTCGACATGGGTTCTATTTCTGATATTGAAGTATTTGCTTCTAGACCATTTTACCGTGGGAAATTCCAATATGTGAACAAAATATCGTTGTCAGGGATCCTTTTTATGTAATATGTATATATATATATATATATATATATATAT
The DNA here is from genome assembly GCF_023897955.1 of Schistocerca gregaria. Taxonomy (NCBI): domain Eukaryota; kingdom Metazoa; phylum Arthropoda; class Insecta; order Orthoptera; family Acrididae; genus Schistocerca; species Schistocerca gregaria. Next base: position 510,190,261 of record NC_064925.1, on the reverse strand, counting down.
ATATATATATATATATATATATATATATTCACAATTCATGGCAAACACAGAAACGTTATAGAGAAATACGGGTACGTTGCCTCATCCAGTACTGATAGAACGTGATAATTTCTTGTGCAACAGCAGATGAGAAGAATCAGACATCGTTAGGTTATCCCCCGTCACACCTATGTCATTAAGACCACCTGAAACATCTCATTAACTTGATCAGCGACAACCGGTCGCTGCCTCGGCAGTAAAGCTTCACGCCTCCTAGGGGCAGGTGTACCGAGTTTACAACAGTGGTGTTACGAGCAATTTGTTTCAGTCTTAACGAGTGGGTGTTTTGGCTGACAAGTAACTGTCTGTCATATTTCCGAGCACCGTTGAATTGTTTAGTTCCTGCGTGTAAACTGATTGAGCGTGGTGCCGAAGGTAAAACGACTGCTTGTTTTTACACATCAGCGTCCCTCTAGTTCCCTACTATTAATTTAATACAGGTGTATTGCCAAAGTTGTATTTTGAAATTTGCAGATATGCCACGTCGTCGTGGATGTCGATATTAACCTTACAACTTCTGCTACACTGTGGGAAGTTCACTTTTGCCAGAAATAGGAAGAAAATTTCTTCAGTCATAAAGAAAGCATGCAAACATTACTTTGGAGTAGAGATAGGAGACCAAGATAATGAATGGACACGACGTTTCTGGTGTGCTACATGTTACTGCAAACTAATTCAGTGGTGGAAAGGTAAAGAGAATGTGGCATTGTTTGCTGTTACCATGGTGTGGAGGGAGCCTAAGGACCATGTTACTGATTGTTATTTCTGTCTAACCAAAATTCAGGGTTTTACAAACAAAAAGTCGAAGAGGCACATTGATTACCCAGCTCTGCCTTCAGAGAGAATGCCAGTGCAGCATTCCGACAACCTTCCATTACCTTTAAGAGCTCGAGGTCAAATTTCGAGTGACAGTGAAATAAGTAGTACTGAAGAAATCACAGATGATGATTCTTTATATCACTGCACAAGTAAGTCATCGCCACATTTGTTAACACAGGCAGATTTAAATGATTTAGTACGTGATCTAGGACTAAGTAAACAAAAGGCGCGGCTGCTTGGTTCAAGATTACAAGAGTATAATCTACTGCACCAAAGTACTAAAATCAGTGTGTTCAGGCACAGGGAACATGCCTTTATTTCTTATTTTTCAATTGACGAAGCACTGACATTTTGCAATGACGTTGCTGGCCTGATGAATGTGCTGAACTTCACTTATATTTCCCAGGAGTGGAGACTTTTCATACATGCATCAAAAACAAGTCTGAAGGGTGTTTTGCTCCATAACGGAAATAAAATGCCCTCTGTTCCAGTAGCTTACTCTAGTTTGACAAAAGAGAATTACGATTTCGTACAAAGGATGCTAAATTCATTAAAATACAATGAACACAAATGGAAAATATGTGCAGATATCAAGGTAATTGCTATGGTAATGGGAATGCAACAAGGCTAGACAAAGTATGCCTGTTTTCTTTGCGAGTGTGTTAGTCGAGACCGAAATTCTCACTACGTGAAAAGAAATGGCCTAGGCGAAGATGGAAAGTTAGCGAAAAGAATGTACAACGTGAAAGTCTGGTAGCTCCTGAATCTATACTACTTGCAGCGCTTCACATCAAACTTGGTCTGCTGAAACAATTCGTGAAAGCCATGGATCCAACAGGCTGTGGGTTTGCATATCTAGCTACCAAATTCCCCCGTCTTTCAGCTGCAAAAAGGTGTATTTGTGGGCCCAGATATCAGAGAGCTGAAGAAAGATGCAAATTTTGAAGCATGTTTAACTGATAAAGAAAAAACCGCATGAGACTTTTTCAAGATGATGTCGGAAAACTTCCTCGGAAGAAGAAGAGCTACTAACTAGAAAGCAATGGTGAAGGATGTGATCAAAGCTTATCAGGATTTGGGGTGCAATATGCCTTTGAAGGCACATATGATGGACTCTCATCTAGACAACTTCACAGAAATTGTAGTGACGTATCGGATGAACATGGGGAAAAATTCCATAAAGACATTTATACCATAGAAAGGCGCTATGAAGGGAAGTGGGTACCTTCTATGTTAGCAGATTATCGCTGGAGTATCATTCGAGAGAAGAAAGATTCAGAGTACAAGAGAAGAATGTGATGTGCATTACAAGGCAGTGGCTCATTGTTAGTCAATTTTCTGTAATTTCTCTCGTCAAACAAATGCTTCAAAGTGTATACACAAAGGTTACTGTGTTATATGTTAGATGCCACCCTCCATTAATGTGATGAATGTATAACATCATAAAGATGTGCCTTTGTTTGTCGAATTTCACCTCACGTTTGCTGCACTGTATCAGAAACTGAAAAGAGAAATAAAATTGCGAGTACTTGTAAACTATCCCTGACAGAAAATAACCAAAAATAGTTTTCAATTCAGCACTCAAAATACAACTAGGATCACAATATCTTTTATCAGAAACAGAAAAAAAGGTTTTTTTGTTGAATAGTGTATTGTGCAGTATTTCCATCCCCTGCAATGCGGAAACTGTTAGTCCTAGAAGAGAAATGAATAGGACTTTATCTGGAAGGAGTTTAATTCAGTTTACATATTCCCTAGAAGCTACGGTACTCGACATTTAAACCCCCACCCCCCACCCCACCCCACCACAATCCCCACACTCCCAGCCAACCGCTCAAGAATTTTTAGCACGTTGTTCATGTCATTACCCCCTTACTACAACACAAACTATAGCGATTGCACGAATTATTTCACCCAGGGCCTTCGCTGATTGGGCTAAAAGATACAAATCGTTATTTCCGTACGGCTATTCCTCTCACAAAATGCATTCAGTGTAATTCAGAGAATTAGAGACATATTTCGTTGGCACGTTTTACTGCTGGTAACTGATTTCTCCAGTGAGAGCCTTCTGCAGGGAACATACAAAATAACGGCGTTATGAAAATCCATATCCATCTATGAGCTTGAAAAAATCCGATACATATTTCGGTACCCTCTCGTTTATAAATGTCATAAGGCGTCTGATATCTTGCAATGGTAAACTAAGCGAATGTTTATTGAGTTTATTGCGTATTTCTTTGCGTTTATTGCTTCACGAAGAAAGTACAAAATTCCAATAAAAACACAGATGGGAGCGACTAGCGTGTTGCGACTGTAAACGCCACTTTATCAAGTAAAGTAACACAATAGCGAAGGCTAACGCACCAAGCACGGAACAGGGCCTCACCTGACCTCGGAGTACCCCTCATGTTATTGAGTTTTATTCCTCTGCTTGGATATCCGCAGTCTACCGCCTGTATAATTTTGGCCCTATGGTTTTGGGAAACCTGGCACTTACGGACGCACACACCACGTACCTACAGCTGCAGATGTTATGGTGTAAGTTTATAGACACCATTGATGCTTGCGTAGTTCCTAATGCCTGTGCAAAAGGTGACATTTATCATTCTAAAAGATTACCGTAGCTGCAACGGAAATTCCACTGCAGTCTCCGTCTGACTTCCTACGGACAACTGCACCGTCAGTGGTATTGCCTAATAAACTCTATCAAAAACAGCCCACTTACGTTAATCTTCTAAGTTCTTTGGCTTGGTTTAGTAAAGTCTCCGCGTAGATGAAATAGCAGCTGTAAGCTTGTGAACACAGTAAATTACGCCAAAATATAATTTATTATCCAGATACTTGGAGAGGCCATAGTACCGAAAGCATTGTCTTAACTTAAAATGACGAAACGGTGTCCGGATAATCAATGGTACTGTGCTTAGGACATAGTTAATGGCCCTGACGATAACATATACGTCATTTCAGAATATTTCACACAATTTCTCAATACACAACGGATCTATATATACATGATTGGCGATGTCTTGTAAAAAAAATTGTCTTAGGAACGGTATGTACTACGTGTCAATAGCTTTAGTAAATGAAATTCGGTTACATTTTGGTAATAGATGAGCACATCTACATACACTCCTGGAAATTGAAATAAGAACACCGTGAATTCATTGTCCCAGGAAGGGGAAACTTTATTGACACATTCCTGGGGTCAGATACATCACATGATCACACTGACAGAACCACGTGCACATAGACACAGGCAACAGAGCATGCACAATGTCGGCACTACTACAGTGTATATCCACCTTTCGCAGCAATGCAGGCTGCTATTCTCCCATGGAGACGATCGTAGAGACGCTGGATGTAGTCCTGTGGAACGGGTTGCCATGCCATTTCCACCTGGCGCCTCACTTGGACCAGCGTTCGTGCTGGACGTGCAGACCGCGTGAGACGACGCTTCATCCAGTCCCAAACATGCTCAATGGGGGACAGATCCGGAGATCTTGCTGGCCACGGTAGTTGACTTACACCTTCTAGAGCACGTTGGGTGGCACGGGATACATGCGGACGTGCATTGTCCTGTTGGAAGTTCCCTTGCCGGTCTAGGAATGGTAGAACGATGGGTTCGATGACGGTTTGGATGTACCGTGCACTATTCAGTGTCCCCTCGACGATCACCAGAGGTGTACGGCCAGTGTAGGAGATCGCTCCCCACACCATGATGCCGGGTGTTGGCCCTGTTTGCCTCGGTCGTATGCAGTCCTGATTGTGGCGCTCACCTGCACGGCGCCAAACACGCATACGACCATCATTGGCACCAAGGCAGAAGCGACTCTCATCGCTGAAGACGACACGTCTCCATTCGTCCCTCCATTCACGCCTGTCGCGACACCACTGGAGGCGGGCTGCACGATGTTGGGACGTGAGCGGAAGACGGCCTAACGGTGTGCGGGACCGTAGCCCAGCTTCATGGAGACGGTTGCGAATGGTACTCGCCGATACCCCAGGAGCAACAGTGTCCCTAATTTGCTGGGAAGTGGCGGTGCGGTCCCCTACGGCACTGCGTACGATTCTACGGTCTTGGCGTGCATCCGTGCGTCGCTGCGGTCTGGTCCCAGGTCGACGGGCACGTGCACCTTCCGCCGACCACTGGCGACAACATCGATGTACTGTGGAGACCTCACGCCCCACGTGTTGAGCAATTCGGCGTTACGTCCACCCAGGCATCCCGCATGCTCACTATACGCCCTCGCTCAAAGTCCGTCAACTGCACATACGGTCACGTCTAGGCTGTCGCGACATGCTACCAGTGTTAAAGACTGCGATGGAGCTCCGTATGCCACGGCAAACTGGCTGACACTGACGGCGGCGGTGCACAAATGCTGCGCAGCTAGCACCATTCGACGGCCAACACCGCGGTTCCTGATGTGTCCGCTGTGCCGTGCGTGTGATCATAGCTTGTACAGCCCTCTCGCAGTGTCCGGAGCAAGTATGGTGGGTCTGACACACCGGTGTCAATGTGTTCTTTTTTCCATTTCCAGAAGTGTATATTTCCGAAACTGTAGTAATGGATTCAGTTTACTAGTAGCCATATAAGTGAACAATATGAGTGTAAGCCCGGCACTTTTTACATAAATATTTTTATTCAAGAGAAATAAGAACAAGCAGTGTAGTAATGTTATATCTTTATCAAGACTCAGCTTTCACTATTACGTTTGAATTCTACTACTTGGAAATGTTCACTGTTTTATTACCAAAAGGTTGACTTAGTAACAAGCTTTTTATAACCGAGACGGGCTGACACTCATTTCACTTAAGAAAAGTTATTATTTCCATGGAAATATCTGGGAGTAGTAGTTAAAGAATTTTTAAATTTCGCATTCTCCCGAAACTTTTCCTACATGTGTAGACCACATTGTACAACACACTACGTTTCTTCTTCCCTATCAAATATAATTAGTTGCTGAGAATTATGGCATTTTAGTCGCACATTGACTTGCTGGAATCTGGGAACAATGTCAAAACAACATTGGCTATGCATTCCAAACACTTTTAATGTTTCCTGCTTTCGTAATAATGCGATGGATATTACTAAAGCACACGCAGTATTAATTTTATGTTTGCAGTTACGCTTTGAAGTTACACATAAAACCACAGCATTTCTAAAATGATGAAGATTCACTAAGAGAATTTTGGAATAAGGTAGGGGTGCAATTATTACAGCTATGTAAAGACCTATTGTAGGTGTTCTTGTGTTATTAAATTCTGCGTACCTGTAAGAGTATCTACAGAAAACTGCCCTCATTAAATTGCGTCTTACAGTCCGTAAAATTGTTTTTCAAACTTTACAAGGCTATTTTAAGATGAAGTTAACAAGAGGAAAACCAACTTTGTGCAACGATTATTGTATGGGCTTTTCAACGTACAAATCAACTGACTACGAAATGCGTAAATTCCCCAATAATGGTCTAAATATTTTTCACACAAAGTTTACAATTATTTGATGTTAGAAGAAACGCTGAATAGATCCTAAGATACTTCCGACTGATCTGCAGATCTCGACGCCACTCTCCTTCACAAACTAAAAGTTTCATTGAAACACTCTGATCATAATCTCGTTGCTGAATAAATGTGTGGTGACCATACAAGTACTTCGTAAGGAGTAAACAAGTTTGATAAAGGCGCATGATCATGAAAAATCTCTACTGCAGTTCAATCTGCAAGCTGCGTCATTACATGGCATACTAAATACACACATACAAAAAAGTCTTGCATCACCTCGGTTCCGAGAGTTCCGGAACCTGTACAGAAAATTGAAATACAGATCATCATCATTTCCTCCCTTTTTATTGCTCATGAAAGCCACACATTGCATACCACCATACAGCGAGACCTTAGAGGTGGTGGTCGAGATTTTTCTCACCAGCGGCACCTCTAATACCCACTGCATTGATGCATGCCTGTATTCATCGTGGCATACTATCCACAACTTCATCATGGCACTGTTGGTCTAGATTGTACCACTCCTCCACAGCGATTCTGTGAAGATCCATTAGAGTGGCTGGCGGGTCACGTCGCCCATAAACTGCCCTTTTCAACCCATCCCAGGCATGTTCGATAATGTTCACGCCTACAGAACATGCTGGCCACTCTAGTCGAGCGATGTCGTTATTATGAAGTCATTGACAAGACGTGCACGAAAGCGGCGCGAATTGTCGTCCATGAAGACGAATTCCTCGCCAATATGCTGCAGATACGGTTGTACTATCGGTCGGAGGATGGCATTCACGTATCGTACAGCCGTTGCGGCACCTTCCATGACCACCAGCGGCATACGTCGGCCCCACATAATGCCACCCCAAGCATCAGGGAACCTCCACCTTGCTGAATTCTCTGGACGGTGTGTCTAAGTTGATGACCCTGACCGAGTTGCCTCCAAACATGTCTCCGACGATTGTCTTGTTGAAGGCATATGCGACACTCATGAAGAGAACGTGATGCCAGTCCTGAGCGGTCGATTCGGCATGAAGTTGGGCCCATCTGTACCGCGCTGCATGGTGTCGTGGTTGCAAAGATGGACCTCGCCATGGACGTCGGGGGTGAAGCTGCGCATCTTGGTGGCGTTTATATACAAAGTATTAAAGTAACCTACAAATATATCAAAAATCTTTCTATGAATGAAGAAGTGACTTACACAGTTCGCCTTTGATTATGGTGTGCTGTAGAGAAGCAGATTTCTTTCTCGCGAAATAGAGACAATACTTTACACTGTAATGCAGGTTGAACCCTATTGCTCAAAACGCCCAGTACAGACGTGGAATCCTTGCACTGAAGTAATACGCTGGGCTGCACTAGACAGTGCGTTACCTTGTTACATCTCCTACCTCGTAACAAGAATAAGCAGGAAGCGAATCTCATTCCAAGTTTGTACATCAGTCTTCACCACCGGGAATGAGCCAACATAAAGCTTGCACGTACAGACCAAGGCAGCAACTGCCAGATAGCCTCTTCTCCCGACTTCCACGCTGTGACTCCCTATCATTAGCGACCAGCCTAGTAAAAGAATACGTTTTTCTCATTCTAATGTCGACAACCACACACTGGCCGACACTTCTTTGATCTACAGTTGGTCGAGACACTGTTCGGCAAAGTATGTCGTCCAAAGAACCCATCTCGACTGATGAAAGACTGTTTTCAATTACGACATAAACTACTGGGCAAAGAGTATGTTAGCAAAAGTGACCGCAAATTAGCATTCACAGAAAATGACAAAAGCTGAAAGCCAACACGTGTGACAACAAACTTTCACTACGTTCATAATGGTACCATATCACATTGCAGAGAAATATGGAATCTTAGTTGCATACTGACACGCTGAAATTTGGAAAAATATGTTACCAAAACATTGGCTATGAGTATCATATACATTGAATCTTTACTGCTTTCTTAAGTGTACGATGGATATTACTAAAGTACACACAATATTAATCTTAGCTTAGCAGTTACGCTTCGATGTTACATATGTCGTGTGGATAGGGCCTCCCGTCGGGTAGACCGTTCGGCACGTGCAAGTCTTTCGATTTGACGCCAGTTCGGCGACTTGCGCGTCGATGGGGATGAAAAATGATGACGATTAGTACAAAACAACACTCAGTCCGTGAGCGGAGAAAATTTCCAACTCAGCCGGGAATCGATGCCGAGCCTTTAGGAATGACATTCTGTCGCGCTGACCACTCAGCTACCGGGGACGGACGATGTTACATATAAAGTCACAGCATTCCCAAAAGGATGACGATTCACTATGTGACATGTTAAATATCACTTAGAGAAATCTGGAATAAGGTGATGGTTTCAATAATCTTCAAGTTCAACAGCCTTGGACAGAATGCCTTCCACGCTCATTTAATGTGAAAAATGTCAAACAGTAGTTCCATTGTAACGGGCAACATCTGTCACGCGTAAAAATACAGTATGTACCACAATTAATTAAGTAAATGCTGTAAGTAGGCTGTTTAGGTTTTTTTTATTGGCAACGCCACATAGCGCTCTGTATAATAGGTTTTTTTAGTGGTAACGACACATAGCTCTCTGTATGAAAAATCACTGGCTGTTCCGTGTGCAGTCAGTGGCTGGTTGGCATTTTTGTAATACTCGCCATTGTAGTGTTGGGCAGCTGGATGTGAACAGCGGGTAGCGTTGCGCAGTTGGAGGTGAGCCGCCAGCAGTGGTGGATGTGGGGAGAGAGATGGCGGAGTTTTGACATTTGTAAGAATGGATGTCATGAACTGCTATATATATTATGGCTATGAAGGTAAATACATTGTTTGTTCTCTATTAAAATCTATCATATGCTAACTATACCTATCAGTAGTTAGTGCCTTCCGTAGTTTGAATCTTTCATTTAGCTGGCAGTATGGCGCTCGCTGTATTGCAGTAGTTCGAGTAAAGAAGATTTTTGTGAGGTAAGTGATTTGTGAAACGTATAGGTTAATGTTACTCGGGGCCATTCTTTTGTAGGGATTTTTGAAAGCCAGATTGAGTTTCGCTAAAAATATTGTGTGTCAGTTTAAGCACAGTTTTGTATAATTTTTATAAGGGGACGTTTGAATGCATACGGTTGAAAGTAGACGATGCTATCAGCAGAAAAGTCTCAGTGAAGATAGGTCTGAAAACGATGTAATTGCACCTTTCTGGTTCCCAGCCGCTAATGTCGTGGTTTTGAATAAATACTGCATTCTGGTCCGTCTTTCTTTACATTTTAGAGGCGTGTAATTGTAAACAGAATGGATACGACAGTACAGCACACAGTCAGATTGCCACTAATGTCACTTGTTTACAGAGCGCAATTAGTGATGTTAGATTGTTGGTGGAGACATGGAACATTACAGTAAGGTGTACGCAGATGCGCATTTCATGTGTGGCTCGCTTGTACCAGTAAAGATATTCTGCCCAAAGGCACCTCACAAGTAGAGCTTTTGCGGGAATATGTATAAAGTGAGGTGACCAAAGATCCATTCTTTCATTGTGGATGTACACCAAGCCTAATCTCTAGCGGGGGTCCTAAATAGCGAGAGAGGGGTTCATGGATGGGTGACGCTATGGTAGTAGTATTAACAGGACGGGTATTTAGATGGAATGGGAAGCGTGCTGGGATGGCACAGGCGATAAGGTGACGCCTCTTGTTAAGCTAGAGATCCAGGTTCGAGTCCTAGACAGTGCAAATTTTCACCATCGGCGCAAACACAGGTGATGTCTTTGAAAACCTCTGAATACAGAATGAGATTTTCACTCTGCAGCGGAGTGTGCGCTGATATGAAACTTCCTGGCAGATTAAAACTGTGTGCCGGACCGAGACCCGAACTCGGGCCTTTGCCTTTCGCGGGCAACTAGCTCTACCATCTGAGCTACCCAAGCACGAATCACGACCCGTCCTCACAGGACGTAGGAAAGTAGGAGACAAGGTACTGGCAAAATTGGAGCTATGAGGACGGGTCGTGAGTCGTACTTGGGTAGCTCAGATGGTAGAGCAAGTTACCTGTGAAATGCAAAGGTTCCGATTTCGAGTCTCGGTCCGGCACACAATTTTAATCTGCCAGGAAGTTTCAACTTCTGAATAGTTTACAATGGTGTATCAACGCCTCCGAAATAATGAGAGCTTTATACATGGTGTAGAAGCGGGTATGCGTCCACGAATTACAGCTGTATTGACGATGTGGTTCTGGAAACAGTCTAACACATTCCAGGAATCTCGACAAGGATACTTACCGCACAAATCCTAGACTGAATCACAGTAGTTATTACAGAATAAAGGGTCGCAATGCAGTGTAGCCGTACCACATCCTACTATTAAGAACATTTTACTATATAAAAAGGAGAAAGCAATAACGGAGAAATCAACATAAAGCGTAAATAGTGAAGAATAAATTAATGCTGATTTTAAGTCAAATGATTAATATGCGTTCAAAGAGTATTTTGAAACTGTGTGTTAATGTAGCACATGTAATTAAAGATGAATAAGACAGGATTCGTATTACAGCTATAGCCAGATCCTGATGCATAGCATTCATTTTCAAAAATGTGGTGCATCAGAAGTAAACATCAATGAATCATGATTGATATTCAAACAAAAAGGAACGTTTTTTAACTCTCTCTGCTAGTTTATCACGAAATCTGCTGATTAAACGGTTAATAACATATTGTTTCCATAATAAGGTAGGACCAGAATCAAATTTCCAGAATCCTATGGATTATGGAGAAGTCACAAGAATTCTATGTGTATTTGTATCTCTGCTCTATTGATTATGATAAAGACTTTGACTTTTTCGACCATAACAAGTTAGGGAAAGTGCTCAAAAATGGCAGTTCCAAGCGCTTTAGTCAGGAACCACGCTGCTGCTACGGTCGCAGGTTCGAATCCTGCCTCAGCCATGGATGTGTGTAATGTTCATTAGTTAGTTAGGTTTAAGTAGTTCTAAGTCTATGGGACTGATGACCTCAGATGTTAAGTCCCATAGTTCTTAGAGCCATTTGAACCATGAAAAACATGACAGTACCAGATCATATCATTTGCCTCATGCGAATTTATACTCTGGCCAAGAAGCCACGATGAGAACCATACATGGACCAACAAAAGGGTCAAGATTCAAAACGAAGTATAGCAAGGCTGCATACTGTAACATTATTTATTGAGTATACACGCAGAATACATTTTAGAAGGTCGGATTACGACAAGAAGAAACCGGAAATAAAATAGCTGAAATAAATATAAACAATGGTAGATGCGCAAATGATATCATACTAATATTAGAAATGAAGAATTGGTAAAGAACCGCATACCAAAGGTGAAAGGAGAAAGTTTAAAGGCTCTTCTAATGCTCAGTGTCAATAAAATCAAAATTATGGCAGCTATACCTGTCAACAAACATCATACAGCTGGATAAACAATTGAGGTTGTTTCTACATTCAGTTACCTTGGCTTCCGCGTTTCTGCTGATGGTGACTGCCGCCACAAAATTAAGAGACGGTTTCTTGGCAGAAAGACAATATCCAACCTTGGTAGTGTTTAAAGCAGTAAAAACTTGACTATAACAGCAAAGGTTGTGAGCGTGTGGGTGCTATTATGTCATTGTAGCCAACGGATTAATCTGAGATGTACCCTTTACCCTGTGGCTCTTGCAAGATTCAATTTCCACCCTCACACTACTACAGAAGTCAGACAGACGCTCCTATCGTTCTAAAGAGAAATGCCTGAAAAACTCTCAGCAATAAATTTCCTCCGCTCTAAGGAAATGACACAAAAATTCACAAAATTTCTTATGTAACTAGTGGGATCCTTAGGTACTGCAGTAATGCTAGTTAGCGTAAGAAAAACATGAAACTTAACGAAAATTATTATTTATTTTGAAAAAAAATTCTGAGAAATCACAATGGAACTTTTAGTTATGAACTAAACAAGATATTTCCTGGTTCTTTTCGGAATGTGAAGTTACCTCTCAAGGATAGGAGTCGCTAATGAAATTTCTATACAAAGTTTAAGATTGTTATTGACTTGACAGAATGGCTGAGAGCAGCGCCTACTCAAGTTGAAAAATTATCCGTTAGAATGTTGCTAGGTATGGTTGAGGCTGTCGCATGTAAAATGCAGTGAAGTTTATTGTTGTTGAGGAAATATGCGGCTCGCAAGAGCTGTAGCGCACAATACCGTGAGCTGTGATGACTACTGTCTGCACCGCTCGCTGCTGACAAATAAGATTCATTCTATCTGGATTGACCTTTCCTAATCAAACTCTCCCTACACCTTGATGAAGTCAAGGACTCCTATTCTCCCCTAGTCTAACTATTGGCTTAGTGCACCGGTCAGATAACCAGTCCACTGTGATGCCACTCAAAATTTCACTCTCAGGCATTTCACTATAACTCTGTCTGTTCACACCGCACAATAGGTGTGGCGGCCAGCACAGTGAACAATGCTTAATCGCAAGGACTCAATATAGAGTAGCACTCCAATTCACTCTCAACATAGGTGCTCTCCCAGTGAAGTACTGAGGAGAGACTTGTTCCTTGTTCTTTGAGTACATGTACGAGCGCACACGTTCTCGTTACGTGTTCTCGCTCCAAGAGCCAGACATGAAGGGGTGTATATTTCGGTCTCTTCCATTACTCCTTCAGGTCAAAGCGTCAGGAACATCGTCTGCGATTCAGCAATGCTCTTCTAAAATGGGAGAATGACGTTTTTGTTTAAGGCGACTAATCCGGAAATCTGTAGCATCGGCGTTTGGCGTTTGCTGTCTCCCTGTGAAAACCTTTTAAACTGCTTGCTATGTTTGTAAAGAATGTGTAAGCTAGGTGCTCCCATACAGTCTAGCGGAAATTGCTTTTAAGCCGAACACAAGGTCGTTCTCCACTTTCATTCTGGAAAATGCTGTCCGTTCAGCACGGACGGTCCCCGTCCGACGTAGATAGGCTGAATCGTCCTCTGAAGGGACCGGTCTCTCTACATGCGGTCCGCCTCTCCCAAACTAAAAGCTCTTGTGACCGTCACGTCTTGAATGTGTGTGTGGTACGCCAGCCTCGAGTATCTCAACCCCGATGCGCACCTGTTATTTGAGTATCGTTTACATGAATTCATACAACATTGACTTTGTCTTATCGAGTGTTGTCTCGAATGAAGCGTGTTGATGTGCGGAACATGACCTAGGATGCCGTTTGTCGCGATCTCCACGACGTCCCGCCATGATCGGACCAAGTACCGTGGAGCCAGCTGCCGTGAGGTCGGGGCGTCAGTCCCCAGTGGCGCCTGTGACCAAGACCTTGCTGCGGCTGGTCTTGCTGGAAGTTCTCACTGTAGTTAGTTAGCCATAGTGGCGACCGAAGTTTGGCCGACCTCCAGAGCTGAAGTTGACATCTGGCGGCGAACGGATGACTCCTGCGAGCTGGAGCAGACTTCCGGAATCGTCACCTACGAAGATGGAACATTCGGCCACGGACCACGTCCGTCTTCAGATCCGAACTGCTTCCTAATGGCTTCTGTCTGTTGCTGCCTGCGCTCCACTATTTATATCCGGCAGGAGGACGTTTTATATCCTCGGTGGTAGCTTTTTGTTCTTACCCCCGCAGTATATTGCAGCGCAACTTAGCGTATTGGCCTCACTTCTCCTTACTCAGCACTCTCCAGGCTTCTCTAAGCGCTCGGTCTGCGTGCGTCCTTGCGTCAGCCAGTTGGTAGACTGCTGGTGTCAGCAAGACTATCTGTGCGTGATCTACTTCGCAATGGCTCGGTCGCTGGCGTGCCTCTGTTTCGCTATTCTCCACTACGTGAAGCAATGCTTACTACATGTGGCCTACTGGCGAATGGCGTCACATTTTGTTTAGCGATGGAGTTCCTGCAACGCTCCGGGCGATCATCGTCGTCGAGCATGGCGGCGACTTGGGGAGAAATTGTATTCTTCCTGTGGTTTTTATAGGTATAGTGTGGAGAGCAAACGAGTATGACTTCATGTCACCACTGGTGGGGACTGGGGGAACTATGACTATACACAACGGTATGTCACAGATATGTTGCATTGTCATGTGTTACTTGTCAATGAAAACTATCTTGTTGCCAGTTTTCATCAGGACAATTCGCTAATTCTCAGCATGATGAAATACTCACGTTGCCAGCAAGACATCCAGTTCGGTCTCCGATACTATCTATGTGGTAGTAGGTTGAACGTCAACTTTGCCGCATTGCCAATATTTGTGATAACAAGGAAGTGTGATACCAGTTTGGCCATTTTGCCTCAGGAAGGGATACAATGACTTTACGACCTTCTTTTTAACAAATCAGTACATGTATCCATACTGAAAATGGGCTCATACTGCCCAATTATTCACAAATTTGACTGTGTTTTGTAATCATTGAACTAATTCTAGGTACCCTCTCATCGCATGGAATTGTATTTCGTTTCTTTCTCCCTTCTGTGCGCTTCATTCTTGTGTCAGACCTAAAGGTGTCTGGTCGTACTAGAAGGAATGACAGTATTTTAGCCTGACCATGTTACAAGGTTGTTTTTACTACATTTTTAAATTATAGTCATCTAGAACAGTGATTCCCAACCTGGGGGTAAAATGAAATTTCCTAAGGGGTAAAAAAGGTTCTAGTCTTTTTCAGTCATGAAACTAACTCATTTTCAAAGGATCATTAGTATTATCGCAATTATGTGAGACAAATATTGATTATATCAGTCACCAACAATTAAATTTTCTCAATAAGCAGCATTAATGTGATGGAGGTTACAGGTTCCTCACATAGTCCACCCACTACTCACATGTCTTATGCTTAGTCCCATACATCGGGCAGATAAAAGTGAGACATATACGCAATAAATGCTGCACAACTCAAGAAAATGTCTTGTCCAAGTTATAGACAGTACCTGCAGTAGTGGAGAAATTGATTAACTACTTGTTTCGAGAACGATAAATGAAATAATTGACAGCACGACACAGCAGAAACTACATAAGGGCTATTACAGTGCTGTAGACATTTTATTGTTATTTTTATTATTAGTAATAGTAGTAGTACTATTAGTGTTAGTGGCTGTGGTCAAACACAAAGAATTAACAGCCGGCAGTCTTCCATTTTCTGACACTGTTATTTACGAACAGTAGTACACAAATCTGAACTTCTTTGATTTGAAGTGAGTTTTGCAGTATGCAGGCAAGTTAGTGCTGCAGTGGAGAGGAGTAATGCAGGGGAAGCATGTTTTGCAACAAGTGTGCATCCTCGCTGTAGACGGTTAGTTTTCTTTTCTGCGAAGTAGTCGTGGATAACATTTGGGATGTACCTTGAATTCCTTCGTCATTCATTCTAAGCTCCCCCCCCCTCCCACTCTACCCTACCCTCCACACACTCTGCCTCCCCCCCCCCCCCCACACACACACGAACTAAATATTATTTTTTTCATTTTTTTAGAAATAAAAGTGTTCCAACAAAAGCCTTTCATTCTATAGTTTAGTTACCTGCTAAAGTTGGTGATAATGTGAGGAGGATAGTACCTAATGTCTCATTACACTCAGGGATAATTATCTAAGGAAGTTTGGGCACCACTGATCTAGAAGGTAGTCCAGATAATACAAAATTTTCAGTACAATTTCAGCCTTTTCTCGAGGGGTGCACCTATTTAACTTCTCTTACAGACTGAATCAGAGAATTTCTAGAGTTTCCGGCGGGAGCAGGGAAATAAAACGACATCGAGATGAAACAACGTTCAGCGAGCGACTGGTTTGACACAATATGGGTTTTAAGAGAAGCCACTACCGACCGCTGCAAGCGCCAGATACGAACTACAATGGCTGACACAGAAATGTCAGGACCTTCGGATAAATTTGAAGATGTCAAATTACTCGCGCGTCCTATTAACCAAATTGTAGAAAGTACTACGCATCTTGATGAGTATCATAATCTTAAGAATTTTTGCACGATATACTGAAACAAATTGACAGAAGAGACTGATAGAACCAAGCGGGTAGATGAATGTCGTACGTCTGAGAGTCATGTGATCTAATCAACTGTGTGCACTTTCTTTTCGATTTCGATGTGGAACTGAATATACGCCCGCAACGAATGAAAATTTTTGCTGTGCGTAACCGTCATATAGGGCTGATTAATTGTGGAACTTATAGCTCCGTGGGGAATTTTCTCTTTTCCGTACAAGGTGTTAGAGTTTTTCATTCAGAACCTGTCGTCATATTGCATGCAAGTTTAGTGCTTTAATTTCTACTATAGCTGTCCCCATACTCATTTTACTGTACAGTGTCGAAAATACTTATGTCTGCCAACAGGTTGATACTTTCGTAATGAGAGTCATAAAAATTAAAACGATGGAATGAAGGACGTGAGCCACAGAAAATTTGCTTTGTAATACATTGCTCGAACTAGCATTTCATTGTAGGAACTTGTTTGCTGACCTACATGTAGCATATGTCTTCTATTTTCTGCTTTGATATAACACTCCAGCAAAACCGTTTCGAGCAAGGAGTAAATTTGTGACACTCGTGTTGTCGGATGTCAAAGACTCCAAACAAGAGCGTCGTTCAGCCATGTGCTGTATTAATGAGAGCGGTCTCAAATCTACTATGCGCATGCAGAGCTGCTGTATTCAGCGTCACAAGTCAGTGTTCATGGAATAACGTCATTTACTAATAACAGCAACAGATAATAAACAAAATGCACTTTAAAATTGAGAGTTACCAAAATTAATGTCACAGGTGACATACGAAAAGAATATCACGGCTGCAAAGTAAATTCAGAAATTCTCCACTCATTACTCAAAATGTAACGTTACAAAGCCAGGTCCAGAGGTACGGTCTGGTTCTCGCACCATCCAAAGATAACTGATACTGGTGTCAATGTCAAACGAGACTGTGAAAACCCTTGCTTAAGGTAGTCCTGACTTCCACAAAGTATTTGTTTCGGTATCAAACTAAAGCTTACTAACAAGAGTTCGATCACATGGAGTATCGTATAGAAATATGTGACCGGGTTGGGTATCTGATAGGGTGGTGAGACGAGAGGGGTGGGTTAGGTTAGGTTAGGGTTAGGTTAGTGTTGTTTAACGTCCCGTCGACAACGAGGTCATTAGAGACGGAGCGCAAGCTCGGGTTAGGGAAGGATGGGGAAGAAAATCGGCCGTGCCCTTTCAAAGGAACCATCCCGGCATTTGCCTGAAACGATTTAGGGAAATCACGGAAAACCTAAATCAGGATACTTGGAGACGGGATTGAACCGTCGTCCTCCCGAATGCGAGTCCAGTGTGCTAACCACTGCGCCACCTCGCTCGGTAGAGGGGTGGGGGGGCGCACCAAGTGAATCTGGATGAAAAGTCGTAGACAGAAGTAGAAGTAGTAGAAGGAAGATGTAAATAATGTACAATCTGAGAAAAGGTGAACAAAAATAACTAGCTAGATGTTGTTAAGATTTAAAAGTGGTGAAACTGGTGGCAACTTGCTATAAACGTCCAGAAATGTGAGACTGCACGTTTCACAAAACGTAGAAAGACAATATCTAATAAATATCAGTGATTCACAATTGGAAACAGTCAACTAATACGAACACTTCGGTGCAACGACAACTAGGGGCATAACTTTTGTTGTTTGGGACCCGCAGTGCAAAATATGTCTGCTAATGACGTGATTATTACGGATTTTAGGCTACTACATTGCTCTTTAAATAGTTTATATTTTATAAATTATTCACAATGAGCCCACTTCGTCATATTGCCATCATGAGGTGCTCTTACATATAATATCGTTGCTGCCATGTCCTGTCTTTTCTAGATATACATCTCCAGTGGACATTTAAGGGGAAACTTATAACTCTAAAAAAGACAGGACATGGCAGCGACGATATTAGGTGTAAGAGCACTTCATGATGGCAATATGACGAAATGGGATCATTGTGAATAGTTCATGAAATATAAAAACTATTTAAAGAGCAGTGTAGCCGCCTGAAATTCGTAATAAACTGCGACAGGTTTCAATACTGGTTTACCCTAAACTTTTTCCTGTAAGTCATGGTGCACCGTTTGACTCATTATTACAGTTCCATGTATACATTACGTTACTTTAAGCGTAGATGGCAGGCCGATTACTAGAAGTGTAATTCCTGCACAATTGAGCGATTTTCCCCAACTACTGTCATTATGTGAACTGATATCATGGAGAGTGGCCGTAAAGGACAGTACCGGACGAAGTGGTTTGTGTGGGCGGAAGGTATAAACACTGCGGATGTTCACAGGCGATTGGTAGCAGTGTGTGGAGAGTGGGCGCCGTCGCGATGGTGCTCTTGCGACGCGACAACGCTCGTCCCCACACGAGTCGGGAAACTACAATCGCCATCTCTAAAATGGGTTCTCGATACTACCTCACCCTTACTTGGCCCCATTAACTTCTGTAGCCCCATCTCGAACCACGTTCCTTGAGCCCGTCGCACCCATCGTAGGACAGGTTCTCGCAGTTTCTGGGAGTCTGCAAAATGTTATTCGTGCAGAGGATCCTGCGCACCTCAGGCCGAATAGGTGGTAATCAGAAGGGGCCAGCTCAGAAAAATACTGGGGGTATAAAAGTACCTAGGTCCTCATTTCAGTGATGGTTGTCGCGGTTTTCCGACTCGTACGTGGACGAGCGCTCTCGTGTTGGAAAGGTACTTTTCGTGACAGGGAGCATTGTAGACATACTGTCCCCAACCGCCTGCGAATATCTGCATCGTCTACACTCAGCTTTCATAGAAACCAGGTCGTCGAGCGGTATCCTTGGTGATCACACTCCATGTTGTGAGCTCACATACTGACAGCAACTGGGAAAATGGGCTGTACTGTGCAGGGATTACACTTCTTGTTATGGTCCTGCCACAAATGGTTAGGCCAAATTACTGCTTTCAACTGCAATGATGAGTCATATGGTGTACCACGGATCATGGAAAAATAAAATAAGTTAAAATCAATAGGGAACATTCTTCGTCGTGTGAATATGAAATGGCAGGCTCAGTTGTAGGAGCGTGGCAGAATGCAGTTCATTGGCAGTACACTGGAAAAATGCAATAATTCTGCAAAGGAAACTGCCGACAAAAATATTGTGCTTCCCCTCTGAGAATATTGCTTAAGGCCATAGGCTAATACTAAATAGGATTAACATTAGATACTGTGGGCATACAAAGAAGGAGAGCACGAATGGTCACGCTTTATTTTTTCCATTCGAGTCTTCATTACAGTTGCAAGACTATTGTACCTTGTCTAAGCTTAGGTGGCAGGATCATCTCTAGAAGTGTAATCTATGGACAGTACAGCCCATTTACCCACAGAAATTCTGCCTATAAAGTTTCTAGAACCTGTGTTAGTAAGGAATCTACGAAATACTACGTGTCGTTGTCGACAGACAGAAGACCAAACAGGGCGCACAGAGGAACTTGAACTTTCTCCCGGCACTGCGTTTGTGAATTCAGAAATAAAACCTTGCATGTGGAACAATGATAACTATCGCCTGCCGTGCAGTTCGAAGTTGTTTCCATGGTATGTATATGTGGATATAGCTGGAGATAAGAGAGACTTTGCAGTGAAAGCGTCTGACGAAAGTAACAAACGTCCACATAGTGATTAAACTAGTGACTTTCGAAGTTAGGTAAATTAGTAGTATTAGTAGATGACTGAACGAACAGTTTTCATTCTTTCATCGTACTCTCTACGATGAGACGATGTAAACAAACATACTGAGTGAAACAGGAATTTTCACCTCGACGTATTCACGAAGAGAATAGAGTAGAAAATCTCAGCTATCAGTATGAAATACCCACCGCCATCCACTGCAGAGAGACGCATATATGTAGATGTAAAAACAGAAGGTCCGTTGTCACCAGCACACGCCGGTCGCCACACACACAGAAGCCGCCACTGCCACAACACGCCACTGTTTACTGGCGGTGTGGCAACATGGAGCACTTTATCAACACAGGGGTTGGCGCTGACTGGGAAACTGACTGGCCATTGACCTCGTCAGAGCAGCGGCGTGATATTGCCCGTTGCGAGAGAAATTCCCGAAACTATTTTAATCGGACAGTAGAGAAGACAATGTCCACTAAACAATGCGGCGGTAAATGAATAAACAAATGATTTCGATACACCGTTACACCAATCGTTGATGCAGTCCTTGAAAACTGGATGATCTGCAGACAAGAGATCAGGTCAGCGCAAGGACACCAAAACGTTGGATAGAAAATGTTTGTAGTGTGTTTCATGGACCCACTTGCTCAAGTCCGACATTACTTAATGTACGGAGACTCCCAGGGGAAACGAAAACAAGATTTGTCATCTTCCAACTGTGAAATTTTTCACGAATGGAAATGGTTTAGGCAAACATATTTTGACTTTGTGAAGTACTTTAGTTTTCTTGGTGTTCTGGCGTATGAAACACATCGTAGCAAAATTTCAGTTTAAAGTATCTCATCTTCCTGCTTTCTAGGCAGTATAGAAATTATTCATCGTTCGCATGTGTACACAAGTGTACAGTTACCCACTCTAGTTGACAATGCCTGTTAGAGGTCCTAGTTTTGAAACTCTCTCCAGAATGAAGACAATTGAAAAGTTGAATCGATACGAAAAATTATCTCCATTCAGGAACTGTCGATGAAGAAACGGATTCTCTATGTCTGACGTAGACTGCCACAGAACTTCCCTCACGAGGAATTATGGATGACATCAAGCGAGTAGCAGCATACATGGCCAGATAGTTTAGGACGCTACGCAGGCTCTGAGCTTGAGATGTCGCTCCAGATTAAGGTGTTTTTATTAACTAAAAGTCCTTTAACTTACAACTTAATTACCAGTATTATTGCATTACATTCTGAAACATGTACAAAAAGCACATTTTCGTTATTTTTTTGTTAAAGTACCTGCCGGCCGGTGTGACCGAGCAGTTCTAAGTGCTGTAGTCTGGAACCGCGCTACCGCTATGGTCGCAGGTTCGAATCCTGCCTCGGGAATAGATGTGTGTGATATGCTTAGGTTAGTTAGGTTTAAGTAGTTCTAAGTTCTAGGGGACTGATGACCTCAGCTGTTGTCCCATAGTGCTCAGAGCCATTTGTTAAAGTACCTAATGCACAAGTTGATCATAAACTTCCGATCGACTACCAAAAATAACGGATTCATTTGTAAAATAAATTATTGTAATTCAGTTCAGTGATAACGTGGACCTTTTTTTTAAGGATAATCTATAAGGATGCAGGCGATATAAGAACGTGTGGTTATTGCAAGTGTGTGGTTGTGTGATTTCCCTTAGACAGAGGTGCAACAGACGTTGTCTCAAATTCCAAAACGCAATACCAAGAAGAGTAAATATTCTGTTACTTGTCAGTAAGTTCCAAAGAACTGGAAACATTGCTCATGATCGAGGAGCGAGTAAGTCAGAAAAGTAATCGAAAGAAGTCTAACTGCATCAACTTGTTTTTAAGACAAACGAATATGAAAGTTTTTACAATTTGCACTAAAGAAAAAAGTGTACCACCATCAGGCGCACTGTTAGACCACAAATATTACACAACTCAGTAAATTGCATGTTACTATTTGATAGAAGCTGTATACAACGATCTCTTTATCCAGCACATTTTGTTCGCTGATGAATCCACATTCGAGATCTGCACAAAAGGTAAGGGACATAACTTCAAATGGGATAACGAGCCACCTCACGCTATCACTGAATGTCAAAGAGCAGTTTCTGGAATCTCAGTCTCAGTAAGAAGGCATTTCTGACACAATTGAAGTCCATAGTGATATACGACCTACTCATTTCTTAATATATAGAATAATATCGCTGAAAGTACGATTAAACGTTGAGAGGTTTATAAAGTCACGTTATTCTTTGATTATAAATGCGCTGAAGGCCCGAATTCCTTGCTGTTTAATGCTCTTTTCAAAACAAATGGCAACAAGGGATTCTGCGTGAGCTGAAGGCTCTTAATGCAGTTACAAAATTGATTAAGAATGCACTACTTAGCCGGCGTTGTGCTGAAGACACAATATGCACTCTGGTGGCTGCAAGTTGTCTGGTTAGCAAAAAAACAGCATTTAGCTTACTTGTACGACCAGTTTTCACTGCCGCAGTTACGACCACTATATACTCGTTGCACTACTATCACACTCTATTTACTCTTGAGATAAACTGAAAAGCCACTGTGCCAATTCTAAATAGTGTACGTTGTGCCACAATACCTATAGTCTTCAGTTTGTTGCATTAATCTCCGCCCAATGGCAATCTCGAGTGCAAAGCTAAATACGAAACTCAAAATCCCTGTACATGTCTTCCTCGACGTATGTTGCTACTTGCTACAGCATCCAGTGACATAGGAGCCACTGAAAACTGGGCGTGGTTTTGCACGTCATAAGACATGGACACTGTATTGAATTACTTCATCTAAATGAAAACACACGGTGATAGATCACCCGTTAGAACTATATTGTTATTCAGTAATACATACAACACGAAAACTGAAGAGCACTTGGGAGCAAAATATTAAGAAATATTACCACAAGTAATACTGCACGTAATGGTGACCTATTAGCGTCCGTTACTGGCACAATCACACATGAGAAGAATAAAAATGATTCAAATGGTTCTGAGCACTATGGGACTTAACTTCTGTGGTCATGAGTCCCATAGAACTTAGAACTACTTAACCCTAACTAACCCTAAGACATCACACACATCCATGCCCGAGGCAGGATTCGAACCTGCGATCGTAGAGGTAACGCGGTTCCAGACTGAAGCGCCTAGAACCGCACGGCCACACCGGCCGGCATGAAAAGAATACTTGAATCTGTTGTTGTTATACTGAGCTTTGCTGTGCACCTTGCTGCCGATTGCTACACTTTTCCCAAGCTGTGGTATTGTTTGGGTATGCGTACATTACTGGCTATAATAGCAAGCAGTCGATCCTCCTGCAAGAGCAAAGCTTACAATGTAGCCATGCGTGTCCAACTTGTAACACTGGTTGAATATGATACAATAACAGTTGTCGTCGAGACACAGCTTTCCTGGGTTGTAGTCCATTATCAGTAGCAATGATAAACACGTTGTCAGAGGCACAGAAGTTTTAGCGTACAGAAGTTCACTTGTTAACAACGCGAACTCGCAGCGCCTTGCTCCTACTGCTTCTCTGATAAAGTCGCATTACCGTCTCATACTTCCCGCCAGAATACTGCACCCCAACGCTTTCAGCTCTGTGACTGACGGAGTTGCCCGTATAACACACAAACTATCACAAGGGATTTCAAATTGAGTCCTTATTTCTAAATTTCGGGATGGCTTTTGACACTGTGCGACACAAGCGGCTTGTAGTGAAATCGCTTGCTTATGGAATATCGTCTCAGTTGTATGACTGAATTCGTGATTTCCTGTCAGTGAAGTCCCAGTTCGTGGTAACTGACGGAAAGTCATCGAGTAAAAGAGAAGTGTTTTCATATGTTTCCCAAGGTAGCGTTATAGGGCCTCCGCTCTTCCTTGTCCATGTAAACGATTTAGAAGACAATGTGAGCGGCCGTCTTATGTTGTTTGCAGATGATGCTGTCGTTTATCGTCTAGTAAAGTCATCAGAAGATGAAAACAAATTCCAAAGGATTTAGAAAACATAACTGTATGGTGCGAAAATTGGCAGTTGATCCCAAATAATGAAAAGTGTGATATCACTCACATGAATTCAAATACGAATCCTTTAAACGTCGTTTACAAAATGACTCAGTCAAATAAATTCAACTAAATACCTAGGAATTACAATAGAAACTTAAATTGGAAGAACCCCTTACAAAGTTTTAGTCCAGAAGGCAAACCAACGTCTACGCTTTAGTGGCAGAACACTTCTAGTAAAGAGACTGCCTACACTACGCTTGTTGGTCCTCTTTTGGAGTACCGCTGCGCGGTCTAGGATTCTTAACGGATGGGATTAATGGAGTGCATCAAGAAAGTTCAAAGAGGAGCAGCACGTTTCGTACAATCATGAAATAAGGTAGAGAGTATCACAGACATAATGCAGGACATCATAGCTGTGGACATCTTTAAACCAAAGGCTATAATCGTTGCGGCGGAATCTTCTCACTTAGTTTCATTCAGCATGTTTCTACTACGAATGCAAAAATATCTCGTTAACGGCGATCAATATAGGGAGAAACGATCATCAAAATAAAATAAGGCAAATCAATGCTCGCACAGTTTGAGAGTATCCATGTAGATGTAGATATACACTATGTGATCAAAAGTATCTGTAGCCCCCCAAAACATATATTTTTCATAGTAAGTGCTGCCACCTACTGCGAGGCACTCTACATCAGCCACCTCGGTAGTCATTAGACATCGTGAGTGAGCAGAAAGGGGCGCTCAACGGAACTCATGGACCTCGAACGTCGTCAGATGATTGGGTGTCAGTTGCGTCATACGTCTGTACGCGAGATTTCCACACTCCTAGACATCCCTAGGTGCATTGTTTCCAATGTCATAGTGAAGTGGAAACGTGAAGAGACACGTACAGCACAAAAACGTACAGGTCGACTTCGTCTGTAGACTGACAGATATCGCCGCCAGTTGAAGAGAGTCGCAATGCGTAATAGACAGATATTTATCCAAACCATCACAGAGGAATTCCATACTGCTTCCGGATCCACTGCAATTACCATAACAGTTAGGCGGGAGGTGAGAAAACTTGCATTTCATGATCTAGTGGCTGCTCGTAAGCCACATATCATGCCGGTAAATGCCAAACGGCGCCTCGCTTGATGTAAGGATTGAGCAGTGGAAAAACGTTGTGTTGCGTGACGAATCACGGCACACAATGTGGTGATCCTTATGGTGTGGTTATGGGGAATGCCCGGTGAACTTCATCTGCAGTGTGTAGTGCCAACAGTAAAATTCGGAGGCGGTGGTGTTATGGTGTAGTCGAGTTTTTCATAGAGCAGTCTTGCCCCCCCCCCCCCCCCCCCCCCCGTAGTTTTGTGTGACACTATCACAGCACAGGGCTACATTGATCTTTTAAGCACCTTCGTGCTTCCCACTGATGAAGAGCAATTCCGAGTTGGAGGTTGCGTCTTTCAATACGATCGGGTTCCTGTTCATAATGTACCGCCTGTGACGAAGTGCTTACGTGACATTAATATACCTGTAATGGACTGGCTTGCACAGAGTCCTCACCTGAATTCAATAGAACACCTTTGGGATGTTTTAGAACGCCGACTTCATTCCAGCCTCACCGACCGACATCGATACCTCTCCTCTGCCATTCCCCAAGAAACCTTCGAGCACCTGATCGAACGTATTCCTGATGCCTGTAAGAGTGGAAGCTGTAATCAAGGCTAAGGGTGGGCCAACACCTTATTGAATTCCAGATTTATCGATGAAGGGTGCCACGAATTTGTAAGTCATTTTCAGCCAGGTGTTCGGATACTTTTTATCACTTAGTGTAGATCACTGCTTTAAGCCAAGTTCTCCGAATATATTTAATGATACAGTTAATTAATGATATTGTTTCCACATTTTCTAATATAATTACAAGTATCTATTTTTACACAACCTACGAATAAAACTATTAGTTCCAATATTCAGCCACTAGTTGACATTACTCGGTAGGCGCTTTGCTGATCTATGTTTTCGTACGCCCAGCTGCCGGAAGACGGAGATAGCTTACTCTAGAGCGATTCATTTTTCACGCAGGTAGATGTCAGGAGCATACACGTCACTCCTCTTTGCGTCCGCAGTTCGGAAGAGTTGCCACTACCCAAAGTTTTACGTCCCCCTTCTTGTGACATTTACTATAATATGACATTGTCGAGTTACAAAACGACTCAGCAAAGAAATTCAATTACGTCATTAGAAAAACTATAATATCTAGTATACCCACCATATCCACAACGTAATATATGAACCTGATAGCGGCACATGTAAGGAAATATTCAGAGACAAGAGCCAAAAGTAACTCCACAGCGGTTGTCTGTGTGATTTTTGAATGATGAACACTTCAATTGAAAATTTACCAAGCACTGAACATCCAGCTCTAAAATTCTTTACCAGTGTGTCTGAAATTTTCCCAGTAGGATTCGTTGCACTACCATCACCGGTAGTAAAAGACGAAAATAAGTCCGCCGAGCATGGAAAGAAACATTTTCTTTACTACGGAATTGATATTCCCGTGGTTCACGGCCATCTGTGTCTTGCCGAAATGTAGTAATTTTTACTCTGAAACGGTATTACAAGACTTTGGGCTGCATAGGTACAGCTGCGCAAGACGTGGCGTCAACGATGCCTAAATCATCTGAACTGGCACTTTGCGCGAAGTTTGCCTTGCCGCGTGTAAAATTGTACAGTCGGCGTTGCGCCTGAGAGTCGGCTACCCGGCAAACGAGGGCGTGCGTCAAGGTAACGGATCACCAGGCTGAACACCTGTTGGAACAGCGCAGGCGTAGCCAGTAATTGGGCGCCGTGATAAGTAATATTTATTTCCGCTTAGTGCGCGCTCGCGCACTGCCAGAAGCGCAAGAAAATTAAGCCGGCCCCGTATTTCGCTGCTAACGAGATGCTTCGGCCCCAGTTTATGCGTGGGCCCGCCGCCCTATTGCTGGCCTGAGGGGAAACTCCGAGGGCCACAGCGCTGCACAAATATTGCTCAGTTGGCATCGCCAGTAGTTTATGGCTTCCAGACGAAGGAGTCCGCTGGTAATACGAAAACAACATCAACAACCGTTCGTCTGCATCTACAGCTACATGTAAGGTGTCAATCCTACGAGTCGTCGAGTGCTTTTTCTCTGCATTTCGACAGCATTCTACTTACCTTTTTTGTTATGTATACCTGGAGTCGTTCCAAATAGGTAGGGCTCATCACGTCTCCCATGCGACTCCCAGTGTGGACGGAAATCGTCGGTTTGTTTTCCCATTAAAACAAAAAGATTTTTGAAGAGGAACGTCGATATTGCGTTTACTTTTCTGTAAGATTTGTGGTCTTTCCCGTCGATACCGGGAAATTTGAAGCAAGTTCCAAATTTTCAGTTTCTTCAATTTGAAGAACTTATTAAGCAGAAACTGCATTTGCTGTCGATTATGCCTCGAAGAACGCTACAGGGTCGGACTGACAGACAAAGAAGTAAAGAGACACAGTTTCTGCGTAGACGAAATGACAGGTATATTGATGGTACTGATAATTATAATATTATTGTTGTTTTGAAATACACATTAAAATATGCACCGGACATGACACCAAATAATTTTGAGAGCTGTAATTGAGAGTATATGATTTTAGAATGAATATTTTATAATGAATAACATTTCGTACCAGAGAATGCTTTACATGATACAACGGCATTCACGATGTGTTCTCAAAAGGGAAAATTTATTTTTCCGTCATTAAAGTAAAAATTTCTTTTCCAGCACACTACATCAAGGACCTGCTCCAAGTGATCGACAATTAACGATAAATCATAGAATTACTTCAGTAAATTCATAGGGTCGAATTTTGACTACAGGTGACAGTAGTCGTAATTAACAGCGAAAATAGTTATGGCTGAAGTGTACGATAACAGAAGCTAAGACGTTTTAGAAAATATGGGTCTGCCAAAGACCCATTTGAGTGACGTAAGGGCAGTGATATCTAAACGAGGCAAATGGAAAAAGGGAAGTAAACTGTATATTGTTTCAAACACAATCGCCGTAATTGTTATCAGTACATTTATCGCACTGTGAGACAAGATGGTCAGTGCCTTCATGAGAAAATGTTTGTGGCTGCCAACCAAGTCATGACGGTTCCCAGGTATGCACCCCTCCTCACACGAAGCAAATCGACGTCCACAACTCTTTCTTCAGGGTTAATAACATATGAAAATGGCATGCGGAGAGATCGATGCATATGTAAGAGCTTCGCAGCGAAACTACTGCACCATAGTCGAAGCGACACATACGCCAGATCCGGAAAAGTTATGATGAACTCTTTCCTTGGCTGTAACGGCCAGCTGTCCATTGACTCTCTGGAACACGGCACCGCAATTAGTGCACAGCACTCTACAGCGTGCGACGCTTGAATCCGGACAAATTTCAATTTGAATTCCCCGTCATATGGTGGCTCCGCCGGAGGTCGCGATTGGCGTTATTGGAAGCTATAAGCATCTAGTAAACAATCTGAACCTCATAATAGCAAAGATGTTCCGAAACAAGTGCGGAGTACAACCGAAGAGCGGCGATTATCGGAAGTCTTCGCGTGGGTATTCACCCACTGAAATAATTCGATTCTTCGGGTACCCGAGATCAAATGTTCTCGATATTGTGACTAAGCATAATGATTCCTATAAGTCTGGGGTTCACGTCCTAGGTATTGTGTCCAGTGCGGTTGACATCATATCGCCACATTTCTTTGAAGAGGACGAACTGTCACAAAAGAAGTTTTGACAAATGTCGTGAAGTCGTGGATGGTAACTGCGTTCTCGGGGAGACCATACGTCTTTAACAGGACGGTGCACCGGCTCATACGAGCCATTTAGTCCAAAACTGGCTCTAGGATAGCGGTCACATGTTGAGGTCAATGGAGTTCTGGCACTAGAAGAGACCGCATTTGAACCGCTTCGACTACCATGTTTGGAGAGAAGTCGAGAGAGTTACCAATAGGACAAGGCACCCTAATGTCGGATCTCTTTGCACTCCCATCGAAGCACCATTCGCGAGTATGGGCAGTGCTGTTTGAAGAGTGCGTGCCATAGCTTGAGGACGAGATTAGAAGCGGTCATTGCGGCTGAGGGGAGAAGTTACACCGAGTAATGTTGCTCTTGAAAGATACCACTACATATATGTCAAATGATTTTCGTTTGTATTTTGTTTCAATAAATTCGATTTTAACAAAAGTTACATTTGTCCCGATCTAAGCGCCGCAACTTGCACAGAAAATTCGCACAAATCGAAGCGCAGTTTCAGTGAAAACGCTCGGAAATGGAGATGTACGGCATCGCTCTATTGCAAAATAAATGGTCGACACTTGTTACCAAGATCGTTTTCGCTACATTGCAGACGTTTCGCTGGGAAGTCCTTACCCATCCTCCATTCAATTTTGATGTCTCCACGTGCGCTTTCCATATTTCGTGAGCCCTGAAGAAAAGACATTTGTGGTCACCGATTTGCTTCGGACGAAGAGGTGCACGTCTGAGTACAAACATGATTTGTAGGCAATCGCAAACTTTTTCCTCGAAGGCATTGGCCGTCTTGTCTCAAAGTAGGATAAATATATCAACTCTTATGGTGACTGCTTTTGAAATAATAAATAGCTTACTTACCTTTCTTTCCATCTGTCTAGTTTTCATCTGACTACCTCTTCTATTTGGGAATACACTACTAGTCATTAAAATTACTACACCACAAAAATGACGTGCTACATACGCGAAATGTAACCGATAGGAAGAAGATGCTCTGATATGCAAATGATTAGCTTTTCAGAACATTCACACAAGGTTGGTGCCGGGGGCTACACCTGCAACGAGCTGACATGAGGATAGTTTCCAACCGATTACTCAAACAGAAACAGCAGCTGACTGGCGTTGCCTGGTGAAACGTTGTTGTAATGCCACGTGTAAGAAGGAGAAATGCGTACCATCACGTTTCCGACTTTGATAAAGGTCTGTTTGTAGCCTATCGCGATTGTCGTTTATCGTATCGCGACACTGCTGCTCGCTTTGGTCGAGATCCAATGTCTGTTAGCAGGATATGGAATCGGAGGGGTTCAGGAGGGTAATACGGAACGCCGTGCTGGATCCCAACGGCCTCGTATCACTAGCATTCGAGATGACAGGCATCTTATCCGTATGGCTGTAACGGATCGTGCAGCCACGTCTCGATACCTGAGTCAACAGATGGGGACGTTTGCAAGACAACAACCATCTGCCGAACAGTTCGACTACGTTTGCAGCAGCATGGACTATCAGCTCGGAGACCATAGCTGCGGTTACCCTTGACGCTGCATAACAGACAGGAGCGCCTGCGATGGTGTACTCAACGACGAACCTCGTGCACGAATGGGAAAACGTCATTTTTTCGGATGAATCCAAGTTCTGTTTACAGCATCATGATGGTCGCATCCGTGTTTGGCGACATCGCGGCAAACGTACATTGGAAGCGTGTATTCGTCATCGCCATACTGGCGTATCACCCGGCGTGATGGTAGGGGGTGCCACTGGTTACACCTCTCGGTCACCTCTTGTTCTGATTGACGGCACTTTGATCAGTGGAAGTAACATTTCAGATGTGTTACGACTCGTAGCTCTACCCTTCATTCGATCCCCGCGAAACTCTTCATTTCAGCAGGATAATGCATGACCGCATGTTGCAGGTCCTGTACGGGCCTTTCTGGATACAGAAAATGTTTGACTGCTGCCCTGGCCAGCACACTGTCCAGATCGCTCACCAATTGAAAACGTCAGGTCAATGGTGGCCGAGCAACTGGCTCGTCACAATACGCCAGTCACTAATCTTGATGAACTGTGGTATCGTGTTGAAGCTGCATGGGCAGCTGTACCTTTACACGCCATCCAAGCTCTGTTTGACTCAATGCCCAGGCGTATCAAGGCCGTTATTACGGCCAGAGGTGGTTGTTCTGGGTACTGATTTCTCATGATCTATGCACACAAATTGCGTGAAAACGTAATCACATGTCAGTTGTAGTATAATATATTTGTCCAATGAATACCCATCTATCATCTGCATTTCTTTCTGGTGAAGCAATTTTAATGGCCACTCGTGTATGTGATAACGTAATCTGCTTTTCCGGATGCAGATTTGAATCGAACTGGAGATGGCTAGTATGTAAAGTCCCTTTGTAAGAACTACTGTCTTCCGAGAAACGAGCAGAATCCGTGTGGCGCTCCGGATGCGTGCCTTCCCCTCTTCAAGTCGTGCGGTTGGCAGGCCGGCACGCAGGGCCTTCGCCTGGCGTTCGTTTGCTGCCGCCGGGACACGGCCTCGCCGCACATCATCGTAAACGCCACGGCAGGCCGGATCCGCGGAATGAATGCCTCAGCGCCAGGCAGGCGCCACCAGATGCGCCATGAATAAACCCACCAGGAGCACCGCGCGCGCGCGCGCGCTTACCGACGCCAGACACGTCCCGCGGATAGCGGCTGGCGATGGCTGCCCGGTTTTACGACGCCATGCAGATCCAATTACATTCCCATCCCACAGAGGCGGCTGACAATGTCGAAGGCGAGGAAGCGGTCGTAAATTCCGACAAGCTCAGTCAATCTATACGTGGTGCAGGGGCTGCGCCTGTTCGTACAGCAGAGTGTGAAGAAAACAAGATTTGTTGTATCTTAATGCTCCTCAAGTGACATCAGAGCACTGAAAACGGAGGAGCCTGTTCCACGCTGCGAACCACGCCCATAAATAAAGAGTAAGGGAGAGTACTGTACGAGGACTGTTTTTTAAGTAGGTACCGTTTTGAAATTAAAAAAAGAAGTGCTAAGATATCGCAATAATTTCATAATTACATGAATGCCTGTACCTTAATCTACTTTTCTACATAATTTCCCTCAATATTGAAGCACTTGGCATAACGTTATACCAGTCTTTGAATACCCTCCTCATAGAAGTCTGCCGTCTGACTCGTTAACCACTGCATCACCGCTGTTTTGGCTTCGTCATCGTCTTGAAGACGCTGAACGGCCAGGTGTTTCTTCAAGTGCAGGAATACATGGTAATCACTGGACGCAAGATCGAGGCTGTACGGAGGATGATCTAGAGTTTCCCATCGAAAAGATGTGATGAGATCTTTCGTCTGATTCGCCACATGCGGACGGGCATTGTCTTGCAGCAAAACGATGCCCTTGCTCAAATTGCCACATCTTTTGTTCTGAATTGAACGGCGCAGATTGTGCAATGTCTTACAGTAAGCTGCTGCATTGATTGTCTCATTACGAGGCAGAAATTCCAAAAGCAATACTCCTTTTCTGTCCCAAAACACTGTGCACATGACTTTCTGGGCAGAAATTGTTTGCTTAAACTTCACTTTTCTGGGTGAATCTGAATGCCGCCATTCCATGGACTGTTGCTTTAATTCTGGTGTGACGTAGGCCACCCATGTTTCATCGCCAGTAACACTTTGGCTTATGAAACCATCACTGTCGTTGTGATAGCGCTCAGGGAAAGTCAATGCACTGTCTAAACGTTTGGTTTTGTGCACATCCGTCAACATTTTCGGTACCCAACGTGCGCACAATTTTCGGTAATCCAAGTGCTCGGTCACAATGCCATACAAAACACTACGAGAAACATTAGGAAAGTCATCCCGCAAGGAGGAAATCGTAGAGCGTCTGTTTTCTCTCACCTTATTGTCCATTTCCTGAACCAAATTCATTAACGACCGAAGGACGCCCACTCTGTTGTTCATCATGCACATTTGTGCGGCCATCTTTAAATGCTCTCACCCACTTTCTCACCATTCCATCACTCATAATCTTTTCTCCGTGAGCTGCATAGATCTCACGATGAATATCGATCGCTTTTAGGCCATAAGCACTAAGAAATCTTATAACAGCCCGTACTTAACAGGCGGCGGGACTTAACGATTATCGGAGGCATCTTGAACACTCAGTACAGGACGTAAACAAGGAGGAATCAGACTGTAATGGCGACAGTGCGTAGACAACAGATGTAGGTACCCAGTGCGTATGCGCAGAACGCCGACCGCAGCGCTGCGGCGGTAGTGTGGTAAAACGGTACTTACTTAAAAAACACGCCTCGTATCTCGGTACACTTTTTAAGACATCCACCTTTTGCCAGCCCTGTAATAGAAATTTAATTTATTCCCATGTTGTTGTTATGTTCTTCAGTCCGAAGACTTTTTTGATGCAGCTCCTCGCGCTACCCAGTACTGTGCAAGTATCTTCATCTTCGAATAACTACTGCCACTCGCATCCTTCTGAATCTGCTTATTGATTCATCTTTTGTTCTCCCTCTAAATTTTTGACTCCCAACACTACCCTCCACAACTAAATGGAAGATCTCTTGATGTTTCAGAACGTCTCCTATCAACCGATCCCCTCAGTTCTGTTCATTACCTCTTCATTAGTTATGTGCTCTACTAAATAAATCTCCAGAATTTTTCTGTAACACTTGGTTTCAAAATCTTTTATTCCTTCCTTTTCTGCAGTGTTAATTGTCTACGTTTCTCTTCCAAACATAGCTATACTCCATATAACTACTTTCAGGAAAGCCTTCCTAACGCTTAAATCTATATTCGCTGAAAACAAATTCCTTTTCTTCTGAAACACTTATCTTACCGTTGGGAGTCTATAAACATATCCACTCTGCTTCGGCTGTCGTCAGTTATTTTGCTGTCCTAATAATAAAACTCATCTCCTACCTCAAATGTCTCGTTTCCTTCTGTAATTTCTTCAGAAGAACCTGATTTGATTCAACAACATTCCGTTTTCTTTGTTTTTCCTTTTTTCATGTTCACTTTATGTCCTTCTTTCAAGATACTTTTCACTCCATTCCGCAGCAACTCTAAGTCTTTTGTTGCCTGTGATTCAATTACAAAGTCATCTGCAAAGCTTAGAAGTTTTTATTTCCCCTCCTTAAACTTTAATTCCTACATCGAATTTTTATTTTACTTCCTTTACTATTTGCTCAATTGTTTTGTACATGTTTTCCATCCTCTGGCTTCCTTTACAGTTTTTACCTTCTACAACTCCCTCGTGGAAATTATTCCCTGATATCTTAACAGATGTCCTATTATCCTGTCACTGCTTCTTGGTAGTGCTTTCCATATGTTCCTTTCTGAGTAGAGACTCCTCATTTCTTACCTTAGGTGATTTTGAACGTTCTTCTGTAGCACCACAATTCAAGAGAATCGATTCTCTTCTGTTCCGTTTCTGCCACAGTCCATGTGTCACTGCCATACAATACTGTGCTCGAAAAAGTACATTCTCAGTATTTTTTTCCCTTAAATTAACTTTGATAGTAGCAGAATTCTCTTGGCCAGAAATTGCCTTTCTACCAATTCTAGCCTGAGTCTTATATCCCCCTTGCTACGTCCGCTAAGGATTATTTCGCTGCCGAGATAGATGAATCCCTTAACTTCGTATGCCTTGAGATCCTTAAGATTCTCGCTGTTATCATTTCTGCTACTTCTCATTACATTCGTCTTTCTTCTATTTACTCTCAGTCCACATTCTGTACTCATTACACTGTTTCCTTTTATTTGCGTCGTTGGGTCTTCGATGTATAGACAGAATAGCAGTTGCGAAAGGCCTCGTCAGTGTCTTACGCCCTTTAAATCTGAGCTCTTTCTTCTTGGTTTGCAACGGAGGTGTCATACATTTTCTCCTTCAGTTTTTAAATGATGTCATTCATTTTTAAGTGCTGCAGTCTTTTTCTACAATTACAAAAACTATTCCAGAAATTCAGGCCTTTCTTAACCGGTCGCAGATTCGAATCCTGCCTCGGGCATGGATGTGTGTAATGTCCTTATGTTAGTTAGGCTTACGTAGTTCTAATTCTAGGGGACTAATGACCTCAGATGTTAAGTCCCTTAGTGCTTAGAGCCTTTCCTAATGTGTAAAGGTATTGCCAGGCCCATCTTGGTCACATACGAGCGAACAAATATTCTACTGAAGTTAAAAAGTTTTGTATATTTTATGTTATCATCTACCTGTTACGTTGTTACTCTACGACACGGCAAAAACCAATGAGTTAAATCAAATTAATTAGCTGTAGTATCAAAAAGCAGTTACAAGTTAAATGCATTCTGCAATAGGAGCTACTGAAATGAAAGAAAATTTCGGTTTTCGAGACGGGGAATGTGATGAATACATTAAAGGAACTCATGTCATTTGCATGTGTTATATGTTGCAGAGTATATGAACTTCCGTTTCATGGTAAAAGACTGTGCACGCCTGACGATATGTATCTTAAAAGTCCACATATTTTATAAATAGCTCTAAAAGTATATAACATTTTACATGCTCAAATATCTTTTGAATAGTTGTGGGGTACTCAGCCACGTACCGTCGTCTAAAAGGCGTCATGTTTCGGCATGCTGACTTCTAGCCATCTTCAGGGTTTCCTAATGACTTGGTGATATCTAGTGGGCAGGTCTAATCCCAAACAACAATGCTGCACTTCTATCGATTTATTATTACGATGATTGTATTGTGAGAAGCTGTAAAACATTGCTTATTACTTTGCTTAATGTATATTCATTACTTAGTTAACAGATACAACAAACGAAAGTTTGCAGCTACGATTGTCCTAAGATATTCACATATCTACTCCTCTAACTGCGCCAATGCACCAAGCAGATGTCTTCCATTCGACGGGAACAACTGAATATCTGCCGAAATATCACCCCTTTTAGACGACGCCACATTGCTGAAAACCCGAGAACTATTGAAGGTTTTCCTACACTAAGGATAAACTTAAAATCACATATCAAATACGTTTTTCATATCATATTACACTTAAAATGAGTGGGGCGTGAAATATTTACAAATGCTGCACAAAATACAATCTGATGATTAAAACAACAAAAACTGTTCATTAAGGCGGAAACTGCTAATGGCTGCCTCTGTAGCACAGTCCTTCATGTGGCTCTAAAATTGGTCACTAGACCAGCTACCGATCAAACATCACCATGTGCTCTTCCTTACTCACGTGTCTACATCGCAAAGGCAATGTGTTTACGTAAAGCTTACATATTTACAGGTGTATATCAAACTGAATTTTCCTTGATGGTTGTAACATTGTCGAAGCTCATTTTCTTTCCTCGCACACTGCCCCACAACTTTCTAGCGTAGTAAAGAATTATGGCCCTCTTAACAAGGCAACTGTTGATGCTGGAGTATAACATAAACCAATTAACTCTTGAATAAAAGGATGGGTACTACACTTCATAGCTAGAAAAGAATGAATGAAAATTTGGTTGCATTTCAGGTCCAAGACGGAACAGTAAAGATAAATCAATTTGTTATTATAATGATTGTATCGTGAGTCACTGTAAGATATTGCTTATTACTTTATGAAACGAGTGTGCAATACTCTGGGGGAAGATACTACCAACGAAAGTTCCTAGATGCTATTGTCCTTAGATATTCCCATTTGTGGACGCTATTAATGTAACTACGTATATTTGCAAAGACATGTAAATGATTTATATGCTAAGACATGTATACACATATAGCTAAGCGTCGTTAATTCATGCCGTCGCCCTTCCATAGAACCTAATATTCAGTCTGACTGGGGACGCTCTTGGAACACGCCCATTACCTCTCAAGATGCAGTTAACGATCAGTTCCTGTCGAACGGTTTGTGTAGCAGCCACGTTGCCTCCAAATGTTCTAGTTCGGACTGGGCCAACGGACGTTCGCCAAATTCCCCACCAGAAGCGACGTCTCTTTCAAGACGTACATATCCTTTAACCCTTTGATCCCTAGTGGTTTCCACTCAAACCTTAATTTCATTCATTTTGCTCTGCAGCACCCCCGCCTTCTCCATGAACCACTGATGTTACAAAAGCACTGATTCACAAATTTCGTAGAACTGGCGGTTCATGGTACTTCAAAACAAAATGAATGAAATTGTTGTTTGAGGCGGAAAGCACCGGTGCTCAATACCTGAATGCTTTTTTTCTCTCTTCTTTTTTTTCTTGTGTTGCACCAGATCGCTCACTGTGCTAATTGCTTCTAATTTATGGACTCGCGATTTTGTACAGTGGTCTGGTCCTATGGTTGCGCTGTTCGAAAAATTTCGTTTCTGCCGAGGGACTGGGTGAAGGGGAAAACTGCCGAGGGATCCAGCAACGCCTGTCGCTGTTTCTAGAAACGCAGCTCTGGAATGGGCCATCCTGACGCCTGCCGGGAACTGTTCGCGCCAAACCGGCGCCACCACTGCTAGCCCTGTACTCTCAAAGCACACACAATGATCGCGTTATCTCTCAGTCGTACTCATTTTCCGTACACTTTGTGAGCCATGAGATGAACTTTCTCATAGGTCCGTCACAAAGCCTACCGCCGCCTCTTTGCCCCTCCGTTTGAAGGCATTCTGGACCTCATTCGCAGTATAAAATACGTTTACAGCTATAAATCAGAAAGTGCCATATCAAGTCTGTTAGCAGAGTCTTTGATGATGTCCCATTTGTACGAATCCAAGTGTAGCTTTGTAGCGTTGGCCATGTGGGGACGTGCATTGTCGTCCAACAAGCAGACTCCCTTGGTTAACATTCCCCTTCGTTTGTTCTGTATAGGCCACCATAGTTTCACAGCACCGCGCATTATTAATTGCTCCCCCAGGAGCAAAAATGCAATGAGGAAAAGGTGACCACGATTTTTCCGATCAAAACAACGGTTTTGAATTTTTTCGCTGATGCCGAGGACGTGTGTAGCCTGTCCATCGACTGTCCGTTAGTTTCAGGGATATACTATTCAACTACCATCTTGTAGTAGCAATAGAGTCAAAGAATCGTTCAACTACCAGCTCGAAGCGCTCAATGAATTCCAGTGAAGATGCGATTCTGTTTTTTTTTTGGACTATTTGGGTATCATCTCACACACAGTTTACGAAAAGCAAGTGTTTCACTAACAGTTTCGTGCAGACGTAGCCTGGAGATTATTGAAAACATTGCATGTATCTCTCTCACACTTAATTCGGGGTAGCCATTAATCATCGCTTGGATATTGTTGACCAACTCAGAAGTCACGAATAAGCAACGCTCACTGCTATCTTCATCATGAGCGTTCGTTCTACCACCTTTAAAATCAAGACACCACCTGTACATATTAGTATGATTCATAACATCATTCCCATAAACAGTTTCGATTCCATTATAGCTCCGTTGGCAAGAAGAAACGATATTACGCTCCTTACCCAACAGCTGGATGGATTGCGAGAAGAGACTTTCATTTCAACACGGTACCGCAGCAACAATTTTCAGTCCACTGAGGAGAAAAAGGAACGGCTTCTATCGTCTACATCTTGTCGTTAAGCGCAGTGCTGAGAACGTTGTCGAAAAATATCCCTTTCATTGTCAGAGGCTTATTATCCCTATTTCCTGGACGTGCTTCGCAGTAATAACGCTGCCCCACTCTGTCGCATAACTGATTCCCACATGAAAAGCGCACATTATACCGACAACGTCACATGTACTGATTCTTAATGAAGCCTGGCACTCAAGAGCTATTAATTTTTCTGCAACTCCACGCTTCTGGTTTGGCTTTGATATCACCTCCGTTTAGTAAAACTATGTTGTTAGCCATCTTGTAATTTTAATCCACTTACTTCGAACCAGATTAAAATTATATAGTACAAAGTGATATACTGGTAATCCTGAAGTATATTAATTAAGAGATCTTATCCTAAACCCTCGCTTTCAAACATGCCGTTGCAAGCGAATAAAGCAATTCCAACTTCACTGTCAGTTCTGAAACGCATTCGGAAAGTCTTTGTTGTCATCTTTAAACCTCTGCTACTCCATTTGAATCTCCGTTATCTAACCTTCACAGTTTCAACTTGATTTTCATCATGACGAAGAAGAAGACGATTGCCGAGTAACTGTCATCTGGCTCTTAGTTAAAAATTCCTGGGTAACGTAAACTACATGCGGTCGTTTACCACCATGGAGTCTCCAGGTCCTCCACACACCATTTCGTGGATGGCCCCGCCTTACAACATGTTGATAAATCACTTTACTGAACGTCTATCAAGGAGAGACAGACTAGTTATGAACAGTCTCGTCAACATAAGTAAAAGGTCAACAAGGACTTGCCAAAGTCTTTTTGGCCGAAATGTAGAACGCTCTTCCATTTCGAAGACTTCTGCTTAGTCTCAGAGTATCAGTGATGAAATCAAATAGGTCGTCACAAACGAAAACCTTAGGAATAAAATTTGCAACCTCTTGAATCAGTCCTTTCCTGCGGACTTTCACTCGACGTTGCTTCTGATATGTGGAAATGGTCCTGACAAAATATCCGCTACAATTCGTTTCATGTTCAACTCAGATTACAGTCAAATGTACGATAACCTATTTTTAAGGTGTTTAAGGG
Organism: Schistocerca gregaria; assembly: GCF_023897955.1. Taxonomy (NCBI): domain Eukaryota; kingdom Metazoa; phylum Arthropoda; class Insecta; order Orthoptera; family Acrididae; genus Schistocerca; species Schistocerca gregaria. The sequence continues at coordinate 510,150,845 of NC_064925.1, read as the reverse complement.
CTCGTGGACGTACTGTACACGATGTTGCAGAATGGGATCGGGTATGTTATAAACATTTTATGATGTGATGTTAGTTAACGGCCGATCGGATAGTTTGTCATCAGCAATCGATATTCGACCTTATTTGAACTCCTTAAAGCAGTCGTAGGGCTGCGTCTGACCTAAAGCGATGTGTGCATTAGCTTGCTTCAATATTGGTGATTTTTCTAAGGTGATTTTCCCAAGTTTAAAACAAAACTTTTTTACAGACACGCCACGTTTTCAGATCCGCTGTCGCTAAACCGCAAACTCACGCAAACATGACAGAGGGAATATGCTCACAAAATACTGGTCTCGGAAAATATATCAGTTGTCAGCTTGAGTATCAGGTCTGCCTAACGCCAGATCAGTGACCATGGTGTATTTCTTTACTTTGCACATTTATTTAAAACAAACAAGCCGAAGATTATGGGAGATGAGTGTTGAATGTTAATTAGCAGCACTGCGTAATTAAGGAAGAGCTGTTGTATTACAGTGAGAGGAAAACAGTCAAAAGTCATGCAGAAGCTGATTCATGAATCAGAACATGGAGTACAAGACAGCACACTGGATGAGAAACAAACACAGCAGGAATTGTTCGTGGATGTTTCTTACTACACATTGTTACTGCTAAAATTCACAGTATAGATTTTCTCAGAAGTAGCTGTTGTCTTGTAGGTGAAGAGAAGACGATGCTCCTTTACACGTTACTCGAGTTACTTTTACTTTGTACAATATATTAACAGCACACGGAATCAAAACTTAGTTACCCACGGTACTATTGCGGTATTATCGTGTAACTCTACACTAGATAATGGTCTCAATTCGTTGAGTCCACTAGCTTCTTCGGTTAAGTCATGTCCAATCGAAACCAGTAAGTGAGAATTTTATGCTCTAGAGCAATAACTCTGCTTTCATTTTGAATGGTACCTGCCAACCATTATTCCAGACTATCCCAAACATTTTCTGCGGTATTTAGATCAAGTGAATTAGCGGACCAGTCGAGATGTGATAGGGTACATATGTGTACATCAAACCAGACTGTATGCAAGCAGGTGAATGAAATCCTGGCCAGGGTCGCGCTATAAATGGCTTCTGTGAATTCTGGATTTGCTATTTGATAAAATGGAGAACTCGGAGGTCTGCTCAGACGTTCCATACTTCATTACTTATTCAGTCTCGCCACCCAACTCTGTTGGGAAAATTTAATTATAACAGAGGAATTAATTCATTCACATCAACTGCAAAGATCCTATTGTTTTCATCAAATTATGAGCTGAAATCGAATTAAACATGTAACAATAGGTAAGGCCTTGACATAATCTCCCACTGAAAGACATGAAAATATGAGGCCTGCGAGAAGTTCTGTGCTTCCGAAATGCCACCACAATTATTCTGAAGAGGGGAGGGGGGGGGGGGGGCGACGCCGTTGGGAAAGAGTTATTACACTCTACGTGTCACTATTTTCATAAAAAATAATTTAAACACGGCATACGAAATACGACAAAAGTATGCCGTTGGCAGTATTTAATCAGTGACATCGTTTCAACAAACGACATGCTGGATACTAAGGGATATCGACAGGATAAGTCACATAAAATTAAAGGAACGACAATATAAATGCAGACACGCACACCAGGTAACACTAAAAGAACACAGATCAAATGAAGTTAGTCGTTCAACACGTAGGCGCTAACTAATGACAAAGTGACACGTGTCTGCCGGTGTAGTAATCTTCCAGAAAGTAAAATAGCTCAGAGTATCCTGAAACAAAGGAAAGCAGTGAGAAAATGAACAACGTGCATCAAAAGCGCAATAAAGTGGGACACTCGCAAACTATCCAAATATTTATGAACCAATTAATTAAACAGATATGCGTCACGATTAGTAAATAAAATGAACGGCAGTGGAAACGAGCAATCGATGAATAGGAAGTGCTGAGGGCCGAACTGATTCATCTGAGCACGTGGTCCACACGAACAAAGCAAGCATTCGAAGACAGAATTGATCACCACAAAAACAAACGAAAACACGCACAATCATGCTGAATATTTAATATCACGCGGCATCAGTACAGAAATTAAGGCCAGATAGCTCTGAAGCTCAGGAGGCAAAATCACAAAATTGCCAAGAAAATTGAAAAAAAAATCATTTAGAACAAGAGAAAAAATTCATTAACACAAGACTACAATCACATAAGCATTCACACTTGGGGGAAACGATTCTATTGAAACCTCGCCATTTCGTGGTGGAATGTCTTTCCATACCACAGTTCCACGCAGAACAAAAAACTTAATAAAATCTGTAAACAACACTATTGCATATTCTGCATATATTATGAAACATAAATCTGAAAGTTATGCTGTAAAAGGAAATCAGTTAAAATACGTCAGACAGCCTGACAACTTACAAAACTTCATCTTGGGTTGTCGGGTGATCTGCCAGATGTCAGCGTCGTACTTGCACGATATTTCGGTCACGTAGCTCGTAACCTTCATCAGGTGCGACCTGAGACTGCTCCTCGAGTGGACCTGCAGCCGTTGGTGGAGGGGGAAGGCCACAGGCATAAATACTGGACCAGGTCCACTCGAGAAGCAGTCTCAGGTCGCACCTGATGAAGGTTACGAGCTACGTGACCGAAATATCGTGCAAGTACGACGCTGATATCCGGCAGAACACCTGACAACCCAAGATGTCATTAGATCGAGAGAAAATCCTGAAGAGTTACAACTTACATAAAGTTGTTCTAAGCTGAAGTCCCAAATGCCAGGCTACAGTCCACACTCACCAATCGCCTAGAGCCTAGTGCTCAACTCCGTCCTCAGAACGACGAAAGCCGCGCGGGGTAGCCACGCGATATTGGGCGTCTTGTCAAGGTCCGCGCGGCTTCCTCCGTCGGAGCTTCGAGTTCTTCCTCGTGTATGGGTGTGTGGGTTGTCCATAGCGTACGTTAGTTGAAGTTAGATTAATTAGTGTATAAGCTTAGGGACCGATGATCTAAGCCGTCTGGTCCCATAAGATATGACCACAAATTTGCATATTTATTTAGAACGACCAAACTCTCGAGGTAATAGTAGTTGACCAGAGGGTCCCTTATGCCACAAACCTAATTGCGGTCGGATTACTTCTTAGAAGGCACAAACTTCTTTGCCTTGCCTGATCACATTAACCTGGCCACACTGTGACTATAGCGGTGAGCGTGGTGCTGCCCCACTAACAACGAAATAAAAAAGTAAAAAAAAAAAAAAATTCACTCACTCTTTCCCACAGAGGATAATGAAATAAAGGAAGGGAACAAGCACAAAATATATCAAATGTGACCTGAATTATGGTGGAACATAAATATGCATATGTAAATCCATTTAGAGGTATGCATCGTTCAGTTAATTTAGCATGAAATAAACTTGTCCAATTGCTCACTTTTATCGCCGCTTGTTGCAAAAAACGCACCGAGAATTCGAGGTGCGAAATTTAATGGAAATATTATGTAACAGAAGAGGGGCTGCGTGAAACACTTCTGAGACAAACGTTTCAAGACTTGAGAGCAATGCTGTTGCCATCTTGAAAGACTAGATGTCGACAGAATCTTCATCGTTAACACGCAGAAGAATGAACAGCACTTGGTTGCTGAGATTTTTGTAATAAATATGTTTAGGGTAACCAGGAAGTATGGGATAAAGGCACGGTTTATAAACATGGCAGAATCAAGTAACAGTTCTACACCCAATACAGCGACCAGAAGCGACCAATCTGCTCTTTAGAGGGTGACAAATACTCTGTCAGGTTAGCTTATGACTTCTCGCGAACAGGGATAACGAAAAGTGAGCAGCGGAAAAAAATCGCTGTTAGCATAGTCATATATCACAGGATAAGTCCCATAACTGGCACAAGAATTAAGGGCGTGTCATTGTTTTTACCACTGCTCTCCTTGCTACTGAGAAATAAAATCGTTGACGACAGCGGAGAAATACCACCGCGCGACTCTTTTTTTTTTCCCGACGCTTCGTATTTGTCGAACCGGTACAGGCGTTGCCTCCCCTGGAGGAGGGCGTCCATGGGAAAGACGAATGCTGCGTGTGGACAGACGCGCCCCGCTGACAAATGAAGGGATTACGCGAGTCGGGCGGGCGATTACCGGCGACATATTGGTGCGCGCCTCTGGCAGTTGGCAGACCTGCGACGGGGGGATTAGGCTCTTTGTGTGTGGGCTGCGGAGGCGACAGCGCTGACACAGCGCGGACAATTGCCACGCGGGCGGGCAGGCGTGCCAACATCACAGGCGCTGGCCCTTCGATTGCGTCGCTCCATCGCCGGCTGGAGCCCTTTGTCCATTAGACGCAACACGCTACAAACGGTGTTTCAGGCAGTTAGTGTGTATATGAACGTAACTGACATGCACGAAAGTAATCGTGCAGTTACATCTCACTGAAGGCTTGATTGCTCATTGTGACCCCATCAGACACTTCGTGTGGAAACGTTCCAAAAGCTATATAATGGCGATTTCCGCTTTGTACGTATCGTAAGCGGCTTATCTGGAGCTGTAAACGACTGTGACATTAAATGCTAATATCTCTGAGCAATGAACTGTATAGGAAGTAATACATGTGAGAGGCAATATGACGCCAGGTTCACCTCTGACAGCCATAGTGGATTTACTGTTGAATAACCTTAGTGAAAAGCGGTATGGTATTAACTACGATTTGGGATTTATTTTAATGAATTTTTTGCTAGTCGCCATCGTCAGCAGTTCCATTTGTTAGAGGGAAGATCCGTTTTCCACTGCACAATTGTGTTCGCCAGAGGAGGCAGTGAGCACTGGTTTTCAGCATATTTCACCTGATCGGAGATGAATACCAAAAATACCAAAGAAGAAAAAGTTAAGGTATTCTGCTCCTCACTCATTGCAGGGTATGGACCCTGTAGCTCATGAAGCTCATAGCAGAAATTCTAACCGTAGGGACGAAACAGACGGTACACGTAAATGTTGTTATTTGTTTTGTTCATGACGTAAACTAAAATCTTAGCTTTCTACAGGGATCTAGGGCTAAAGTAAAAATAGTGATTTCGTTAAAATCTCTTAGATCCAATAATGAGATTTATTTAAAAAAATACACTACGAATTTCATTCCACATAATTGTCCTCTTAGAACGTCTAATGACCTCGTCTTTAAGTTGACGTTAAACAACAATTTCCAATGCCTTTTGGCCAAACAGTTGGTTTGACTCAAGGACTGGTTGTTACACTTTTTTATTGAGCGATTGTACTTCTCTGCATTGTTTAGACCTGCATTATACATGCTGTTCATTATAATTGACGGCACTGAAATACCTCTAAAAGTACACATCGGGCCAAAAAAACGTTACAATTACAATTTATTTGTTTCGGAGGGGGACATCCAGTGATACCACACTCTATCCCCCACCCTATCCCGTGTGTGGGTGACGGGAGCAACTTCGAAATCTTTAGCGGCAATCCACGAATTTTATTGCGGATTACGAATCTGTGGAAAAATCTAGATACGTTTTGTCTGAAGAATTTTCTTCGTTTCACCAAAGGTGGCGCTGTATTCGGAAGAATAGCATTTTATACACAATTGTAATTTACGACATGCTGCTCAGTGGCCCTTGAATATGCAGTGGCGTGTGGGGTCCCACCTCCGTGCTCCGAGGGCCAGTATTTCATAACCTATAATTAGAAACCCGATTCGCTTCGCTGTTTTCCTCTGACATAACGAACAGGGGACTACTCGACGTGCAACTGTGGCATTGGCTCGAGGTGATCGCTACTCTACTTTTCGTTAGACTGAATGTTCAAACATAGTACCACCAACTTCATTACATTTAGTGACCCGCTTTTCAAGTGACTGTACACAGGACAGAAGCATACCTGCGGGAATGTCGGCACAGGCGTTTCTGATGCCGTCGACCATGTCTTCACGGGCTGTTGGCACTTGCTGGTACACCTTATCTTGTATAGATTCCCACAGAAGGAATTCCGACATCTTCTAATCCGAAACCTAGCAGGCCAATTAATGGGACCACCTCTGTTGATTCACCGACCAATCTAAACATAGTCTAACACCTCCCGCGCTTTAGTTGCGTAATGCGTTGGACAACCATAATGCAGAAACCATATATGTTGTAGACCATCCAAGTCAACATACTGCAGTAGTACCAGTAGTTTCTGTTCCAAAAAACGTTCGATAGTTGTGTCCATTCAAAGCACCGGCGAAAAATACAGACCAATGAGTTTGTCCGTAGGATGCCTCATCATACATTAACCGACGAAGAACATTGATGAACAGCTTTCCCTAACCAGTGGGGATTATCTACACTGCAGTAATGCATGTTATCCCAGCTAACTCTACTATGATTTGTGAATGTAGATTCATCGGAAAATAGTACCTCGGCAAAGAACGTGGGGGTCTTTTGCATTTGTTGACTTGCCCATTCACAAAGCACTACCCGGTTATGGAAATCGGCGTCATGAAGCCCTTTACGCAGTAACACGTCGTACGGATGATACTTACGACGATGCAGTATTGTGACAATACTACCGGTGGACATGCCGGAATCATGTGTTCCCGGCCCCTGTGGCCGAGTGGTTCTAGGCGCTGCTGCAACGGTAGCAGGTTCGAATCCTGCCTCAAGCACGGATGTATGTGCCGTCCTTAGGCTAGTTAGGTTTAAGTAGTTCTCAGTCTAGGGGACTGATGACCTCAGATGTAAAGCCCCACAGTGCTTAGAGCCATTTGAACCAATGCTGTGTAACTGCCGGGTGCTTACCCGCGGGTTATGGTGCACTGCCTTCTAGTACAACTATACCATTAACTTTTCTTGTAAGACATTTGCTTCGCTTCCTTTTGCCGATTCGAGCGCTGCCATCAGACATAAATGCGTTCACAACTTCGTAAAAGAATGAACGAGAGTGGGCTTTCTCTGGAGAACGCTCGACATTCAAGGCAACGGTAGTTTCAATATTTATCCTACATTTTCCGTAAATCGGGATCATTTCAGCATTTTCTTCTGTGGATGCAAAATTCATCGTCCACATTCACGACGTTTTTCGAAATGGCAGGTAGGTGTGCAAGCAATAAACAATGTGCAATATGGTAATGTTTACAGCTGTTATATGTTCTACTTCCGCACGGTATGCGAGATCTGGTCACAGAGTACTGCCTGTTATGATATGTTGTTGTTATTTACATTGCCACGGTGGGGCGTCTAGTACCCCCATGTCGATATGTCGGAGAAATACAACGTTGCGAACGGGCTTTCCAGTTGGAAGTTACGAAATACTGGCCTGTCATACCCTCGCGGCACGGAGGTGGGGTCTCACTTAGTTATTCAAGGGCCATTGAACAGCATGTCTGTCACAAAATAAAGAAAATGTTTCAGAGAAAGCCTATGTAGATTTTGCAGCAGGAATCGTAATCTGCAGTAGACAACGGGGCTTCCCATTGAAGATTACAAATTTGCCACCCTACTTTAACAGGGTGACACGTTTAAATAGGTGCAGAAATAATTATTACGAAAGTCGTACGGAGAATATGTGGGAGAAATCCCTCTGCGCTGTACTGTAAATGAAGCCAAATTTGAAAATCACCATTTTTCCTCCATGTTTTATATCAGATATAAAATTAAAAGAAACATGTGCAAAAATTGTCTCGGATTTCCAGTCTCATCAAGTGGTTTATAACCCACGAGCTTGCCGAGTAGGCCTCGGCCATGGTGAAGTTATGACTGTTGCTCTCTCCAGTACCATACACTATGAGATCTAAAATATCCGGACACGTGGCTGAAAAGTTTGGGGCACCCTCCACCGATAATGAAGGAATTCATATGGTGCTGGCCCAGCCTTAGCCTTGATGACAGCTTCCACTGTCGCAGGCATATGTTCAGTCAGGTGCTGGAAGCTTTCTTGAGGAGTGGCAGCCCATTCTTCACGGAGTGCTCCTCTGCGGAGAGCTATCGATGTCGGTCGGTGAGCCCTGCACGAAATCGGCTTCCCAAGACATCCCAAAGGTGTTCTATAGGATTCATGTCAGACCTCTGTGCAGGCCAGTTTATTACAGGGATGTTATTGTCATGTAACCATTCCGCCACAGGCCGTACGGTATGAACAGGTGCTCGATCATGTTGAGAGATGCAGTCGCCATCCCGGAATTGCTCTTTAACGATGGGAAGCAAGAAGATGCTTCAAACATCAAAGTAGGCTTGTACTGTGATAATACCACGCAAAACATCAAGCGGTGCAAGCCCTGTCCGTGTAAATCAGACCACACTATAACACCACCACCTCCGAATTTTACTGTTTGCAGTGTAAATGCTGGCAGATGACGTTTGCCGGGCATTCGCCATACCCACACCCTGCCATCGGATCTCCACATTGTGTAGCGTGTTTCGTCACTCCACACAACGATTTTCCACTGTTTAATCTTCCAGTGTCTACGCTCTTTACGCCAAGCGAGACGTCGTTTGGCATTTAGCGGCGTGATTTGTGGCTTATGGGCAGCCGCTCGACCATCTTATCCAAGTTTGCTCACCTCCCGTCTAACTACGATAGTACCTGCAGTGGATCCTAATGCAGTTTGGAATTACTGTGTGATTGTCTGGATAGATGTCTGACTATTACACATTACGACCCTTTTCAACTGTCGGCGGTCTCTGTCAGTCAACAGACGAGGTCGGCCTCTACACACTTGTGCTGTACGATTCCCTTTACGTTTTCATTTCACTATCACATCAGAAACAGTGGACCTAGGGATATTTAGGAATTTGGAAATCTCGCGTAAAGACGTATGACACAAATCACATCTAATCACCTGACCATGTTCGAATTCCTTCAGTTCCGCGAAGCGCCCCATTGTGCTCTCTCACGATATCTAATGACTACTCAGGTCACTGATATCGAGTACCTGGCAGTAGGTGGCAACAAAATCCACCTACTATGAGAAACATGTTTTTCGGGGTGTCCGGGGAACTTTTGATCATTTAGTGTATATGGTACTGTTTTCGTTCCGGGCTTGCCGCGCCCGCTTCAACCTCAAGATGGCCGGATTGCAAGCTGTGCCTAGCTGCAGTCCGCCGACTGAACTGAGGATGCTGCCCATGACCTCCACTTATAGCCAACCTGTTCATGAAGTACTCTGAGACGTCGTTCTGGACAAAGCTTCTGGAAAGCCTAGTCGGTTTTATCGCTACGTCGATGACATACTCGTTGTCAGGGCTCATGGACGTGAAAAGCTGGGAGAAAACTTGATCCACATCAGCAGTATCCGTGACAACAAGCTCACGATGGAGGTAGAGGTGGATGGTGCTTTGCCGTTTTTTGACGTCTTCCTAAGTCGTAGGATGTCTCAGCCCACAGTGTTTACCGGAAACCCACCAACACGAACCAATATCTGCGTGCTACCAGTTACTACCGCCCTTCGCAGAAACATTCCGTTCTGCGGACGATGGTACATCTAGCGGAAGCCGTTACAGACGCTGAGCCACTTACCATAAGTATTCAACGAAAACGGCTGCAACAACCGCCAGTTTTCGCAAGAAAAGTTGCCGCAGAAACGTAAACAGGAGGCCTCCGAGGAATACACGAAAAAGCTTGCGTCTTTGCCGTTCCGTATCCAGATAACAGGAAATATTAGTCAGCCGCTGTGGAGGCATGAAAAACTTACAATCTTCAGGTCTCCAGCAAAAATTCGATGTCTGTGAAAGACGGTGTAATCCTCAGAACGCCAGGAGTATATAAAATACCGTGTGAGTGTAGATAGTTTTAGACTGGACAGAATGGGCGTGCTGCTGAAAAGCGCCGAGTAGAACACGAGAGGTTGCAGTTGTTTCAAAGAAAATGTCTTTTTTCATGCTGCACATCGAATTTTTTTTAATTTTTTTATGCACCCAGACGCGTTTCACCTTTTTTACAAGGCATCTTCAGTGGGTGTCCTGAAATATTAGATGATTTGCCCATTTCTACACATAGGTTGTGGTTTCATATCTAGGTTATAGATTTAAAATCAGTTCCTTAACGTTTTTTATGAAATGGAAAGGTACTTACAGATGAATTCAAATTCATCGCATCCAACCAAACTCCTTTTTCTTATCTGGAAACCAGGTGGACATCTTACAGTTCACTTTCAGTTCAGTTCACTGTAACTGCCATCTTTTTAACACAGAGTTTCATATGTTTTTCTAAGTGTCACTAACAATCTCAGTTTTCTGCATTCAACTGTTTCGTGAATATATATATATATATATATATATATATATATATATATATATATATATATATATATATGTGTGTGTGTGTGTGTGTGTGTGTGTGTGTGTGTGTGTGTGTGTGTGTGTGTTTTAGAGAGGGAGAGAGATTCCATTTTTAAATTATAATAATATTTATTATTATATTTCCTGTATATACTTATGACAGGAATCTGATATGTAATCATCTGTTGGGATTTATGTCTATTATATCATCAATCAGTGTAAACAGTGAGTTATTAGTCATATTTACATTTAAAAAGAGAAAAAAGAAGTCTCTCTCCCTCTCTAATACACACACACATACACACTCACTCTCTCTCTCTCTCTCTCTCTCTCTCTCACACACACACACACACACACACACACACATATTCACAAAACATTTGAATGCAGAAAACTGAGAATGTTAATAACAGTCACAAAAACAAATGAAACTCTGCATCAAAAGGATGGCAGTGTGAACTGTCAGATGTTAACCTGATTGGCCCATGAGATAAAGCAGTTTGCTTGTGTGCGATGAATCAGAAGTTACCTATAAGTACCTTCCCATTTCGTAAAAAACGTCAAGGAACTGAATTTAAATCTGTAAAAAATGGTCCAAATGGCTCTGAGCACTATGGGACTCAACTGCTGTGGTCATCAGTCCCCTAGAACCTAGAACTACTTAAACCTAACTAACCTAAGGACAACACACACATCCATGCCCGAGGCAGGATTCGAACCTGCGACCGTAGCAGTCGCGCGGTTCCGGACTGCGCGCCTAGAACCGCGAGACCACCGCGGCCGGCTTAAATCTATAACCTAGATATGAAACCATAACCTATGTATAAAAATAGACAAGTCATCTAATATTTCAGAACATCCACTGACGATGCCTTGTAAAAAAGGCGAAACGCGTTTGGATGCATAACTAAAAGTAAAAATGTCGATGTGGTGCAAGCAAAAAAGTCATTTTCTTTGAAGCAACTGAAATTTATGTACAGCTGTTGCGAAAGTGGCCACTATAAGAAACGTGTTAACACGAGAGATGTTTTCGCCTACGGTTTCGCGAGACATCAGCTCTAGCGGAATATGCTCTACAAGACGGACTCAGTATCACATTCGTCGATACATCTATTATTACACACCCTAATCTTATTTTCAATAGCGTCATAAAAGAATCGATCGACATAAACATTTTTGACAACACCCCCAATAGACGGTGGTCTGCAGCTAGACATGACTTGAGACCTGGCCATCGGATGGTTGGAGCAGGTACGGCATGCCTGCAACGAAAATATTACTATATACGGTGCTGGGACGAACAACGATGACGTCACTGAAGGCAGTGCAGCTGTACAAGGAGGGCAGTAGGAACCATTCGGCAGTCACCACTTGACAACGGACGAGGAGCTCTCAGACGAAAGCTCGCGGGTTTCAAACCTCATGAAGCGGCTGGAAGCCCGACAGCATTTTCTCAATAAATTTGGCCGCCAAAATATTCATTCGTATAAAACTGTGAAGCTATTTACAAGTACCCGTAACTGTCAAGATATATGAGTTACTTACTATCCATGTAATATCGTCTTCGCAAAGGAATTAGTCAGCCGATGTCTTCTTCCTTTCCCGGCTGGAAGTCGGTTGCCTCCGCTGCTTGGCGCCCCGACAGGATAAACGCAAGGCACGCCCTCCAGCCATTACTCCGGGCGACAGCTCCAATTTCCAGCATAACGCCCTCTGTTACGACTGGGTCGTCGCCTAAGCGGACTGTAAAACGGTTAATAGCGCCCCTGCCTGCACCCACTCATCAGGATGCCGCTCGGAGCGGTCGCCGTAAGGAGGCCGCCGAAGGTGCCATCTACTTGCGACTTGCGGAATCACGGACAGTGGTTCACTGGAGACTTTTCATTCCTTCAGCACGACAGATTGTTTGAGGTTACTTTGTTGCTCACATTTAGACCTTTCTAGTGTACTATACTTCATTATAATATTCGGTAGTATATCTGAATTTCATATCTGGGTTGGATAATGTGGCTGATATACTTAATTATTTTATTGATGCAGTGCCAATTTTAGGTTCCATGCGTTCCTTGTGTGTAGCTATAAATCAGTATAAAAAGCATTTCTACTACCGAAAAGATTCGTGTCTTTTCGGTAGTAGAAATGCTTTTTATACTTATTTACAGCAACACACAAGGAACGCATGGAGCCTAAAACTAGCACTGCATCAAAACAAAAAAATAAGTATATCATCCACATTATCCACCCCAGATATCAAACACAGATAAATGTCAGTACTATCGTAAAATACACTGAGCACACCCGGGGAAAATGTGTATATGGTTCAAATGGCTCTGAGCACCATGGGACTGAACTTCTGAGGTCATCAGTCCCCTAGAGCTTAGAACTACTTGAACCTAACTAACGTAAGGACATCACACTAATCCATGCCCGAGGCAGGATTCGAACCTGCGACAGTAGCGGTTGCGTGGTTCCAGACTGAAGCGCCTAGAAACGCTCGGTCACATCGGTTGGCTGTGGTGTACATGTTCTGAACGAATACTCACTAAGTACAGCAACAAGAACTCGATACTTAGCGGCAGCGTGCATAAAACACACGTACCTGATTTTCCTGCTGTTGTTGCTCTTCTCTCCTAGCGCTAACTGTTTCGAAGTTTCCTGTAATAATCATTATCTAACAGGGCGCGTGGATACGCACACAAACAATGCCAGCATAGTCTGGCGGAATTCAACATATTCTATTAAACATAGATACATAGTGTTGGGCTGCCCTGTTCACAATCAACATTGTTGCACAATCGACGTGGTCGGTATTTGCATAACAACTTCGTACTCCGCTGTGACGTACTAAATGTATTGTTGAAGCGATATTATTCAAGTGCTTGCAACACAGAACACATACAAACATCACTGTATAAAGTGTGCCTTATAAGTAGGTGAAAACCACAGTTCCAGTCAGTACTGAACAGTTTCTTCATTCATCTCACGAGAATGCGCGTGAGCGAATCGTTACGCGTATGTTTCAAAAGGTCGTGTTTCATATCCGAAACGGGAAAGTACCTCCGCTCATGATATTCAAACAATCCATACGTGTTACTTTCACTTGGAACTTGTAATTAGAGACAAACCAGTTCACACTTACCTTCATGTAACCGTTCCAATGCGCCTCATTACTTACCTCCCGACACGACACACGAGAGCGAAAATCGTCACCTCTTAGAGAAACATTAATACTGGACCGTTAACGCTAGTATGACATGTACAACTAGCGTGACAAACATTTTAAATTACATCACAATAACATCAGATGTGTGTTGCACTGCACCAACATTGCACGAGGCCCCACATCCCACGGACCGAGCGAGGCGGCGCAGTGGATAGCACACTGAACTCGTATTCGATTGGCCGACGGTTCAAACCCATGTAAGGCCATCCTGATTTAGGTTTTCCTTGATTTCTCTAAACAGTTTCCGGAAAATGCCGGGATGGTTCCTTCGAAAGGGCACGGCCGACCTCCTCCCCATCTTTCCCTAATCCGATGGGACCGATGACCTCGCTGTTTAGTCCCCTCCCCCGAATCAACCAACAACATCCCACGGTAACCACGCAACAACTACTCTTGCGCTCTGCAGTCCCCAGAGAGGTGAGTATCGATAGCGATACAACAGTACCCTTACCAGTTCCTCCATCATTGTAGGAGCAAAAGTAACATGCAAAGGAATGGAACACAAAATTGAAAATCTGTTAGATCACTTTGGCCTTAGAAATGGTAAAGGAACCAGAGAGACATTTTTGATGTTAAACTTACAAGCAAGCCTTAAGAATAATCAAGAAACTTTCATATTAAGAATAACCACGAAACTTTCATAGCAATTTGTCAGCTTAGAAACATAGGGTTCTGCAGCGTAAAATGGCGCATAATGTGTGTAATCTATATGAAAAGACTTGTAATGTACAATATACACAAGAAGCAGGAGGGGATAATAAGTATAAGTTCGTGAGAAGGACCCGAACTAAGTCAGTGGCACACAACTGACCTACCGTTCAACATGCACATCAAAGAGTGAAAAAGGAAATGAAAGAAAGGAATGAGATTAAAGTTCATTGCGAAACGGTATGATAACGAGATACACTGGTAAGACATATCCTCAGTGATAGTGGGGATACACGGGACATACTGTTGGTTGAGAATATACTAAATAGAGGCTATTGATGAGAAAATGGGGCGTAGCACCACTTAACATAAACAATAAATCGCCTGTTGACTTCTGTCTAGGCTCCTTCCGTCAACGTTTGTTTGGTAATTTTTCTGACGTTTCACCGGTACGAGGGGGTGGCACTGTCAATGCTTCACACTCTATTCAGAATGAGATTTCCTACCTGCAACGGAGTGTGCCGTGATGTGAGACTTCCTGGCAGATTAAAACTGTGTACCGGAATCAGACAGGAGAGCTTCTGTGAAATTTGAAAGGTAAGAGACGACGTACTAGCAGAAGTAAAAGTGTGAGGACAGGTCGTGAGTCTGTAAGGTGTCAGGCAAATCCAACACCTTCAATGAAAACCCTGCCATGATAAGCAAATCCAGTAGTATGTCACATAGCTCCGAATAAATCGTGACATTAAATTAACCGAAGTAATACGAGTAACGAGAAAGCAAATGGAATACCACAGACTAACAGAAGAATGCCTAAATGCATGTCATACATTCCCACCGCGATGCAGATGCAGTTCCGAGGGGAGAAACGAGAACAGAAGCCGAGAACAGAAACGTGTTAAGTTAGAAGCCCCTACGATAAGGGATGAACACCCACGTCTCCAGCTAACCGTTATGGCCACCCCCCAGCCCATGTTAAAAGCTAAAACCCTCCAGAAGAACAGTATAGATCTTACGATAACACAAAAAGGGCCACTACCACCCGCAAGTTTTAGCGTGAGACTTTTTCGCGTCCCTGTTACGTTAGGACCACCCCCAGCCCATGTTAAAAGATAGAGCCCTCCAGAAGAACAGTATAGATCTTACGATAACGCTAAAAGGACCACACCAGCTGCACGTTTTAGCGTGAGACTTTTTCGCGTCTCTGTTACGTTGCAAACTTTAAAAAAATTGCCCCACCAGGAAAGGTATAACGTTTCCCATTGGATAGACAGAATTTTTGTGGGTGGAGCTTAAGGTTAACATTGAGACCTTGATTGGTCAAATGAAAACACAGCCAGATAGTTTTTTTTAAACCAACCTCGGTAAAATGTAGTAAGGAGAAGTTAGGAGACTTGCTTCCGAGACAGCGAGGTGAGTGGAGCTGTGCTGCTCGTCGCCCCCTGACGAACACCGACAACGTAATGGACGCACGCGATGTCGCATAACAGCGCATAAAGCTTCACTCAGAACTGCAGGAGACTCATCTGTTGCACTCCCTTTTTGCGAAATACTAGTGTCGATCGTCAATTAAAGCTCATGGTGTTCACATTTGCCACTTGAAGTAAAAATCTTAAACGCGATTATTTTTCTGTTATATAGTTATTGAGAAGCCACATAAGCCACTGTAATTTACGACAAGTTAGGCATGTAATTAAAGATAGTTGAGGGTCACTGTAGACCATTTTGATAGTTCTCTCTCTTGTGAAACTTAATTTAAACCTAGATTATAGATGTGATATGGCATAGGTCATCCTTCGATCCATTGTAGAACTTGGAAACCCACTCAGGGAATATTCGTTCACATTTTTGTTGAACGCAGTTGGTTTTTACCATCCTGTATTAAAACATTTCCTTTTATCAATAGTGCAATTTATAAACAATGTTTTGTGAGAAGAATAAAATTTCCAATAGTAAACTTAACTGCTTTCGCGACGTTATTTTACCAGCTAACTAAAAATAGGAAAGCCTTGTACCCCTTCCACTAAATTTAGTTAGTATTGAGATTCTTTTACAGGGAGTGCAGTGGAGCTGACGCTAAAATCATTAAGTATTTGGTTATATCATCGATAGTCTCACTGACGTCTTCTGAATTCTACATGTCATGTTTGGTGTGGCGTTTCCTTACCAGCAACAGGTCCCAGGTTCAAACTAATCAATTCCCTAAAAAAAAAAACACGCTCAGAGCGTCGTTGCGCGAAAGTGGTAGGGAGAGACGATATAGAACAAACAGACACTACGGAGAATGTTAGAAGTCGTGCTTGGGTATATCAGATGGTAGAACACTTCCCCGCGAAAGGCAAAGGTCCCGAGTTCGAGTCTCGTTCTGGCACACATCTTAAATCTGCCAGGGAGCTTCAGCCTCTATTGCTTGTGGTGGACGGGAGTAGAGCTCGCTGCCGCAGATTATACATGCCTTGCCCACCAGCGTCCAAGGGCTTTCCCGTGATCATTACCACTGCTGTTCTCTTCTTGCTACCTGCAACAATCGTTTGATGCAACACGGGAATACAGGATCTGCTTACCTTGAGCCTTTCTTTTTCCTTGTTGAAGTTATTGTCATGTTCGTATATTTTTATAATTTCTGTGGACAAGTGGCTATGATAGCTCTTCTCTACAGCAAGAGCTTCCGTGTTGGTATATTTTAGTCTACTATTTGATCGGTCTCACACAACGCGTGCTACGTCACAGCCGATTTTTCCACCTACTGCTACCTGCTATTCCGCTTATGTTCGGTAATTCTGGTGTTGACTGATCATACAATCACTCCCGCAGAGTTTTCTACGTCTACATGGTATGCTGTACATTCCAGACACTGCAAGGAAAATTGAGTTTAACGTCCCGTCGACATCGAGGTCATTAGACTCTATCCTTTTCCAATCGGAGACACTCTTTGATCGTCGTTGTTGGTTTAAAAATTGCATCCGCGCTTTGTTTAGATCGTATACGACCAAATCTGTTGGTCACTCTGGGAATGTGTGGCACAAAGGCCGTACTCGATGTTTCTTTCTGCGATGCGTCGCTGCACTGAGTGTTTTACTCTGTGACACTTCTTATGTAACTCATGGAGTACCCATTGCTTCTCAGAACGCTTTCTGGTTGTTGCATCTCGTGTCTGAGGTGCTGCGGCTCACAAATTCGTCTTGATTTCCAGTAGGCGATTTGTCAACAAGTGGCCACGGGAGCCTTAACAATTTTGCAAATAAGCAATAAACTTAACATGAAAACTGGGGCCATGTTGTAGCCGAAGTGAAAGATTTCTATTAACTTAGACGCAAAATAACTCCTGACTAATGAAGAAAGTAGGATGTAAGAAGCAGATTAGAAAAGGGAAAAAAGATATTCCTCACAAAAACCATCATCAAGTATTAAAAGTAGGCCTTGACTGAAGTAACAAATCACTATGTCAGGAGACACCCTCTAAGAACAAATGGTAACATAACAACAAAGAAGGAAATTGAATTCAGGCAGACTGAAAAAAATCGAAAACTCAGGCCTGTGCTGTAATCTAAGCCGGTACACATCCTGGTGATGGATGAAAAAATGTCACTGTCATTATTTTGACGGAAATAGGCGAAGAAGAGGTGGTGGTGTGAAGTTTGTGCTCTCTAGTGTATGCGCCAATGTCCTGGATTAAATTCCATTCCCCTCCCCAATGTCTCATGAAGTAAGAGCATACGAAAATTCACGGTGATCCGTACGTCGCAAGGGTACGTTTATTTCCGCGGCCCTCTAGTGCTACTCGAGAGTGGCAAACTATGAGCGGGCACCTGGCTTCTTCCTCTCCCTTCTCTCATCATTATCATCATCATCATCAGACGACATGGGTATAGCCAGCGCCTGTGGCCGAGCGGTTGTAGGCGCTTCAGTTCGGAATCGCGCTGCTGCTACGGTGGCAGGTTCGAATCCTGCCTTGGGCATGGATGTGTGTGATATCCTTAGGTTAGTTAGGCTTCAGTAGTTCTCTGTCTAGGGGACTTATGACCTAGGATGTTAAGTCCCATAGTGCTTAGAGCCATTTGAACCATATGACCGACATGGGTATAACACTACAGGAGACTAATACGTATACGACACAACTTCCACATATCCGCCGGGAAACGGGGTACGCGGAGGAAGAACGTCCTTTCGCTAGGTGCATGAACTCACTTCCCGCTAAAAATATCATACAATGTACACACTTTTTAAAGAACTATTATGCCACAGAGAGTTTGTTTCGCTCTAAACATATTGTTCTTCGTGGTTTTTACGATTCCGTATTCAATACGTAAAAACCTAGCCTTATACACTGAAGAGCCAAAGAAGCCGAGCATGCGGAAGTGCCGCAACACGACGTGGCTTCGACTCAACAAGTGTCTGAAATAATGCCAGAGGAACGGACACCTTGTACCGAGCAGGGCTATCCATAAATCCGTAAGAGTACGAAGGAGTGGCGCAGCACGTTGCAAGGCATCTCAGATATGCTCAATAACGTTCATGTCTGCGAAGTCTGGCCGCCAGCGGAAGCCTTTAATTACAGAAGAGTGTTTATGGAGCCACTCTGTAGCAATTCTGGACGTGTGGGGTGTTGCATTGACCTGCTGGAATTCACCAAGTCCGTCGGAGTGCACAACGGACGTGATCAGAGAGGAGGTTTCCGTACGTGTCACCTGTCACCTGTCAGAGTCGTATCTAGACGTATCAGGGCTACAATATCACTCCAACTGCACACGCCCCACACTATTACAGAGCCTCCACCAGCTTGAACAGTCCCCTGCTGATATGCAGGGTCCATGGATCAATGAGGTTGTCTCCATAACCGCACCTGATGATACAATTTGAAGCTAGACTCGTCCGACCAGGCATCATGTTCCCAGTTATTAATAGTCCAATGTCGGACTGCGACCAGGCGAGACATTAAGCTTTGTGTCGTGCAGTCAGAAAGGGTACATGAGTGGGCCTTCGGCTCCGAAAGCTCATCTTGATAATGTTTCGTTGAATGGTTTGCACGCCTACACTTCTTGACGGCCCGACATCAGCAGTTTGAAGAAGAGTTGCACTTTTGTCACGTTTAACGATTCTCTTCAATCGCCGTTGGTCCCATTCGTGCAGCATCTCTTTCCGGCCGCAGCTATGTCGGGTATCTGATGTTTCACTGGATTCACGATACAGGAATGGTTGAACGGGAAAATCCTCACTTTATCACTACCTCGGAGAATCTGTGTCCCATCGCTCGTTCGCCGACTGCAGCATCACGTTCACTCTCACCTAAATCTTGATATCCCTGCCTACATATCTCTATGTTTTGAAGACGCATGCCTATGTCAGTTTCTTTGGCGCTTCATTGTAGGATCACTTCATTGTCCTCCTCTCTGTCCGACTGCTAAAAACACCTTTCCTCAGGGATGGATAGACATATCAATTTCAAATGTATGTCATATATAAATGTCTACGTTGCCTTGACAGTGTAAAAAATTGAAGCTCCTAAGTCAATGCTATGAAAAGATACGGCCACTTATGTCACATACTTTTATACTCGCAAACTCACTTATCAAAAACTAAAAGGTACGTCCTGTGGACCAAGGATCGTGAAATTTGGTAAGTAGCAAGGTTTCGCACTATAACTAAAGGAAAAAATCCAAAAATAGTTAATTTGTAATTACATCCCACACACAATTTTTTTTGTTCAAATGTTATCTGTGTGTATGTTCGTCAGTCTGTTAAGACCATTTCCTCTCAGGAACAGGTAAACGTATCAAATTAAAATTTACGTCGCTCAAATGGTTCAAATGGCTCTGGGCACTAAGGGGCTTAACATCTGTGGTCATCAGTCCCCTAGAAGTTACAACTACCTAAACCTAACTACCCTAAGGACATCACACACATCCCTGCTCGAGGCAGGATTCGAACCTGCGATCGTAGCGGTCACGCGGTTCCAACCTGAAGCGCCTAGAAGCGCACGGCCACACCGGCCGGCTTACGTCGCTCACTAAGGTCTCCCTTGGTGGTGCAATAAATGTAAGCATCTAAGTCAATGCAATCAATCGATATGGCCATAGACGTCACAAATTCTGATACACGCAAACTCACTCATGGAAACCTATACGGTATTTCCCGTTGACCTAGAATTACGAAATGTTGTCGAGTTTAGGCATCACAGAACAGGTAAAGGAAAAATCCTATAATTGTTAATTTGTAATTATATCACGCTAAAAAGATACTTTTTGTCATTCGTTATCCGACTGTCATTCTGTTAAGACCACTTTTTCTCAGAGATGGATAAGCGTATATCTTACCTGTATCGATATCGGTAACAGACAAAATATTTTGGATTTCTGGGATGGATTAACTATTTGTATATGTAGTTAAGCTTGTACGGAAGCCTCGGTTACGAGTTCTACTCACACTAATCCAGATTTTTTAGTTATGTGTTCTAACATTTTAATCTGAATATTTTGCTGCGATTAACTCGAATCCATGCGCATAAGGTCTTCAAATTAAATATGAATGTTATTTTTTGTGAACTTGGCTGTTGACGATAAACGGTTATCGACAGTAACGTAATTTAGATATTAATCGTATCAGATAATATTAAGGTAAGTTACACAAGTTAGTACTGTAAACGTTATTCATTTTCTTCAGCCGTTTACTCCGTAATCTCCATTGCTATTATAAAATTATTAATTTTTTTTTTACTCCTGATTATGAGTTCGTTCATTTACGATCCTTGTATTGTGTCTTGCAGTTCAACTTCGTGGGGAAGCTACTGGGTCCTAAGGGCAACTCGCTGAAAAGGCTGCAGGAGGACACGATGACGAAAATGGCCATCCTAGGACGCGGTTCAATGCGGGATAAACATAAGGTAAGGCAAACTCTGCCCAACATATTCTTGCGGCTTCCTACTATGCAGCTCAGTAAACTACGTCTGTCTAAATGTGTAGATTATTTCAGACTAACTTTGGGAAATATCTTTTTCTATATACGTATTGGGAGCTATATCCCTTGAGTAGCTCTAAAGTGCTTGTTCCATCCATACATTGTTAGTTATTGTGTATTATTCTACCACCTACCGACATTACAAAAGTGTATTGGAATATTATCAAAATCGTTCAGAGTAACATTTAAAATAATAAGCTATTCTGTAATTACTAAATAGTATACCACACATATTATGATTTCATATCTAGACTTCCTGCAGAGACATCACTGTGTAGGAAGATTTTAAATCCTATAAGTTTTACAATTTGTCTGTCACTGACTGAATGGATTATGTACCCACCAGTGTAAGATATTTAGGACAGCTGTTTTAGTCCATTTAAAGTAATCTGATGTAAAAAAGTAAGTCTATTCTGAATTTCATGTATGAGGTAAGAAATGAAAGACGCATAAATGATTCACTCCAAAACTGACATTAGTGTTGACCACTGTATTTATTCATTGTATACTCCAAATCTGATGTTAGTCTTGACCACTGTAATTGAAGGATGTAGGGTATGCCAGGTATGCAAAACACCGTTTTTATCAAGTTCCCAAACATGTTTTAGCACCACTGTGCCATTATCAGTGGATTTCCGTTTTCACTTACTCTGTAATGTGCACATTTCTACTAAATGATTACGAAATTATGTGGATATTTAGTTCACACAATAATTTGTTTATTTTTGTTAATACTTTTACACGTGGTGTGCATTATTTTTCAGAACCACCTGTGCATTCTTTATTACAGGTAGCTTGCCATCTGCCACCAAATGATGTTAATGAGAAATTGTGTTGGGTGTTGGCCTGTCATCTAAACGTAACTTAGTTTGTTGCGATATTTCACGCCTATATTCGTTTTTACTTATGTTGTCGTGTGGCAAGCCCTTTAATTCACGGCATCATGGTGAGGTGTTGTGATGCACACATAAATGTAACACGTATTTTCACAAATAAGGTCGTAAAAGTACTTTGCACTTCACAAATTAGTGGCCTCCTTGCTAACATATTTGATTTTGATCTGTTGACGTCATATACCAGAGGTGGACATGAGAGCTGCCCTTATGGTTACTCGCGGGCAACATGAGCCGCAAGGGCAGCGCCAGGCAGCTGTGAGGGCACGTAGAGCGGGTAGCAGAGCTGTGCTATGAGGCTGGCCGCTTGTGTATGCACACTGCACGGGCGGCAACAGTGGCGCAGAGAGAGTGCTTCGCGCACACAGCTGAAGACGGAAAAGCTAACGTACTAAGTGCAGATGGAACACACAGACGTCTGAGGTCGTTTCACTCGTATGTGGTGTTCGTGAACACGGCACCGATACACGGTTATCGGGACGCCAGTCATATGTTGCACAACATGCGTGTGTGTAACGTAAGTGTAAAAAGAGCTTACCTGATGTTTGCGTATCCTACGCCATGCAACGGTTGGCGACGTACGAATGAAACACAATGTCGAACCATTGTAACACGTTCTACTTTCATGGCCACAAATAGGATGCAGACGCAAAGGATTTAGAAACGAACACAATTGTACTGTAAATTTTCGATTATATTTACACAGATGTGTTTAGTTCAGACGAGGGGTACTACGAACGAATGTGACACAAGCATTAATTTACATCATCCTGTGTATTTTTACAATGATGTTGAACTAGTATCTCGACATTTAGTGTGAAATTACTGGTTATTAGGTGCACTGCACCAGTCAGACTAACGTCACTAAGACTACTCTAAGTTTCGATTTTGTCAGTTTGATTATACAGAAAGCACTTTCGCACAGGTTTGTTTTTCCTAAAACACTACACACAAGAGCAGCTATTTTAAATAACAATGGAAACTGTTCTCGTGGGAAATATTTGTAGAAGCTTTCCAAGGTGTCTGTAGAGCGAAACTCCTCCTTCAGCACACGATTGCATTGAAAGTCAATGAGTTCCAACTGAATTTCAGAAGGCACATTTTCAACGTCAACTGCAAAAGGAGTCGCAAAATAATTGAAATCACATTGCAGTCGATTTAAATCCTCAAATCGACTATCAAAAATGCCTTCGACAGACTGTAACACAGTTGCAAATCCATCAAAATTTTCTCTGAGCCTCTCCCCTTCTAAATTGTTTTCACTAACAACTAATGCAACGCTCGGGAAGTGTACATATGACTTTTCTGACATTTGCTTTGCCCACCAATCAGTTTTTTTTTAATACAAAACTAGCTTCAAACACTTTGCTAATTGCCTTATTTCTACCTTGTAAAGCTACATTCAAGCTATTCAGATGCTTGGTTACCTCACTTAAAAACGCAAGGTGTAAAATCCACTGTGGGTCGTCCAGTTCTTTCACCAGTTTTCCTGTCGCATCCATGAATAACGCTATATATTTCCGTGAGTTAAAAAATAGTTCTAAAACAACACTTCGCTCAACCAGCGTACTTCAGAAAAATATGGAACATCGGCGTATTCTCAGGCGAGATCCGCCCGGAATGTTTTGAATTGTCTGCGTCCTAAACCGTGCGACCTGGGGATGTTAACTGCTTTCATAACCAGGTCCATAACGCCAACTAATTGGGAACATTTTGTTAGCAAATTAAGAAGGTGAAGAACGCAATGTATTGCTGATAGTTCCTGTTGGACGCCAACATCGTACGTATCAAAGCAACCACACCAGACTTACGACCAATCACTGCTGGAGACCCATCTGTTGCAGTCGACGAAAGTTTTATCTGACATAGCTCGTATTTCTCTAATATTATGTTCTACGCATGGCTATATATCGTCGACTCTTGTTGTGTAATGCATTGGCACTAAATTGAGGAGTTCCCCAATAACATTAAACTGAGCATCAACTCCTCCTTGAGCAACATCACATAATCAGTGCTTTCGTCCGATGTTAAAGAAAAGGAAACCAAATCTTTTAACCGATCTCTGAAGTGAGCTTGCACATCGTGTGGCATTTCTTCAGTGCACCTGCAAACCGTTCTCCGTTAAAGAAGAACGGTTTCAAAAGGAGGAAGACTTGCTGGGCACATTCTTTCACAAATTCTCCATCGCCGGAGGGCGGTGATGTTTTAGCTCTTTGAAGAGCTACGTGATAGCTTACTGTCATCGCTGCACTCGTTGTGGATGAATGAGGTTTTCGTCCTGTAACTACGTACAGGAGAACGTAAAAATGACGGAAAATTCGCGTAACATATTTTTAATGACAGTAATAATGTGAATCAATGTCATAATTATCTGCACGTGCACATACGTCTGTCTCCTTTGTCTATTTCAGTTCGATAACTTTTTCTCTTCTTTCTTCATTATTCCAACCGACTATATCCTTCTCGTGAAGCAATTGACAATGTCGCTTCACGCTGTACTTCTTCCGTGAAGAAATGGTTCAAATGGCTCTGAGCATTATGGGACTTAACTGGTGAGGTCATCAGTCCCCTGGAACGTAGAACCTCTTAAACCTAATTAACCCTAGGACATCACACACATCCATGCCTGAGGCAAGATTCGAACCTGCGACCGTGGCGGTAGCGCGGTTCCAGACTGTAGCGCTTAGAACCGCTCCGCCACTCCGACCGGCTTCCGTGACGACAGTGATGCATTGCAAATTCAAACACTGAAGTCCGCTTTGCGTTCCAACAAAAACGTACTCCTCTTCCAAGTGTGCATTAATGAGTATGGGTTCAAAGGACTTTCGTTTCAAGGATTTTAACTCCTCCTCAACTATTTTCCTCCCACTAGTTCTGTTTTATCTCAAATACCGAACACGATGTCTGCAAAGACACTAGAAACGGCCGGAAGTAAACGGACAGAGTAGCTCCGCGCGATGCCCTGACTTGCATGGCTAGACGAGTAGATGGTGGGGGTACTGTCGGTTGGCGGAGTGGGGGAGAGTCGCGAGCAGGGCTTGGGGGCATCTGTGAGCGCAGGGTCTCACGAAACGGGTATTTGCCCAGCCCTGTCATATACCATCTTCGGGTGAGTAGATGTCCTGATAATGGTTTCAATATCGTATGTGTAGCGTGTGGAGTAGGTAACAATAGGGAATGCTCGCAGCCAGAAAGTTCCGAGTGGTGAAAAGGTGTAAAGCAAGCAGGCAACCAGGGCACGGAGATACGTTCGTGTTTCGTACAGCCAACTGAGCGAGTTTGAAATGGGTCACAATGTGGCCTTCTGAACGGTGGTATAGTCGTTTCGGAGAACTATCAAACAAGTTGGACGTGCTGCGTCAGTGGTGCAGCGGCACTTGTATCTGTGGTCACGTGAACATTCTCACATTCGTAGACGAGGTTTTCGATTTCCAAATAGCACAGACGCCCGCCAGGATCGTCGTATTATACACTACTGGCCATAAAAATTGCTACACCACGAAGATGACGTGCTGCAGATGCGAAATTTAAGCGACAGGAAGAAGATGCTATGATATGCAAATGATTGGGTTTTCAGAGCATTCACACAAGGTTGGCGCCGGTGGTGACACCTAAAACATGCTGACATGAGGAACGTCTCCAACCGATTTCTCATACACAAACAGCAGTTGACCGGCGTTGACTGATGAAACGTTGTTGTGATGCGTCGTGTAAGGAGGAGAAATGCGTACCATAGCATTTCCGACTTTGATAAAGGTCGGATTGTAGCCTATAGCGATTGCGGTTTATCGTATCGCGACACTGCTGCTCGCTTTGGTCGAAATCCAATGGCTGTTAGCAGAATATGGAATCTGTGGGTTCAGAAGGGTAATAAGGAACGCCGTGCTGGATCCCAACGGCCTCGTATCACTAGCACTCGAGATCACTGGCATCTTATCCGCATGGCTGCAACGGATTGTGCAGCCACGCCTCGATCCCTGAGTCAACAGATGGGGACGTTTGCAAGACAACAACCATCTGCACGAACAGTTCGACGACGTTTGCAGTAGCGTGGACTATTAGCTCGGAGACCATGACTGCGGTTACCCTCGACGCTGCATCACAGACAGGAGCGCCTGCGATGGTGCAGTCAACCACGAACCTGTGTGCACGAATGGCAAAAGTCATTTTTTCGGAAGAATCCAGGTTCTGTTTACAGCGTCATGATGCTCACATCCGTGTTTGCCGACAGCGCGGTGAACGCACATTGGAAGCATGTATTCGTCATCGCCATACTGGCTTATCACTTGGCGTGATGTTACGGGGTGCCATTGGTTACACGTCTCGGTCACCTCTTGTTGGCACTGACGGCACTTTGAACAGTGGACGTTACATTTCAGATGTGTTACGACCAGTGGCTCTACCCTTCATTCGATCCTTGAGAAACCCTACATTTCAGCAGGAGAATGTACGACCGCATGTTACAGGTCCTGTACCGGCCTTCCTGGATACAGAAAACGTTCGACTGCTGCCCTGGCCAGCACATTCTGCAGTTCTCTCACCAACTGAAAACGTCTGGTCAATGGTGACAGAGCAACCGTCTCGTTACAATACGCCGGTCACCACTGTTGATGAACAGTGGTATCGTGTTGAAGCTGCATGGGCAGCTGTACCTGTACACGACATCCAAGCTCTGTTTGACTCAATGCCCAGGCGTATCAAGACCGTTATTACGGCCAGAGGTGGTTGTTCTGGTTACTGATTTCTCAGGATCTATGCACCCACGCTGCATGAAAATGTAATCACATGCCAGTTCTAGCATAGTATATTTGACCAATGAATACCTGTTTATCATCTGCATTTCTTCTTGGTGTAGGAATTTTAATGACCAGTAGTGTAACAGCAGCAGTGGTAGATCGTAACACTACAGCTACTACATCAAAAGTAAGAGCCCAGACGAGTCAACACGAACTGTCGCGAGCAGGCTGTTAGCAGTGGGACTTCGGGCACGCGCGCTCCTCTAGCCTATCTTCCACTCACGTCACAGCATTGATGTACGCTGCTCGACTGATGCCGTCAGAGGATCATATGGAAGGACGAAAGGCGGGCCGTGGTCTTCAGTGATGAAAGCAGTTTCTGCCTGCACGCAAGTGATTGTCGTTTCGGGGTGCGACGTAGGTGTGGTGAACGCTGTCCCGTAGACTGCATTCGTCCGATACGCACTGGTCCAAGCCCCAGGCTTTACGTTCTGGGATGCGATAAGCTACAACTCTCGTTCACTGCTGGTGTTTCTGAAGGAGACGCTGACCATTGCCCTTGAAATTCTACTTGCTCTACAAGACGTGCAACGACTTCCCTGGCCACCATGATATCCAGACTTGTCTTCAGTCCAGCACAAGTGGGATTGGACGGGACGAGGAGTGACTCGTGTGACTTTTCAATCGTCAACCAACAACTCTTACAGAACTACGTGTACATGATTAGTAGACGTTGCATAATGTATCCCATGACAGTATTTACCATCTGTACGATCGACTGGATGCCAGAGTCAGAGCCTACATTGCCACCTGTGCAGGCCACACCACGTACTAACTTGGGTATGCATGCGTCGATACCTGGCACCTCTAAACCGCTTGTGCTGTTGATCTGTAAATATAATAAAAATGGTTCAAATGGCTCTGAGCACTATGGGACTTAACATCTGTGGTCATCAGCCCCCTACAACTTAGAACTACTACTTAAACCTAACTAACCTAAGTACATCACACACTTCCACGCCCGAGGCAGGATTCGAACCTGCGACCGTAGCGGTCACGAGGTTCCAGACTGAAGCGCCTACAACCGCACGGCCACACCGACCGGCTGTAAATGTAATCATTTCATGTTCTCCATATGCACTGTTGCAGCAATAAATCTTGAGTGAATTGGAAACATTCACTTGGAGCAAATATTACGTTTATATGGTGGTATTTTTACAGTGGCACTGATCTCGTTGATCGGCAAATTACACTACTTTATTTTAATGACAAAACACATACTACATCTATATTTACATCCACTTCTGCATGGTTACTCTGCAATTCACACTTAAGTGCCTGGAAGAGGGTTCATTGAACCATTTTCATACTACTTCTCTACTATTCCACTCTCGAATGGCGTGTGGGGAAAAGGAACACTTAAATCGTTCGGTTCGAGATCTTATTTCTCTTATTTTATTATGATGATCATTTCTTCCTACGGATGTGGGTGGCAACAAAGTATTTTCGTATTCGGAAGAGAAAGTTGGTGATTGAAGTTTCGTAAACAGATCTCGCCGCAAAGAAAACCACTCTTGTTTCAGTGACTGCCACCCCAGCTCGCGAGCAAATCACGAATCCAGTCACACAACTGAGACGATACTCCATATGCCCCCAATTTGATTAATAGTTTCTTGTTAGGAATGGTATCAAAAGCCTTCCTGAAATGTAGGAATATGGAATCGATCTGAGATCCCTTATCAACAGTACTCATCACTTCATGGGAATAAAGAGCTAGCTGTGTTGCACAAGAACGATATTTTCTGAATCCGTGTTGCTTATGTATCACTAAGTCATTTTCTTCAAGGTGATTCATAATGATTGAGTACAGCTCCCAGATCTTACCGCAAATTGTGATCAGCGATATGGGTCTGAAATTCAATGGGTTATTCCTATTTCCTTTCTTGAATATTGGTGTGACCTTTGCTACTTTCCTGTCATTAGGAAAAGACCTTTTGTCAATTGAGCTGTTATATATGATTGCTAAGAAAGGCGCTATACTCTGAAAGGAACCTGATTGGTGTACCATCAGGACAAATCAGGAAGACTTGCCTTTCTTAAGTGATTTGTTTCCCAACACCAAAGATATCTACTTTTATGTTACTCTTGCTAACAGCTGTTCTGGTTTCGTAGGGGACTGATGACCTCCGAAGTTAAGTCCCATAGTGCTCATAGCCATTTGAAACACTCCATAAACATGATGTTTGTAACGAGTTAAAAGGTTCCCCGTCGTGATGCCATCATACAAAAAAGTGATGTCAGAGTGTGCTTTAATAAATCAAGAACCGTGTCGTCGAACTCGTGGCAGAGCAGAATATAGAATCTTTTATGAGAAGGCGCTTGAATAATGACACCACATCAAAGCGTTAGCTCATTGTCCAAGACTCAGGCATTTAATTCGACTGATTAATGACCAACTTTCGGAGTAAGGCGCCCGGCCAGATGTTCCTCGATTCTGTAAGTCGGCGACTGAACGGTGCTCACGAAGGGTCGTAAAGGTGTGTTCTCTTGGAATGTAATAAAATTAAGGTGTTCGAGGTCCTCGGGGGGGGGGGGGGAGAGAATTTTAATGAATTTTAATGACCTTCTCTGTCAGTGAGAATCTTCGTCTTCCTCATTATTCTGGATGTTGGACCCCTTGGTAATTTTTCATATGTACCCTCCTCCAGCATCAAATGAATCTTCGGCTCGTTTTGTAATGAAGACTGCATTGCCCTTGTCAGTTGATAGGAGACGAGAAGAGAACCGAATAGAGTTCGTTAAGATCATTACGCTCAGCTCTTGTCATGTTCCAAGATAGCGAGTTAGGTTTTGAAAGAATGCGGTTCGTCTCTCGGCAGTTTCACTCGGCATATTGGGAACTGCTGTTCCACACCAGTTATTATGTCAGCGGAAGGGATTTTCGGCGGCGATGGTCCAAAATTAAGTTCGTTCTAAAGAACCGAAATGGTACCCGCGACTGTGTTCCTTGTCGTCATGTAGATAACGGCGCAATCTGTTATTTTCCGTTTTGCACCATGCTTTTGCTGTAAAAGCCAGGTGAACTGCCCTTTTTGCCTTTCCGTGGCTGTGTTCTGTGATGACATTTATTGCGCTACTACGTCTGCTTCGACCCATTCCCAATTCAAAGCTGACAGCGACTCGGTCAGCCGCAGATGGATGGCCATTAAGTCGCGTTCGTTTGTATCCAACTGCTTTCTCGTGTGATGTACCCTCTCTCGCGGTAGGGCGAGGCTGCCAGGACTAAATACTCTCTTTGTCGCAGCAGTTTTGACACGGTAGCTCACGAAAGCAAAACATGGAATTGTCTTCTGTTCAGTGCAGAGGTGTAGTAAGGCTAGAGCGTTTGATAAGGTAGCCTCCTTAACACGCAGCATCCACATAGAGGTCCCCTAAGTAGTAACGTCATACCTGATCCTCTGATGATATTTCCGAGGAGAAAACTTTACAAAAATAGGCTGATGATGCTAACAACAGTAAGTGCTTGAGCGTTTGAGTTCTTTTAGGAAACGCTAAGCGATGATCCAATTGGTTAGGCCACTGTCTAGATATTCAAGAGATTGTATTCAACAAAGTGTAGGCACAGCGATCTAAATCAGATTTCACTTCATTTCCTGCCGCAGGTATCCAGTGTGATTGTTGTATTATAGATGGTGAGTCAGACAAGCTGTTCACCTCAAACACATACGAAATTATGGTTTAGACATGGTATTCACTCCGATATTGCCGGAAACAACGTAGCTTTATTCTGTTTTCGTCATCATTAGTTGCTATAAAGTATAAGTACTAACTATGTAACATGTACCCTCATTACATTGCTATATTAATTATAGATAGATCAGCACTGAATCTGCTTTTTCAAATGGAACTAGATATATCAGCACTGAATCTGCTTTTTCAAATGGAACTAGCACAAGGTGTGCTGTTAACTATCGCAGTTTGATGAATTCAGCGACCTCCCACTCTTATTGCTTACCAGTTTCAGAGTAAGTATAATACATAGAACTTCGAAGCTGTGTGTTTTGAACAGGTAGCCGATTGCTGCTGTGTGCGTTTCAGTTCGCGATTTCACATCAAAATAACAAATTACTTCACGTCGAGTAAGTTCTGTTGCACTGCTGCGATAGCGGCATGAAAGGGGAGCAGCGGAAATCTAGTTTTTGTTTTGTTTGACCCGTTCACGTGCCTTGAGCCATGGTTACTTAGATGAAATAAATGTCTTTCACAAACCATGAAAAACAATGAATTCTAATTACTTACGGAGAATGCAGAAGTTCAAAGGTATACAATTCAGCTGTATGCATAAATACCTCCCAACATATGGTGTCCGGCATGGATGACAAATCAGAGAAGGTGCTGAATATTGTTATTAGAAAGGCACTGGCATACTATGTAAGGGGTAAGGAACAAACCTTAATGAGTAGAGTGAACAAATTAGAGGTTCTGGCAACTGTTGTTCATAATTAACATGTTACCACCAAAGAAATAGCGTGCGCCCAACGATGTTTGCATTCTGTACTTAACAGCTTCCATCTGTATCATGTGTTAGTCGACCAGCACATTAACCACCGAGAGTGCACAAAGCGCATGAAACTCGACGCTCGGTTCTCACTCAAGATCAGAACGATGAGATATTACTTCAAAGAATTCTCCGTACTGATGCAGTTATATTTACAAATGACGAAGAGCTCAATGTAAGAAATACATGGTCCACTCACATTAATGATGTGACCATCTGGCATAAGGCTGAACAACTGCATATGAAGAAAAAGAGTCAATAATGCTCTAGGTTCTAGAATGTACCGAGAAGGACGTAGAACCATGGTACCTCCAGTGCCGTGGATAGTAGCGTAGGTTCCTCACTTGAGGTTCCAGGGCACAAAAATCCCTATCGGGATGGTTCTGCAGATTATCGGTGGGTTTAGTTCCGGGGAGTTTGGCAGCCAGAAGAATACGAATTTGTTCTGGTGCTCTTAGAAGCACGCACGTTGACTCCCAGGTATGTGACACGTTGAAATACCTGCTAGTGGATGGCATCCTTCTGAGAAAAAAGAACTGCATGTACTGGTGGACGTGTTCCTCAAGGGTAGATATGTACTTCTCGTGATCCAATGTACCTTCTAGAATGACGAAATCGCCCAGAAAATGCCACAGAAACATTTCCCAGACCGTAGCAATCCCACCCGCACGCACGTATACTTCCAGGTATGTGACACGTTGCAATTCCTGTTAGTGGATGGCACTGTGCTGAGAAAAAAAAGCCGGCCGGAGTGGCCATGCGGCTCTAGGCGCTGCAGCCTGGAACCGAGCTACCGGTACAGTCGCACGTTCGAAAACTGCCTCGGCCATGGCTGTGTGTGATGTCCTTAGGTTAGTTAGGTTTAATTAGTTCTAAGTTATAGGCGACTGATGACCTCAGAAGTTATGTCGCATAGTGTTCAGAGCCATTTCAACCATTTTTTATATTTTTTGGGAAAAAACTGCATTTATTGGTGGTCTTGGTCCCCAAGGAGAGGTATGTACTTCTCTTGATGCAATGTACCTTCTAGAATAACAAGATCGCCCAGGAAATGCCACAAAAAGATTTATCAGCCCATAGCACTCCCAACACCAGACGGGACTTTTCCGACGAGTGTTGCAGTGGCGTACACGGCCAACGGCCATCTGTCTGATAGAGCATAAAACGTGATTCATCTGTAAAGGACTCACGTGCCTATTACTCCTTGTACGCCCAGTTGCTGTACCGAGATGCAAATTTCAGCCTTCGTCGCCAAATAGCAGAAGCCAGCATCAGTGCACGAACCAGGGTCTGGTTGCAGTCACAGCAACATTTTCTAAACAGAAGTTAAAGAGACGCTTTTGATAGCCCCTTTGGTTTGTCTGAGTGATCAGTTGCTCAACACTTCCACGTCTCTTCACCCATATATATCTCAGTAGCCGTCGTTCACTCACGTAATATGTGGCCCGTGGTCCACCAGAGTTGCCTCGGCGCTGGTTTTGATGGCACCATTTTGCGATGCACAGTACGCGAACAGTTTACATACTTGGAATGAAATTTGTTTCAAATTCTAAAAATGGCTGGGGTAAAATACAGGTAGAGAAAGGTTATTTAAAATTTCTACATAAACCGGATGAGAGTTATAAGAGTAGAGGGGCATCAAATGGAAGCAGTGGTTGGGAAGGAAGTGAGACAAGGTTGCAGCCTCTCCCCGATGTTATTCAATCTGTATATTGAGCAAGCAGTAAAGAAAACTAAAGAAAAATTCGGAGTAGGAATTAAAATCCATGGAGAAGAAATAAAAACTTTGAGGTTCGCCGATGACGTTGTAATTCTGTCAGAGACAGCAAAGGACTTGGAAGAGCAGGTGAACGGAATGGACAGTGTCTTGAAAGGAGGATATAAGATGAACGTCAACAAAAGCAAGACGAGGATAATGGAATGTAGTCAAATTAAGTCGTGTGATGCGTAGTGCACTGCTAGGACTGCCGCCTGCCATCTGTGAGTGGTTACTGCACGTTGACGTCCAACATAGGTGGTGGCCACATTAATGCGATTGGATCGTGAATGTGTTACTGCGCTGCTTAGAATTCGCACTGGCTGAGGAGGGTGAACGTCAGAGGCAGTGGAGTGCGAAGTTTTGGTGCAGGTTTGTGGCAGACAACGTGAATGGTTCTTCGTTCATTCAAGAAAGCTTAACGAGTAAAACATATTCAACATTTCCCAAGGAAATGCTACTGGTTTTCCTGGAGAAAGTACCACTTGAAATACCACCATGTTGGTTGCCCAGCTCACTACGAACCTGGGCTATAGTACGATGTCTGTTGAGCGATGTAGAACACGCCTGAAATGCTATGGAGTACATCTCCAGTGGCCTTCAGTGGTAGATAAGGCCCGACAAAACCACTCAAATTAAAAGAAAACAAGGTCGCACAATGGCTAGCGGCTCAATCTAATTAAATTACCAGGTGTCACCAAATTAAGCATAAAAATACGTGTACTGCATTTCACGTGGATATATTGGTAATGAAATCCATGAAACGACACAAATAAACAATGGGCCACTAGAAGAATTTCATTTACTGCTAAAAGACCTCAAGAACGTTTCATCCACTCCATCAAGCGTACAGTAAATTATCAAAAGAACATGACTGAAAGAACATATTAAAGCCTTGGCACAAGTTAGTTTATACACTACGAGAAAGATAGAATATTTTGTTCACAAGTATAACCAATGATTACGAAATACGTTAATGAGTTTAGGAAAAGTTCTGCGAAAGTGTGAACAAATACCAATACTTTCGCGTTAGTGTATAGTGGGTGCTGCTAGCTGGCTGTGAAAAACAGACGAGAAAAACGAAACCCTGATGTGTAAAAGTGTCTCCTATGATCCCCTTACACTTCTCTACAAAACTGGGCTGATTATGCTAACAATGGAACCTCACCAGGCGATTACAAGAGACTTGCGAGTTCCGACCAATGATTATTACACACATTAACAGTTCCCTACTATTTCTTAATCTGCTGTGGTTAACCAATGAAGTAAATTTCCGCAATGGAGCTGAGTAGAAAGCAGAAAATCTCCCATACTATGCAATAAATGACTAGTTATAGCCAGTGAGAAGGAATCCACGAATATGCTAACGGAAATCTCGCCTACTACCAAAATAACTGCTATGATCTCTCCTTACTAAATTGTGAAGAAATATTCCATCTGGCCACCTTCGGCCCTAGCGTGTGGTCTTACACGAGCATTGTATTTTCTCCTGTGTTTCAGGTTTTCTTCTTTGCTAAAAGAAATTCTTCTTGCTTCGCGAACAGTGAAGCTTTATGACGGGCTGTTCCCTCTTGCTAGTTACTGCTACTGTGTTCGGTTGCACACCGCTCTTCCCTGTGGTTACTCGCCGAAGACTTTGGCTTTCATCATAAATATCTCAACGGCTTATTCTGGTCCGCTAATGACTCACACATTTCACCAACTGGCTAAAAGCCTCAAATTACAGTACAGTACAAGACTCCTTCACCATACCCAACTAAAAAGAGCTGGAGCTAATTACATTTGCAGTCATGGATATTTATTATCATTGCATGTATTTTTCACGCAGCGTTAGTCGGCAATCCATAGTGGAATGTAAAACAGATCACGGAACATATTTGGAAAAACTGGTGCATAACACTAGGAAGGTGATCTCCTGGCAGGCTAGTAGGGCTTGAATGCGTTATACGTTGTCCAGCATGTCTGCTCAAATTGATGTTAGTGCTAAAATTGCAAACAAAGTGGATTTTTGGCATCACATTTCTGCAATATGTGCAATGATACTGAAGGAACTTTTTCAGGCTATCCAGAAGTCCTTACACCAGCGACTGCAAACATGTATTGCACTAGATGGTGGGCATTTCGAATAAATATCTTAAGAACATGTGTATAACTATATTCTTTTGTGATTTCCTTTTTTTTGTTGTCGTTAGTGCAATATTACAGTGCAAGACTACCTTGAAGTTAAACTCATTACTTGCATGGCCGGTGTCATTTTGAATGAAATAATTTTGAGTATTAGGTCGCGTCATTGTAAGCTATTAAAATAACTAAATTGCATCCTTTTCCAATGACTTGCTATGGCCCGTTACAGGACGGTTCACTCCTGTACACTTGAAGTTATTAGTTTTCTCTCCCTGTTTTACAAATCCAGTCTATTTTTTATCGTTCTTTCAAGGCTGTTGCAGAAAAAAAGAGCTGAACTGTTACCATAGCTAACTGGTGAATTATTCTTACATGACATGTTCTTTTCCTTCAAGTTGGTGTGTCTGTCCTACCACTCGAAGCCAAGTGTGATTAGTATTAGTTTTAAGTTGAATATACCTCCACTGTTCCAGTTTTGTAAGTAGAGTCCCTTCGCTGCATTAAAGTGGAACATCCCATCAGCCTAACGGGAAACTAGCAGACAACGAAATGTCACCTCTATCTAAAAATATGAAATTAATTCCGATATTGCGTATGAGCGTGGATACTGATTACACGTCATTTAGTGATGACATTTAGGTGAAAACCGAATCTGCATCTACATCTATACTTCGCAAGCTATCTTACTGTGTATGACGGAAGGTAATTTATGTAACACTGCCAACTACCCTTTCATGTTCCATTTGTGAATGGTTCGCAGGAAGAGCGATTGCTGATAATTCTGCTTATGGGCTTGAATCTCTCTGACTATATCTTCATGATCTTTCTGCGAGATGTGTGTAGGAATAATCAATATGTCGGTTGACTCTGCTACGAAAGTATGCTCCCGGAACTTAAACAGTATAAAGTGCATTGTGTTTCAGAAAGTCTCTCCTGCAACGTCTGCCATTGGAGTTCAGAGTATCTCCGTAACGCTTTTGCGGTTACTAAATGAACCTGTACCGAAACATGCTGGTATTATTTCGATCTCCTATATTTCCACTATCAGTCCTATCTGCTACAGACTTTTTAAACGATTAAGGAAACATCTTATCTGAACATGTTATCTGAAGCAGCCCGTGTACAAAGGTATGTTTGCCGCTTCTCCTGAAGACATAATGTTATAGGTGGGCATAGTTCACTATCTTTTCGTGGAAGATTTTATCATCTGCTGGTGGTCTGGTGTTCCATTAAGCCACACGTCTTCAAAAGCTCATAAGAAACTTTTTATTATGGATGTCCATCTTACTGCATGGACAAGGGACTTCAGCTGAAGATATACCGGGTGATCAAAAAAATCAGTATAAATGTGAAAACTTAATAAACCACGGAATAATGTAGATAGAGAGTTAAAAATTGACACACAAGTTTGGAATGAGATGGGGTTTTATTAGAAAAAAAAACAACCCGTATTGCTAGACGCGTGAAAGATCTCTTGCGCGCGTCGTTTGGTGATGATCGTGTGCTCAGCTGCCACTTTCGCCATGCTTGGCCTCCCAAGTCCCCAGACCTCAGTCCGTGCGATTATTGGCTTTGGGGTTACCTGAAGTCGCAAGTGTATCGTGATCGACCGACATCTCAAGGGATACTGAAAGACAGCATCCGACACCAATGCCTCAACATAATTCCGAACATGCTTTACAGTGCTGTTCACAACATTATTCCTCGACTACAGCTATCGTTGAGGCATGATGGTGGACATATTGAGCATTTCCTGTAATGAACATCATCTTCGCTTTGTCTTACTTTGTAATGCTAATTATTGCTATTCTGATCAGATGAAGCGCCACCTGTCGGACATTTTTGAAAGTTTGTAGTTTTTTGGTTCTAAAAAAACCCCATGTCATTCCAAGCATGTGTATCAATTTGTACCTCTCTATCTACATTATTCCATAATTTATTCAGTTTTCAAATTTATTCTGACTTTTTGATCACCCGGTATATGAGGAAAAGTACCACCACAGTCGTATCTCGAGAATGTCTTTGTTCTATCACACGACTAGTTTCCGCGGCACATTACCGTCTTTTTCAAGCCCTGTGCACCAAATAACAATAAAAAATACCAATGTTTGGAAACTGAACAATTGTAAGACAACAAATACCATAACGTTGTGTGTTTGTTGTTCATATTTGTTTAGTTTTCAAGATTTGGCATTGTGTTATTGTTATTTGCTAAACGAGGCCTGAGGATGGCGGTAATATGCCGAAGAAACTAGACGTGTGGTAGGATAAAGACATTATCGAGATACGGCTAAGGTGGTACTTTTTCTCATACAAACTTCGATAGATTCGTTCTGTAAGCCATCAAACCGCATACTGCAGGCTGTAATGCCACCAAGCCCAATAGCTCGCAATGAAAGTTGAGTGGCGTTCCATTTACACAGCGCACAGTGCCAGAAGAGAAGGCAAAGCACGTTTCACCTTTATGCTGGCTTCCTACATCCCAGGTTCAGCATTTCGAAACGCCCAGTAGGGTATTCCTTATTTTCTGTTTCACGTCTGCAGACATTTCCAGATTCGCCCCGTGCACATCAACAAGTAGACGTTTGCAAATGCCCGACGGTATGCCGCGACGCGGACAAATCCTATCTGTCCGCTGCTGGCAGTGGCTGTCCGCTCGTCGCGCTGAGTAATGGCGGTCTGGCAGCTCGCCACCAAAACACATGCTATTAGTCGCGCCGCACGCCTGTCCGCAGGTAAACCGCGCCCTCTGGGAGAGCGACATCGGCGGCCGGCGTGAGTGACGCTAAGTCCCCGGCGCGCCCAGTAAGCTTCCCAGCTGCTGCTCTGCGCCCCAGTCGGATTGTAGCTGTGAGGGCCCTCTCTGGTTGCTTTCATGTTTATGCAAACGAGAATTACTACCTGCTTCCGAGGTAGAAGCGCCCAGAGAATTCTGTATACATCTTCTCCGCCTCTCTGCAAATGTTTGCTGTGTATTTTTGCAGTGTGGAAGGCAATCGGTTGCTTCTCGACAGAAAAAACCGGATTCATACAGTTACACTCCTCCTGACATCTTACGTTGTTTAGCAGAGAACAAGGCACTTGCCAAAAATGTTTTCCCCCTTACATGTTTCATTCGCTACTTATGCGTGCCAAGAACAACCGTCCTGATACTTCTTTCTGCTAGTTACTAAGGAGCTGATGGTGACACGAAACACGACTGCTAGAATGCGAAACTATTGAAAATGAGTGGGAAATTTTTAAGAAATCGAGAGATTAAGATTCCTTAGCCTGGTCAGCGTATTCCGTATTTCAGAAATATCACTCTATTGGCAAAGGCCGCTAACGTGTGGAATATACACAGTCCACCGCCTATGTTCAACGTCAGTATGCAGTAATCACTCACAGACCGCACGTGGCAACACTAGCAGTGGAGAATATAGAAAAGTTGTTGCAGAAGACGGTGGCCGGAGGGGGGGGGGGAGGAGAGAGGGACAGCGGACTGATTTATTTGGATCGAAGAGGGTATCATTATTTGCTTTTGTTCCAAGGCTGGAAGCATTTACGAAACGGCTAAGTTTGTAAAAATGTGTGTGAAATCTTATGGGACTTAACAACTAAGGTCATCAGTCCCTAAGCTTACACACTGCTTAACCTAAATTATCGTAAGGACAAGCACACACACCCATGCCCGAGGGACGACTCGAACCTCCGCAGAAACCAGCCGCACAGTCCATGACTACAGCGCCTTAAACCGCTCGGCTAATCCCGCGTGGCTAAGTTAGTTAACTGTTAGCCTGGCACCGTGGTTAAAGTACACCTTTCAGGAAAAAACTGGTGCTGATCAACTGTGCTGCACCATAGCCTGTAGTTGACATTCCGGAGCTGTGAACGGGCGAACAGATGTGTAATTGTTGGGTAACCGCCCGCCCACGCGAGGCAAGGGTCTAGCAACAATGTCTCCTCAACGATCTTTCAGCGATCTTTGCTGTATAAGAAGGCATGCTGTATAAGTATGAGGAGAATCAAAGCATTTAAGATGTAGTGCTGCAGACCAATGTTTACATTAGGTGAACTTATAAGGCATAGAATGAGAAAGTTCTCTGCAGTATGGGAGAGAAAAGGAATATGTGGAAAACACTGAGAAGGTTAAGGGACAGGATGATAAGGCATCAGGGAATGACTTGCATGGTACTAGAAGGGCTCTAGAGGGTAAAAACTGTGGACGAAACAGAGACTGGAAAACATGCAGCAAATAATTGAGGACGTAGGTTACAAGTGGTACTCTGAGAAGAAGAGGAGAGGAATTCGTGGCGGGCCTCATCAAACGAGCCAGACGATTGATGTCTTAACAGCTGAGGTCATCAGTCTCCTAGAACTTAGAACTACTTGAAGCTACCTAACCTAAAGACATCACACAGATTACATGCCCGAGGCAGGATTCGAACCTGTGACCTTAGTGGTCGCGATGTTCCAGACTAAAGCGCCTAGAATCGCTCGGCCACCACGGCCGGCGAAAAAGGAGGTTCTCTGCAGCAGTCGCCTGGTTTATGAACCGATGATGACTACTTTTTATCGGCGACGGCGCTTCAGTACCGCTACCAGGCGTCCATTGAGTAGCGACAGGTACACGTTTCGGGTGAATAACTTTTAATGCTCCATTGGTTATATGGACACTGTCTTGTACAAAGTGGAAAGTCTGAAAGCAAACACTCTGCCAAAATCGTCGGAAGGGTCAAAAAAAGGGGCCATTCCCACGGTGATTCCGTAATTCTGGAAGGCACAACACAGGTATGCGTCTATCCATGAGGACCATGTCCTCGAAACATGCAGTTTGTCCTTCCTCGTTGCTGTCGCATCTCT
This sequence comes from Schistocerca gregaria, assembly GCF_023897955.1. NCBI lineage: Eukaryota > Metazoa > Arthropoda > Insecta > Orthoptera > Acrididae > Schistocerca > Schistocerca gregaria. The sequence goes on along the minus strand of NC_064925.1, from coordinate 510,110,830 downwards.
CAGGGTGGACAGCGCGACTTGTAACGCAGCTAGTAGTATATTTGCGTGGTTCGAAGAGCGCCGGGCTGATTTTACCGTACTCCGCGGGCCACCAAACTCCGTGGATTTGAACCCAGTCTAGAATCTGTGAATCCACTTTGAGGGTACTTTTCAAGACGTGGATCCAACTGAGAAACCTAGTGCGTATGGCCACGGCTCTGGAGTGGACATAGCTCCACATCACCGTCGGTACCTTCCATAACGTCACTAAAACTCTTCAGGCATATCTCGCAGCGTTCCGCGCTGAGAAATGTGAACGATCAGGTATTATTAATGTGACTGGACAGTGTGTTTTAGTCCAGCGCAGAAAGAACTTGAACCAAAATTGGAGAATTCAGACTAGTTCAAATGGTTCAAATGGCTCTAAGTACTATGGACCGTAACATCTGAGGACATCAGTCCCCTAGACTTAGAACTACTTAAACCTAACTAACCTAAGGACAGCACACACATCCATGCCCGAGGCAGGATTCGAACCTGCGACCGTAGCAGCAGCGCGGTTCCGGTTGAGACCAGTACATTGACGCGTCTGGTTGCCCCATCTTCACAAAACTGTATATGGTGGTAATGGCGGAAGTTCACTAAAACATGAATTAGTTCTTAGGTGTGTTTTTATATTGAGTTGGTCATACAGCGAACAAAACGAAGTAGGAAGAAAATTCTCTATCTTCCTCCACATCGCCCGTCTCTTTTGCGTAAGAAAACACTCTCAGGTATGGATTCCCTACGTTCTGTCCAGTGTTACTCCATTTCCATTCACTAAACGGTAATAAATGCGGCATTGCTATGGAAGGATGTGGTTACTACTTCTTCTCCCAGTGAACAAACGCTTGTTTATTACAATGAGGAATATGTTTCTGATTAAAAACGGTTATTCATTTTGTTATATACCAACCAATTTAACCTAATGACTTGTCGGAACTGGTGGTATAACTAGGAAGCACGTCTCTGGGAACTATATGTCGGCTGGAAGCGAATCAAGATTGGATTACGTTTTTTTCAGTCTGCCTAAGCTCTCTACGATGTCAAGGTTAGACAGGAACAGTATGTGGGTCATACTGAAAGTTAAAATATAGTTCCCCTTGCTCCTGTAGGATTACGTGGTTAGCTAAGGGACTTGAAGGTCACGGAAGGGGAATTCAGTTCGAAGACAAGCACCAGGCCGTAGAGCCACACGAAGTAAATTTATCTTAAGGATATCCTTTATTGCAAGCATTTTTAACGAAAGCAGAACCGAAGTCTCAGAGCAGTCACAAACACTGAAAATTAGTACCTCATGAAGTTATCGCGGAACACATCGTGGAAGCAAGAAGGTAATATGCATTAATTAAAGTGGTCTTGCTTGTAGCAGAAGATTTGTGTGGAGTGGGTTTAGGCTTACCTTGTTAAATAGCCAACGCTGCATCCCATATTCTATCTCTTAGTCCTCGGAGATTCCTTATCTTTGTTTTGTACGCCCTTGACTTATTGCAACCCCACGAAATCCAAGGGTACAACATCAGATGGCCACCTTAAACCCAGTCTTACTGAAGCAGTATCTTTCCATCTGTTCGCTAATCTTCTATCTAGGTGCCAGTACTCCCTACCAATGTGAGTAAAATGACAGAGTGCTCTTTCCTGTTTCAACAAAAGTGTGGCAGCAATGCCTTCTTCATGAAGTGTGCTTCCAGTAACAGCTCCAACATACTAAGGTAAATGTTCATGGTGATTGACTGTTCAGAGAAAACGAAAGGTTTATAAATTACAGTATTTGTGAAACTAAGCCACACATGCACTTTTTGTGTGTCTCTTTGCTGTTTGGTAGTAGCGTGAGATGTCTCGTTACGTCATATGCGACAGCTACGACTGTTAACTTTTCCGAAAATGTAAAATGTAGCCTCGTCAGTAAACGGAATTTGATCCATGAAGTGTTTATCGTGCACAGCTTCTATCTGTTGTGCATATACTTCCGCGTAGTCAGCGCGTACACAACTTTCCCACTAGAGCGCGTCCCGCTAACCACAACAACGCAGGCGCAGTGCTCGTCTGTCTCCGCACTACGAGATGGCGCTGCCATAGAGACGGACCAAATTCTGCTTCCGCCGATCCGCGTATTAATATCTAACGCAGCCAATGAGATTGCTGCTAACATAGAACCTTTTCTCCTTGCGGGTCACTCACGCAGTGATACATGAATGCGCGAGGTATTATAATGAGTGTACAGACCTCTGATTAGTCAGTCTGCATTTGTCTGCAACAGTCTGTACGAGTTCTACATTTGACTGTACCAGACTATAGTCAAGTTTCAGTCTCCACCCAGTAAGATTACCATATTCCTGTACATAGCCCTGAAGATAAATGTATAGACACTCTGTCAAGTATCAGAGATATATGTAAGAATAAGATTAACGTACCTGTACCAAAGGAACTTCAGATTGGCCATTGTAAATAGCATCCAGAAGCCGGTTAAGTAATTTTTATGGTTGTTATTATTTTAATAACTGTGTGTGACAATTACTCAAGTTTGTTTAAATTTGGTCACCGTCAATCTGCTACTCTAAGCGTGCATGTGGCATTTCTATCGTCTGACCTAACGGCAGAAGATAAACAGGCCATGATAAGACCACGAGACATATTGCTGACACTCGCCTACTTCGTTAGAGCGACAAGTCAAATAATCTGATGGTGTGTGTACTGAAGGTCTTACAGTATGCACACCACACTATCATATCATAGCACGATGTGTGACAAGTTGCTTCATCTTCGAAGTGTAATTTGTGAAGCATATGAATGTGGTACACTGAAGTATAAAACTTTCAAAATCGTTGATTTTGTCACCTCAAATCGACTGGTTAATGCATTTTAACTTTTTTAGATTGCTTCCCTCATTCACTGAACAATCTCTTGTTGTAGTGGAGGTTTCCTGGGCTTTGATTCACCGGCAACTTTTCCAGTTTTCGTGGAATATTTTCATAAGTAACTTGGTGCTACCTCTTGTTGTTGGTAGCTTGTGTAATTTCGAAGTCAATTCCCGTTAAAACTGCACATAAGACAAACCACGCACCCGTACGATAATGACAACCACGTCCTTCTTGACTATCGTGAAAAAATTGCCTGCAGAAATTGATCATAATTATGAGTTATGTAAATGCATCCATTATTTCTTAGAAATTGATCGAGACTTTTTTTGTGGGTGAATAAGATTAACTCGGCTTAACGTACTGCCAGTTTCAGGTAATCCTTCCTGTGTTGGACATCATATTAAAAATTCACGACTTAGAAAATTTCTCAAATTAGTCCCAAAAGAGAAATACAGATATTTAAGCCTGAATTAAAACTGCTGTTCTCTCACTTCCGTTTTCCATAGGACTATACTGCCACAAGTACATATTCCATCGAATGCAGTGGATGGTGTAATTAACCGTCTGTGTGTTGTTTTTGTATAAAATAATTTCATTTTCTATTTGTCATACTAGACCGTCGCTGCAGAAAGTTTAGCACTCCACCTGCTAATCACGGAAGACAATGCTAGACATCAGAGAGACGAAGTACATAAACATTCCAGTTCTCATTGATAACCATTGAGCTTTGGTCACTGGAAACTCAAGGAGAATATCTATTAGCGGCCACTTTGCTTGCTGATTAATGCACAAAAGTAATATTTCTGCTCCCGGAATCGTAGTGTTCGAGCTTCAGGTGTCCTCTCGGTTACCGTAATTGTCCCAGCGTATTGCCTCGCTGTGGACGCTGCACATTCCGCGTGTGGTTTATCGCCTTACTTCATCTTGATAATTATCCACCTGGGAGTGCTCCATCGTCGATATAGGCGACGGAGAAGTTATGGCCGGTCAGAGTTCCCGTTGTTGGGAGTGCAATACATCAGTAGATGGCCTGTCGCATATAGCACCAGAATACTCCGCAATATGTTCCTTCGGTCATTGCCCTGCTACGCCGTTCACAGTAAAGCCCACTACTTTGGCCGATACCTGTGCACTTTCGAATTGACCAGCTCAAAGGAGCTTTAATGTCACGTCAGTTAAACCGATGTACATAAATTTAAGAGAAAGGCACTATGTTAGTTTACCTAATGAAGAATAAAATGTGACTTTTACTGAAGAATAAAGCAAGAAACAAACAGCATGTGGAAGCATTTAAGTTTTGGTGCCGGTGGAGAAAGCTGCCCATAAAATGGACCGAAAGAAGAACAAATGCGACGATTATTAACTCAAATATCTCCAGACGCCTTTCATCTCGTTTCTACCAGGAACCTCTTCTTTGGCCTTATTCTACGAAGAGACGAAGAAAATCTAGATAAATTAATCACGGAATGGAAGATCGAGAATGAAGGATCTACGATAAGAGCAGCGAGCAGGTGGATGGATCCAATCAAGATGATCTCCGATCCACATCTTCAGTATGCTCCAAGAGAAGCTGGTAACTGTCCGGAATCGAGACGAATTTATGAGGTCGCCAGTTAGAAATTACCACAACGACTTCTGACGATGACTACAATGTAGGGCAGTAAGGCCAGTTACCCCAGATCTGAAAGGGTAACTATTTCCAGGCATGTTGGTCCCTCACCTTCACCAAGCATTTTTTTAACTTCTTCAGTTTCCAATTTATAGTATACATCTCTTGTAATGGAATTGTATGCTTTTGCTATGACTCTGGAACGAGAGTACGCAGAGGATTTCAACTGTGCAACATTCGTCGGACATCATCAAGTAGTAAATAGATAACAGAACCACAACCGAAATGCTACCAACCACGTTTCTCGTGTGCAGATCATGTGTTTATTATTATGACTGTCACATCATGTGCTATAAACTTTAACCTTGAGCAATGATACATGATATAAAGTTAGTCAGAAATGACAAACTGTACATCGAACTACGTCTGAACTCCTCGCACTGCCGTGTTACACTGCTTACGACGTCGATGTCTTTTGCTTGTAGACCTCTAGCTTTAACCGTTTACGATCTGACGGGACTTCTGAGTCAGACTTTAAAATAAAGACTATAACATATTCTTTTTCGTTAGTAGCCTGTCAGGGCTGTTGCACCCCATTTGTTCTTAATTTTGTACATTGCCAACATATCGCAGAACTATTACGTATATATTATCTATGACTGTAGGGCAGTTTGAATCTCAACACTTGGAGAGCTCAAGCTATTCGGTAGCGTGAAGTTGAGTGTGGGCCGTTGTTGCTCGGTTTCGAATGCTTATTGTGTCAAACTGGTCCTCATATTTTTCCCCAAACCCATTCTTAATCTAATTATCATAATATCTGTTTATAAGCACAAAAATTTAAAGTTTTCGAATACAGTGTCCTGTACTTGTAAGTCCACTCAGGTCTATAGCTTGATTTTTTTTGCATGATAGTCCAAGGCAAGAAAATTAGAACATAAGGAGATAATGGAATTCAACAATAATATCTGAAACTGCAGATGACTTATCTACGCTGAGAAAAAACGGCTACAGAAATGCACAGAAAATATGTAGCAATCAGCGACAAAAATTCTTAAAATCATGCCATAACATACAATAAATAAAATTGGATGAAAGTATCCATAGAACACTATGCTAACCGTATTTAAAAAAAATGAACATTAAAAATGTAACAATGTGTTACTGTATTTATATCACTATGCTGTTTTCTGCATGTTTTAAATTTAGAGAACCCTGTGATGATGGTGATATTTGTCGTCGAAGCTGGTCTGAGGAATAAATAAGTAAACAAATAACAAGGCGTTTTGCATGAAGTCGGACTCACAATTACGAAACTGTTGTTTCTCTATGCAAACAAGGACCAAATGGAAGTGTTCCAAGATAAAGTTATTCGTAATGGACCTACTGTAAAAGCTTTCTACATATGATTCTGATACACCAACTCAGAAAACTGGCAGTTCTGAAACAAAACGTGTTTTGGAATAATTCGAACTCACCAGTTTACAGCCCAAATAAACAAAAAGGACGCCATGCCACATTCTATCGTCAACATAATATTTCTACTTATTCTCCAAAAGCTGAAGAAATTCGATTTGAAGATGGCAGTGATAAAATTAAATATCTCCTAATTGTTTTAAGAACAAAAGAAGAGAGAAGAGGCTTTCACTTTTAAATGAAATTTGAACCCAAAATCTTGGAGCGCATGGCCATATATTATTGCTATCTGCGAAAAATAGGAAAATATCCTATTTACAATAAAAATGAGGAACTCATTCAAAGTGTTCCCAATGTAAGGTGTTTTTATGTGTCAATGAGACAGAAAATTGTTTTTATCAAAACTAGTTCTCATGAAGTAATGTTTGTCGATGACTTGACCATTTGAAAAAAAAAATGAAATAAATAACTACACATATACACTCCTGGAAATTGTAATAAGAACACCGTGAATTCATTGTCCCAGGAAGGGGAAACTTTATTGACACATTCCTGGGGTCAGATACATCACATGATCACACTGACAGAACCACAGGCACATAGACACAGGCAACAGAGCATCCACAATGTCGGCACTAGTACAGTGTATATCCACCTTTCGCAGCAATGCAGGCTGCTATTCTCCCATGGAGACGATCGTAGAGATGCTGGATGTAGTCCTGTGGAACGGCTTGCCATGCCATTTCCACCTGGCGCCTCAGTTGGACCGGCGTTCGTGCTGGACGTGCAGACCGCGTGAGACGACGCTTCATCCAGTCCCAAACATGCTCAATGGGGGACAGATCCGGAGATCTTGCTGACCAGGGTAGTTGACTTACACCTTCTAGAGCACGTTGGGTGGCACGGGATACATGCGGACGTGCATTGTACTGTTGGAAGAGCAAGTTCCCTTGCCGGTCTAGGAATAGTAGAACGATGGGTTCGATGACGGTTTGGATGTACCGTGCAATATTCAGTGTCCCCTCGACGATCACCAGAGGTGTACGGCCAGTGTAGGAGATCGCTCCCCACACCATGATGCCGGGTGTTGGCCCTGTGTGCCTCGGTCGTATGCAGTTCTGATTGTGGCGCTCACCTGCACGGCGCCAAACACGCATACGAACATCATTGGCACCAAGGCAGAAGCGACTCTCATCGCTGAAGACGACACGTCTCCATTCGTCCCTCCATTCACGCCTGTCGCGACACCACTGGAGGCGGGCTGCACGATGTTGGGGCGTGAGCGGAAGACGGCCTAACGGTGTGCGGGACCGTAGCCCAGCTTCATAGAGACGGTTGCGAATGGTCCTCGCCGATACCCCAAAGCGACAGTGTCCCTAATTTGCTGGGAAGTGGTGGTGCGGTCCCCTACGGCACTGCGTAGGATCCTACGGTCTTGGCGTGCATCCGTGCGTCCCTGCGGTCCGGTCCCAGGTCGACCGGCACGTGCACCTTCCGCCGACCACTGGCGACAACATCGATGCACTGTGGAGACCTCACGCCCCACGTGTTGAGCAATTCGGCGGTACGTCCACCCGGCCTCCCACATGCCCACTATACGCCCTCGCTCAAAGTCCATCAACTGCACATACGGTTCACGTCCACGCTGTCGCGGCATGCTACCAGTGTTAAAGACTGCGATGGAGCTCCGTATGCCACGGCAAACTGGCTGACACTGACGGCGGCGGTGCAGAAATGCTGCGCAGCTAGCGCCATTCGACGGCCAACACCGCGGTTCCTGGTGTGTCCGCTGTGCCGTGCGTGTGATCATTGCTTGTACAGCCCTCTCGCAGTGTCCGGAGCAAGTATGGTGGGTCTGACACACCGGTGTCAATGTGTTCTTATTTCCATTTCCAGGAGTGTATATTTATACAATTTTATTTTCAATAGAAAGGTTTCCATCCTGCGACAATCAATTAAAAAGCTAAGAATAGAGAACAAATATTTAGGTAACAAGGGTCTAAATTTGCCCACACAGAAAAGTCCTGAGGTGTATAGTCTGGTAAGCGTGGAGGCCAGATGGTGTTTCCGGAACGATTGATCCAAATGTTCTGTTAATAACGTGTAACTATTTGGTAGCAACATTCGTCATGTTAGTAACACGTCGATTGTCTAATTTCCAGGGGAATACCTCCCAATAAAAACTTGTGTTAGTAGCTGTGCATACTTTTGGTTATTGAGAGTTCAGTCAACATGATGTGGACAAATTATGCTTTTCTTTAGAAACAATAAACAGGTGTCAGACAGAGGTCGTTGTATCCACACACGTCTCTGTTTGTGTAGACTCACAGCTGATTAGTAGTGTATAGTGAGATGATTGATTTGACCATAGTTTTTAATTTATGCTTCATCTGCACACACAATCTTCTAAACAAACATCTCTTAACGTCGCAGTTTTCTAAAACATCAATCGGAGACCTTCATCAGATTCTGAAAGTTATTACCATGAACTTGTTAATGGAGAGAAATGTAGAAGACACATTGGGATTGGAATTATTGTGGTTCAAATGATTCTAAGCACTATGGGACTTAACCTCTAAAGTCATCAGTCCCCTAGACTTAACTAACCTAAGGAAATCACACACATCCATGCTCGAGGCAGGATGCGAACCTGCGACCGTAGCGGCCGGGCGGTTCCGGACTGAAGCGCCTAGAAACGCTCGGCCACACCGGCCAGCTTATGCATTGTTACGTGGCGCTGCACTTCTGTTACTTGGTCAGTCGTTGCTGCTTTCTAACACCAAATATTGTGCCATCAGTGTGAAGATTGAAGGATTGCTGATATCACATGATTACTGGTGTGAGTTGCACTGTGCAGACAGTATTTCATAATCGGAAGAATGTTACTATTATTCTTTTTTTCATCATAAAATTACAAAGGCGCAGATGAGACGGAAAAATAAATCACTGAAATCATCTTTTAGTCTCACAAATGTTTTCTTAGATTTCACTCGTTTTCGTCTTTTCTTACAACTTTTTTAATATTAAAGCATCATTACTACTTTTTTTACAATGTTTCCTTTCCTGTACTGGTACACAACATTCATCGTTTGTTTCCTCAGATGTTTCACCACTATTTAATGTCTTATTTTTTTGTGCCTTCTTCCTGTGATGCCGAAAAGGCCAATTGATGTCTCATTGGCTTTCAAGTGTTGTTAGCTACACTGATGTCTTGTTCCACAAGATTTGTGTTGTGGAACCCCATAAAGGAACCATAGCTGTTCGTGGCTCTCCATTTTTGATTTTTTTTAGGCAGTTGAACCCGTTCCTAATTTGCTTTTTTTTCTTGAATCTCTTGTAACCGTCTCATAAAACCTTCCATTTCTTCTTCATCACCTGTAAATGTCAATTACATTAGTTACATGTTTTCGTTTCTATCAGAATCTTGACTACAGGCGAAGGCAATCAGTCTTTGTGCTGAGCATATCGTTTATCACCATCTAAAAAGCACAGAAGATTTTAAGAAAAATACTGCTGCCAATATTTATGCCACCTTCCACTGAATAATATTTCGGATATATTGAACAAGAATTTCGTCATAAATGGAATAGATCTAATTGCGTCGGTGACATAGATGGAAAACATGTTCGCATACAAGCACCAGAGATAATTAGATCGCTGTTTTTAATGAAAAATATTAACTTTCATTTGTTTTGTTGGCTGTTTTGGATGCAACCTGTAAATTCATTGCCGATTCTTAAGCAAAAGAATCTGAAAATGGGATATTTCAAGCATCGGCTATAGGGAAGAAAATAGCAGCAAAAGGGTTTAATATCCGTCCCCCAAAGTGTTTTCCGGGTACAACAATGAAGTTACCACATTTCCCGATTAGAGTCGAAGCGTTTGCTCTTAGCGATTGAGTGATGAAGTCTTATTCGTAACCTGCCAAAGCAACTTGCTTAGCTTTTCTCTTTTAGGAGGATTCCTAAAAAGCAGAAGGCGAATTTATGGACTTCTTCATTGCTGAATATAGTTCTGTGGCTCGCAAAAGGGAAGCCTTTAACACTGGATTGTAAATAACGACATGTATAAGACAAAAATATGTATTCTTTCTCCATACAATAATTGTTGTATACAATGCGGATAAGGATGTGTTCGTTAATAAATATAACCTTTAATATACTTGTTATATTTAACTACTGTGTTACCGCTTTCCAGACGTTATCTTTCACTAAAATATTTCTCTATTCTTCAAGCACTGCGTCACTGATTACAGAAAATTTTAACATACTTTTGATTAACGTATCTTCATCAGAAAGTGAAGAACTCATTTTTACTGAATTTGGTATATTTGTCCCGTAAAAGCAGTATCCTGCAGCTATGCAGTACGGCGGCAGCTGCACTACTGGTTACTGAGCGGAAGTGCGGTCTGTCGCTGAAGCACGTAAACTCTGTGCCCACGTCCCGTATGCTTCGCATTGCAAAGAATGGGAACCAGTGATGACGCGTTCGGTCTGTCAGTGAAGCCTGCCGTCTGCGGGTGTGTACGAAATCGCACCTTTAGAACACTTCAGACACATCGTATCAGTTCTTACTACTTCAGGATTCCTCTTCATTCCACATTGATTCTGCCTGATGATTCTCTTAAGCTTGAGCCTGCACTTCGTCTGTAATAAATTGTGGTCTGAGTAGGCCTTCCATTCTAATAAACGGCCACGCCGGATTAGCCGAGCGGTCTATGGCGCTGCAGTCATGGACTGTGCGGCTGCTCCCGGAGGAGGTTCGAGTCTCCCCTTGGGCATGGGTCTGGTGTTCGTCCTTAGGATAATTTAGGTTAAGTACTGTGTAAGCTTAGGAACTGATAACATTAGCAGTTAAGTCCCATAATATTTCACAAACTAGTAAACGATTTCTTAATCTCTGTCTGTCCGCAATGCAATCGATACGGAATATTTCCGCCTCTCCAGGCACTCTACAAGTACACCTCTTCCTCTCGTGATTTTTGAACAGTGTATTCGCCATTATTAGCTTAAATTTATTGCACGACCCAGTAAACTATTTTCTCGTGCCATGTTGATCTTTCCTCTGGCAAAATATTCCGTAATCGGTAGACCATTCCCTCATTACGGTCCCCTGGAGGAGACTGTCTGAGCGAGAGGTAACCATAAGAAACGTTATGAGGGTACAGTTTCCGTATTAACAGGCGAGGCAACGACGTCGTGATCACGTATTTAATTCCGACTTCGTACACTTTGAATAGTCCATTAAGGCAACATAAAGTGCAAATAGTAAGGTATAATATGTGAGCGATTTTGAGAAAATCGCCAGAGGTGTTTCACGTGTCAGTGATGAACCCATGCTGTACGACCCTGAGCATCAGATGTTGGCAGTCATAACGTTGGTTCCGCCTCCAGCGCCGAGCGGGGAGGTTGTTAGTTTATCACCTTACCGTAGCGTCGCACTTACCTGTGCAGCTTTTCTTCAATCTTGTTTGTCTGTTCATGTGTGTCGCATCGTTGTTTGGTTCGTAGCGTTAGTTGTTTTATGTGTCTATCAGCAGCGACGTAGTCTGCTCGTAATAACAGACAAGGGTTCCAAGTGTGTTCCAAAAAAATGTACTATCCCTTCAGTTTCTTCAAATCCACGAGTTCCTTGAATCCTTAATGTTTAGAAATTCATGACTGACTCGTTGACATAATTCATGTAACATCTGATCAGGTCTGCACTACCAGTTTCAATTCTGATAACTGTGTCTTTTTCGTAAAATCATTGCAGCCACTACGAGTTGATAGGATGATATTGCGTCATGATTCTCAAATTCCCTTTAAGGATCGTGATGTTTCCATACGTATGATGCTTCTTGATAACGCTGAACTGGTTTGTATCAGTGTCCGAGGATTCAATCTCTCGTAGGAAATTGACGACAGATGTTGCTCCCTTATGGTGATGTGAGGGGTATATGACGCGAACGCTGGTCCACTCAACACTGGTTGCAATGTCATAGCAGAATCCGTTCAGTGGAGATGGTAGTCAAACACAACATTCCTTCCCATCTACAGGTATGTGGGTACGGCATTAATATAATGTATAGAGGTCTAGTGGGTGCATGCGTTCTCTGCAATGAAAATGGCCACCTCAGATCTGATTGCCGGCGGCGGGTATTTCTACTTAAGTTCTCATTCGAACAACATCTAAAATGGACCTCAGCTGATCTTGTTTATACTGCTCGCGACATTGGTGCCACACCTTCCCCTGGTGGAATGGAACAACAGAAGGATGAGCCACTTACTGTTCCCGACTTTCCACCTGTACCCTCATAGCACGGCCCTTAATTTGCCAAGACGGCAGCGTCCGCAGTGCAAAGCAAGAGAAATCGTACTCAAGATACTGAGGAGCCGGAGACATCTACTTGTCACCCTCTCCTCCCTGAAATAACTTTTCCGGTTGATGAATCTTGTAATGCTGGATACTGCACCTCTAATGGGGTCGATAATGCGGAAACTAGTGCTGGGGTCTCTAGTGCCTCTCTAGTATTCCTCCCGCGGCTGCGATAACTCCTCCGGAGTGGGAAAGTAGTTCCAGTGATTCAGCAGCAGCAAACTGAGACGCTCCTAAAATTACCTGTTCCCTTGATGTTACCTGTTCAGTTGTCGCCGGAACGACCAACTTATGTTACTCCGGTGGAGGCGATTAGTGGCCGTGAAAACTTACCAGATGACCCAGATGTTGTGATACGTGACTCTTCTCTTGGGTGTCGATCTGAATTGCAAGAATCCCTTCCTACGGAATAGTCCCCTACTGCTCCTTGTTTGTCACCTACTTTGGTTAATGATCAAGAATCACCTAGGTCCCCGACTGCCGATGCTGTATTGCCTCGTAGCCGTTGTAAACAGTGTCCAGTCTGGGCAGACGGTGGCTAATGAAAAGAAGGAACATAAATATTCCAGAGGCGGGGTGGGAGCGCCACACTCTCAGACTTGGCACTGGACTCAGATATGAAGGGGGAAAAATGGAACGATCGTCTGCCGTTGCTCGTCTGGAGGCCCCATCCGGGGAAGTTCGACTGCCAGGTTGCAAGTCTTATTCAGCTGACGCCACATTGGGCGACTTGCATTTGTTCGGGGCGGATGTCTTATGACACCCGTTCAAGCGCATCGTTGATCCATCCACCCAGTTTTTTTATCATTATTATTACGAAGATTCCCTAACTCTCCGACCGAACGCGCTGCGGTGCTTAGATAAGCAGGCGCAGTCTGAAATGGACATTGCTACACATTCAGCAATTCAGTTCATCGGCAGCTCAAATTTCGTCTCTTGCTGTACAAGTACGCGGGATTATACGTTTCTTCCCTTTAAGGTTAATATCGCGGACTGTGGCTAGCTAAGTAGCGTCAGATAATCTGTGATTCTTTTTCGGATGTCGTATTCCTACAAGAAGTTCAATTTACTCGCTCTTCTCTGCCTGCATTTGGCACTGTGTTTAACGTGGCTCCCGAATGTTCCACGGGGACTACGTTGTTTTTTAGGAAGGGTATTGGAGTTCTTCGTGATAGAAGGGGAATGAGATGTATTTTTCATCGCCTGACCTTCATTCTCCATTTCACCAACCGATTTTATAAGGAAGAGGTGGTTTATTTGTTACGAAAAAGTCCGCACAATATTTCGATAGGTGTGTTGCGTCCTGTAGATCTGGGGTTAGCGTTCAAGCTCCGTAATCGTTGGATAGCTGCAACGAATCCCGCTCATGATTTTCTTTTTTTAATTTATGTTTCATTCATTTCGTATTTATGTTTCATTTCATTTCGTATTTATTACATTTGAAAATTAATATGACCAAAAGAATTTCCAATGTTATTACACTGGTTACTAATTTTTACGTGACCTTTTATTTCTATAGGCAAATTAAAAACTTTATGTAGCACCTTCAAACTTGTTCGTGGTTCTTTGATAACGAACAAAACATTGCTCTCTTCAAGATGCTATTAAAATACATTCAATCGTACATCACCGATTGTCAGCACCCATATTTACAAAAATCTTATGTTTCGCATGGTTTGCCAGAGTTCCTCTTTTCACTAGATAGTGTAGTTACACTTTGGCATTTTATTCCCGGTTTCAGGTTACTTATTCTTTTTATTTTCCTAACGGCGACAGGGCGATATTTTCTTATAATTTTTATCTTCGTGCCATACGCCAGCATTAAAGGACGGATGTTGACTCATCACATTACTTCTGACGTAAGTGCACATTTTTTGTTAGTTGTAGAGACGGCTACACATCCAGGAACATGCTACCCGCATCCCTCGGTTTTAGTGTACCTATGCGTCACAGTGTCATTTTACACGCCGAGGTTAACCTGAAGTGCGAAACACGTCATTGGCAATAAATAGATAAAACAATTTGCAATCAACATATATTATTTCAAGAAATTCATAACTGGTTCCTGTACAAGGCGCCCAGAATGGAACGTAACCATTTTTACTTGTGATAAATGTGTCTGTTTACCTTTCTTTTGGGTCATCAGTCTTTTGACTGGTTTGATGCTTACCGTCACGAATTCCTCTCCTGTGCCAACCTCTTCATCTCAGATTAGCACTTGCAACCTACGTCGTCAATTAATTGTTGGATGTATTCCAATCTCTGCCTTCCTCTACAGTTTTTGCCCCCTACGGCTCACTCTAGAACCGTGGAAGTCATTCTCTCATGTCTTATCATCCTTCTCCTTTTCAGTGTTTTTCACATATTCAAAATAGTTCAAATGGCTCTGAGCACTATGGGACTTAACGTCGGAGGTCATCAGTCCCCTACAGCTTAGAACTACTTAAACCTAACTAACCTAAGGACATCACACACATCCATGCCCGAAACAGGATTCGAACCTGCGACCGTAGCGGTCGCGTGGTTCCAGACTGTAGTGCCCAGAACCGCTCGGTCATCCCGGCCGGCTTTTTCACATATTCCTTCCCTCTCCGATTCTGCGCAGAACCTCCTCATTCCTTACCTCGTCCGTTTACCCAATTTTCAACATTCGTCCGTAGCACTACACGTCAAATGCTTCGATTCTCTTCTTTTCCGGTTTTCCCACAGATCACGTTTTACTACCATACAATGCTGTACTGAAGACGTACATTCTCAGAAATTTCTTCCTCAAATTAGGGCCTGTGTTTGATTCTAGTAGATTTCTCTTGGCCAGGAATGTCCTTTTCTCCTTTGCTAGTCTGCTTTTGATGTCCTCCTTGCCCCGTCCGTTATTGGTTATATTACAGCCTAGATAGCAGCATTCATTAACTTCACCTACTTCGTGAGTTTCAATCCAGATATTAAGTTCCTCATTTCTGCTACATCTTATTACTTTCGTCTTCTTTCAAGTTACTCTCAATTCATATTCTGTACGCATTACATTGTTCATTCCATTCAGCAGATCATACAATTCTTCCCCAATTTCACTCAGGATAGCAATGCCATCGGCGCATCCTTTCACCTTGAATTTTAATTCCACTCCCGAACCTTCCTTTCATTTTCATCATTGCTTCTTCGATGTACAGATTGAAAAGAAGGTACGAATGACTGCAACCATGTCTTACACCTTTTTTAATCCGAGCACTTCGTTCTTGGGTGTCCACTCTTGTACACGTTGTGTATTACCCACCTCTCCTTGTAACTTAGCCGGTTCTAGGCACTTCAGTCTGGAACCACGCGACCGCTACTGTTGCAAGTTCAAATCTTGCTTCGGGCATTGATGTGTGTAATGTCCTTAGGTTAGTTAGGTTTACGTAGCTCTAAGTTCTAGGGGACTCATGACCTCAGACGTTAAGTCCTATAGTGCTCAGAGCGATTTTTTTTTTTTTTCGCTAGGACGAGCGACAGGGGCGGCGCTGGTGGCTTAGCGGCAGGCCCTGTCCTGTATAGCATGGCGGTCTCGTAGCGGGAAGACAGCCGGCGATAAATTCAGGCCGCCGACCAATAACCGCGCCGGCGGGAGGGAGGGAGGGATGGAGGGTGCTCAGCGCGCCCCGGCGGAGGACGTGGCCATCGCGACGCGCCTGACGGAATGGCGATGGCCCGGAAACCTGTTACCGCCGCTATCCGCGCCCAGCCTTTCATTTCGGCCGCCCAAAAGAAGGGCAGGAATTCCGGCCGACAATGAGGACCGCCCCCCCCTCTCCCCCCCACACACACACCAAGAGATTGGTCGCTCCTTGTCCCACGTCCGCTATAGTGACCGGCCGACTGATCCAACGAGTGGCGTACGCTGTTGTCACTCCGTAATTGATTATTTCCAGACATACGTATTGTTGGTATATCTTACACTACTGGTCATTGAAACTGCTACACCAAGAAGAAATGCAGATGTTTAACAGGCATTCACTGGACAAATATATTATACTAGAACCGACATGTGATTACATATTCACGCAATTTGGGTGCATATCGTGAGAAATCAGTACCCAGAACAACCACCTCTGGCCGTAATAACGGCCTTGATACGCCAGGGCATTGAGTCAAACAGACCTTGGGTGGCGTGTACAGGTACAGCTACCCATGCAGCTTCAACATGTTACCACACTTCATCAAGAGTAGTGACTGGCGTATTGTGACGACCCAGTTGCTCGGCCACCATTGACCAGACGTTTTCAATTGGTGAGAGATCTGGATAATGTGCTGGCCAGGGGAGCAGTCGAACATTTTCAGTATCCAAAAAGGCCCGTACAGGACCTGCAACAAGCGGTCGTACATTCTCCTGCTGAAATGTAGGGTTTCGCAGGAATAGAGTGAAGGGTAGAGCCGTTGGTCGTAACACCTCTGAAATGTAACGTCCACTGTTCAAAGTGCCGTCAATGCGAGCAAGAGGTGACCGAGACGTGTAACCAATGGCACCCCATACCATCACGCCGGGTGATACATCAGTATGGCGATGACAAATAAACACTTCCAATGTGCGTTCACCGCGATGTCACCAAACATGGATGCGACTATCATTATGCTGTAAACGGAACCTAGATTCATCCGAAAAAATGACGTTTTGCCATTCGTGCACACAGGTTCGTCGTTGAGTACACCATCGCAGGCGCTCCTGTCTGTGATGCAGCGTCATGGGTAACCACAGCCATGGTATCCGAGGTGATAGTCCATGCTGCTGCAAACGTTGTCGAACTGTTCGTGCAGAAGGTTGTTGTCTTGCAAACGTCCCCATCTGTTGACTCAGGGATCGAGACGTGGCTGCACGATCCGTTACAGCCATGCGTATAAGATGACTGTCATCTCAACTGCTAGTGGTACGTGGCCGTTGGGATCGAGCACGGCGTTCCGTATTACCCTCCTGAACCCACCGATTCCATATTCTGCTAAAAGTCATTGGATCTCGACCAACGCGAGCAGCAATGTCGCGATACGATAAACCGCAATCGCGATAGGCTACAGTCCGACCTTTATCAAAATCGGAAACGTGATGGTACGCATTTCTTCTCCTTACACGAGGCATCACAAAAACTTTTCACCAGGCAACGCCGGTCAACTGCTATTTGTGTATGAGAAATCGATTGGAAACTTTCCTCATGTCAGCACGTTGTAGGTGTCGCTACCGGCGCCACCCTTGCGTGAATGGTCTGAAAAGCGAACCAGCAAAAGCGTATAATAATGGGCAATGTTGATTAGAGCCGACACGGCTCAACTAACAAATGTGTGAAGCATCTAGTCTCCATGGTCTGGTCGGCGAGCATGTAAATTATCAGAGGTGCTTCTGTGATAGGCATAATGATCAACAGAGTGCGTTAGAGTTCTTCGTGTTTAGTTTTGTGACAAGGCCTGGTAGGTTATGTAAGAGCCATGAACTTCATCATTTGCTAAGAGATCACTGTGAAGGACACGGAAATGTCACGTGACTATGTGAAACAACATTATCAGCACCTGATCCAATTTGGAACAGACCTCATTGTTTGTCTCCTCTCGACCGACAAGTCGAATTATCCAGTACCCAGATTTGTTGGGGCATTCTATCGTGACAGTAACCCAGTGTTGGACTGCGAGGTCAGTTGCACTCGTCAAGATTCTGATCGACGAAATCTGACCAACACGAGGGAGGCTCCGTGTACGGCGCACCAATCACGTCGCAGTCTCTTCTCGTTTGTGGCTGTCGCCTGACAGCAAACTGAACTCCCTGAATCATCTGTGTCATCCCGCACCAGTGATTGCAGCACTAGATATCTGCCATCACATGCATTAGCTGCAGTTAACTACACAGGACAAGCGACTGTGTTTGGAGTGTTGCAATGAATGGGAAGCATGGCCTGCTAATGAATGGTATTGCAGTGTGTTCGGCGACGAAACCCGGTTCCGCACTACGCCAGATGAACATTATTCAGCGAGCTTGACAGCACTTGGGGTCACGCTCTGGGGAAAACCGTCACATATGACTTCACGTCATGACTGGTAGTGGAGTGGTACATCACAAATAATGTCCTCATCCTTTGTAGCTAATGTGACAGTTTCATCCTTTATCACTATTGTGACAATGCTCGTACACCCACATGTCAAGCGTTTCTATGAACTGTCTCCATGATATTGTGGTACAACCATTCCTGCAAGATCCCCAGTTCTGTTCCTGACAGAAAATGTTTGGGAGCAGCTTGAATGTCATTTCTGTCCCAGTGCCAGTAATATGGATTTCAAGACCCAGTTACAAGAGCTGTTGGCCATGGTGCCCCAGGAGAGAATATAAAGTCTTTGTGATATCCTTCCCAAGTGAAAAAGTTGAGGCTACCATACCAGCTCCCCCCATGAACCATGGACCTTGCCGTTGGTGGGGAGGCTTGCGTGCCTCAGCGATACAGATGGCCGTACCGTAGGTGCAACCACAACGGAGGGGTATCTGTTGAGAGGCCAGACAAACGTGTGGTTCCTGAAGAGGGGCAGCAGCCTTTTCAGTAGTTGCAGGGGCAACAGTCTGGATGATTGACTGATCTGGCCTTGCAACATTAACCAAAACGGCGTTGCTGTGCTGGTACTGCGAACGGCTGAAAGCAAGGGGAAACTACAGCCGTAATTTTTCCCGAGGACATGCAGCTTTACTGTATGATTAAATGATGATGGCATCCTCTTGGGTAAAATATTCCGGAGGTAAAATAGTCCCCCATTCGGATCTCCGGGCGGGGACTACTCAGGAGAATGTCGTTATCAGGAGAAAGAAAACTGGCGTTCTACGGATCGGAGCGTGGAATGTCAGATCCCTTAATCGGGCAGGTAGGTTAGAAAATTTAAAAAGGGAAATGGATAGGTTAAAGTTAGATATAGTGGGAATTAGTGAAGTTCGGTGGCAGGAGGAACAAGACTTCTGGTCAGGTGATTACAGGGTTATAAACACAATATCAAATAGGGGTAATGCAGGAGTAGGTTTAATAATGAATAGGAAAATAGGAATGCGGGTAAGCTACTACAAACAGCATAGTGAACGCATTATTGTGGCCAAGATAGATACGAAGCCCACACCTACTACAGTAGTACAAGTTTATATGCCAACTAGCTCTGCAGATGACGAAGAAATTGAAGAAATGTACGATGAAATAAAAGAAATTATTCAGATAGTGAAGGGAGACGAAAATTTAATAGTAATGGGTGACTGGAATTGGAGTGTAGGAAAAGGGAGAGAAGGAAACATAGTAGGTGAATATGGATTGGGGCTAAGAAATGAAAGAGGAAGCCGCCTAGTAGAATTTTGTACAGAGCACAACTTAGTCATAGGTAACACTTGGTTTAAGAATCATGAAAGAAGGTTGTATACGTGGAAGAACCCTGGAGATACTAAAAGGTATCAGATAGATTATATAATGGTAAGACAGAGATTTAGGAACCAGGTTTTAAGTTGTAAGACATTTCCAGGGGCAGATGTGGACTCTGACCACAATCTATTGGTTATGACCTGTAGATTAAAACTGAAGAAACTGCAAAAATGTGGGAAATTAAGGATATGGGACCTGGATAAACTGAAAGAACCAGAGGTTGTACAGAGATTCAGGGAGAGCATAAGGGAACAATTGACAGGAATAGGGGAAAGAAATACAGTAGAAGAAGAATGGGTAGTTCTGAGGGATGAAGTAGTGAAGGCAGCAGAGGATAAAGTAGGTAAAAAGACGAGGGCTGCTAGAAATCCTTGGGTAACAGAAGAAATATTGAATTTAATTGATGAAAGGAGAAAATATAAAAATGCAGTAAATGAAGCAGGCAAAAAGGAATACAAACGTCTCAAAAATGAGATCGACAGGAAGTGCAAAATGGCTAAACAGGGATGGCTAGAGGACAAATGTAAGGATGAAGAGGCTTATCTCACTAGGGGTAAGATAGATACTGCCTACAGGAAAATTAAAGAGACCTTTGGAGAGAAGAGAACCACGTGTATGAATATCAAGAGCTCAGATGGCAACCCAGTTCTAAGCAAAGAAGGGAAGGCAGAAAGGTGGAAGGAGTATATAGAAGGTTTATACAAGGGTGATGTACTTGAGGACAATATTATGGAAATGGAAGAGGATGTAGATGAAGACGAAATGGGTGATACGATACTGCGTGAAGAGTTTGACAGAGCACTGAAAGACCTGAGTCGAAACAAGGCCCCCGGAGTAGACAACATTCCATTAGAACTACTGACGGCCTTGGGAGAGCCAGTCATGACAAAACTCTACGAGCTGGTGAGCAAGATGTATGAGACAGGCGAAATACCCTCAGACTTCAAGAAGAATATAATAATTCCAATCCCAAAGAAAGCAGGTGCTGACAGATGTGAAAATTACCGAACTATCAGTTTAATAAGTCACAGCTGCAAAATACTAACGCGAATTCTTTGCAGACGAATGGAAAAACTGGTAGATGCGGACCTCGGGGAGGATCAGTTTGGATTCCGTCGAAATGTTGGAACACGTGAGGCAATACTGACCTTACGACTTATCTTAGAAGAAAGATTAAGAAAAGGGAAACCTACGTTTCTAGCATTTGTAGACTTAGAGAAAGCTTTTGACAATGTTGACTGGAATACTCTTTTTCAAATTCTAAAGGTGGCAGGGGTAAAATACAGGGAGCGAAAGGCTATTTACAATTTGTACAGAAACCAGATGGCAGTCATAAGAGTCGAGGGGCATGAAAGGGAAGCAGTGGTTGGGAAAGGAGTGAGACAGGGTTGTAACCTCTCCCCGATGTTATTCAATCTGTATATTGAGCAAGCAGTAAAGGAAACAAAAGAAAAATTTGGAGTAGGTATTAAAATTCATGGAGACGAAGTAAAAACTTTGAGGTTCGCCGATGACATTGTAATTCTGTCAGAGACGGCAAAGGACTTGGAAGAGCAGTTGAACGGAATGGACAGTGTCTTGAAAGGAGGATATAAGATGAACATCAACAAAAGCAAAACGAGGATAATGGAATGTAGTCCAATTAAATCGGGTGATGCTGAGGGAATTAGATTAGGAAATGAGACACTTAAAGTAGTAAAGGAGTTTTGCTATTTAGGAAGTAAAATAACTGATGATGGTCGAAGTAGAGAGGATATAAAATGTAGACTGGCAATGGCAAGGAAAACGTTTCTGAAGAAGAGAAATTTGTTAACATCGAATATAGATTTAAGTGTCAGGAAGTCATTTCTGAAAATATTTGTTTGGAGTGTAGCCATGTATGGAAGTGAAACATGGACGATAACTAGTTTGGACAAGAAGAGAATAGAAGCTTTCGAAATGTGGTGCTACAGAAGAATACTGAAGATAAGGTGGATAGATCACGTAACTAATGAGGAGGTATTGAATAGGATTGGGGAGAAGAGAAGTTTGTGGCACAACTTGACTAGAAGAAGGGATCGGTTGGTAGGACATGTTTTGAGGCATCAAGGGATCACAAATTTAGCATTGGAGGGCAGTGTGGAGGGTAAAAATCGTAGAGGGAGACCGAGAGATGAGTACACTAAGCAGATTCAGAAGGATGTAGGTTGCAGTAGGTACTGGGAGATGAAGAAGCTTGCACAGGATAGAGTAGCATGGAGAGCTGCATCAAACCAGTCTCAGGACTGAAGACCACAACAACAACAACAACAACAACCATACCAGAGGGGTGCAGCTTCGTACTAACAAGTGGGTTTATAAAACCACGTTCTGTGTAAAGCTGACTCACTTTCATAATAAGGGAAATAACTTCACATACGCTCTCAACTGTAGCTGAGTTGCTAACTGAGTAACCAGCGTGGGGAATCCAGGTTCGATACCCGGTAATGCAATGTTTTTTTTTTTTTTTTTTTTGTGGAAGTATTGGACCGAGGTTCACTCAGCCTGAGGAGTAGCCACACGACATCTGCTAAGCCCAGCAACTACCGGGGAAGCGACGTGCCGACCGCAATCCTCTAAGCACCACTCCGGCATTACGCCACTGCCTCATGGATGACACGGTTGCCGGTCGGGCTAGACTGATACGTCGGTGGCCTGAGCGACGGTGCTTTGACTATTTTTCCTTTCTACGTTTCCTTACGACCGCCCGAAGAAGTGAAAAAAATCATTATTCCAGTCGCGTGTCTGTAAACCTAAACCGTATGCAACTGTCTTGGTTTTAGTCAAAGACGTGGTACAGAGCCGAGCACACTTCTGTAATAAATCTAGGCAGATGTTACCTGCTGATTGGTACCTATAGCTTGCGAGGTTGCCGGTGGTAGCAATTCAGTATCTTTCTCATTTTGTTGATGTTTTGTTTAGATAACAAATATTGCACACGTCAACAAGTTTTCTGTTTTTATAAGTACTTGTGTACTTTCATCATGGGAGACGAAAGAGACGCTACGATTACTTACGATGAATGCGCGGATATCTTGTCTGACGTTCCGGACGACTTGGCCGATTGGGAAGAAGACATGGGATATCAAAAAAATAAATAAAATAAAGAGAGAAAGTGAAGTAGAGTCGTCGGTGCTGTTGTTGTGGTCTTCAGTCCAGAGACTTGTCTGATGCAGCTCTCCGAGCTACTCTATCCTGTGCAAGATTCTTCATCTCCCAGGACCTACTGTAACCTACATCCTTCTGAATCTGTTTAGTATATTCATCTTTTGGTCTCCCTCAGGGATTTTTACCCTCCACGCTGCCCTCCAAAACTAAATTGGTGTTCCTTTGCCTCAGAATATGCCCTACCAACCGATCCGTTCTTCTAGTCAAGTTGTGTCACAAATTTCTCTTCTCTCCAATTTTTTTTAATACCTCCTCATTAGTTATGTGATCTACCCATCTAATCTTCAGCATTCTTCTTAGCACCACATTTCGAAATCTTCTATTCTCTTCTTGTCTAAACTATTTATCGTCCATGTTTCACTTTCATACATGGCTACACTCCACACAAATACTTTCAGAAACGACTTCCTGACACTTAAATCTATACTCGATGTTAACAAATTTCCCTTCTTCAGAATTGCTTTCCTCGCCATTTCAAGTCTAAATTTTATGTCCTCTCTACTGCAACCATCATCAGTTACGTTTCTCCCCAAATAGCAAAACTCATTTACTAATTTAAGCGTCTTATTTCCTTATCTAATTCCTGAAGCATCACCCGATTTAATTCTACAACGTTCCATTATTGTCGTTTTGCTTTTGTTGATGTTCATATTATATCCTCCTTTCAAGACCCTGTCCGTTCCGTTCAGCTGCTCTTCCAAGTATACTGCTGTCTCCGACAGAATTACAATGTCATCGGTGAACCTCAAAATTTTTAATTCTTACCCAAAAAAAAAAAAAACTCCCAACCTAACCTCAAGTGGGCTACTCTACAGATCAATTGGTCTTGTAGATCAATTTATTTATGAAAATACAAAGTACAATCACCAACAAATTTAACATACTCACATACACCTTTACCCTTAATCCAAATAAACACAGATTCATTTACAGACACTTTCCTCTTATTACGAGTATACAACACAAGTGCAGAGGGTGATATATATGCGGATTTACCAAAATCTTTATTAGCAAGTTCAGCCAAATGATAAGTACGATAGGCAATTATGTCTCTGTCCACAAAACTTTCTAGTCCTGGTACGGATGGAGTACTAGATTTTCTTTAGCACGCGTCCGGCATAACAGCTTCCGATGAAAATATTTCAAATCTCAAAACCGATGAAGCTATCTTATTCTATTTGACGCGCTGATTACGAATATTTATATATTATTATTATTAACAGCGGTGGTACTTAGTCTGTCAGCTAATCTTACTGTCAGAGACTAAGTTCCATACGGATTTCTGTAGTCGGACTTTAACTCACATACACCTTTACCCTTAATCCAAATAAACACAGATTCATTTACAGACACTTTCCTCTTATTACGAGTATACAACACAAGTGCAGAGGGCGATATATATGCGGATTTACCAAAATCTTTATTAGCAAGTTCAGCCATATGATAAGTACGATAGGCAATTATGTCTCTGTCCACAAAACTTTCTAGTCCTGGTTGGCTTACAGTAGCTATTGTACGAGGTGGGTCTGGTACTCCATCCGTACCAGGACTAGAAAGTTTTGTGGACAGAGACATAATTGCCTATCGTACTTATCATATGGCTGAACTTGCTAATAAAGATTTTGGTAAATCCGCATATACAGGTATATCGCCCTCTGCACGTGTGTTGTATACT
This sequence comes from Schistocerca gregaria, assembly GCF_023897955.1. Taxonomy (NCBI): domain Eukaryota; kingdom Metazoa; phylum Arthropoda; class Insecta; order Orthoptera; family Acrididae; genus Schistocerca; species Schistocerca gregaria. The sequence continues at coordinate 510,086,314 of NC_064925.1, read as the reverse complement.
CGTAATAAGAGGAAAGTGTCTGTAAATGAATCTGTGTTTATTTGGATTTTTCTTTTGTGTCCTTCGGAAGATAGTGAAATACGTTCAAGAAGAAATCGGCGAACGCTACGGTTGCCAACTGATTCGGATGAATCAGACGAAGAAGATAGACTATGATTTACTGAGGACGAATAATAATTTTGAAGGATCTCCCGGTCCACACGTATTTCCCAAAGATATACAGAGCGTCGTCGATATCGTAGACGTATTACAGTCATAATTGCAATAGGAGGAAACTGGATTTAAAAAATGCCAAATTTGTCGACGTTACGGGACCCGAACTTAGAAAGTGGTTTGGGCTTGCTATCCTTATGGGAAATGTAATAAAGCAAGGATCTAAGATTACTGGTCAACGAATCCGTTGACAGAGACACCGATATTTCGAAAAATGATGTCCCGCAACGGACAAATAATATAATTTTTACATTTTTCCGACAGTAACAATAAACCAGATAACGCCGACCGGCTTTTCAAAATGCAGTTCGTAATTGATTATTTTTCCAGAAAGTTTAAAGAAACGTTTAATCTAAGTCAAAACCTCTCAATTGATGAAGGAATGATAACCGTGGCGTGGACAGTTAAATTTTAAAGTTTACAATTAGTCGAAAATTACGAAATAAGACATACTCATTCGGAAGCTGTGTGATTCGAGTACAGGATACATTTCCTCATTCAAGATATATTCCGGCGTTGGAAAATCTTTAGGAAAAACGGTGATGGAACTATTTACACCTTCTTTTGGAAAGTGACATCACCTCTACACGGATAATTATTATAACAGTGTAGAACTTGTAGAGAAGTTACTAGAAAAGAAAATTCGAGTTTGTGGAACGATACGGCACAATAGACGATATCCGAAAAAATTAAAGTTCGCAAAAGTCAATGTGTTTGAAGCTCGTCATCAACGGAAAGGTGATAAGCGGCCGGTAACAATCCAACTAATCGGAATTAACGCTGCGGCGCAAAGCGAATAAATTTGTGCGAGATGTGCTGACGGCAAAGTGTTAAGATATTGCAACGTTGGCAACTGTGGTGTGTGACAGTATACACACACTGCTTCATTTTGTTCTTGTACAGGATCGAGGTGCAGTCTTCTCCAGCCGCGTGAGACTGTTAACGGTGGAGAAGCTTCTCAATAAATATCACCTACGGCATTAGCTTATTTTATAGTCTAAGAGGTCATGGTTCCATGTTCACTAGGAATAGTCTTAATCGTTGTCCAGTACGGAGGGTCACGAATACAGAACCTTTACATTTCGCGAATAAAAGTTTTATCGGATAAGCCGTCCAGTTACGATCTACGAGGCCCGGATCGGCCTGGATAGCTCTGTCAGTGCCCGCGGAAGGCAAAGGATCTGGGACAGAGACCTGATCCTGCACACAGTTTTACTTTGTCAGGAAGGCCCAGAATCCAAAAATCAGGAGGGGGTATTTCAGTCCTTCCCCTCATTGTCTTATTGTGGCACCATTGTCTCTATCACTCCGGGAATGCGGTGGCTAATGATGTTGGAACAAGTAATAAGATAACATTGGTCGAGCGCCTGAAAGACTGCGCTTCTCTCACTTTTAGCTCCCAGTGTCCATGAAAGTACTTAGCGATAGTTTTAATCTATGCAGTGAACTGACGGGCTGGCGACAGGGGGTAATGATTAAGTATAATGAGGCACAAAAATGTGAAAATGAATGGCGCTCTAGTAAATTACCTTAGTTTCGCCGGTGTTTTAAACAATTTCTTGCGACCGTGCGGCTGTCATGTTAAAAGATGAATCGTTCGGCTGCAGCGCAGGGCGCTCGGAGCCCTCCTACCTCCCCCCCCCCCCCTCACCTCTACCCCTTCCCACTGATGTATTGCACGCGGCAGGGACTGCCACGCACCCGTGCGAAGCGCGCATTTATCTTGCCGCCATCGAAAACTGTTTCACCGGCTCCGTAGTCGCCGGCCAAAGTTTCGCCCGGTAGTGAAAGGAATTCGCCCAATATACCTCGCTCCTTTCCATTTTCTTGTGCCTAATGGAGTGACAGGTAATTGACAGGTTAAATCACTGACCCGTCACTTTTTGAGGCATACGTCGGCGATCTGAAGTTCAGAATCTCGAAACTTCTCACGTAGTTACTTATATTTTCTCCAGATCACCTCCAACATAACGAAAGTTAAACCTCTCCTTTCACTTACAGTTTTCTTTATCAAATTTTAGCCTTTAGCGTTTTATGCAAGCTACCCCACATAAAGGGGACACTCCCAATACTTCTTGAATGGTTCAGACTGTAGTAACGCAATGTAGTGGTTACTTAGTTGTATAAGTAATACTCGAACTATGGCCGAGTTCAGGAGAAGCTAGCACGCAAATTGAATAGCGCAGCTAGAACGTCGCGCAAATGCTGATCCATATGTGGGGGAACGCATTACACATACATCTGCATTTACCTCCATATCTACATCTACATTCACATCTATATCTACCTGTAATTCTTTTCTCTCGAAGCGCTTGTGAAGCGCGTGCCAAAGGGTACATCTCATTTTACCATATAATACGGTTTCTTCTCATTCGATTCGGGAATGGAGCGAGGAAAGACTGATCACTTAAACAGGTGTGTGTGCACTGGAGTGATACGTAGTAATTTTTAGTATATCCCGAGATACCTTACATAATGTTTGATCATTCTTGAAACTTTTAAGTTGGTGTCTATCTTCAAAAATGTGGCAGTTCAGCATTTCCAGTAAATCCGTGAGGATCTCCCATTGGTCAAACAAAATCTATGACCAAACGTACTACCCTTCATTGCATGAGTTCAATGCCCTGTATTAATTTTATTTGTCATGTATCCCACACTTTGGAACAATATTCTAGGTTTGGTTGCACCAATATTTTGTAAACAGTCACCCTAGTAAATGGTTCAAATGGCCCTGAGCGTTATGGGACTTAACATCTGAGGTCATCAGTCCCCTAGAACTTAGAACTACTTAAACCTAACTAACCTAAGGACATCACACACATCCATGCCCGGGGCAGGATTCGAACCTGCGGCCGTAGCGATCGGACGGTTCCAGACTGAAGCGCCTAGAACTGCTCGGCCACACTTGCCGGCTAGTCACCCTAGTAGACTGCTTGCATTTTCCCAGTATCCTGCCTAAGAACCGAAGAGTTTCACGTTCTCTACCTACGACTGAACATACGTGGTCATTCTACTTCATATCCCTACAAATTGTCACACCCAAGAGTTGATACGAGGTGGTTCATTCTAATTGTAACACTTTGATTTCGTAGTCATTGACACCTCTTTTATTTACATGTTCAGTTCCATTATGGTCTGCCGTGCACTATTTCTGTCTTACTCACCGAAAGTGCTTTGCGTCAATTGTATAAATGTAGGAGAAAGAGGATCCATTACCACCAAAGTAGTTCCTATTACAAAGTCACTTGCTTTCACGCACCAACTATCCAGAGCCGTCACATATGGTTATAGTCCCCAATCGAGTGAATGATGTAAAACATGATATGATTAATTTCCAGTTTGACAGCGGCTGTTGATCAGCCCTGATACACTCGCTGAGACACTGTGCTGATGTCATCTAGAAGTACCCAGTGGTTATAATTAAGGTCCAGTGTGAGCTGTAATTACCGTATAGCAGCGATACTGGGTGCATATGCTAATGCATCAATGAGATTTACGTTGGAAAAAGATATTAGTTTTGATTTTGGCCACCATGTGAAATTCTGGTACGGTGCAGTATTTAGTCGACGTCTCATGTGCTCGTATTGAACAAGCTGTGGAGCAGGCGGTTAATAATAAAATAAACATTATGGCTTCTCACTTGTTTGACCTGTTCTGGCCACATTCCGTTCCTAAAGAATAACGTATGGAAACATTTCTTTCTTTCATTCACGGTGTTATATTTGCACCAGGTGGCCTAAACTGGAACTAATTTTTTTACACTGCAAATCGGTTCTGCATTAACGCATTAGTGTATCTACTACGATTCGCTGCCACACGATAATTACAGCACAGAATGGACTTCTATGAGTAGCTGCACTTTAGTTATAACCACCCAGATCTTTCTTAAGGTGCTAAGTAGCTCCTGTGTAGAGCATATCCTCTTTTTGAATGTGGATGTCCACTATGTATGTTGATACACCCACTCGGTAATCTACGTGAGTGGCTCAGTGAAATAGACGGACAGCAAGAACAAACCAAGTCTGACAGGCATTTGTCTGAATTGAGGACTAATCAGAAAGTAAGGTCCAATCAGGAACAAAATGGAAACCACAATGAAAATCCAATGAAGCTTTGCCCAGATGTATTAGCTGTGTCCCTAGTATATGTTTTGATCGCCTTACGTCATTCTTGTCAGTATAGAACGCACAGTGAGCACGTAAAGATGCCTAGAAGATAATGTCTCCCGCCAAGTGTGTTGGCCTGATGAGAGATTTCGACTGATGTCATGCAGCTCACATAACACAACTGTTAAGTGTTTCCTTCTTCATGACAATACTCGCAGTGTGTTTGAAGGGAAGTGTTTGATCACCCCGTAATTGAATCCCCCAGAGTTTCATCTCGGCTGGCATTAACCGCTGGCTGTGAAGGCAACATTTTGGCACAGAAAACGAGTTGTGGACCAGTTTAGAGAATTGGCGAAGGTAATAAGCGGCTGCGTTCTACAACGCTACGACAGATGTCTAAGTCCGAACGGCGACTATTGCAGAGAAGTAGCTGGAAGATGTGCTAAACTGTTACAAATAAAACATTTTTGTATTTCATACTGGTTTCCATTGAGCGACTGACTAGGCCTTATTTTACAAATATCTCTCATAGCTCAATTCGTGTTTTTTTTCCGTTTCTGTCATGTGTTCCATCATTAATACCGATTTTAGACGAAGTTTGCCTTCACAGTGTTTCTACACAATGTTTTAACGCCCTTATGTAACGTTTGGCATGCGTAACAACCAGCCCATTCATATACGCCAGTGTCCTTATTCTCTCCTTCCGAATGTCACAGTTTTCCCAGTATGGACAACGCAGACTAGGGTTTCCGATTTTGCACTCAGCGAAGTTTTACAAGATGGTATAGAGCTGTAGGGTTTGTCGTGGAATTATTCTTTACAGATGATTAAGACTTTTGTATTATTTTAATAGGAGGAATTTAGTTTCTCACGGCTGTAATAACTGATAGATTCGAGACAACGAAGACTCCTCTCACCACGGGTTATATAAATAACCAAACTACCACGTTTATGGCGTCATATGATCTTCATTACGTGTCGTAGAATGATATCTTACATATACATGCAGCTGTGTACGTGGATACTCTCTGTAAACACGGTGATAAAGAAGTGACGTCCACACCTCTATGATTAGTTTGCGGTTCACAGTTAAATGTCCGGGAGAGGGTTCATCGAACCACCTTATCGCTATTCCTCTACCGTTCACTCTCGAACAGCGCGTGCGAAACACGAAAACTTAAATATTTCTGTGCGAGCTTAGATTTTATTTTATTACGCTGATCATTTCTCCCTGACCAGACTGGCAAGAACTAAATATTTTCGCATTCGTAGGGGAAAATTGTTGAATCAGATTTCATGGAGAGATCCCGCACTAACAGAAAACGTTTTTAATTATTGTCACGCCAAATCGCGTCTTGTATCCCTGGCACGCTCTCCCCTATTTCATGATATGCCTGATAGTGAAAAATTAACAGCGAAACTGTAATAAGCAATCGTTGCAAGTTGCTTAGTGTTCTCGTTCTCAAATACTGGATCAATATACTGTGGCAATTTGTGGGTGGAGAGTTCCGCTACCTCAAGATATCTGTAGAGGTTGAATCTTTAATACTCGCTTATTGTGGTAAGAGTAGGTCAGCATTGTAATTTTTTAAATATTCAATATTTGGAAGGGACATCCCGTATTATTGTCAAAGATGTTCTTGCATCTATTCAATGTGCTTGTAATCAAATATTTTCCGGTCAATTATGCATGGGCTTCATAAAAATTTAAAGGTCTCATTAACCCCGTAACATTTTCATAAACTCCATCACAATTTATTCACATGTATTAGCACAGGCCGCTAATAGAATTTGCATGAATAATTCATATTAGTTGCGGCAGGCCGTCGCCCGGTGTTACATCGGCGTTCCTCATACCTGGAAACTTATAAAGGCATCACATTTCCCCCGTTTTGATGATTTGCATCAGAATACGTTACGTGACTTTAAGGGATCTCTTCTACCTACCATTTCAGTTAGTTTTTTTAGTTTTCTCGTAGTTGGGGCTTTTAACACTCTTCCAGTGTAACAAAGTAGATTGCAAACGCATTTTGGTTTTTATATAATATGTTTGTAAGTTTGATAACAGTGTGAAATTGCAGTTTATTTGATCATACATTTCTTCAATTTCTTCGACATCTGCAGAGCTAGTAGGCATATAAAGTTGGACTACTGTAGTAGGTGTGGACTTCGTATCTATCTTGGCCCCAATAATGCGTTCACTATGCTGTTTGTAGTAGCTTACCCGCATTCCTATTTTCCTATTCATTATTAAACCTACTCCTGCATTACTCCTATTTGATTTTGTGATTATAACCCTGTAGTCACCTGACCAGAAGTCTTGTTCCTCCTGCCACCGAACTTCACTAATTCCCACTATATCTAACTTTAACCTATCCATTTCCCTTTTTAAATTTTCTAACCTACCTGCCCGATTAAGGGATCTGACATTCCACGCTCCGATCCGTAGAACGCCAGTTTTCTTTCTCCTGATAACGACATCCTCTTGAGTTGTCCCCGCCCGGAGATCCGAATGGGGGACTATTTTACCTCAGGAATATTTTACCCAAGAGGACGCCATCATCCTTTAATCATACAGTAAAGCTGCATGCCCTCGGGAAAAAATTACGGTAGTAGTTTCCCCTTGCTTTCAGCCATTCGCAGTACCAGCACAGCAAGGCCGTTTTGGTTATTGTTACAAGGCCAGATCAGTCAATCATCCAGACTGTCGCCCCTGCAACTACTGGAAAGGCTGCTGCCCATCTTCAAGAACCACACGTTATGTGTGGCCTCTCAACAGATAGATACCCCTCCGTTGTGGTTGCACCTACGGTACGGCTATCTGTATCGCTGAGGCACGCAAGCCTCCGCACCAACGGCAAGGTCCATGGTTCATGGGGGGAGGACGATGTTAATTATTATTAAGAAATAAATGAAATCGTTCTTACATGTGGACAACACAAATTTGTTCTGAAAACGTAAATGAAAGTTAGAGACAACAATACGACTCATCGTTGAGTCGCGGTAGTAGCCTACGTTAGTAAATAAAGACGAGTTAAATAAACAAATGTTTCCTTAAATCGTCATGAAGCAGCCATAAAGCAACTGAAATAAAGTTACAAGAGCTTAAGAAGGCTATGTAGTATAAATGTAAAGTGCACAACTTTAAGATTAATATTAAGCAGTAATGTGAAAGATGAAAATTATTACACAGCACGGATATATAATATGTGTGTCACTGCACATGGCATATGATATTAAAGCTTAAACGAATGTTTACCTTTATCTCAAATGTAGACCATGAAATTGGAGGCTCCCATAACAGCACAAAAATAATAAATCATATCAGAAGCCACCGAAATGGTAAATAAATTCTAATTGAACAATCAAATGTTTTCTGAGCCAGAAAAGTAACAGAGAGCTTGATGATACATAAATGTTTAAATGCAAAGGGCATAATAATATAAGGGTATAAAACTAAAGGATCGCGATAAGAACGAAGTACTTATATGGGGACAAACACAAAATTCTTCCTGTCTAATTTCAGGCACATGTTCTGACAAACTATTCTCATTTTCATGACACATACAACTCAAAGTACTTCGAAAGCACAAGCAGCTTACCTACGGTTTAATTTAGGGTAAAACCCATGTCTACGTCTAATTAGGACTAGCGAACCGGGTAACGCTTCGCAACTCCTAAACACATATATGAATTGTATGTACGTCCTAATATAGGGTTTCCTGAGAGTTGTGTCAGGACGCAAATTTCGGCTTCTTTTCGTCCAGTTGGAAGATACAGAGCCCGAAATTATGATAAATTTCATGGGGGGGGGGGGGAGTTTGTCTAACTGCCTAAATGTCTTGATATCGTAGTTAATACCGACTCAAAAGGAAACAAAACAACCAACTTTGACAGCACATATATGGTGCCTTTACTAAGAGTTGTAAGTTGCATTTTCTCTGTGGATTCGATAGATATTTACAATTTCGTTTTTGCTATGTGTAGCTGCTGTCAACCCAAACGAATATTACTCATCACGTCTTTCATGCTACGCCCAGTATCGATGGAAAGCGTCGGTTTGTTTCCCGTTGAAAGAAAACCGATTTTTAAAGCGGAATTTCACATGCTCGTTCGATAGAGCACTCCCGAGTTAGTCTAGTTTGATATTACTCTTATCGATTGTATTAACAGGGGCAGAAAACTACTAAGAATAATCAGTACCCTAGCAGCGACAGAAGCGTTCTTCCTCACACCATTACCGCATTGCAACAGTCTTGCTCAATCGATGTTGCTGTACTCTCCCTGCTAATACGTATCGAACATTGTAGCAGTCCACGAAACTGGTGTTGCTCTATCGATAGACACGTAAAATCCCGACGCTTCCGTCGACGCTTTCCGTCGACCCTTGGACTTGAGTGAAAGAAGTGACTAGGTGTACTTGTTTGGCCTGATTCCAGTTAGACTTTGAAGAAACAAAATTGCAGCTATCTGCTGAAACACCAGAGAAAACGCTCCTGATCACACTAAGTAAGGACCACTAAATAAAGATTGGTTCAGAAGTGATGGTAAATAATTGACAAGTGGAAAGTATAGGCCAAAACTAACTAAAAAGCAGCAATAAACATGGGTCCGCAAATCAACCGTTGCAGAGGTATTGCATTAATTCGAGTTTGAAACCAACTGTAAACGCCCTGGATACCACGGTATTAACGTTGGTAGGTTTGCGATCGACTGCTTGCTACGCCAGCCGCGGTGGTCTCGCGGTTCTAGGCGCGCAGTCCGGAACCGTGCGACTGCTACGGTCGCAGGTTCGAATCCTGCCTCGGGCATGGATGTGTGTGATGTCCTTAGGTTAGTTAGGTTTAACAAGTTCTATGTTCTAGGGGACTAATGACCAGAGCAGTTGAGTCCCATAGTGCTCAGAGCAATTTGAACCATTTTTTTGACTGCTTGCTTATGCATGGGCAGTTACTTCCCTTCCCTCTCCGTGCACTCTGCCGCGCCGTCCTTACAGTTACGAACGCGAAGGCACCATGGGCAGAGGTTATACCAATGAGCAGTACGCTGAAATGCATCTTATGTACGGCAAAGCGAATGGCAGTTCCCTTGAGGCTGCACGATTGTATAAAGAAGCTTTTCCTCTCCTCAGGCACCCCGGCAGGCTACATTAGCCGATTACATCAGCGCCTTAGAGAAACCGGAAGTCTCACACACCATGTACGAGAAGGTCGACCAAGATCTACAATCCCCCAAGTTGAGGAAAGGGTGTTATGCATTGTGCACGAACGTCCAAGTACTTCAATAAGGAGAAGTGCTACCGAAGAGCGTGTTCTGGGACATAGCAGTGTGTGGCGAATTTTACATCGGCAAGCACTCTATCCGAGCACTCAACGATGCAACTTCCCTCCTCGGGAGAATTTCTGCCAATGGGTGCAACAACAGTGTTCCCTGAATCCGCTGCTTGCAAGCAGTCTACTGTTCACGGATAGAACTATATTTATTCGTGACAGTATTCTCAACTACCATAGCTGTCACATCTGGACCAATGTCAGTCCTAATGCAACACTCGTATCACGACATCAGCAGCGTTATTCGTTGAACGTTTGGACATTACTGATGGGAGACCGCATAATTGGACAACACTTCTTACCACAGAGACTAAGCGGGCAGCATGTACAGCAGTACATAGAGTTGCTGCGGACTGTAGCTCCAGATGCACCTAACAATGTCCCACTGAACAGACGCCTGAACATGTGGTTCATGGGTGACGGTGCTCAGCACATTTTCATTTACGTGTTATCCGGCTTCTAACTTGGACGTATGGTCATCATTAGATAGGTAGAGGAAGGCCTATGCCATGGCCTCCAACGTCTCCTTACTTAAATCGCATGGATTTATGTATGTGGAGACATGTCAAAAGCCTGGCCAATTCTGAGGTCAACTCTCTGGAGGAATTACGCTTGCGGATTGAAGCAGCCTTCCAGCATTTATAGAATTGCCCAGGACTGCCTGAGAGAATTCGCAGTTCATTTCGGAGAGTTAAACGTTGCGTTCAGACGCATGGACAACATTTCGAACACGTACTTTAACGTTTATAAATGTTATGTATTCCTAGACACAGGTGAACTGCAACAGAAAATGTGTTGTATCTCGATAACGGTTGATTTGCGAACTCATGTTTATTGGAGCTTTTTACCTCCTTTTGGCCTGTGTGAATTAATGGCCATCACTTCTGAAACACCCTGTATATACACGCTGGTCAGAAACAGTCTGAAAAGCTGATAAATTTGTTTCAGGGTAGGTTGTTATGAAAAACATTCGATAGGTTGCGTCATTTCCGAGTCAGTTAACACTGAAGTGGGATAATCAGGCCGTTGAGCGAGCAAATTCGAGCTCTGTTGCGGGGTTGGATGCCGTTTCCGGACAGGGTATCATAGGTACAACTTGATCTACTAAGTTCCCTCTAAAACGTCTAGAAGTGTGTAGAATGTTTTGTGAAACATCCTGAATAACAAACTTATTAAATGTGTTGGTCTGAATTTATGAACAGTAAAGGAAAATGAGAGGCTCTACACAAGTTCTGTGAAGGGCCTCAAATATATTTGAAAAAAAAGTAGAAATTATTTATGAACAGACTGAAAAAATATCTGCTATTGCGTATGAGGTAAGAAAAGATGTATTCAGCGAATTATTTTTCCGAAACATTTGATTCTAAATTATTTCACCGTAAATTTTTTATCTCATTACAAAATTTGTTGCACTGGAAGAATTTCGTTTTTAAATGCTTCAGTAATAAAGGCTAGCGCTAATACAGAAATATGGAACCACAAAGGTAAGTTTAAGTGAAGCTACTAAAGGACTGAATTCTATGCTTAAATTCGAAAATAACAATTTTGCCCGTAAAGTCAAGCAATTACTTAAAGGGGTGGAACAAAGAGCGAAGAAATAACACACATATTGTATATGTCATCTGTACCATATTAGTGTTGCTGTTAATATTTTCTGACTTACGCTGCTAGCACGAGAGCTATTATAGATATCGCTACCACAATATTTGTGCGGTAGTATTAACAGTTACTGTTTCATCTAGAATAGCAACTTTATTTACTTACAATATCACAAGCAACGCAGTTTGCATACATCCGTGTTATTTCAACATGACACAGTTTAAACACAAAATATGGCAAATGCAACTAAATGATGTGCATACGCAAATATTAGAATAAGTACTTTTAAAGCTGATATTACGATTGCGATTGGAGGGGTATCTTTAACAGTACATTAAATCCGATACGCATCGAGGCCATCACCTTTAGATATGGTATTAGCTATGTTAGCATTCTTAGTGCACAGTCGATTTTAAGTAAACTGGTGTAGAAAACTTAAGGACGAGCTTTCATCTGGCAGTGTTACTTGGCAGTGGCACATCATACGAAAGTTGCTTTCGTCATTACATTTTGCAAATCATTGTAGCTTTATGATGCAGGAGGTCCAAATGTGCCTCGCTTAAGCGAACTTATAATAGCGATAATGCGCTATGTTCGCAAAAATAACGAATAACCTGTTTTCTACAGAACATGGTGGAGTGTATATCATATGAACACTGCCGATTTTGTGCCCTATTACTCATGCGTGTTGAGGGACGGAAAAAATGACTGTCTTTGTGTGATACTCCTTTCACCAATGGAGTGGCTATGAGAACACAACCCAGGCAGATAATGTAGAACACGTTAATCAGTACATACACAAAAAACACCTCATTCTTGGAGTAAGCAACTTACAAATGAAAATTTGGTTCCTACTTTGAGACTCAACAAAGAAAGCAAACAATGATTAAGCGGTCGAAGGCCAAACGAGTGACAAAGTCGTACAGGTTCGCTCGGGATGTTCTCATGCTAATAAGGCAAATGGCATTTAACTGGCGCAAGGTGCAAGTCTGAAATCACTGTCATAATCTCGATAGAGATTACAATCTAAACTCTGCACGACGATGGTTCCTAGCGAGGACTCTGGTTCATGGTTGATCGTTAATGGGTTGCTGATACAACCAGCGCCTGGGCCAGAGAAACTGAAGGAATAACTAATTAAATTTTATTATTATTATTATTATTATTATCATTATTATTATTAATTTTATTTATTTATTTATTTATTTATTACATGACGTTAGCCGAAATTCCATCATAGAAGGCGATTCCGATTTCAAAGCGTAGCGTCGTGATCAGGTGCTGGGAACCACTTAATTAATACGTGACACCTTGTACCTGTACGATGGGAAAGCAACTGTCCAACCTACAGTGTGTGTGTGTATGTAACGGAGATCGCAGGACATCAGTCTTGCGGTGCAGCTTCGTCGTCAGTTTTGGATACCGCTCCATGGTCGTGTCCAGACAGAGTTTTGCATTTGACAGTGCGAGGGTACCGACTGGCCTCCATTATCCGCCTAAGGGCTTTATTTTGGTGGACCTGCACATAGCTAATTTGATTTGCGCTGGCTAACCCCCAGACTGAGCTGGCATATAGGGCCTTGTATCGTACCGTCGTTTTGTCAAGCCGAAGTTTCGCTGTGGTGCTCAATCCAGTACTTGTAAAAGTACAGGACAAGTTGTGTTACCAGGTCATACGTCTTGTTCCGAAATGCCTCACGGTGTCTATGAAGTAAGAACTGTTTATCCAAGATGACCGGCAGGCACTTTACCGGAGGATTCCAAGGGATTTTTTTCCCATGTAAACTCAAATTGGCAGGAAGTAAAGGCCGTTTCCTACTAAGCTAAATAGGAGCCGTCTTAGCCTGATTAAGTTGCACCTTATTAGTTGTACACGAAGCAGCCATAGAGTCCAATTGTTTCTGCAGGCGTCTAATACTAGCTTGTCCATGGCGTCCGCTGGTGACAAAAACTGTCTCATCAGAAAACTGCGATAATTGGGCCCTTTCAACTGTCAGTATGTCATTAACGTAGATAGAAGATGGTTCAAATGGTTCAAATGGCTCTGAGCACTATGCGACTTAACTTCTGAGGTCATCAGTCGCCTAGAACTTAGAACTAATTAAACCTAACTAACCTAAGGACATCACACACATCCATGCCCGAGGCAGGATTCGAACCTGCGACCGTAGCGGTCGCTCGGTCCCAGACTGTAGCGCCCAGAACCACACGGCCACTCCAAGACTCGAACTCGTGACATTATTCCTTTCCCGGGCAAGTGCTTACCATCTGAGTTACCCAAGCGCGACTCACGCCCCGTCCTTGCAGCCTTACTTCTGCCAGTACCTCGTCTCCTCGTCTCACTCCGCTGCAGAGTGAAAATTCTTCCTGGAAACATCCCCCAGGCTGTGACTAAGCCATGTCTCCTGAATGTCCTTTCTTTCAGGATTGCTAGTTCTGCAAGTTTTGCAGGAGAGCTTCTGTAAAGTTTGGAAAGTAGAAGACGAGGTACTGGCAGAAGTATGGCTGTGAGGACGGGGCGTGAGTCGCGCTTGGGTAACTCAGTTGGTAGAGCACTTGCACACGAAAGACAAAAGGTCCCGAGTTCGGGTCTCGGTCCTACACACACTTCTAATCTGCCAGCAAGTTTCATTAACGTAGATGTTACACAGGATGAGGGACAACACGGAACCCTGAGGCAGCCCCGCACTCGCAGTCCTGGAAGCAGGCGATTGGTCCTGTATAGTGACAATCACTTTCCTGTCAATAAGAAAACCAGCAACAGACTTCACGTAACTGTCAGAAATTGAAATATTCTCTTGTAGTTAGCGGATCAGTTGCTCCCTCCAATCTTTGTCGTAGGCATCAGCGATATCTAAAAAGGCTGCATCAGTTACTTCAGTCATATTCAAGTTCCGCGTCATGATCACCGCCAAGCGTAAAAGCTGTAACTGCTCAGAGAGCTTATTTTGAATCCCACACTGCTCCTCCTGAATCACACCTTTTGCAGTAAGGAACTCCATAAAGGCCTCTCAAACGTTTTTCCCAAGCCGCTAAGACGACTAATAGGTCGATAATTGGTAACAAGTGTCAAATCCTTCAGCGGCTTTGGGATCGAAACCATCATAACAATATTCCACGTCGACAAAAAAAATTTTTGTAAGAAGAAAACAACTATAGCACCACGTGAAGAACACCAGGGCTTTACGAGGCAAGTGCTTCAGGTGTAGGTAGTTAGCCTTGTCCACGACGGCTGTCTTATTCCCATTTAATTTTCTGATAATAGCCCGCACTTGGCTGGGAGTAGCTAAATGCGGTTGCAGGTGGCCGTCCGCCATGATGATCCTCTCGACGAGTTGGATCGTAGTAGCCGATCCGTGGCAGAGCACTGTTGCGGCGCATGGATTCTCCGCGAACTGTTGGTGGGTATGTGACGTGGCGCAGAAAAATTGTGCAGCACCGTGGTCGTGGAAGATCGCTCTGACCGCAGGGGACCTGGAACCTCTCGCGGGGGCCTCCAGAGATCCCGTAGATAAGAAATCTGCCGAAAATTTACCAATATTCGAGACTCGTGTGGACCGGAGTTTGGTTTGCAGGCGAATGTGCCTGTTTTGGCAGTCGATGTCTGATGCTTGGCGACCCGCGATACGTGGGTGTGTTACAGGTTTGCAGGTTGCTGTCTTGTAGGAGAGACACACGAAAATCTCTTACTGTACTAAGGGGAATGTAATGAAGCTTCAACGAAACTGGTATAAGCACGCTTATTCAAATACGGAGATATGTATACAGGCAGAATACGGCGCTGCGGTCGACAACGCCTATATAAGACAATAAGTGTGATGCGCAGTTGTTAGATCAGCTACTGCAATGACAGGTAATCAGGACTGAAGTGAGTTTGAACGTGGTGTTACAGACGGCGCACGAGCGATGGGACACTATAATCATTACTCGCGGCAGTCAACCTACCGAATCCCGTAGGACTTTGGGTAATGTGAGTGCATCTGCACTGAAAAAGATCATTGGCCGGTAAGCCGTATCTACATGAAGACGGTATCTATTCTTTCGGCCATTGGTCATCTTGCAGCTCTCGAAGAATGAAGTTACAACGAAATCCTGACCTTTAGCAGCTTACAGGCGGAGCTCAAAGCCACGAGTAATGTGTATAGTGGGCAGGGGCACTACAAATGTGGTGAGTGGACAGTAAGTTGGAAGTGTGTGTCTCACGGGGAGCGTGGCAGAGAAAAGTCCCTGCAGTCGCACTATCCTCTGGGTCCTCGGTGGCTCAGACGGAAGAGCGTCTGCCATGTAAGCAGGAGATCTCGGTTTCGAGTCCGGGTCAGCCACACATTTTCAACTGTCCCCGTGATATTTCTCAACGCCTGTCAGCAACCAAAGGCCTGAATTCCGTTGTAATTTCAGTCTGGAGAGTTTGGTGGCCAGTTGAACTTTTTAAACTCGGAAGACTGTCAGTGGAGTTACTCTGTAGCAATTCTGAACGTGTGAGTTGTCGCATTGTCCTGCTAGAGTTTTCCAAGTCCGTCGGAGTGCACAACGGACGTGAACGGATGCTGGTGATCATACTTTGATGTTTACGTCCATGTGACCTGTCAGATTACTCGCTAGACGTATCAGAGGTCCATATCACACCAACTACACACGCCCCACACCACTAAAGAGCCTCCAGCAGATTGAACAGTCCCCTGCTGACATGCAGGGTCCATGAATTCATGAGGCTGTTTCCATACACGCACACGTCAATCCGCTCGATACAATTTGAAACGAGACTCTTCCGACCAGGCAACATGTTTGCCGTCATCAACAGTCCAGTGTCGGTGTTAACGGGTACAGGCGAGGCGTTAAGGTTTGTGTCATGCAGTCATTAAGGCTCCGAAAGGCCCTATCGATGATGTTTCGTTGAATGGTTCGTATGCTGACACTTGTTGATGGCCCAGCATTCAAACCTGCAGCAATTTGACGAAAGGTTGCACTTCTGTGACGTTGAACGATTCTCTTCAGTCACTGTTGGTCGCGTCCATGCAGGATCTTTTTTCGACGCAGATTTGATGTTTTACTGGATTCAGGATATTCACGGTGCATTTTTGAAGTGATCGTACTGGAAAATCTTCTCTTCATGACTACCTCGGAGCTGCTGTGTTCCATCGCTTGTACGCTTACTACAACACCACGTTCCAACTAACTTAAATCTTGATAATGTGCCATTCTAGCCGCAGTAACCCATCTAACAACTGCGGCAGACACTTGTTGCCTTAGATAGGCCTTGCCGACCTCAGCGCCTTATTCTGCCTGTTTACATATTTCTGTATTTGAGTACGCATGCCTATACCAGTTCCTTCGGCAGAGTTTATTTTCGCCTCTCAGATGTATTTTTAGTTGCCTAAAAGATGAAATCGAACGGTGCAAGAACTGGATAGTATGGCATGCGCTCCAAACCTCTCATCGCAAACTTGTGTTGAATGCGCCATGTGAGTGTCGCACTGTCATGCACGAGAACAATTTCTTCGGTCATTTTCGGCACTTCTTATGCTTTATGACATGGCTCAGCGATGACAGTGTTCACCGTACGAATGAGCATTAACTGATGTACCATTTTCCATAAACTATTTTCCAAGGAGGCGCAGCAGTGTTAAATATGGCGGACCTAAGAATGTTTATATACATAAACAGTTATGAAAACTATTTAATTCTGTAGTAACTCAGGGAATAGAGCCACAATAATTTTAATGTACCATCCTACATAGAGTTTCATGGTGATCCCAAAAAAAGTTGAATACTGATGATATCTGTTATAGTTCAGGATTTAGTGTTAAAGTGAAATTCGCAAGTTTTGTAACAAAGACCACTATGCTAAATTATGAACGCTTTAGTCGA
Source organism: Schistocerca gregaria (assembly GCF_023897955.1). Taxonomy (NCBI): domain Eukaryota; kingdom Metazoa; phylum Arthropoda; class Insecta; order Orthoptera; family Acrididae; genus Schistocerca; species Schistocerca gregaria. Next base: position 510,069,198 of record NC_064925.1, on the reverse strand, counting down.
TCTTAACGATCGACATTTCATGTAGTAGAGCATCATTACAATGACAAATGTTGTAAATATCAACTCTATAACTTTATTTGTTTAAAAGATGTAGTAAATTTAAATGATCAGTATTCTCAGTTAAGCATCAGATCATTATCTCCTACATACAAAACACATTGAACGATGACAGCATGGCACCTTTTTGAATCATTAGGTAATAGAATTTGTGTTGTAAAGTTTAGTCTACAATAGTTACTTTTGTTCTTTATTTATTTATCAGAAAGCACATTGGTGCAAGGCTACTGGCCGTGACATTCAAAGCTAACAAGGAAATTGTATTGGTTTTATGTAAAAGAATTAAATGTTTATTATGTAATGGATATTATTGTTACTTTATTTAGAATCTGAAGGTGGTCGAAGTTCGATTATTTAAATATGTTAAAATGTAAAATAATGTAGAATAAGCTGCAGCCAATCAGATGGACGGCTTCAGGAAAGGAAATTGCACTAGTCAGCTGAGCGAGGATATTTGGCGAGCGGGTAACCCGGTCGGGGAAAGGCAGACGCGAAATCGGTCACCTCGGCTGGAGACACCAAAGTGGACACTTCTGGTCTAGACACGAAAGGGTACAGTTCGTATTGAGTCGGTCTTTAGGTAGCTAGGAAGTGAAACGACTTGAAAATTTTCGCGTCGTGTGGTATCAGTGAACTTAGTCTCTCAGCGGTGAGCAGCCACGTCTCTGGTGTGAGTTCTAAGTTTTTGGGTAGATAACGAGATGGAGTATCGAACTTGAGTTTCTCGATGAGATTGTGAATGATCTAACCGTGTCAAATGGATGTGCGCTCGAGTGTAACAGTAATTCTAAATACGACCACTTTTGCTACTAGTTTGCTTTCTGAATAAACATTATTATAACCAAATCACTGCTGTGTGTCATACATCATTTATGGGTCGTTAAATTAGTTCCCGACATTATTATCACAGTTATTGTATGTTATATTAACTTAGTTTCATACAATTTCTCAAACTTGCCATCAGCCAGACAATTTAGCCAAAGGGTCACAAGTGTCTAGCTTAGGTCGTGTAATGCGACGCGTGTGGTTCAATCCCTAGACGAGTCATAGTCGTAAACCTAGTGAGGCGGAATCGCTAGTAATTGTGCGATGTCGTGACGTAACACAAACCATACAGTATTATCATGATGCCAGCCTACTGAAGGTCACTCGAACAATTTACATAAGCGGAACTCCGACATAAGCACCCTCGAAGTAAGAGCTCTATTCAAAACAGGTCTTGATGTTGTTTCCCTAAATCAGCTACTCCACCATACTTCTTCACGTTGTATTCCGCCACAAGACAAAACACGACACCGTGATTTTAATTGATGGGCAAACAAGAACACTGAGGTTCATTAGGAGAACATTTTAGAAAATGTAATTCTTGTACGTATGAGGCAGTTTAAAAACCATTCTTTAAGTCTATTCCTGAGTACTTTCCTTGCCGAATGGGCCAGTTTGAGTGGAAGGAGGTTATTGCTTAATTTGCTTACTATATGTGAGCATTTGTCCTTTCATATATTTCATGCAACTGTAAACATGAAAGTAAGATTACGCAGCAGAATAACCATCGCAATCATCTACGCTGTAGCTTATAGTTCTTCACGATAATTCAGATTACAACAAGGAGAACTAATTCTGATAGAATCACGTACAAAATAGAAACGTACCTAACGTGACGGTTATAAAAGTAACACTGACCCGATATGCAGACAACAATTAATAATAAAACAAATTTCTAGATAACATGATAGTAATGTCAGTTACGCAAATTACGTTTATATCGCTTATGGATGTTATAAAAATGCCTCTGAGCACTATGCGACTTAACTTCTGAGGTCATCAGTCACCTATAACTTAGAACTAATTAAACTTAACTAACCTAAGGACATCACACACATCCATGCCCGAGGCAGGATTCAAACCTGCGACCGTAGCGGTCGCTCGGTTCCAGACTGCAGTGCCTAGAACCGCACTGCCACTTCGGCCGACTATGGATGTTATAATTTTCAGTCCTGGCAACAGTTGGATTTAGCTGTACACTTCAGTGAACCTTGCGAAATTTTCTTAATTTCTGCCTAAGTACTGAATCTACATTCATCGTACCATTCAAAAACAATAACATGTTCTCTGTCGCTTCCTACTCCATTCCGTTATAACATCACTGCCAACACTGACATCAGCAATTCGACGTAGCACAAGGTAAATAGGTTTTCCATTAGATGGTGTAAGTGACTGTAGACTTATGAGAATAGGAAAAATGTTACACTGCAACACTTACTAACTAGTATATATAATACGTAACTTGCCGTATAATGGATAGCCTTGTGCCATAGACATAGTGTCACTAGCGCCACCTACCAGTAAATTGGTTTACGTTGTGCCATTTCGAACTCCTTGTGTTAGTTTGGTCAACGTTGGTGATACGGGATGGAGTAGAGGGAGACGCGGTACTCTGTACTGAGCTTGAGAGGTACCTTTCTCAGGTTCACTGCGTTGTTGCAATGTGTTGTAGCTCTCCATGCTACTCTATCCTGTGCGAGCCTCTTGATCTCTGAATAACTGCTGCTCCGTATATCTTCCTGAATCTCCTGTGTTCATCTCTTGCCCTCCTTCTACTAGTTTTACCCCTCACATTTCCCTCCTACACTAAATTGGTGATCTCTTGATGTCTCAGAGTGTGTCCTGTCTACTGATCCCTTCTATTGGTCAAGTTGTGCCACAAATGTTTGTCTCCCCAATTCTTTTTATTACACACTCATTAGTTACGTGATCGACCCATCTATTACTCAGCATTCTTCTGTAGCGTAACATTTCAAAAACTTCTCGTCCGAGTTTCACTTCCCTACATGACTACACTCCAGACCAATACCTTCAGAAAAGACTTCCTAACACTTAAATGTACTTTGGACGTTAAAAAATTTATCTTCTTCAAAAACGCTTTTGTTGCAATTGCCAGTCTACATTTTGTATCTTCTCTACTTTGACCATCATCAGTTATTTCGATGCCAAAATATCAGAATTCATCTACTATTGCAATTGTCTCGTTTCCTAACGTCATTCTCTCAGCATCAACTGATTTAATTCGACTATTTGTTTTGCTTTTGCAGATTTTAATCTTACATCCTCCTTTCAAGACGCTGTCCATTCCGTTCAATTGCTCTTCGAAGTTCTTTGATGTCTGTGACAGAATTACAATATCATCGGCAAACCTCAACATTTTTATTTCTTCTCCCGCAACTTTACTTCCTATTCCAAATTTTTCTTTGGTTTCCGCTACTCTTTGTTAAATTTACATATTAAATACCATCAGGGATAGGCCACAACCTTACTTCATTCCCTTTTTAGCCACTTCCTCCCTTTTATGCGATCGACTCTTTTAGCTGCCATCTGGTTTATATAAAGTTGTAAATAGTTCTTCGCTCCCTCTATTCTTCCCCTGCTTCCTACACAATTTCAGAGAGTATTCCAGTCAACATTGTCAAAAGCTTCTTCTAAGTCTAAAAATGCTCTGCTTAAGCTATCTTCTAAGATAACTCGTAGGGCCCGTATTGCCTTAAGTGTTCATACATTCCTCCGGAATCCAAAATGATCTTCAGCGAGGTCGGCTTCTACCAGTTGTTGCAATGTCTAGCTTTTAATATCCTGTCTTATACTGTATGTGTCATTCCATTGGTCTGATAATGGGCCTGTCGCGAAACAAGAAATGAAGTGACTTATAAAAATTACTATCCAGTGACGATAAATATGACCGCAGATCTGCTGAAAGACTACTTACCTAAGTGACAAAATTTCTCTTCCTTGGTGTATAAATGTAATATCAACTCACACTCTCTTTTAGTCAATTTGTACTCAAGGCTAGACAGAATGAAATATTTATAAGGCTATGCTATTTTCACACTTCTTAATGAACAGAACTGCCCTTCAGAGAAAACGCTGGAAACCGTGATATCAGTGCACCAATCGGTTGCTGCCGCATGCCTGCGCTTGCGCTTCTCCAGCATGTTCTGGCCCGAGTACTGCTCTAAGTCTTTACAATTAAGTGAGTGACAAGAGCAGATGTATTTAGCGATCGGTTGAATGGAATACAAAATGCTGCCTACGGTAAAACAGCTCATGTTCATCGTAGAGTGTTGCGCTAAGGACAAACTAATTAAAATGCGTATGGAACTGTTCGTACAAGAGTTTAAGACTGGCAGTGTTTCAACAAAACCTCCAGCCAAACATTGTGATAAAATGTCATGAAACGGCGCCCATTTCCTGCAACTACTGTTATGTTCACTAAGAAGGTTTATTGTTGTGCCGGCCGCGGTGGTCTAGCGGTTCTAGGCGCGCAGTCAGGAACCGCGCGACTGCTACGGTCGCAGGTTCGAATCCTGCCTCGGGCATGGATGTGTGTGGTGTCCTTAGGTTAGTTAGGTTTAATTAGTTCTAAGTTCTAGGCGACTGATGACCTCAGATGTTAAGTCGCATAGTGCTCAGAGCCATTTGAACCATTTTGTTTATTGTTGTTATAAATACCTTCCGGACCAGTTCTATTTTGCCACTCGCCCCTTCCCCCCTCTCACCCTCCCTTCCCGGCTCCTTCCCCCGTCGCACAAAGCTCTTTCCTCCCGAATTAGATTCAGTATCTCTTCATTAATGTGTGACCAATCCACCCTGTCTTCAGTATTCTGCACAGCACAGCCATCCCGTCATCCACCCTGTCTTCAGTATTCTGCACAGCACAGCCATCCCGTCTGCACCGTTTAAGTCCACGTATAGTTTCCAGATACTACAAAATTACAGAAAAATACATTCAGAAAATACTTTGTCGCACCTAAATTTTGGGGATCAACCGGTTTCCCTTTTTTAGATAATTTCCTTGCTATTGCCGGTTTGTATTTGATATCCTATTACAATCTGCCGTCGTCATTTATTTCACTGCTTAAATGGCGAAAATCGTCAACTACTTTCACAGGCTAATTTTCTATCGTTATCCATATTACCATTTTTACGTCCTTGTATGATGTTCCTGTTGTTATTTTTCAACACAGTATCAGTTTTGCTCAACTGATATTACGAGTCCTTTGCCAATTTTAACACAATTAATATAATATAATTAATTTTTCCGCTCTTACGTCTCATTACATATTCCAGCAGGTCCATTTACTGTGAGCAGCAGTTCTTCACGGGTGCAAGTCGTATTAACATCCTGTTTGCATGCGTAGATAGGCTTTGATGCTTCCTTCTGACCACTATCGTTGGGTTTCGAATAGACGTTTCATTCATCTTTGGGTCTCTCAGTGTTGTCTGTTGCGGTTCCTCTTTTCGTGATAATACTTTTCAATCGTCTTTTATAATTCATTGTTGTCAGTCTTGTAAATGCCAAATAGTTATGTATTTTATTTAATTTTAAAGCATTACCTTAGCTTTTCTCTCATCACTTGCCTCTACCTGCTTACCTATCTGTGTACTTGCCTCCTGCAGGTCTCATATGTAACTTGACTCTCCCCTATTTAAGTGGCACTCTTGTCACACCTCAGAAGCTGTCCCAAGACACATGGCGTGTGAGTTCAGGAGACATATTTCAGTTTCCTAGATCGTCACCGACTTCTTATAATATCTATGTTTTTTTTGGTGTTTTTATGGGCCGGCCGGAGTGGCCGTGCGGTTCTAGGCGATTCAGTTTGGAACCACATGACCGCTACGGTCGTAGGCTCGAATCCTGCGTCGGACATGGATGTGTGTGATGTCCTTAGGTTAGTTAGGTTTAAGTAGTTCTAAGTTCTAGGGGACAGATGACCTCCGATGTTAAGTCCCATACTATTCAGAGCCATTTTTTTGTTTTTATTGTGTTTATTGGTTTTCAATATTATTTAGTTTAAGTAACATGATGATGATGATGAGTCCCATACTCCGTTTACCGAGCGTAGGGGAGCGACGCGGGAGACCCGCGCCGCCATACTAGGCAAGGTCCTAGTGGAGGTGGTTTGCCATTGCCTTCCTCCGACCGTAATGGGGATGATTGATGATGATGATGAAGACGACACAAACACCCAGTCATCACGAGGCAGGTGAAAAATTCCTGACCCCGCCGGGAATCGAACCCGGGACCCCGTGCTCGGGAAGCGAGAACGCTACCGCGAGACCACGAGCTGCGGACTTAAGTAACATATGTCTATTTTAATAGCAGACGAGTTCACACCATATTGCCTTTTGTAATCTATTGCTCGTATGAAGTGCGTGGACAGGCTGTTTCTGATTATGCCTATTGCTACATTCCTCACCAGACGACTAATTCTATATCTACGTCTTTACTCTGCTATTCACTATAAAGTGCCTGGAAGAGGGTTCAATGAACTACCTTCAAGTGGTCTCTCTCCCGTTCCTCTCTCGAACGGCGTACGGGAAAAACGCGTACTTAAATCTTTCTGTGTGAGCCCTAATTTCTCTTGATGATCTCGTGATGATCATTTCTCCCTATGTAGGTGAGTGTCAATAAAATGTTTTCGCAGTCAGAGGAGCAAACTGCTGATTGAAATTTCATGAGAAGATACCGTAGCAACGATAAACGCATTTGTTTTAATGATTGCCACACATCATGTCTGTGGCACTATCTTCCCTACTTCGCGATAATACAAAACGAGCTGCTCTTCTTTGTACTTTTTTGATGTCATCCGTCAGTCCCACCTGATGCAGATCCCACGCCACACAGGAATACTCCAGAATAGGGCGGACAAGCGTGGTGTAAGCAGTCTCTTTAATAGACCTGTTGCCCCTTCTAAGTGTTCCGCCAAAGAATCGCACTCTTTGGTTGGCTCTACCCAGAACATTACCCATGTTATTGTTCCACATTAGGGTATTTGTAATTGTAATCACTAAGTATGTAGTTTAATTTACACCCTTCAGATTTGTGTGCTTTATCGCGTAATCGAAATTGAACGGATTTCCTTTAGGATTCATGTGAATAACTACACACTTTTCTTCATTCATGGTCAATTGCCACTTTTCGTACCATCCAGATATCTTATGTAAATCATTTTCCAATTCGTTTTGGTCGTGTGAAGACTTTAAATGTCGGTAAATGGCAGCATCGTCTGCAAATAATCTAAGACGGCTACCGAGATTGTCTCCTATGTCATTAATATAGATCAGGAACAATAGAGGGCCTAGAACACTTCCTGGGGAACGCCGGATATTATTTACGTTTTACTCGGTAACTTTTCGTCTATTACTACGAACTGTGACCTTTCAGACAGGAAATCACGAATCCAGTCGCACAAATGAGGCGATTTTCCATAGGAATGCAGTTTGGTTAGAAGACGCTTGTGAGGAACGATGCTTTCTGGAAATCTAAAAATACGGAATCAATTAGACATCCCCTGTCGATAGCACTCATTACTTCATGAGTCTAAAGAGCTAGTTGTGTTTCGAAAGAACGATATTTTCTGAATTCATGCTGACTACGTATCAATAAATCGTTCTCTTCGAGGTACTTCATAATGTTCTAATACAGTATACGTTCCAAAACCCTACTGCAAATAGACGTTAGTAGTAATTCAGAGGATTACTTCTACTCCCCTTTTGGTATTGGTATGACTTGAGTAATTTTCCAGTCTTTAGGTACGGATCTTTCTGTAAACAAGGGGTTCTATTAATTGCTAAATATGGAGTTATTGTATCAGTTACTCTGAGAGGAACAAGACTGGTATACAATCTGGACCGTAAGCCTTTCCTTTATTAAGTGATTTAAGCTGCTTTGCTACACCGAGGATATCTATTTCTATGTTTGTCATCTTGGCAGTTGTTCTTGATTAAGATTCATGAATATTTACTTGGTCTTCTTTGGTGAAGGAGTTTCGCAAAATCGTGTTCAATAACTCTGCTTTAGTGGCACTGATTACACCGTTGTTATCGCGCAGTGAAGGTAATGGTTGTGTCTTGCCACTGGTGTGCTTTTTGTATGACGAGAATCTCTTTGGGTTTTTTGCCAGTTTTCGAGTCTTGGTGATTTTGTGTTCTTTTAAATTTGGCATGCTTTTTTCGCTGCTTCTGCAACAGCGAACATCTACAGTTGTTCTCGGTGACAATCCCCAGAAGTTGGTGAAAGGAATATACTTTATCGCTTATTACATTTTTTCTTTTCATGCAGCTAAATTGCTGCATCAGGCAAGGGGTTTTTACTTCTTTACTATTCACTTGATTTGCTGAATATTTTGCTGAATGTATTTATACATAGCACTGAATTCTATCATTGTACGACACAAAGTTCAGGATATGCGACTACATAAACATTGCGTAAAACGAAACTACACGGCGACATTCTTTACGGGTATAGGAGAAAAATCTGTACAAATATGTGAGAAATATGTTAACTGTATGTGAAACTATGTGTGACATGTGCATACTTTGACAAAGGCGCAAGTAAATAAGCTCCTCCTAAGCCCCTGGATCGATTTTAGTGAAACTTTGCCCATATATAACTTACTAACTGGAGAGAAATACTGTGGGGGTAAGAACCACCAGCATACTGTTGGAATGGGTGTGATAAGTAGGTGAGAGAATGTGGAAAAGAGGAGGTGGCGACAGGGAGGGAAAGGTGAAGGGGAAAGAGATGGGTGAGGTGGAAATGGAAAAAGAGAGGGAAGAGGATTAGATGGTGTGAAACAGGGGGCGGGGGGGGTAGATGGATATAGAGAGTGGTGAGGAGGAGATTGCGTTAGACGAAGTGAGGAGATGAAAGAGGGGAGAGTGTGGACGGACTTAAGGTGGGAAGAGGAGTTGGACTTAGTGAGAAGGAAGGAGATACATACAGGCAGAGAGGGAGGAGCAGACGACAGAGAGACGGAGAAGGGGCAGATGGACAGAGGGAGGGGGGTAGGGCACATGTAAAGAGAGAAGCGAAGGAGGATGTGGGAAAAGTGTGGGGGGAAGATGAGATGGACGGAGGAGGGAGGAGGAGATCGAATGGACCGAGGAAGGAGGAGGAGATCGACTAACAGAAGACTAGAATAAACGAATATCTGGTCAGTGCCGGTTACCCAGCCATGTAAGAATACTATCTAATAGGGATAATTGTTAAGAGAAATGTGCGGTATCGTTCATAAAGAAACAGTCGACAGCAAGTACACGAAATATTTACTTGGTATATCCTGCAGTACGCTGAATGTGCCAGCAAGGAGCAATCGTCGCTGTTTTGCGGTATGTCTCTATCCATCGCAGACTCTGACAAATGGAAGAGATCGTCTCGCCCGCCAATTTGTGGCAGCACCGCCACAACCTTGCGGCCAGCGGCAGCCAGAACGGGCTGGGAACAAGACGGACAGCGGGCCGTGTTATGGTAGCCATCAGACGCTGTTCCTCAGCGGCGCAGGGGCGGCCCCCGGCGCCCAGATAATCCCCAGGAGCAGTAAATCACGGCGCTTGTTCTGCTATCAGCTCCCCCAAGGAGGCGAACAGACGCCGTAATCCGCCGCAGCGCGCCATGAATTATACTGCCCCCAGTCCGTGGCGGGTCCACATCGCCGGCCCAGAGCACAGTCGGCGCCGACTGGATTCCTACGATACGCTCAACAGTTGGCACAGTGGCCAGGGTCAGTAGTCTGGCGTTGCTTCGAAGACGCCTCAGAGTCTTTTGATGGAACTTTAACTTCCCTAAGCAGTGAAGCAGCAGTTGGAGCTTAGTGAAACTGTGTGACGTGCTCTTACAATATCTCCAGTGCCGTATTAACTTTCCACGTATTTATTTTTTTTTGCTTATTAAGTTGATTTTATACTACCTTATTTGTCTCTTTCAGAGCGTGACTGTTGGCACAGGCTTTATCAGTTCTTTCAAGTTACCTTCAAAGTTATGTTTCGATTATAAAAGTAGCTCATGCTTGTAAAGAATAAATGTTAACATAGGTCTGTGTCTTCTGTATTTTTCGTAGTAGACAAGGAAACTAATTCACTATGATAAACCAAGCTCTCCAGAACTGCATAAACATGTCTCTCTTTTACAATAGGCCAAGCATGTCACCATATTAGCACCGCCTGCATGAGAGTCTGCAGCTCGTGGTCTAGTGGATGACACGCGCTCTGCTGCAGGAGAACAAATTGCGTCGCTTGGATATGCTCCTCAGAACACGTTATATCAACACCTATCTTGTCTCCAAACTGAACTATTTTGCTCATGTCCTTCCCTTGACGGCTACAATGGCCAACAGATTTCAAGCAGCATATGGACATTTCGTAAGCACCGGCCTTGTTTTTAAAGTCCGATACACCACACTGATACTGGCGCAGCGGGCGGGCGGTATCGGTTTAATTCATGTACATAACCGTGCGCGATCGCTTTATCTCAACACTATGCGTATCAAGTGGACCTCTGCCCACGCCACTCTGACGAGCACCCTGATAGCGGAAGTGGTACCACACTCTCTGCATCCCCCTGTAGGACACATTTCACCGACACTCGCACACATCAGAGAGTTCTTGATTGACTTAAGCTTCTTACGGTCCGAACTTCCAACGACACGGATGCCCAGCACGAAAGACTATTATTTTGTCTATGAATAGTAGCAACCTATAAATACGGTCGCCCACAGACAGCCTGAAGAAGCCTGGAAAACGGTGTGGCCGGCCGGTGTGGCCGAACGGCTCTAGGCGCTTCAGTCTGGAACCGCGCGATCGCTACTGTCGCAGGTTCGAATCATGCCTCGCGCATGGACGTTTGTGATGTCCTTAGGTTAGTCAGGTTTAAGTAGTTCTAAGTTCTAGGGGACTGATGACCTCAGATGTTAAGTCCCATAGTGCACAGAGCCATTTTGAACACAGTGTGGCGTTCGTTGTGGTACGTGGTTGTGAATGGGAAGTTCGCTACTCGTCAGAGGCTACATTCCATACATCTGACGGACGACCCCTTGTGTCCGACATGCTCACTCGTTGACTCGGACGCACACCGTCTGACTTGTGCCGCGACCAGCGAGTGCTGGCTTCTGACCCTGAGCATGCCGGCTTTAATCTTGCGGCGATTTGCCGGAGTCTATCTGTCCTGATGATATATTGCGCCCCGAAGGCGTATACTTTCCATCAACCAGGACGAACGCCGTTAACTAGCTAAAAGGCATGGCCTTTTACTACATATTTTGCGATGCTCCCAAAGGCACACTCGATGTTTGGTCCCTATTGATGACGACACATGCAGCTTTCAGCCGCCACCCGAAGTACAGAACCCGTTTCGCAAATTATTTAGGTTCATTATTTCCGGATCCTCCTGCTCACTGGGGCGTTTCGGGTATGAGACGCTGAGAATGAAGAAGAATCCTCCAGCATATTGATCTTCTACGGACGGAATAGGGGGGAACTCCTCCCAACAGACGAGAAGACGACTCGGACACTCGACTACGGCGGTTGTAGGATCTTTCTTTGTCATGAAAAAAAATCCATAAATACAAATAAAAATTTAAATCATTATTAAAAATTAAAGACATGAATAAATAAAACAACATAGACCGACCCACTACATCCTCGTCGTGATCCTTCGATCCTCGAACACGCTGCGCCGGCCGCGGTGGTCTAGGCGGTTCTAGGCGGGCAGTCCGGAACCGTGCGACTGCTACGGTCGCAGGTTCGAATCCTGACTCGGGCATGGACGTGTGTGATGTCCTTAGGTTAGTTAGGTTTAAGTAGTTATAAGTTCTAGGGGACTAATGACCACAGCAGTTGAGTCCCATAGTGCTCAGAGCCATTTGAACCATTTTTTTTCGAACACGCTGCTTCGGCGTGGCGGCGGGATGGCCAGGCTTCGGGTGTCGACCCCTGCCCTACCCGTCATCTTGCTCCGGAAGGGGTTCCTTATATTTTTTTTTAAAAAAAAAGAAAGTGGGTAGCTTAGCGGCCTCTGGATCGAGGAGCTCCGGGTTCGATTCCCTAACGCGTCGCGGATTTTTCTCTCCCAGGGACGGCGTTTTTGTGTTGCCCTCATCAGTTCATTATCATTCGGAAAAGTGGCGAGACTATACAGTAAAAAGATTAGGGGTTTGTATGGGCGCTAATAACCAAGAAGTTTAGCGGCCCACAAACCACGTATCATCGGCTCCAGAAGACTCACTACCACGTCTTCCTGTGAAGTGCGAGGTTGAAGGACAGACAGACTAGAATTATAAGTAGCCTAAACATGTCCATAGCTAGTTATGAAGTATGACAGAGCTTACTGAATAACGTTATTGTAACTTTATGAAATTAAGAACTTTATATTTTTGTTTGTTGATTATAAAATTGTTCAGTGCAAATCCAGTTAAAGCATTAGTTCCTATTTTATGTCGCTTACATAGAATCGAATTATATACAGTTACTTTTTTTGTGAATGAAGTGAATGATAAGCTTTGACAACGTAACGTGCGTTAGGCTTGATTATAAGCTTAAATTTAGTTTCTCGGTATCCGATTTAAGTCCAGACCCTAACCTTATGCAGAGAAAAATCTTACGACTGCTTGGGAATGACAAGGAACTGCACTCCAGCTAATTATGCTGCAGGAGGTTCTACCGAATTTCACAAAAATTTTTCTGCAGTCTTGTCATATGATGACATGGTTGGAGACCGTGGCTGTTATTTGAAGACAAATGTTGATGGTGTTGAGACAGCAACCAGCCACAAATTTGCCTTCAGTTCCTTTATTCAAAGGGTACCATTACCGGTTTCCAATCGTTATGATTCATCTTCAGACGGTTTTCATGCTTTCATTGCAACATGTGGTGCGTTTTTTTAAAGATTAATTGTCCTAAAATATAAATAATACATAATTATAAGCACGCCACACAGATGATTGCGTTACAGATTTTCATTGGATGCGACTTACGTGAAATGTCGGATTGCAGTGTTTGTTGTCATAACATTTGTCCAACAGATATGAATACGTTCCCACTACATTCTTATCATTGCACATGTAAACTTTGCTCACTGAGCAGCTTAGATTTGTCACAGAAAAGAATTATAACAGGCACCAAATGTTTTGAAACATACAAAGTGCTTACAAACCTATGATGCTAACATACACACCTGGAAATTGAAATAAGAACACCGTGAATTCATTGTCCCAGGAAGGGGAAACTTTATTCACACATTCCTGGGGTCTGATACATAACATGATCGCACTGACTGAACCACAGGCACATAGACACAGGCAACAGAGCATGCACAATGTCGGCACTAGTAAAGTGTATATCCACCTTTCGCAGCAATGCAGGCTGCTATTCTCCCATGGAGACGATCGTAGAGATGCTGGATGTAGTCCTGTGGAACGGCTTGCCATGCCATTTCCACCTGGCGCCTCAGTTGGACCAGCGTTCGTGCTGGAAGTGCAGACCGCGTGAGACGACGCTTCATCCAGTCCCAAACATGCTCAATGGGGGACAGATCCGGAGATCTTGCTGGCCAGGGTAGTTGACTTACACCTTCTAGAGCACGTTGGGTGGCACAGGGTACATGCGGAAGTGCATTGTCCTGTTGGAACAGCAAGTTCCCTTGCCGGTCTAGGAATGGTAGAACGATGGGTTCGCTGACGGTTTGGATGTACCGTGCACTATTCAGTGTCCCCTCGACGATCTCCAGAGGTGTACGGCCAGTGTAGGAGATCGCTCCCCACACCATGATGCCGGATGTTGGCCCTGTGTGCTTCGGTCGTATGCAGTCCTGATTGTGGCGCTCACCTGCACGGCGCCAAACACGCATACGACCATCATTGGCACCAAGGCAGAAGCGACTCTCATCGCTGAAGACGACACGTCTCCATTCGTCCCTCCATTCACGCCTGTCGCGACACCACTGGAGGCGGGCTGCACGATGTTGGGGCGTGAGCTGAAGACGGCCTGTTAGGTGCGGGTGCGGGACCGTAGCCCAGCTTCATGGAGACGGTTGCGAATGGTCCTCGCCCATACCCCAGGAGCAACAGTGTCCCTAATTTGCTGGGAAGTGTGGGTGCGGTCCCCTACGGCACTGCGTAGGATCCTATGGTCTTGGCGTGCATCCGTGCGTCGCTGCGGTCCGGTCCCAGGTCGACGGGCACGTGCACCTTCCGTCGACCACTCGCGATAACATCGTTGTACTGTGGAGACCTCACGCCCCACGTGTTGAGCAATTCGGCGGTACGTCCACCAGGCCTCCCGCATGTCCACTATACGCCCTCGCTCAAAGTCCGTCAACTGCACATACGGTTCACGTCCACGCTGTCGCGGCATGCTACCATTGTTAAAGACTGCGATGGAGCTCCGTATGCCACGGCAAACTGGCTGACACTGACGGCGGCGGTGCACAAATGCTGCGCAGCTAGCGCCATTCGACGGCCAACACCGCGGTTCCTGGTGTGTCCGCTGTGCCGTGCGTGTGATCATTGCTTGTACAGCCCTCTGGCAGTGTCCGGAGCAAGTATGGTGTGTCTGACACACCGGTGTCAATGTGTTCTTTTTTCCATTTCCAGGAGTGTATATCTATATAATGCTTTGATATATCGTAACATTTGAAGATGTCCCATGTTTGGAAAGAGATCATAAATTCACTTACGCAACTGAAACGCCTTTTACACTAGTACAGAAAGATATCGATTTTGTGAGTTTTACACTGAATACTGTTACATTAAATGTAAAGTTGTTTAATTTTTTGTGTACTGTATAGGTAAGACAGTACATTATTTATTTACATTTAGCGTCATGAGAATTGTAGTAACATATAAATTTCCTACTTGATCTGCAGGTCGGCGTAGGACTGTTATTTGCTTTGGAGGGTGGAAAATAATTTATTGAAATTTTTCACGAAAGGGTGTTAGCTAACTCTGTTTGTTCATTAAGGATATAGTCTGTCTAAAGTGTTCAGTGAGAAAATTTACGTGTGCAACGATGAGAATGTAGTGGGAATGCATTCACATCTGTTGGACAAATGTTATGAAAAAGACACTCCAAACCGACATTTCACGTAAGTCACATCCAATGAAATATTTTAACGCAACCATCTCTGTGGTGTGCTTATAACTATGTATTATTTATATTTTAGGTCAATTAATCTGTAAAACAACGCAACACATGTTCTAATGAAAGCATGAAAACCGTGTGAAGATGAATCGTAGCGATTCTAAACCGGTAACGGAACCCTTTGAATAAGGAAACTGAAAGTAAATTTGTGGCTGGTTGTTGTCACAACACCATCAACATATATCTTCAAATATTTTTCTATTGTATGACCAATCGATTCTTACCTTGTGGTGCCCCAATTTACTATAGGAACTGATAACCATTATCCCTTAATATCTTCTGTGAGTGCGAATCATTGATTTAATTAAATCCGTTAAACCTTCATCTTTACATATTTTGAAAGTACTGCGGAGGTGTACACTCACCAGGGGATCGTACGAATCTATTCTCATCGATTTGATTAATATTGACAGTGTGTCTGGGACACGGTTATTGCTTCAACACATCTAAACAGGAAGAAGCAACTCTCAACCGTTTTCTAGAAAATCGAGTTTGGAAATTGTAGGCAGTTTTGTATACTTTGCAGCGTCACTCACCTTCAAATAGTCCACAGTGTCTCTGTATTGAAGGTCGCAGTCGATTCTTTTTTTGACTTTTTCATTCCTACATATTTTCAACAACAGATTTATTAAAATTGTGCAGATCATCAATATTTAATCATTCGTTATTGTTTTCACAGTTTTTATCCTGAAAAAAGGGAAAGAGATTTTTTCTTAGGAATATTGGAAATAAAAAAGCATACATCGTTATTGTCATTTATTTATGTTATTGTACCTACTTGTGCGACCTGTGTAGTATGTAACCTGCGAAGAACTAAACGAATCAGGATGATATTGATCGGAGAAACTTGGAAAAAATAGTTACTGCGATTTACAGCAATTGTAATGAACGAGAATTTTTTTCATTTGCGCGGTTATGTTAGTATGTCTGTTTCAAACTAAACTTTACATAAATCAAGTTTATATTGCTTTCATAAACTGTTCTCGGTTGTCACACAGTTTCCCGGCGTACCACGTGTATCGAAGCACCTCGTCGGATATCGGTGCAAATAGCACAAAGAATTTTCATGCTGGCAGCGAAATTCGAACCACAGATCTGGATATTAGCGAACCAAGCTCTTACTCGCGTGGTTGCGGACTCCATCTATATTAGCGACAAATACAGAGAATATAAACACCACATGTTTTGCGCACCACGGGTCTGGTGCTGAGTATCTCGGCAGCGGAATTTTCGGCGCCAGTTTGGAGGAACTCTGCTCACACTAATCAAGTTGACGTCGCCGCAAACGAAACTGTACATATTGCCACAGGATGCCTCAAACCAACTCCCACAGACATCATTTATCCCATCATAGGCATAGCACCACCCACTATCCGCAGACAAGTAGCCGCCGAGATCTAAAGATCAAAACAAATGAATGATCCTCGACACCCGATGCATGTGCACCGAAAACAACGTGTCCGGCTGAAATCCCGCAGGAGTTTCATTGAAACTTCTGAAGAGCTCGCCACCAAGCCCGTCGCAAGGCGGCTATCTCTTTGGGAAGAAATGGTGCCACACTCCACAATGGAACAACTTGAGGAGGGATCTGCTGGATTTCAACTACCTTTTACAACTTGGAGGTCATTAAACCTGCTGCGTACTGGAGTAAATGGGTGCAAATCAAACCTATTTAAATGGGGTTACAGTGATAGCGATAGGTGTGAATGAGGAGCAATACAGGACTTGGACCACCTACTGATTTGCCCAGATATGTCTATAACATGCACTAAAGATGATATTTTGAAAGTTAATGACAAAGCAAATTACGTTGCTAATTACTGGGAAGGGAAGATATAATTGATGCATCCGGATACGGAAGAAGAAGAAGAACACGCCTAAAATTTTCAAACTCCAATTCTCTAAAACGGATAAGAGTTGCGTCTGATTATTTAGATATCTTAAAGTCCCATACCCTATCAATATGAATTAAATCAGTGAGGAGAAGTTAGTACGGTTCCATTTTAGTATTCTTTACATCTTGATAATGAATCTGAAACTAAATTCGTAAGTTTCTTCGAACACCGCTTTGGACTTCTTCTCTTACTAAATTTCGTAAA
Organism: Schistocerca gregaria; assembly: GCF_023897955.1. Lineage (NCBI taxonomy): Eukaryota > Metazoa > Arthropoda > Insecta > Orthoptera > Acrididae > Schistocerca > Schistocerca gregaria. Next base: position 510,052,075 of record NC_064925.1, on the reverse strand, counting down.
AACCTTTGTTCTCGGAAGCTCTCCGCCACATGAGTAAACCATACATTAACGTTCAGTCTTTATACGACAGCCATGAGACGCCATACGCCTCGCTGCACGAAACAGGATTTTCGTGCACTTACTTCCACTTTCTTGGAATTCTTATTGATGATTCGCAACATCAGATATTCTTGTCAGCTGATGACAGCATCCACGAAATGAATGTAAAATTGTTGAATGGAAACTTAACCTAATTTTGTTTCTGTTTAGGTGAGGATGAAAGCCTGTCTCGATGGAGTCAGTTTTGATTGATGGACCCATACATAGTTGCAGCATTAAGTTTATTACGTTTTTTCATTGGTGAGCTTTATACCAAGAGCTTTTCCATAAAAGTTTTTTTTTTACACACAGGCGACATCTATCAGAGGGATGCATATCTTACTGACAACTCCATGAATAACTACACGATAACATCCGTAAATGTAGCAATAAGTGTATAATTGTAATTCTACCCTTTCTTGTAAATTTGTTCCTCCTTTAAGCATGAAAGTAAAATGTATGAATAGTTTTTTGTTTTGTTAATTGGTTTACAGTATCTTCTAATCGTTTCTTCTACACCCAGAATCCTCCCCTCACCACCATCTCATACTGTCTGAGCTGGTGGAGGGGGAAGGGGGAAAAACTGCGAGTGTGCCGCATTCAGATCGCAATGCAGTCGCACTGCGTGCAGCTTAGTTACGTATTTCATATTTCTCAACAACACAGACCACAGACGAAACAAATCATCATCATTATCATTTAAGACTGATTATGCCTTTCAGCGTTCAGTCTGGAGCATAGCCCCCTCATAAAATTCCTCCATGTTCCCCTGTTCAGTGCTAACATTGGTGCCTCTTCTGATGTTAAACCTATTACTTCAAAATCATTCTTAACCAAATCCAGGTACCTTCTCCTTGGTCTGCCCCGACTCCTCCTACCCTCTACTGCTGAACCCATGAGTCTCTTGGGTAACCTTGCTTATCCCATGCGTGTAACATGACCCCACCATCTAAGCCTGTTCGCCCTGACTGCTACATCTATAGAGTTCATTCCCAGTTTTTCTTTGATTTCCTCATTGTGGACACCCTCCTGTCACTGTTCCCATCTACTAGTACCTGCAATCATACTAGCTACTTTCCTATCCGTAACCTCAACCTTGTTGATAAGGTAACCCGAATCCACCCAGCTTTCGCTCCCACACAACAAAGTTGGTCGAAAGATTGAACGATACACAGATAACTTAGTCTTGGTAATGACTTCCTTCTTGCAGAAGAGAATAGATCGTAGCTGAGCGCTCACTGCATTAGCTTTGCTACACCTCGCTTCCAGTTCTTTCACTATGTTGCCATCCTGTGAGAATATGCATCCTAAGTACTTGAAACCGTCCACCTGTTCTAACTTTGTTCCTCCTATTTGGCACTCAAACCGTTTATATTTCTTTCCCACTGACAGAAATATAAACGGATTGAGTCCCAAATAGCAGGAACAAAGTTAGAACAGGTGGACGGTTTCAAGTACTTAGGATGCATATTCTCACAGGATGGCCTCATAGTGAAAGAACTGGAAGCGGTATTATTTAATTATCTTTGGACCAGCATCTGATACAAAATGTCGTCATACAGATAGACGCAGACAATTTCACAGATTTTCGCGTTCAGGTTGCCACGTAATCGTGACTTGTTTACTTGTACAAGCGGGAAATTGTCTTTCACACAAATATGTCGATCGAAATATTGCAGCACTTTTGTAACCTCGTCTTAGTGTCACGAAAACTCTACCTGAGGAAAACAATGTAGATGGCTTACACCCTTTGATCATTAAGAGGATGTTTCTTTAAAATGGAATCACACTGCAGAACCGTCAGTGACATTGGCACATGCATTCGGGTGCTCTGAACTGAAACGGCAAACGTCTCGAAAACAGCTAAATAATTCAAATGGCTCTGAGCACTATGGGGCTTAACATCTTAGGTCATCAGTCCCCTAGAACTTAGAACTACTTACACCTAACTAACCTAAGGACATCACACAACACCCAGCCATCACGAGGCAGAGAAAATCCCTGACCCCGCCGGGAAAACAGCTCTAAATAGAAACGTAGTGTCCTCAAACCTTTGGAAAACTTACTTCGTAATTCTTTCAAGGTCAGAACGCAGTCCCTCAGACATCGCGTTTTCTTTAAAGCCACTAAGCTCAGAGAAATAAACGTTGTTTTTGTCAGAATTTGTTAGTTCTATAACGTGAGTTTCTTCACAAATGTGTGCCCATCAGCGCGAAAATATGTTGTCTCTCAGCTGCAGTGTCTTACTGTGGGCAGTGTGCTGTCAAGTACACTTAAAACACGAGGTCTCCAATTCTCGCCGGATGTTCCAGCTGTCATTCTGCACCCTTTTTCAGTTAATAAGCTTACCAACAACGGTTTCTAAATCTAAAAATCGTTTCAGGCATGCCCTGTGACTTACCAAACTTACATTGCGGTCGTATGTAGTCTCCATATTCGTCATTCTGTTCTATCGAAAACTGTTGCTACTGCCAATGGAATAATGCGTGTGAATTCAGTAATTTTACTATTCGTACCACCAAGTTCTTCACGTATTCCATACCAACAAATTTAGCAAAGAGTGCTTCTTGGTGTACAGATCATTGAAGTCGTAGTAAATGTTTGCTCATGCTTTTTCAACTAAAACTTCAAATTCTTTCAAATGGTTCAAATGGCTCTGAGCGCTATGGGACTTAACTACTGAGGTCATCAGTCCCCTAGAACATAGAACTACTTAAACCTAACTAAACTACGGACATCACACACATCCATACCCGAGGCAGGATTCAAACCTGCGATCGTAGCGGTCGCGCGGTTTCAGACTGAAGCGCCTAGAACCGCTCGGTCACACTAGCCGGCTCAAATTCTATCTGCGTGGTACTGTGATGTTGTTTCAGCGGATATTTGTAGTACACATCAGCTATTGGTAAACTGCGCTGACACGATTCTGCTGAACTGCAGAAACTTGTGCCGACCGAAAAATGCCATACACTTAAACACCTTTTTTATTTTCTGACAAAACGTAGAAGGTGCTGCAGCATAATGAACTATCGCTTTGGCTTTCATTTGCTCCGTTTCTAGGTTTTCCTAAGCTTTTATTATTTTTAATTTGACGTATTGCCTGCCACTCTGTATTCTGTGAGCACATCATTAATCAATGACGCCAAGGAAACCTGAGATATGTTTTAACATATTTTACTCTACTAACACTAGAAATTTTCCCGTTATACGCAGAGTGATGTACGTATATTACCATTTGCTAAAATGCCATTTAGTAATCTCTATGTTCTATTCGATATTTTGGATTAAAAAAATTATTTATGATCTTCATGACGCCTGAATATAGCCTTCATCTCTTTTTCTGAGGCCCATGACTCATTCTTTATTTGATATGGTAGCAACTGTTCTATAAAATATCATCCAAACGTTCTTTGTTTCTCACATTCATATTTATTGTTTCCTACATTTACTCAAAGTTTGTCACTTTTGTTTCATACTAATATCACACACGTCACTCAGTACTGCAGCTTCTGAAATCACATTTAGCTAACCAGATATAGGCATTTTCTCCTGTAACTTTTTACAGAATCGAGTAAGAAGTTAACATGCATTTCTCCCATGTACGATAACATTTACAGCATTTGTTACTTTAATAATCGATCATAGAATAACCTATTCCAATACTTTTAATCTTGTCGCACAGGTGAGTCGTAAGTACAATGTACGTAAATACCCGTCCAGCAAGACTCAGTCAGGTTTTGCAACGTTTCGTCGCTTTAGCTCATGTGTGACTCTTGTTTTTATTTATTTGTTTATTTATGCAGCGACTACAATTGTTAGAACGTCTCCGTATCCGAATAGGTAGTGTCGCTGAAGGTATTGTGCACTGTTTCGTATTTCTGCAACAGACACCACACGCGGACTGTTCTTTTTGCATCTAAGCGAGGTGGAGCAGTGACGAAACACTGGACTCGAGCTCCGGGGGACGGCTATTCACATTCCCTTCCAGTCGCCTAAATTTTCGTTTCCCCTGAGGTCTCAAAATCTCAGCAGTACAGTCTGATTCAAAGAAAATTCGCCTCTTTTGGATATCTGCGATATTTTAAAACAGCGTGTTGGAGGTGTATTAGTGTACAATACTATCTCATCTGGTTTTAAGTCGCACCGGAACGCCGACTGAAAAACTGAGATCTCTATTGCTACTACCTGTTCTTCTGAACAGTCACAATTCATCGCAAACGATTACTGAAATAACAGACTTAAGCCTTTTGTCACCATTCGTCTGCATTTCACATTTGTACATTTCTCACTGTTTTTCTAGGATGACGGCCCTGAAACATATTCCTCAGTAACGTATAAACAGGTTTGTGAAAGGGTGGCAGAGTGGCCACAATTACTGTGCGAGAGGAGCTACGAATGAAATGCGAGGAGATTGTAAATTGCGTAGTAGAGTATCCCACATTCATTAAGATAGTTAGGTCCATACAAAGTTCCTTCATCAAGTATTCTTTACTGCCTTTTCTGTAAAAAATTAATTATGAGAGTAAAATTCAACTTTGAATTAAGTCCTATGAAAGCGATCTCTCTCTCTCTCTCCCTCTCTGTCTCTGTCTCTGTCTCTCTCTCTCTCTCTCTCTCTCTGTGTGTGTGTGTGTGTGTGTGTGTGTGTGTGTTTGCCTGTGAGCTGTGAGAGAGTTTGCTATACGGAATGAGAGAGAGAGAGAGAGAGAGAGAGAGAGAGAGAGAGAGAGAGAGAGAACAGAATTCTCTACTGCCATGAATGCCCTTATTCTTCGTTGATATTTGCTTTTTGGTCTCTGTTCATACATTTTTCCTAAAGTAGCTGAAAACGTTACTCATTGTGTGCTCTTGGTAGCATTAACTCACGTTTTCCTCCTTCTCCTTCTTCATCTTTAAAGCTCTACCTTTAGAGTACTCTAGCGCAACAAATTAACAGAACCGTATCCCTTTTACGTCTGTATTCCATTATATTTGACTAACAGTTCTATTCTTGTTCTACTTAACATGAAGATAAACATTTTATATAGGTCTTTCCTACGCTTGTAGTTAATTCATTCTTCCGTCGCTGCTTGATAAAAATACTAACAGGAATTCATTACAGAAGATTGGTAAAACTGGTAGAAGCCGATCTTAGAGAAGATTAGTTTGGATTCCGAAGAAATGTAGGAACATGCGAGGCAATACTGACAGTATGACATATCCGAGAACGTAGGTTAAAGAAAAGTAAACCGCCGTTTAGAGCATTTGTACACTTAGAGAAAGCTTTTTAGAATGCTGTCTGGAATATTCTCTTCGAAATTCTGAAGGTATCGGGGTAAAAAGAAAGAAACGGAGCGATGTTGTGTAGCCAGCAAAAGAGCCAAATGAAGATGTTGAGGACTTTTTAAGTTCGGAGGGAAGAAATAAAGACGTAGAGGTTTGACAATGGCTCTGTAACTCTGTCAGACACAGCAAAGGACGTGGAAAAGCAGCTGAACGGAATGGGTAGTGTCTGTAAAGGAGGAAATAAGATGAAATCAACAAAATAAAAACCAGGCTAATGGAAAGTCGTCGAATTTACTCAGGTGATGCTGAAGGAATTAGATAAACGAGGCACTTAAGGTGGTGGATGAGTTGTGCTGTTTGGGCAATTAAATTACGATGGCCAAACTAGGGACGGTATAAAATACAGACTGGCAGTGGTAGGAAAACCTTTTCCGAAGATAAGATAAATTTGTGTACATCGAATATAGACATAAATGTCAGGAAATATTTTCACAACATGTCTGTATCGAGTGTAGTCGTGCATGGAACAGGGAAGATAAAAGTTTAGGTAGGAAGAGAATAGAAGTTTTATAAATATGGGGCTACAGAAGCATGCTGAAGTTAGATGAGTATATTACTAACAAATGAGGAAGAACTGAACAGAACTGCCGTGGGGGGGGGGGGGGGGAGAATTTTGCAGCATAACCTGGCTAGAAGACGGGATCGGTTGATAGAACACATTCTGAGACATCAAGGGACGCCAATGTAGTACTGGTGGGAAGTGTGTGTATGTTTGTCTTTAGGGGGAGGGGGAGATAACAATTGTAGAGGGAGACCAAGAGATGAATACAGTAAGCAGATTCAGTAGGATGTAGGTTGCAGTAATTATTGGGAAATGAAGAGGCTTGCACAGGATAGAGTATCATGGAGAGTGGCATCAACCGAGTCTTCGAACAGAATACCACAACAACAGGAAAAAAACGGTTAACTAAATAAATCAATACTATAGAACATCCATATCTTCGACCAACGTCAAGTAACGTCACTTCCTACATCTTATATGTGGAGAGCACTAAACCCTTTCCGATTGCGATTGCTTTTGGACTCAGTAGTAAATACATTCCATCAGCCGACAATACGATTAGTTTCTCCCAAGTGATGAAAAGGTCGATTCCCTGTTTTACGGTGCCTCGAATGTCTACCATCCGGTAACAGAGGGGAGGGGGGAGGGGGGAGGGGGGGAATTGTGAGTTGCGTTTTAGTATTTCTGGTGGTGATCATAAATCAGGAGATAGCTACCGTGGAGGCAAAAAAATCTATACATCTGTCATATTCTGCCTCTTCTAGACGGAGAAATCAATCATACAGATTTGGTTATCAATTTGTGTATAATGGGAAGATTTTTGGTGTTAGCAGACTGGAATATGTTAAAAGATGTCTCAGGATTTCTCGACGTCATTGATTAACGGTGTGCTCATGGGTGTTCCGACAGATGGTTTTTTTCCATTTTACGCAAAATATTTTGGCGACCGAACCCATTGTCTTCTTCAGGTGTTCTGAGATATCTACATCTACATCTACATCTACATGACTACTCTGCAATTCACATTTAAGTGCTTGGCAGAGGGTTCATCGAACCACAATCATACTATCTCTCTACTATTCCACTCCCGAACAGCGAGCGGGAAAAACGAACACCTAAACCTTTCTGTTCGAGCTCTGATTTCTCTTATTTTATTTTGATGATCATTCCTACCTATGTAGGTTGGGCTCAACAAAATATTTTCGCATTCGGAAGAGAAAGTTGGTGACTGAAATTTCGTAAAAAGGTCTCGCCGCGACGAAAAACGTCTATGCTGTAATGACTTCCATCCCAACTCGTGTATCATATTTGCCACACTCTCTCCCCTATAACGCGATAATACAAAACGAGCTGCCCTTCTTTGCACCCTCTCGATGTCCTCCGTCAATCCCACCTGGTAAGGATCCTACACCGCGCAGCAATATTCTAACAGAGGACGAACGAGTGTAGTGTAAGCTGTCTCTTTAGTGGACTTGTTGCATCTTCTAAGTGTCCTGCCAATGAAACGCAACCTTTGGCTCGCCTTCCCGACAATATTATCTATGTGGTCCTTCCAACTGAAGTTGTTTGTAATTTTAACACCCAAGTACTTAGTTGAATTGACAGCCTTGAGAATTGTACTATTTATCGAGTAATCGAATTCCAACGGATTTCTTTTGGAACTCATGTGGATCATCTCACACTTTTCGTTATTTAGCGTCAACTGCCACCTGACACACCATACAGCAATCTTTTCTAAATCGCTTTGCAGCTGATACTGGTCTTCGGATGACCTTACTAGACGGTAAATTACAGCATCATCTGCGAACAGTCTAAGAGAACTGCTCAGATTGTCACCCAGGTCATTTATATAGATCAGGAACAGTAGAGGTCCCAGGACGCTTCCCTGGGGAACACCTGATATCACTTCAGTTTTACTCGATGATTTGCCGTCTATTACTACGAACTGCGACCTTCCTGACAGGAAATCACGAATCCAGTCGCACAACTGAGACGATACCCCATAGCTCCGCAGCTTGATTAGAAGTCGCTGCCTTGACTGTAATCAGACCGTGCACTGTTATTGGTCTCGCGACGCTATTTACAGCAAGAAGAGCACATATGAATCTGATTTTTGTGTGTGTATATGCGAACTGAAGCGACGAATGAAAATTTGTACCACGGCTGGGATTCTAAACTGGGTTCATTATGACAGTTGCACTAATCATTACGCCACCGAGGCACAGTGGGTTTGCATAAGTGACACACACACACACACACACACACACACACACACACACACACAGTACCCTAACACGCCTCTCTATCCTCAATCCAAATTCCCATTCACGCTTCCTCAACCCATTTGGTATTCTCCCTAAACTCCCTGGACTTGGGCAAAGGGTAGTGTTTAACGCATCTGCCTGTTGAGCAAGAGACCTGAGTTCGAATCCTGCCCTTGGTAGAAAATTTCATTCGTCACTTCAGTTTACATACTGACATCACAGATGTCTGAGACTTGAAAACGTCTCTGGAATCATATAGTTTCATCTCATTAAAGCGGCTATGCCTGGGTTTCAGGCAAGATCCCCTCTTTCGTTCGATGCTGAAGTGCTATTGCAATACAGTTGGAATGCTTCACCAACTCTGTTTGAGTTTAGCGGAGAATACCAAGTGGGCTGATGGATGAACAGGTATCTGGGTGAGGAGGGGGTATGTGCTAGGGTAGTCCATGCAGACGCTAAAAGCCACTGTGCCAGAGAGGCGTGGTGGTTAGCGCATCTGCTTAATGAGCAGGAACGCAGTTTCGAACCGCAGCCTTGGTACAAATTTTACTTCGTCGCTTCAGTATTCATAAATACATCACAAACGGTTGAGACTTGAGAAGGTCTTTGGAACTATATAATTTCATCCGATTTTTGTAATTTTTTAATATTTATGCTACGTGAAATTCACGACTCAGATATCAATCGGCCAGAGCAGTTCAGCTCTCAAAAATTGTCGAGAAAATCGAATGTGAAATTTCCCGAGCGTCTTTATTTCCCCATACCAAGTTAAATTTTGCGACAGGCACTGTGGTTAAGTAATAAAGTATTCACGTGTCATGTGGGCAACTAGAGTTAAATCCCTGGCCAATGGAAAGGTTTAAACAATGCTTCATATTTCACGATCGTTTCCTTGAAGCATAAAATACTACAGGAAGACAAAGCACTCGACACTGCTAATCGAGGTTTCGAGTCACGTTTCGGTCATTTTTTTCGTCGTATTTTCGCCATTCAGTTCGAATATCTGTGCCATTCATCAAATATATGTTAAGTAGCATGTATCTATCATCAGTATAAAACAAGCACGTCTTGTTATTTATTATAAAATAACACTTACAAAAAATAATTTTCTTGGAAATATAAATACACTCTTCGAAATTGAAATAAGAACACCGTGAATTCATTGTCCCAGGAAGGGGAAACTTTGACACATTCCTGGGGTCACATGATCACACTGACAGAACCACAGGCACATAGACACAGGCAACAGAGCATGCACAATGTCGGCACTAGTACAGTGTATATCCATCTTTCGCAGCAATGCAGGCTGCTATTCTCCCATGGAGACGATCGTAGAGATGCTGGATGTAGTCCTGTGGAACGGCTTGCCATGCCATTTCCACCTGGCGCCTCAGTTGGACCAGCGTTCGTGCTGGACGTGCAGACCGCGTGAGACGACGCTTCATCCAGTCCCAAACATGCTCAAAGGGGGACAGATCCGGAGATCTTGCTGGCCAGGGTAGTTGACTTACACCTTCTAGAGCACGTTGGGTGGCACGGGATACATGCGGACGTGCATTGTCCTGTTGGAACAGCAAGTTCCCTTGCCGGTCTAGGAATGGTAGAACGATGGGTTCGATGACGGTTTGGATGTACCGTGCACTATTCAGTGTCCCCTCGACGATCTCCAGAGGTGTACGGCCAGTGTAGGAGATCGCTCCCCACACCATGATGCCGGGTGTTGGCCCTGTGTGCTTCGGTCGTCTGCAGTCCTGATTGTGGCGCTCACCTGCACGGCACCAAACACGCATACGACCATCATTGGCACCAAGGCAGAAGTGACTCTCATCGCTGAAGACGACACGTCTCCATTCGTCCCTCCATTCACGCCTGTCGCGACACCACTGGAGGCGGGCTGCACGATGTTGGGGCGTGAGCGGAAGACGGCCTAACGGTGTGCTGGACCGTAGCCCAGCTTCATGGAGACGGTTGCGAATGGTCCTCGCCGATACCCCAGGAGCGACAGTGTCCCTAATTTGCTGGGAAGTGGTGGTGCGGTCCCCTACGGCACTGCGTAGGATCCTACGGTCTTGGCGTGCATCCGTGCGTCGCTGCGGTCCGGTTCGACCGGCACGTGCACCTTCCGCCGACCACTGGCGACAACATCGATGCACTGTGGAGACCTCACACCCCATGTGTTGAGCAATTCGGCGGTACGTCAACCCGGCCTCCCGCATGCTCACTATACGCCCTCGCTCAATGTCCGTCAACTGCACATACGTTTCACGTCCACGCTGTCGCTGCATGCTACCAGTGTTAAAGACTGCGATGGAGCTCCGTATGCCACGGCAAACTGGCTGACACTGACGGCGGCGGTGCACAAATGCTGCGCAGCTAGCGCCATTCGACGGCCAACACCGCGGTTCCTTGTGTGTCCGCTGTGCCGTGCGTGTGATCATTGCTTGTACAGCCCTCTCGCAGTGTCCGGAGCAAGTATGGTGGGTCTGTCACACCGGTGTCAATGTGTTCTTTTTTCCATTTCCTGGAGTGTAATTAATTACTGATATTCTATCCGCCTGTTTAGATGTGTGGTTACGTGCTTGCCTACCAAGCAGCGGGCCCGGGCTCGATTCCCGGCTGAGTTGAGGATTTTCTCCGCTCGTGGACTGGGTGTTGTGTTGTCCACACCGTCATTTCATCCTCATCACCGGTGCCAGTCTCCCACTTCTACGACGACTGAAATAAGACTCGCACTCGGCAGCCGAACTTCCCCGGAGGGGGCCTCCCGGCCTGCAATACCATACGCTCATTTCCTTGTTTAGTTAGTGATGTTTTATAAAACGTTGCTAATAAAGATAATTTCATTTTAAAAGTTTTTTGTCTTATATGTATTTTACTCTTCAATCTTGTAGAATCTGTTTAAGAGTTCACCACGCCCAGAACTAGAACTCAGACAGAGGGCGCTCTATCAGAATGCCAAGCCGACGGTAGGAAAATAATCTTTTCTGTAGTATCAAAAGCACTCGGACAACATCAGAGTAGATTTTCTGGAGAATTTTTGAAAGTTGCTTCGAACTGCTTGGTGGATTTATGTTCGAGCTCTGAATTTCATTTCCCATAAATACAAAAAAAATACAAAAATCTGATTGCATGTGTCTCGATACCCACTTCACTCTTTGATGCTCTTATATTCTCGAAAGTTCACACGGATATTTCGTGAAACGTAAGGTCTCTCAGCGATTCGCAGCTCTGGTGGGTGTTATGGTAGGTTGGGTTGTGTTGTTTGGGGGAAGAGAACAAACGGCGAGGTCATCGGTCTCATCGGATTGGGGCAGGACGGGGAAGGAAGTCGGCCGTGCCCTTTAAAAGGAACCAACCCGGCATTTGCCTGGAGCGATTTAGGGAAATCACGGAAAACCTAAATCAGGATGGGTGGACGCGGGATTGAACCGTCCTCCTCCCGAATGCGAGTCCAGTGTGCTAACCACTGCGCCACCTCACTCGGTGTAATAGTGGGTGAGAGCCTGATAAATTGAGTGACGGAACCAATGCCTCGTTTAAACTGAAAACTCCGTTCTTGTTTATTACGTTTTATGACATGTTTATTCAAAAACACTTTACTTTAATTTTGATGTGGCAAAAACATAGAGTGGGTGAGAGCCTGATAAATTGAGTGACGGAACCAATGCCTCGTTTAAACTGAAAACTCCGTTCTTGTTTATTACGTTTTATGACATGTTTATTCAAAAACACTTTACTTTAATTTTGATGTGGAAAAAACATAGAGTTTGTACCACGAAACTATATTTCATTTCTTGATTATAGGCGAGACAGTGGTTGATGACAGTCTAACTGCTTGCTGGTATTGTCGGGTGTGTAGCTGATGTTCTTCGTCCCCTTCATCGACTGTTCTGATCGTTCGACTTTTCATCTTAGTTGAAGAGAACGAAATACTCTGGACGCCATGTTTCCGTAAAATCTACTGATCTTTCCGGATACTGTATTATCGTAAGGTATATTATCGATCCTTGGCTTACCTTCTTCTGTCTCCATCTCAACGTATGAGAGAATAGGGTGTCTTCAGTTAGGGAACCGATTTTCATACATATGAAGCCCTGATCTCCCATTTCCTCTCGTCTCGCCATAACATATAATCATGTCACTAAACTCATCACATCCGTACTCCATGTTTCATTGAGTACTTCTTTTGAGTCCTCAGTCCTCTGACCGGTTTGATGCGGCCCGCCACGATTTCCCCTCCTGCGATAGTACGTTCTTCTCAGAGTAAGATTAGCACGCTGCGTCCTCAATTATTTGTCGGATATAAGCCAATCTCTGTCTTCATCTCCTATTTTTACCCCTCTAGTACAATGCATGCTATTCCCTGATATCTTAAGAGATGTCCTACCATCTTGTCCCTTCTTCTTATCATGTCCTCAACATATCCCTTTACTCACCGATTTCTTGAAGAGTGTCCTTATAAAATACCGTATCAATTCACCTAATTTTCAACATTCTTATATAGCATCACATCTCAAACGCTTCGACTCTCTTATGTTCCAGTTCTCCTTATGCCAATGATTCACTACCATACACACTCTGCTCCAAACGTAAATTCTCAAACAATTCTAATTTATTTACATGTCCTTCCATTGTGAATTATAATCCGACTTTTAAACCTTTAAGTTATTTCCGTCGTTGTTTCTTCCACTTGCAGGTTGAACAGTAGAGGCGAAAACCTACTTCCCCATCTTACACCTTTTTTAAACCCAGCTATTCGTTCTCGGTCATCCAACCTCATTGTTCCCTCTTGGTTCTTGTGGACACTGTAATTCACCGATCTTTTCATTTTACATTGTCGAAGGATTTCTCTAGGGTGACATACCATATGAGCATATATTGTTATTCTTCAGTCTTTCTCCCATTATCAAGCGCATCATCGATACTACCTCTCTGATACCTTTGGCTTTCCTAAAGCCAAACTAATAGTCATCCAAACAGGTACGAAATTTTTTCTTCCATTCTGCTGTATATTATTTTCTCAGCAGCTGTGATGCATGAGCTGTTAAACTAATTGTTCGATATTCTCGCCCTTGGCTGTCACCATCTTCGGACTTGTGTGGATGATATTTTTCCGAAAGTGTCATGGTACGTCACCAGTCTCATATATCCTACAATCTAGCTCGAATAGTCGTTTATATAGCATTTTCCCCAACTATTTTAGAAACTCCTTCTTCCTAATTTGACCTCAAGTCTTTCAGACTTCAGTTAAATTCTGACTCTAGTACTAGATCATCAATTTCTTCCATAACCACTACAGTTTCATCTTTTGTCGTGTCACGAGACAAGTCCTCCCGCTCATACAGACCTTAATTTTACTTTTTCCACGTATACACTCCCTTTTCTGGATTTAACTGTGGAACTCCCATTGCACGCTTATATTCACCACCCTCACTTTAAGTTTCACCGAAGGTAGTCTACCATCTCAGGTTATGTACACAACTGGTAAAGCTCTTCTTCTTGTGTTAACTTTGTACTTCGATTTTTGAAGATGGAATAGTTCCGAAACGTATCGGGCATACATTATGATTATTTAAGTCATTGTTCACTTGCTGAATGACTTTGTATGAGTCCTAGACATATTAACTACAGATCTACGCATATTTATAGAATGGGCACCGGCCTCCAACGTGACTTTATGTCACAGCTATATTTATCATCGAAAATTCTTTCCACATTTCTACATGCTTAGTCAGTCCTACCAACCCCCATTCGTTTTTCGATTTATTCCCATCTTTCCTGCGGCTATTTCGGCTTGGCTGTCCTGCACTTCCTATTTATTTCAATCCTAAGGGATTATACTGCTGTATCCTAGTCTTTCACTGAAAATTTCTGTACATCCTCCTTTCCTCGATAAACTGAAGTATTTCTTCTCTTACTCTTGACTTATTCAGATACCTTCCTTTTATCTGTGTTTTTCTCTCCCAGCTGAGTGGCTTTACAGAAATATATAAAAAGAGGAATTCAAACTTAAAAAAGGGGGAAAAGGGGGACATAACCATACCGAAAATGGAGATAATGGAACTTAATATACTCACTAACACGATGACATGCACTGGGGGACAGTTAAAAGGTCGACATAAAGTTAAAAGAAAATAGCTGGCAATTCGTGGGGCACTTAAAATACACTGGAATCAAACACAAGCTAAAATTGGGCCACAGTATAAAAAACACATAGAGCCTGACTCTGAAAAAACCACTGGATGCGACAGAGCACTCCCAAAGAATAAAAACTACTGGTAGTGACCTGCCAAGTGGAAAGTGCGGTGGGGGGGGGGGGAGGGTGGCTGGGAAGGGAGGAAGAGGAAAAATGGGGGCAGGGGGCGCACCAAGAGGCAGAAGACGGGATGGGCAGGAGATGAAGAGGAAAGACAAGGCAGAAGGGAGTGCAGACACAGAAGGGGGGCATGGGAAAGGGAGGGAGTGTAGGATGGAGAAAAACCGCTCAGTGTAAGGGAAGAGGAGGGGAGGGGAGGCGAGGGGAGGGGAGGGGAGGGATGGGGAGGGGAGGGGAGGGGAGGGGAGGGGAGGGGAGACGGAATCTTGAGGTGGATTGGGGAGGAAAGTGGGATGAGTTGATAGGAAGGGTAGATGTCGGGGCGAAGCTCATCATCCGGGAGGGGTAGATGCTGGAAGCTGCGGTAGGAAAAGAGGTGGAGGATGTGGAGATAAAGAGCCATTCATTTTTTTCTACCTGTTTTTCTTTTTCTCGTTTTTTGTCAGTGGTTCTGTGCGGGTGTCTCATAACGTCTTTCACATTCAGTCGACGTGAGTATCGCTATATTTTCTATTAAGACCGTGGCACAGTTGGACATTCAGTACTAATATCAGGCAAACCATAATTCAGCACTAAGAGGGTGTCTGTCACTGAAGGTGCACACTCGGAGTGACAGGACTGGTGAAACTCCACTGAATAACAGCCTCACTAGGAGCTGAGCAACAGGTAGCTACGTGGCAGTGCACATCAAAGCACTGCACAGAAATAAACGGGAGACCAAAATGTATATGTTCCTGAACAAATGTGAACGTCTTTGTGGCCGGCCGCGGTGGTCTCGCGGTTCTAGGCGCGCAGTCCGGAACCGTGCGACTGCTACGGTCGCAGGTTCGAATCCTGCCTCGGGCATGGATGTGTGTGATGTCCTTAGGTTAGTTAGGTTTAAGTAGTTCTAAGTTCTAGGGGACTAATGACCACAGCAGTTGAGTCCCATAGTGCTCAGAGCCATTTGAACGTCTTTGTGCGGTCTGTCATCCCCCAAAGTTTTTCGGTGAGGTCCTAAATCCCCCGTGTAAACTACAAATATTCCATGTTCCAAATCGTGTAACTGGTTCTCATTCTTTTCGTTTATTATGTACTACGAAATTCTGAAGTTTCCTCGTTGTCAGTTTACTGTTATCAAGTTTTCCATAATGGAGTGGCCACCAATCGCTAGCCCTCAAACTTGTTGCATTATTTATTTTCGGAATAATTTTCTTCTAGTTGCATTCTGCCTCTAATGATCTCGATGTCGACAGAACATTAAACTTATTCTCCCTTCTTTCCTTCTAGATGCGTTGGTTTCCCTACAGCTGTCGAAGTTATCTCGCAGTTCCTTAGAAATGTGAAAAGACGAAGGGTAAGGAGTTGTAAGATGGAGTATTGTGAGACGTCTGGCTCATCATCCAGGACCTGTCCGACTTGCGTAATCCTGCCAGTAATTACACTACCATTTGAATAGCTCTTAGTCTCGTACGACCATACAGGCATCTCCGCGTGCTGTAGAAGTTAGATGGTTATACTCGTATATAATAATCAACCTGGAACTTTTATAATTGAAGTCACTCTTTATGACAACAATTTCAACATAACAGTACTTCAATCTGTACTCACACTCGTCATTGGTTTTAAAAAACAATATTTACCGTGCTTGGTGTCACTCTGGAATACTTCCATTGAAAATTGATGAAGATAAATCAAACACCGTGTCGGAGAATTATCATTTGTCATCATGTGTGAACGATTATTAACGATGCTCATGTATTCGACGATTTTTCTACATAGATTGTTACTGAATCATTTTCTGTGAATTGCTTACCTTATATGACTTATGTCACAGTAATTAATGCGAATTTGTTTTGCTCAAGATTCTCTCCATGTCCCCTCGCAACACACTACCATTCTCCATTCTCAGATGTTACTGCCAGACAAATGACCCGTACTGTCATACCGAAAAACCAGCATTGTCGAAACCATAATCCCAACTAATGTCCGGCTACCGAAGGTATTGGCCGCCCGATGGATATGATACCCTCGGACGCTGTACCAATCCTTTGGTTGGGAAGCTCCAATGGCTGACCTTTATTAAGTCGAAAGTGCGGATTGCCACAGCCACGCAGACCGCGCTAATCAGCTTTTCGACGCTGCCCTTTATAACACAACGGAAATGATCGAGCTAAATTTCGACAGTGTAGCTGCCCACGTATTCAAGTGATGACCTAATCCCCTTATACTATACTGAATGAACGTAAGTGTATTAGTTGAGAGTAGTTAATTCCACATGTGGTATTCTGTGCTAAAGGAATAAAATTCGATTTGCTGTACAGCCTAAAAGCAATAAAGCTATACTGAGATACTTGCTCTGTATCTTTACTTAAATGTGCTAATACCAGGATCAAGATAATTAAATAAACGTTATTTTCTGCCATTGAGTACAGTTGCCACAAGTGTATTTTGTTCCCATAATTGAATAATAAGTATGCTGGCGCGAGGGAATACACTCAGTTACTTGAAATACACTGACGTGCTCAGTCCATGCGACTCGCGTA
Organism: Schistocerca gregaria; assembly: GCF_023897955.1. NCBI lineage: Eukaryota > Metazoa > Arthropoda > Insecta > Orthoptera > Acrididae > Schistocerca > Schistocerca gregaria. The sequence continues at coordinate 510,035,065 of NC_064925.1, read as the reverse complement.
ATGTTCTAAACAAACTAGACCCAAACGCATGTAGACTGGCTGTAGAACTCGAATACGTGGCCGCCATTCAGAACAAGGCACAATTGTGACATGTTGGCACACACCGTATAATGGCGGTTTCCAGATCTACTCACTTAAGAAAACTATTTGTCTACCACACGAGAATCGTGGTAAATACACTGAATGTATGGGGGGATGTGTGACCACTATTTTATGAATAACTGAATAATTGTTGGGAAGTATGTGGAGCAAACGCACTTACTTCGTACAATGACAATGTTTTCGTAGGTCGACAATCACAATGTTACGACTAGAAAAATATTTTATTTTGAAGAGAAAACATGTACTACATTACTTTAACGACTGAGAGCCAGATCCTTTCCAGGGGGGAACAGCGCACTAAGGGTTAAGACTCTTGACTGTATCGCACTTAACAGTATTTTTCAGAAATATTCGCTATTGCTGCACCTCACCTCGCCACAGTTTTCCGAGACAGTGTGCAGACGGTGAATCGCGTTGCTGACATTTGGCGATTTTGTGTTCAAAATAATCTCCCGAGACCGGTCGTACACCTTTTGCAGGTGGTTATGAGACTCCTATAATGTCGCAGCCGGGGTCATGAGCTTAATGTAGTTGGATTGAAATTCCAAGCTGTGCACAGTGTGAAATGCGAGGCACTGGTGTATTTAATGAGTATATTTCTCTCTATATTCAATGTCCTACTCCATGGCAAAGGCCAAACAATTTCGTTTCATTGAGTAATACGACACAGATCAAGCCCGAGTCACACAAAAGCAATGTCCTCGAAATGCTCGGATTTGATATCGTGTTGTTTCAACAATGACCCATCGATTTGCGTCCATTGCAGCCGTGAAAATTATCAGAGATCATCCACTGTCTTTCCACAGTTCAGACGGTGCGGTGCACACGTTAAAATTAATGTCTTTGCGCAAGAAAACCAATACACAAGCCACGCGTCACGTACTCTGTGAGAACTGAGTTTCTCTCTGTGTATACGGTGTTCAAGTAACTTACGGGAATGCAGCCGGGTGACGCCGTCGACAACCACGATATCTGACAGGAGATCATCCCGCCATTTGCAAGGTAAAACAGCAGAAACTAAGCGCTTTTCAAGGGCACTTATAACCTCGGTGTTCAGAGAAACGCTGGATAGATAACACTCACATACACTATGAACACTAGCGCCATCGCAAACCAAAGACGACCGACGTCAGAAGTTATCGATAGTGAAATTAATAATCAACAGATGAGGTAGCATCAACTCTGTCCCTCTGAATTTTTTGAAACGGTAGAGAGCAGGATTCCATGCATAATTTAAGCAAAAACCACCATATCGGTTTACAATTTGACTTGCTAATTTGATTTCGACAGCTTCTTTAATAACGTTATCCCACTAGCTGAAATGGCGTGCCAGAATCTCCGTGCTGTTATATTCTATAGGATGACCGGCGGCAAGACAGTCCAATGGTGGATTTGCTCGGCTACTGTAAGCCTTACAGCCACATATGCTAAGTACAGCGGTCCTCCACAGTTATGATAGTCTGGCCAATATATGAAATGCCACACCTGCAAGAACGGTAGACATTCACCTCATGGAAATCAGGAGCATCCTTCACGGAACCTAAAAGAAACCTGGTCTTAAATGATCGTCGAAAAACACACTTCACTTCGTATTTCAGGAAAATACGACCAATTTAGTTCGATATGCTCCCTGAGTAAGGCAAAAAGGGCTGTAAACTTTGGTGTCACGTCGGTTTATCGTCACTTGTTCGGTTCACAGTGGACCGATAGCGCAGCGCATGTCTGGTCTACCTTTCACTATAACCATTCTGACGGACGGTAACTTCGAGATAGACTAACACAGCTGACAAACGCTGACGACCCGAGATGACATGGGTCCTGTGAACCAAGGTACGAGGTACCACTGAACATTGAGTTGGATGGTGTAATCTATCAGCCTGTAGAACCAAATCAGTGGGAGTTTGCTTCCTATGGAGGGCATGTTCCAAGATATGATCCACCACCTTGGCCAGCACATTATGGGAGGAAAGAGAGCCATCCATCATGAAACAAATATTCGCGTAGATTGAATTCAGGTTTTCTAAAAAGTCGTTCAAATTCTCACTGCCATGAGGCTAAACAACAACACTATCGCCTATGTACCTAAAAAACACACAAGTTTCAAAGCCACTGACTCCAAGGCATGTTCTTCATAATCATCCGTAAATAAAGGGGCAATAATAGGTGACAACGGGCATCGCATTGCAACTCTATAGCTTCGCTCGTAGTCCTGGTTATTGAATTTGAAGTAAGTGGAAGTCAACACATGTGGCAGTAGGAGCGTTAGTTCTAGACCAAATCTAACCTCAGTCAACCATAACGTATAAGGCAGAGAAACACGAATGAGGAGAAAGACTACATAAAGACTTACCAGAATATCAGAGACATTCAAAAGCGTTCCCTCTTATTGACATAAGAAATCCGCGCAGTTCTTAGTGTGGTACTCAAACCGACCTACTATAGGATTCAACGGAGTAGCATGCAGTTTTGCTACAAAATATATCGGAGCACCAATGTTACAATCGGACGAAGAGGAAGCCCCACTTTGTGGACGTCAGAGTGCCGTATAACCTAGGGGAAACAGCATAATAAAGGTTAAGGCTCTTGATAGTCTCCTGCGATAAGGAACTTTTCATCCGGTGATTGTTAGTCTTTCTGTCAACACTTTTTGTGGGGTCTTTAACAATCTTGCGATGCGCTGAATCAGACAAGAAACACTGCATTTTTTTCCTCATAATCCCGTTGGTCCAAACTAACGGTAGCATTGCCCTGGTCCGCAGGTAGATTAACAATATCCGGATCAATCCTAAATCATCGTACAGCACCCGTCTCAGCTACTGTGATATTACTCTTGACCGACGTGCGCCAGTCAACACACCCAGACTTGGTACTTGCTATATGGAAAGAAGTGTTATGGAAGTATGAGTCAACAGCTTTCTATTGGAGTGCTAGTGCTGGACAGAGAAGGATTATGAGTTCCAAAAGAAATCCGTTGGAATTCGATTACTCGATAAATAGTACAATTCTCAAGGCTCTCAATTCAACTAAGTACCTGGGTGTTAAAATTACAAACAGCTTCAGTTGGAAGGACCACATAGATAATATTGTGGGGAAGGCGAGCCAAAGTTTGCGTTTCATTGGCAGGACACTTAGAAGATGCAACAAGTCCACTAAAGAGACAGCTTACACTACACTCGTTCGTCCTCTGTTAGAATATTGCTGCGTGGTGTGGGATCCTTACCAGGGGGGATTGACGGAGGACATCGAAAGGGTGCAAAAAAGGGCAACTCGTTTTGTATTATCACGTAACAGGGAAGAGAGTGTGGCAGATATGATACACTAGTTGGGATGGAAGTCATTACAGCAAAGACGTTTTTCGTCGCGGCAAGACCTTTTTACGAAATTTCAGTCACCAACTTTCTCTTCAGAATGCGAAAATATTTTGTTGAGCCCAACCTACATAGGTAGGAATGATCATCAAAATAAAATAAGAGAAATCGGAGCTCGAACAGAAAGGTTTAGGTGTTCGTTTTTCCCGCGCGCTGTTCGGGAGTGGAATAGTAGAGAGATAGTATGATTGTGGTTCGATGAACCCTCTGCCAAGCACTTAAATGTGAATTGCAGAGTAGTCATGTAGATGTAGATGAGGGAGGACGAGATGAGACAAATATAGGGGGAGGAACAGAGAGCAAAGGGGAGGAGGTCGTGAAGGACGTGGGGGGGGGGGGGGGGGAGGAGGTTTCCAGAGAGAGGGGCAGGAGGTGAAGCACAGAAAGAGGGAGTTGAAGCAGGTGGCCGTTGAAGGTGGGAAGAGAAGATGGATAAATAGGAGGATTAGGATGAGATGGAATGATGGAAGACTGGAATAAATCCATACCTGGGCTACCATAAGTACTCAGATAGTAATGAATGAAGGTAAATACACTCATGCTCATAAATTACGGATAATTGCAGAATGTGATGCCACACAACGTGTCACTACACAAAACTACCGTTAATAGCATAGGCACACACACGAAACAAATCCGTAAGCCCCCGATATTGATGATTAGTTGAGAAAACCGACCCGAAGCACATGTGCTACAAAACGCCACTGTTTCCTGCACATGTATCCCGACATCAATATGGGATATGATCACATTGCAAACGTACACTGGCTGCTCAACGGGTTGGCATACTCTGGATCAGGTGTAGAGCAGCTGCTGGGCTATAGCCTGCCATTCTTTTATCAGTCCCTGTCGGAGCTCCTGAAGTGTCCTAGGGGTTTGCAGCGATAAGTCGACCTAGAGCATCCCAGACGTGCTCGATGGGGTTTAGGTCTGGAAAAAAGGCAGGCCACTCAATCGCCCGATATCTTCTGTTTCAAGGTACTCCTCCGCGATGGCAGCTCCGTGGGGTCATGCGTTATCATACATCAGGAGGAAGGTGGGACCCACTGCGCCCCTGAAAAGGCGGACATACTGGTGCGAAATGACGTCCCGATACACCTGACCTGCTCAGTTCCTCTGTCAAAGGCATGCATGGGTATATGTGCACCAATCGTAACCCCACCTCACACCATCAAACCACGACCTCCATACATGTCCCTTTCAAGGACATTAAGAGGTTGGTATCTGGTTCCTGGTTCACGCCAGATGAAAACTTGGCGAGACTCATTGTCCATACTATACCTGGACTCGCCCGTGAACATAACCCGGGACCACTGTTCCAATGAACATGTACTGTGTTCTTGACACGAGGCTTTATGGGCTCTCCTGTGACAACGGGTCAGTGGAAAGCACCTTTTAGGTCTCCGGGCGAATAAACCATGTCTGTTCAGTCGTCTGTGGACTGTGTGTCTGGAGACAAGTGTTCCAGTGGCTGCGGTATGGTCCCCAGCAAGGCTACCTGCTGTACTCCGTGGCCGTCTGCGGGCACTGATGGTGGGATATCTGTCTTCTTATGGTGTTGTACACTGTGAGCGTCCCGTACTGTAGCGACTAGAAACGTTTCCTGTCTGCTGCAATCGTTGCCACAATCTTGAGATCACACATTTTGTGGCACACGGAGGGCCGCTGCTACGACATGCTTTGTTTGACCAGCCTCCAGTCGCCCTGATGTTCTACCCCTCATAACGTAATCAATATGTGTTCTTTGAGACATTTTCAACACTCAGTCACCATTAGCACGTCTGAAAATGTCTGCACACTTACTCGCTTCGCCGTACTCTGACATGCACTAACACACCTCTGCGTATGTGGACTGATGCCAGCGCCGCAGTGGGACGTCCGCAGGTCAAATTCACGGCACGGTCATACCCCGAGGTTATTTAAACCCTCAAACCGCCCACCAGAGCGTTGTTTCACTATGTATCAACATTATCCTTAATTTATGAGCATGAGTGTAGTAAAGGCAGGCACTTAATTTTGTATGAGGCCTAGATCTGTACCGTCTCACACGCTGTGTTGCAGGAGGAGGAACTGCGGTGTTCGGGCGACCCCAAGTTCTCCCACCTGAGCGACGACCTACACGTCGAGATCACGGCGTTCGCCCCGCCGGCAGAGGCGCACGCACGCATCGCGTACGCTCTCGCCGAGGTGCGACGTTTCCTAGTACCGGTGAGTACATAGTCTTCTTAATATGCACTGAACTTTCCTTCGGTGCTTGGCAGAGCTTCATAATTATATTAAAAAGGACAAGATACCCTAATGTTATGCAAAATTATATTTATTTGTTTCTGAAGAGGCTTTCGGCTTCTTAGGCCATCTTCAGGTGATAACTGAATGATTCAAACATAGATAAAAATGATGTAGACTTACACGGATGTTATTTGTACAGGAAATATAAAAGTGATGTAGAGTGTTTACATTGCAAAACGTTTCATTTATTCTCACGTATAAATAATTTGATTAACTAAAACGAAGAAATGGCGAGGTAACAAAGTTTTTACGTGCAAACTAAAAGAACCCCCACTCGTACTAAAGCACCATTAATGTCTCAGTTTAGCCGGTGAGTCCGTAGACGTTAGTACAATGGGCAATACAGTACAAATGGCCATGCCTTCCTGGCCGAGTTTTAAGATAATTAAGCCAGTCAGTCCTTGAACTGACTTAGTGAGGCGCCGCGTTGGAATTCTTCCTATCTGATATGTGGGGATGTTCTCGTAATTTTATTTCCTGTTGCAGAGCAGTAGCAGCGCCCCCGGATTCTGCAAATACAATCCTAATGTCTGTGTTTTACATAACGAAGCGGGAAGAAATTTTTTTAACAAATAATTTTTTTACAAGGGATGCCATTATGGTGCGGTTATTTAAGAAAACCTTTAACAATGAACTTTTTCACACTGATTGTAAGCCAACTGCTAATGGTAAGAGAGCATGGTGTACCACATCACTAGATCGAAATGCATCCTGTCGACAACTGAAGACTATAGTGCACAGTCTGTAGCTAGAGCGTATGGTACAGTGCGTATAAGACAGTACATTTGCGCTTATGCCAACATTATTCATTTATTTCTTTATATCAACATTTCCTGGCCTTTTAGAATTGTTGTTGTTGTTGTTGTCTTCAGTCCTGAGACTGGTTTGATGCAGCTCTCCATGCTACTCTATCCTCTGCAAGGCTTCTTCATCTCCCAGTACTTACTGCAACCTACATCCTTCTGAATCTACTTAGTGTATTCATCTCTTTTGTCTCCCTCTACGATTTTTACCCTCCACGTAGCCCTCCAATGCTAAATTTGTGATCCCTTGATGCCTCAGAACATGTCCTGCTAACCGGTCCCTTCTCCTTGTCAAGTTGTGCCACAAACTCCTCTTCTCCCCAATTCTATTCAATACCTCCTCATTAGTTATGTGATCTACCCATCTAATCTTCAGCATTCTTCTGTAGCAGAAGAAAATTGCGGAAAGGTAATATTTATGACCCCGTGGACTTCTTCTAATCTCTTGGCGACAAAACGCAACTTGAGTTAGAAAATATTTATTAGTAACAATTACTTTATCCGCGCCAGACTAAATATACCTTCAGTACGTATCTCTCTGCTGACGTCCCAAGCGATTTATGCCTCTACAACTCATCCTACTGGCTCTGAAGGCGCCAAATGGTCAACCGCCTCTACTAGCCAGAGTGGGAACCTACCGTTCGCTCCTTACACCGTACTTATTCCAGCGCTGATACTTTCACTTCACGAATGTGAAATAGCAAAACAGCCAATAAAGTAGAATACGCTTTTATCGGCTAACAAGGAGCACCTTACAATATAGATTTAACTACTTATGGAAAAGAAGATGAATTTGCAACCTTATTCTGGTATTTGTGTATAAAACTTCATTTGACGAAGTAGAAAAAGGAAATTGAGGCTGATCAATAAATACTAACCTGGCATAATGTGCCATACTTTCGTTCACTTCCAGCATTCCCCGTAGGGTATGTTTTAATGTGTCATACTTTCGTTCACTTCCAGCATAAAGCTTCACATCCAACATCATATGAACGGCTTTTTGTTAAAAGATGATCAGAAAAAGTAGAACAGTTCGTCCTTAATTCCTGGCTTCATTCATAATCAGAAACCCTCATTGTCACAGCTCTGCCTCACTGACCAATATATACTTTTTCACACTGCTTGTATGTGATGTCATACAAAGAATTATGTGGCAAGGGTTGCAGTTTATCTTTACTACTGAATAAAATTTTGATATGGTATTGCTGTTACAAATGCAGGTCTACAGTTGCAAGACTTGAAATTTTTGGGAGGCCATCTTAAATGTTGCCAATAAATGGGATTTTGCACTAGGATTTGTAAGAACTGACTGATTGCTGCTAACCAGTTCACAGTACATAGTATCTTTTTTCTGCTTTTCTGTTTGAAAGGCTGATTCAGATTATGAAGCAAATAAGTTGTGTGGCCATTAGGTTCCGTTTCAATTATTTCTTGATCACGTATTTTTTATGTAAATTAAGCTATTCTTGTATTTTTTCGACTGCTGAAAAGACATTTTCTCCGGTTACTTTCCATGCTTGCGTGTAGCGCAGTGGTTAGCACATTGGACTCGCATTCGGGATGACGACGGTTCAGACCCGAGTCCTGCCTACTGACATTTAGATCTTCCGTGATTTCTCTAAATCGCTTAAGGAAACTGTCGGGATAGTTCCATTGAAAGGGGGACAGCCGTTTTCCTTCCCCATCCTTCCCCAATCCGAGCTTGTGCTCCGTCTCTAAAGATCTCGTTTGCAACGGGACGTTGAACACTAACTTCTTCCTCCTCCTCCTGCGGTTGCATTACTTCGAACTAAGACGTGGCTCCACATAGTCATGATACCAAGTTATTCACCGCTACGGCAGGCTTTACGGTTTGTTTTGACGAGTTATACGACGAGAATTTTGTGTTTATGGGAAAGGCTGCGCTAGCAGAGGGGTATTGTCGTATTCCTGTGGAGTTAGCGCCTGTCGAATAACTCATTCATGAGTATTATTTATGGAGTGGCAATCAGAATCACATTATGGATATATGGGCAGTGCTAAGCATCCTTTAAGCTGAAGAAATGCTAATAATACGAATAACTCTCAAACAGGAACAGGGAAATTAATGGCTCTGAGCACTATGGGACTTAACATCTGAGATCATCAGTCCCCTACAACTTAGAGCTACTTAAACCTAAGTAACCTAAGGACATCACACACATCCATGCCCGAGGCAGGATTTCAACCTGCGACCGTAGCAGTCGTGCGGTTCCGGACTGAAGCGCCTAGAACCGCTCGGCCACGGCGGCCGGCGGAAATTAATGCTAAACCTCCTGAATAACATGGCTATTTTATTTTAAAGGCGTAACATCTCAAAACAATTATTAAATATGATGAAAAGGTAGTCAGTTGGCTTCAGAGACAAAAATAGTACGTAGTTGGCCGAAAAAAACTCATAAAACTAAAAGTAAAAAAGAGAAACTTCTAATTCATAGGACACAGAATGTAACAAATGAAAATAATGGAATGTAATTGCACCATTACACGAGGTAATAAAGCTTCCTTAGACCTAATAAATGTAGACGACTCTTGGATCTTATTTTAGGATGGCAGGCAAACATGAACTTAGGAAGAACTAGAGGATGAAGGTCCATATATTAGAATTTGAGATGCATCCCTGCAGAAGTGTAGTGCTAAGGTAAGTGGAATAATAGAATGTAAGGCGGTAGAAATTGAACAGAATTGATATTCTCAATCTCTCCGACCAATCTCTATCAGCTCCCAGTTCAGTGCTGTCGCATAAGTATGTTTTTTCTTCTTAGCGTCAGTGATTTCTTACGCATTTAGTCATCGACAATGCAACTCCATGCTATGTGTTCCGTCGAAGTTATTAATTATTGTTATTCTTACAGGACCGTGATGGGGATAATGTTCAACTGATTTATGATTAAAATGGCTCTGAGCACTATGGGACGTAACATCTGAGGTCATCAGTACCCTAAAACTTAGAACTACTTAAACCTAACTAACCTAAGGACATCACACACATCCATGCCCGAGGCAGGATTCGAATCTGCGACAGTAGAAAGTGATTTATGTCCACGTGCGGATTCAGTTCACCATTTCATAACAGGTGTTGAAAATGGAGGAATACGCCTCCTTCAGATGAATTTTAATCGACAACGAAGTATTTCCCGTAGAAAAAAATTTCGGAAGAAACACACTCATAACTATAAAGCTGCATAAATCCTGGAATTCTGCAAATAGTCTTTACTGTAGACTTCTGTTATTTCGCGACATGATTCATCGTTACAAGAGGAAGAAATCTTACAACATCTCTGTTAAAATTTGTAAACAATGTGTGTGTAAAGCTCAAATGCATGCTTTTGAGAGGATTACAGCACGAAGATTCAGAGGACTGCAGGGGTTTCGACATCATAGGTTTTGTGGCTAGTTGCTGGCAACCTAATGATGAAGCAAAGCCTCTGACGGGGCAGCGGTGTGAACCCTGACAAGGCGCCTGACATCGCATGGTTACCCCGCGCGGCTCATGATTTCAGTAGGCGTGGAAGCTGAGTAGGTTAGGTGATGGCGCTACAAGAGCAGGATATCGGGGTTATGGAGCTGGTGAGAGTGTGTTTCATGTGCCCGATAGCGTTGTCTGGAAGCATCTTTTTGTTCGATTCCGGCGTGTTGAAAGGCGAACTGAGTCACGCACTTGGTAGTTGGACGAGAGTCTGCAGGCACATGCCTACAGCAGTTCACCAATGGTGATTGTGGCATCCCCCAGGACGGATGCGTCCTCAAATGTGTACGAACGTTATACCACAATTGGTGTTGTGAGGATAGAAGCCTCGGACTATAATTTGCAACACTATGTACAGCCAGAAGGCGATACCACATAGAGCCAGGGATGCTGTACTCAGGTACCTCGTCCAACATATTAAAGACAGCAGCTGTCATTCACTTGGTACGCCGCTTCTTTTGGAAGGCTTAGCTCCCCTGTAACTGCTCTGAGCCACGGATGTGAGCAAACAGCTGTGGCAGCTTGGAGTGGCTCGTCCCATCACAGCTAGTTGGCTTCTGGCTCGAAGGCGGTGCCTTCACATAGGCTGCATGGAAGTTGTTGTGGTTGGTAGGAGAGCCAACACCGTGTTACTAGAGGAGGCCAAAAGGCACGCGATTTAGCTCACGCAGGCTGGCGTGAGGTCTGGAACAGGACAAGGGAATTAGACTTCATAAAAACGGACGTAGCTGGTGGAATACCTAACTTTAATCCATTAATGACAAACGTCGGTATGGACGGTACGTGATTCTCAATATCAATAGCGACTGATGATGGCGCTTTGCTAGGTCGTACCAAATAACGTAACTGAAGGCTATGCTAACTATCGTCTCGGCAAATGAGAGCATAGAAGTCAGTGAACCATTGCTAGCAAAGTCGGCAGCACAACCGGGGCGAGTGCTAGGAAGTCTCTCTAGACCTGCCGAGTGGTGGCGCTCGGTCTGCAATCACTGATAGTGGTGACACGCTTGTCCGACGTATACTAACGGACCGCGGCCGATTGAAAGGCTACCACGTAACAAGTGTGGTGTCTGGCGGTGACATCACAAAAGGCATCACACTTCACCTAATACGTTACCCAGTAACAAGCGAGACTTTCATGTCGTCGGAATCATAGATGAGAACGGGATGAAGGGCACTGAAAATGATGTTTCTGGAATGGGGATAGTTAAGCCGGACATAACACCATCGCAGCAGGCCACTTTCCCTCTTTAACTGGAGATGTCAACTGTCTGTTAGTTTTCCCCACCTTGCATTTTCCACCTGCAGTAGGATGCTGTGGAGTGGCTGTTCTCGTGTGTTACAAGTTTGGAACTGTATTGCATGGCTCACAAATGGACGTATTGTGTGTTGTCACACCGTACTATTTGCACTCCTTGCTTTCGCTCGGCTCGGTGTGGCAATGTGTTGCGTGTAGCGCCCAACCTTCTCCAACACTGGCACTCATTGCGTGCCTCAAATTCCAACTGCGACACACCAGATGACTCGGACTTCGTTCTCTGCCGGATGCACTAAATAAGAATTTTGAAATCTTATACTTGCAGCCGGGATTTGGATCTGTAGTCCAACGCTTTGTATTTTCACACATGGCATTGGCGTGTTAAAGAAGGATAACTGTTGTTCCACAAGGCCAGAATCGTGCTACAACGGTTTGAGAAGCCTGGTAGTGAACTCAGTCTTGGCTACCAGACTCGTGTAATCTGAACCCGATGCAACATCCGAGGCGCTACAGGCGCCAGCTGTGTGTCCACAAACAACTCACCCATAACTTCTGGGAATAGCGTGACCTTTGGGGAGATGTCTGGTGCCACATACTTCTGGAACTCCACCAAGCGTTTGTCTAATCCATGACCCACAGAATCTGCTGGATTGCATTGCGAAGGCGGACCAATATTCTATTAAGCTGGTACGGTAGATGCCGTTGAGGAGTGCCGAGCTAACATTAATATAGGCATCCGTATAAACGAATTTATTAACAACCAGCTCTCAGTCGAAATCTATTAACAATACTTTGTTCTAGTCGTTTTATTTTTTTTTTTTTTTGTCCTTTTAAGGGGTAGCCGTTACAAGGCTTACTCTTAATTGATAATCTTTACATTGATCCAATATCATGGGTAAAATTACGATGATACAGTAGCGTCAAATTTGAGCCCAAAGCGATTGTAACATAAATTAAAAGTTTCAACTTAGGTTCGATAAATATCTGTGATACAAAATTTAAAATCCAAATGCTACTTTAAAGATGCTTGTAGTGACCCTTAAAAAATTTATAATAACAAACTTAGAGCAATTCGAAGCTGAAAACTGTATTCAGATAAATCCGATTTAGCAGAAGCACTTGAAATACACAACAACAAATTACAGCGGAGCCCCTCGTGACAGGTCTTGTACACATCAGTTTTTCTCGTGACACAATTTAAATTTTGCTCATCTATTGTACAAGAGTACCGAACAATTAAAAAATAAGTTTACGTGCAAAACTCCTTCAGATGGACGCCAAATTAACAGATATGAATTGTTCAATTGGAAAAAGTGATTACTTAACTCAAGAACAAACCTGTAGCGATAGAAGTTGTCCACTGCTACCTCAGTGCGTTTACAGAGCCGTAATCTTGCAATCATCTTTTATTTCACATGTCAGACTTGCGCACACTTCCTGGCAATACACATCTTTAAATTGGCATCATTAGACATGAAACTTAAAACTTAACCACTGGTCACCCCTTCCCTTCATGCATACAGAATAATGGCCCCCACTAAGGGAAAACTCAGTGACTACCTTGTAACATGACTGTTAAAACAATCATATCACCAGTCACGAAATAGTGGAACTAAGGCGGCCCACAAGGGCAGACTCAGCTGCAGTATTGCAAGACGAACAACTAAAACACAGAATTGGGCAAGTACTCAATAATTAAGTTACTCAATGTCATTTGAGTCGTCCAGTACTCCTGTGTTAACGGAACCAGGGTGCAGCGACAGCATAGTAACGGCTGTACTGACCTCCAAGCATTGCTTTAAAAGCCGATCTCCTACGGGCAGCACCAGTATTCAGCAACCGCAAAACTCTTGCATGCAAAAAGGGAGCTCCTTTCGAAATTACAGCTTTCCAAACAGTGGCTCTCAACCACAATTAAGTCGCGCTATCAATCCAGGTGCGGCCAACTCGATTTCCGGCCCATAACCGGGCTGCTCCCAGCACGGGACCCCACTCGCCATCTTCCTCGTGCCGCTGCTAACTCAGGACTCCCGTCGCTGCCCGTCACACGCTGCCTCGCGGACCACAGCCGCACCTCCCTGGCAAAGAGATTCTACACAACCAGCGATTCTACCAGAGAGGCATGAAGTCAAAAAATACCAAAACTTTGCGGATGGTTTCGACGTTCGGCCACAATGGTTTGTCTCGCCACTGTATTTCGGCAGGCGAGGTACCAAATAGTTCTTTTCAGTTTTTAGAGTTTAGGTATTACGACTAGTCACTGCAGATACATTTATGCACACATACACGATCAGCACGTTGCGGTTCTGGACTTAATACGCGGGTTGAGGAGACGTGGCCGAGTCTAACCTGAGCCACTGCACTGTCAACAATGGTCATTCGTCTCAAGGACTATATGCAATATATCGTGGTAGTGCTCGACTGCTGTTCAGCCAATAATTTTATGCAGCGACAAGTTTAAATAAAAATCGATATACAGTAGTAAAAAAAATTTCGGTTTACTGCACATCCGGAAATAGTTATCACAAAAGAGAAATTGGAGCGATTTTGCAGGTTATGTGCTTACTAATGTTAATGAATTAGTGGTGCGTAGCCTTCGAAGTAAGGCCACTTAGTGCCCACAAACGTGTGCATTGGTTGTTCCCACTTTGCGCTTCGTTTCGACTGAGTCTGCGCAGGAGCCCCGTAGCATCAGCACTATACTTGTTCGCCAGATCTGCCAAAGGTAGCCCGCTTCCGACCTATGCGTTCTGTGATGGGGCGTGAACGCCGCGTCGCCTACCTGTGGTTTCACCGTCCTTCAACCACTTCTCCTACACGCTCACGACAGTAGCACTCGAGCAGTCGAACAGATTCGGTGTTCCCGAGATGTTCGGTCTCAAGCTCCTGGCCTTATCAGCCCTTTGTTAAAGTTGCTTATGTCTGATTGTTTTCCACCTTTCAGCCCTTAAAGTCGCTGGAATGATTCCCGTGTCAGTATTTCCTTACCACGCCACGGGCCAGTAACGCTACTTAGTGTAATTCATGTGCAAGATCGTAAAAGTTTTATGTTATATTTCGCAATAGGAGAGCAAAGAATTCTTGAAACGTTATTATATATTTACATTTTGCCGTTCAATCATTAAATATTTTCAGTATCAATAAGATCTACAACGTACGAGAGAATGGTGTATCAGTATATAAACTGTTCTAGTCCGAAGAAAGTGTTCACTGTGTTTTAGTTTTTCAGTTGCTTGCCCTTCTCTTATATTCCTAACCGAACTGCCCTTACAGTAACGTAATAACAACATTCACATCGGTATCAGAATTTGATTTGGAATAGTTTCCTTCTGAACTGCTCGAGTTATCACTGCTCCCTTTCAGAAGTGTGATTAAATTTTCCGCTCAGTCTTCCAGAATGCCTTCATTGTTAACTGTCTCTGTGAGGAAATCTGTAGAGGTGTTCAATACTTGTTTGCAGGTCTCCGTAGTCACTTCATTTACGGCTTCACTAAGGAGCTCATCAGCTTCAGAGATGGTGAACTTATTGTTGTTCGCAGCAATGTAAGTTTTTATTAGCACCCACGCAACTTCATTAGTACTGAAATGACAATGATGCGGAGGAAGCTGAGAGATTTCATGTCTTTGTCTTTTATGAAACAGTAGTTTCTTTCCTAGCATAATTTCCAGCAATTCAGCCTTTAAATCTTCTTTGATTCCCGTCTCGTCTTTCCAGCTATAGAACAATTTCCTGTGTTCTTGATGCAAAAATGAACCATACGTGACCTTAACCATAGCACTGGCTAATCGCCAAACGAGATTTGCTATGAGTCATGTTTGAAAGTGCTTCGGAAACACTACAGCACCCCTCGATTCACGGTAATCACATATCTTCTCGAACCAAACATTAACAAACACTTCGGCCAAAATACGTCCGATCTACCCACATGTATTATAATTCGCTCCCTTTGACAACAGATTCTGCTAACTTGTAGGTTATAAATGAGTGTCTTATTTCAAGTTTCATCTAGCCACACAATGTTTGGGAATGTCACATCCATCATCCTCTGCAGAAAGCTGCACTGCAGTGCAGCATCATCAGCTGTTTCCATTGAGATTTTTCGTCAGCTCATAACTGAATAGCTGAGGACTCTGTTCTTCAGTTAGGCATGTAATGGAAATTTGCTACCTCTAAAATGATAGACGTCTGAGGAGATAAGAACAGTTCAGTCCGTGTGGATTGTTCCCTTCTCTTTTAATGGTTACAAATATGACGGCGAATAACGTCTTACTGACAAATGTTTTTGATGTTGCTAAGCAACAGTCATACAATAATTTTTAATTGCACACATCACCATTTGACTGATTGTTGTTTACTTAATTACGATCCAGGTTTTAGTCTTTCATGCCATTTTCAAGTTCAAAATGTTTCAAATGGCCCTGAGCATTATGGGACTTAACTTCTGAGGTCATCGGTCCCCTAGAACTTAGAACTACTTAAACCTAACTAACCTAAGGACATCACACACATCCAAGCCCGAAGCAGGATTCTAACCTGCGACCGTAGCGGTCGCGCGGTTCCAGACTGTAGCACCTATAACCTTTCGGCCACAACGGCCGGCCCATTTTCAAGTGACTGAGTTTAGGTAATTAACATATTTTGCAGGACATCAAGCTAAAAATGGCCATAAATTAAAGTGCTTTTGCTCACTTTCAAATTTGTCGCAGTCTTCTTTGCAACCTGAGTAAGAGGAAATAAAAGCTCACCTTTTCTCTTGTCTTTCTCGAAATAGTCTCTCACTGAACACACAGATCCGCGGGCTTGGGTGCGTAACGTGCTTTTCTTCCTCCACATCACTTCACGGGTTGGGATAGCGTCATTAGTCGCAATGCATATCGTTAGAGATGAAACAGAGCTGTGTAAACACTGAAAACAACAACACAGAAAACAGAAGCTATATTTCCAGTGAAGCAAATGGAAACGACAGAATAAGATATGTGTAAGAAACTCACTGTTACCTTTCATACGCGCTCGCGTTAGTTTTGGAGCGCGGGAACGTGGCTCGTGCTGTCTGCTCAAGCGCCGTCTACATCTACATCTACATGACTACTCTGCAATTCACATTTAAGTGCTTGGCAGAGGGTTCATCGAACCACAATCATACTATCTCTCTACTATTCCACTCCCGAACAGCGAGCGGGAAAAACGAACACCTAAACCTTTCTGTTCGAGCTCTGATTTCTCTTATTTTATTTTGATGATCATTCCTACCTATGTAGGTTGGGCTCAACAAAATATTTTCGCATTCGGAAGAGAAAGTTGGTGACTGAAATTTCGTAAAAAGGTCTCGCCGCGACGAAAAACGTCTATGCTGTAATGACTTCCATCCCAACTCGTGTATCATATCTGTCACACTCTCTCCCCTATAACGCGATAATACAAAACGAGCTGCCCTTCTTTGCACCCTCTCGATGTCCTCCGTCAATCCCACCTGGTAAGGATCCCACACCGCGCAGCAATATTCTAACAGAGGACGAACGAGTGTAGTGTAAGCTGTCTCTTTAGTGGACTTGTTGCATCTTCTAAGTGTCCTGCCAATGAAACGCAACCTTTGGCTCGCCTTCCCGACCATATTATCTATGTGGTCCTTCCAACTGAAGTTGTTTGTAATTTTAACACCCAGGTACTTAGTTGAATTGACAGCCTTGAGAATTGTACTATTTATCGAGTAATCGAATTCCAACGGATTTCTTTTGGAACTCATGTGGATCATCTCACACTTTTCGTTATTTAGCGTCAACTGCCACCTGACACACCATGCAGCAATCTTTTCTAAATCGCTTTGCAGCTGATACTGGTCTTCGGATGACCTTACTAGACGGTAAATTACAGCATCATCTGCGAACAACCTAAGAGAACTGCTCAGATTGTCACCCAGGTCATTTATATAGATCAGGAACAGTAGAGGTCCCAGGACGCTTCCCTGGGGAACACCTGATATCACTTCAGTTTTACTCGATGATTTGCCGTCTATTACTACGAACTGCGACCTTCCTGACAGGAAATCACGAATCCAGTCGCACAACTGAGACGATACCCCATAGCTCCGCAGCTTGATTAGAAGTCGCTTGTGAGGAACGGTGTCAAAAGCTTTCCGGAAATCTAGAAATACGGAATCAACTTGAGATCCCCTGTCGATAGCGGCCATTACTTCGTGCGAATAAAGAGCTAGCTGCGTTGCACAAGAGCGATGTTTTCTGAAGCCATGCTGATTACGTGTCAATAGATCGTTCCCTTCGAGGTGATTCATAATGTTTGAATACAGTATATGCTCCAAAACCCTACTGCAAACCGACGTCAATGATATAGGTCTGTAGTTAAATGGATTACTCCTACTACCCTTCTTGAACACTGGTGCGACCTGCGCAATTTTCCAATCTGTAGGTACAGATCTATCGGTGAGCGAGCGGTTGTATATGAGTGCTAAGTAGGGAGCTATAGTATCAGCGTAATCTGAAAGGAACCTAATCGGTATACAATCTGGACCTGAAGACTTGCCCGTATCAAGCGATTTGAGTTGCTTCGCAACCCCTAAGGTATCTACTTCTAAGAAACTCATGCTAGCAGATGTTCGTGTTTCAAATTCTGGAATATTCCATTCGTCTTCCCTGGTGAAGGAATTTCGGAAAACTGCGTTCAATAACTCCGCTTTAGCGGCGCAGTCGTCGATAACAGTACCATCGGCACTGCGCAGCGAAGGTATTGACTGCGTCTTGCCGCTTGTGTACTTTACATACGACCAGAATTTCTTCGGATTTTCTACCAAATTTCGAGACAATGTTTCGTTGTGGAACCTATTAAAGGCATCTCGTATCGAAGTACGTGCCAAATTTCGCGCGTCTGTAAATTTTAGCCCATCTTCAGGATTTCGCGTTCTTCTGAACTTCGCATGCTTTTTCCGTTGCCTCTGCAACAGCGTTCGGACCTTTTTTGTGTACCACGGGGGATCCGTTCCATCTCTTACCAATTTATGAGGTATGAATATCTCAATTGCTGTTGCTACTATATCTTTGAATTTGAGCCACATCTCGTCTACATTCGCATAGTCAGTTCGGAAGGAATGGAAATTGTCTTTTAGGAAGGCTTCTAGTGGTACTTTATCCGCTTTTTTAAATAAAATTATTTTGCGTTTGTTTCTGATGGATTTGGAAGAAATGGTATTGAGCCTAGCTACAATGACCTTGTGATCACTAATCCCTGTATCAGTCATGATGCTCTCTATCAGCTCTGGATTGTTTGTGGCCAAGAGGTCAAGTGTGTTTTCGCAACCATTTGCAATTCGCGTGGGTTCGTGGACTAACTGCTCTAAATAATTTTCGGAGAATGCATTTAGGACAATCTCGGAAGACGTTTTGTGCCTACCACCGGTTTTGAACAAGTATTTTTGCCAACATACCGAGGGTAGGTTGAAGTCCCCACCAACTATAACCGTATGAGTGGGGTATTTATTTGTTACGAGACTCAAACTTTCTCTGAACTGTTCCGCAACTGTATCATCGGAGTCTGGGGGTCGGTAGAAGGAGCCAATTATTAACTTAATTCGGCTGTTAAGTATAACCTCCACCCACACCAATTCGCACAGAGTATCTACTTCGACTTCACTACAAGATAAACCACTACTGACAGACACCAACACTCCACCACCAATTCTGCCTAATCTATCTTTCCTGAACACCGTCTGAGACTTCGTAAAAATTTCTGCAGAACTTATTTCAGGCTTTAGCCAGCTTTCTGTACCTATAACGATATCCGCTTCTGTGCTTTCTATTAGCGCTTGAAGCTCAGGGACTTTTCCAGCGCAACTACAACAGTTTACAACTATAATTCCGACTGTTCCTTGATCCAAGCACGTCCTGTAATTGCCAAGCACCCTTTGACATTGCAGCCCATCCCGCACTTTCCCGAGGCCTTCTAACCTAAAAAACCGCCCAGTCCACGCCACACAGCCTCCGCTACCAGTGTAGCCGCCAGCTGAGTGTAGTGAACTCCTGACCTATTCAGCGGAACCCGAAACCCCACCACCCTATGGCGCAAGTCAAGGAATCTGCAGCCAATACGGTCGCAAAACCGTCTGAGCCTCTGATTCAGACCCTCCACCCGGCTCTGCACCAAAGGTCCGCAGTCGGTTCTGTCAACGATGCTGCAGATGGTGAGCTCTGCCTTCATCTCATAAGCAAGACCGGCAGCCTTCACCAAATCAGATAGGCGCTGGAATCCAGAGAGAATTTCCTCAGATCCAAAGCGACACACGTCATTAGTGCCGACATGTGCCACCACCTGCAGCTGGCTGCACCCTGTGCTCTTCATGGCATCCGGAAGGACCCTTTCCACATCAGGAATGACTCCTCCCGGAATGCACACGGAGTGCACACTGGATTTCTTCCCCTCCTTAGCCGCCATATCCCTAAGGGGCCCCATTACGCGCCTAACATTGGAGCTCCCAACTACCAGTAAGCCCAACCTCTGCGATTGCCCGGACCTTGAAGGCTGAGAATGATCCTCTGAAACAGGGCAGGCAGCTGCATCTGGCTCAGCCAGAGACAGTGCCTGAAACCGGTTTGTCAGACGCACCGGGGAGGCTTTCTGGTCAGCTTCCGGGGACGCCTTTCGCTGCCTGCCACGCCTTGGAACGACCTCCCAATCAACCACAGGCGAGGGCTCAGCTCCACTGCGGGCAGCAACCGGGGCAACCACAGCGGCAGACCGATCTGGGGACAGACGGGACGAGGTTGACATCCCCGTGATACCCGAGTCCGGCTCCCCACAGTGGTGCCCATTGGCAACAGCCTCAAGCTGCGCGACCGAAGTCAGCGCCGATTGCAGCTGTGAGCGAAGGGATGCCAAGTCAGCCCTCATCCGAACACAGCAATCGCAGTCCCTGTCCATTCTAATCGATGTTTAACAACAGTTACTGAAACACGAGTCGGTGCCTAGATAACGCAAGCGGAACACGCAAAGAATGTATCAACTAACCTGTAAAAAAATGCTTAACGACTGCGCTACAATCTGCTGAATTTACGATTACAGTAACTAAAACTCGAAACTGCACCTCCTATACGAAACTCACACGCAATTTAAATAAGAATCTACGAAGTAAACACTAAAGCGCGATGCTACAACTGTCAAATACTATAATACGCCCGAAATATACGAATTAAACAAAGCAAGTACCCAAAAACACGCAAAGAAATTAAACTATGTAACAAATAAGAAGCTAGGGTTATACGACTTGCTGCTGCAGCTGCTTATCCAACGGCGGCAGGGAGCACACTGACTGGCCAACCGACTCTGGCCGTTCACAACAAAAACAGAAGACAGACGACTACGCGAATTTGCACTATTCAGGTACTAAGGCGCGATGCTACAACCCTCAAATACTATAATACGCCCGAAATATACGAATTAAACAATGCAAGTACCCAAAAACACGCAAAGAAATTAATTAAACTATGTAACAAATAAGTAAGCTAGGGTTATACGACTTGCTGCTGCAGCTGCTTATCCAACGGCGGCAGGGAGCACACTCCATTGGCCGGTTACCGAAGGTTGCTAGGCAACGAAACGACGCTGCTCGGCTGTCAGTACCAGAGACCGTAGTTTATTAATGTGAACAGGCTCTTTTCCTGCATCCCACCTCT
Organism: Schistocerca gregaria; assembly: GCF_023897955.1. Classification (NCBI taxonomy): domain Eukaryota; kingdom Metazoa; phylum Arthropoda; class Insecta; order Orthoptera; family Acrididae; genus Schistocerca; species Schistocerca gregaria. The sequence goes on along the minus strand of NC_064925.1, from coordinate 510,014,080 downwards.
CTTACCTGTTAAACAGGTAAGTGAACATTGTTCTTACATTAGACCTTCCTCCATTTGTCTTACTAACCTACATCATTAACTTATCTTCGCCCAGGAAGAAGTCTTGATACTTCGATTCTAGTCTTGTCCTTGTGTAACATCATTATACTCAGCCACATTTATAGTCTCGATTCTTCTTTATATTTAACCAACTGAGTTGTACCTAGAATTTTGGTCTGGACGAAGAGCTACGTGGTGTAAGGAATACACTCCCAGACAGGAACGTGAAGCACGGAGAAGGCGAAGAGGAAAGGAACTGAAACATCAAAATCGTTCAAATGGCTCTGAGCACTATGGGACTTAACTTCTGAGGTAATCAGTCCCCTAGAACTTAGAACTACTTAAACCTAACTAACCTAAGAACATCACACACATCCATGCCCGAGGCAGGATTCGAACCTGCGAGCGTAGTGGTCACGCGGTTCCAGACTGTAGCGCCTGGAACCGCTCGGTCAATGCGGCCGGCTGAAACATCAAGGCTTGAGACAACACATTATGTTCTTTCAGTGGTTACATAATCGAGTCAGACTTACAAAGAACTTAGCAAATATGATGCAGCACCCCATCTAGCCTGGATGCATTCACAGATTCAGTTGAGGTGGTTTCCACGAAGCCCTTGCATCATGTTTTGAGACAAGCTGGCCTACTACTATTGTACCTGCTCCTTCACATCCTGGTTACATGCACTGGAGTGTAATTGACCTTTAAGCTAGTACCAAACATGCTCTATTGGAGGCCGATTAGGGTATCTTGTTGGCCTCCGGAGTACCCCAGCATCACGCAGTTTATAGAGACACATACCGTGGGTGTAAGAGCATTGCTCTTTTCAAAAATTCCTCAAGATACGTCGTATGAAAGTGACACACGAGAAGGTAGGATGATTGTGACGTGCCGTTGTGCCGTCAGAATTCCCTCAGTCACTACCAGCCATAACACAAAGTCACACCCGACGCCTAACCACTCCGTGATGCCAGGAGTAAAACCACTTTAGCTCCTCAGAACACTGTAAGATGCCACAATCACTGACGATCCGGCATAGTGAAGAACATAAATTCATCGCTGACGTCAGTTCCATCACCAGTCCATACTTCCTTCTCACGGCACCGCTCCAAATGCAGCCGTTTGTGTTGTGGTGTAAACGACTATGTACTCCTGGGACGGTAACTGCCCCGTGCGGCTTCTACTATTCTGCCACTAACGTTGCCTGATGACACATAATAGTGCGGGATATTAGTTACTTGTTGTTGGTTGGCAGGCGCACATGTGAAAAGGTTAAGGTGTGCCTGGTGCACAATAAAGCGATCCTACCTTGTAGAAGTCGCACGTGGTCGATCTTAACCTCGACGATGAGTATGCCAGCCCTCATGTGTCCATGCAGTCAACACCGGGCCACTGTTACAGCCGCATGCCCCACAAATATATAAGTACGATGTGACCAAATAGAGAACCACAATGAGGCCGCTATACAATTCTGTCAGGTGTTGATAACAGTGCCTCAAAAGGGAGCATGCGACATCTCCATCTTCTTCACAGTGATCACTCCACATGTAACCCTCTTCATGCCCATTATATGTTCTACCAAGTCTGATAACAATATTAAACACGAACAATGTGGCCATTCGATTAGCCTCAGAGAAGGAAATCGGCGGTGCCCTTTCAAAGGAACCATCCCGGTAATTGCCTGGAGTGATTTAAGGAAATCAAGGAAAATGTAATTCAGGATGGCCGGGCGCAGGTTTGAACCGTCGTCCTCCCCAGTGCTAGTACAGTGTGCTAACCACAGAGCCTCCTCGGTCGGTAAAAGAATTCAGAGAGACTGTAAAGAACGTCTTGACGGAGAAATTGAGGAAAGGAACCCTTCTCCGGAAACGTCATCCAGCTACACTACAGTCATGGGCTGTGCGGCTGGTCCCGGCGGAGGTTCGAATCCTCCCTCGGGCATGGTGTACGTATTTGTTCTTAGGATAATTTAGGTTAAGTAGTGTGCAAGCTTAGGAACTCATGACCTTAGCAGTTAAGTCCCATACGATTTCACACATTTGAACAGCTACACTACAGACCGTCGTCGTTGTTGGCGATAATGAGAATCGTCAAGCAGCAAACATCAGTCGAAACTCTGACGCCCCTACCATCACTGCGCTTAGCATCCTTCCCAGTCTTGCTGTGGCAAGCGTAGACTCCATCATAAATCCGAAATACTGACAGGTCCATTGCCACGTTTTGGGCCGGCGGTCTTTCAGCGTTGCTTTTCACTTGACAACCAAAAGGGTGGCCTAGTGGTACGCTTTTTCTCGGTCTGTTCAGTTCTCTTAAGCATTGTAGCATGACGTTTCCACTTAAGGTTTAATATCCTCCACTTGCTACTCAAGAGACACTCACAAACCTAATGAAACTTGTCAGTATAGCTCTGTTACACCCCATATACCAAAAAATCACAGTAACCGACCTGTAAGTTACAGACTGGGTGTTACTGGTCTCTACTGAATCTGTTTTGGCTTCCTTTTCCCGGATGTGGAATTCCATTAGACCTTTATCCATAATTTGCTGTAGTAAAACCCTAATTTTATACTGATCATACATTTATTAACCGCTGGCTGCTGTAGCCGATCAGTTCTAGGCACTTCAGTCTGGAAACGGTACGGTCGCAGGTTCGAATCCTGCGTCGGGCATGCATGTGTGTGATGTCCTTAGGTTAGTTAGATTTAAGTAGTTCTAAGTTCTAGGGGCCTGATGACCTCAGATGTTAAGTCCTATAGTGCTCAGAGCCATTTGAACCATTTGAACACAATTCAGGAAATAACAGAATGCTCACGAAGGAACGAATATATTTATTTGCTTAGAATTGAAGCTCACACAGGCACATTTATAACGAAACTGTAGACCTTCTGGTCAAGGAAGTTGCCATATCCGGAATCCCCCTAAATGTCAAGTTACATTACAACGACTTATTACATCAAATTAAAACTGATGTTGGATTAAAGTGAGAAGAGGAATGGAAAACAATTTAAACATGTAACACGTCAGCCTCAGTTGCAAATAGACGTGTTATATGTTTAATTATCACAGTTGCTGACGGGGCTGCACCATGTTAAAAAATCTGAAAACATTAATTGTAAATAAAGGAAAACATTATAGGTGGATACAATCCCACACACCCAGCTTACCGTGGTTTCACAACATGTCTGTACACCGCAGAGCTATCTCTGAAATCACAAGAATGACATTTAATTACGGCGGTTTTGTTAAAATTTATTTCTCCTGCAACTAAGAAATTCAAACACCTGCGATCGCAACAGCTCAGATGTGGGGGACACTTATCATTCAGTCTTCACCTACGCGAACTACGGTCAACGTAGGGAAAAATTCCACGCAGTACGTAACAGTCTTACATTTCCACTTCCAATTAGTATTATCAGTTTTCTAATAAGAAACGACAGAGTAGTCCTGTGATTTCCAGTGCTTAGAAATTAAATTCCTCTTTGTTTACAGAATGGTGAAGATACAATGTCTGTCGCTTTAATGAATCATGCTAAGAGAAATTTGAGTTTTACTGTCAGTGGCTAAATAGTGTACACACGCTGAAGAACACACAAACAATAAATAAATAAATAAATAAAGAATTATCTGATAATATTTACCCAAATTTTCGAAATGGGCTCTGCATAGTTTTCATGCTATTTTTATAAAAAAAGTCTAATGTCTTACACCATCATATAAAATATCAGCCATCCGATTAAGAGAGCACTCCGGTCGTACTGGAGTGCCTTTATTCACAGTGGCACATAACGCTTCACGTCTTCGGTGGGCCAAAGAGTACAGATATTGGAAATCAGCCGACTGAAGGCGTATAGTGCGGGGCAACGGATGGTGGTTTTTCCGTGTTTAGAATTACGCAAAGTCTCTTGTTTACAATTATGCAAGGTCCCTATTTGAAATTACCTCCCAGCGAGGCAATGAAGCCGCGGGGTGTGACCGCTATAACCCTGGGCAGAGTTTGTTCTGTTTTGCTTTAGGTAGTTGTTTCTGCACTATGACTAGGGACCACTCACTCAGGTTACCATGAATACGCACTGGGATGTTTATTTAAACATTCTCAGTGTCCATGGGCTGTCCTGTCTCCTACATCTTCATGTTGGGTATGCTATGACCATATTCCCGAATTACATGGTGACAAGATTATATATTCGTGTTTCCAGGAACACACAAACTCTCCTTCGCACCTCGAATGGCCTGTCAGATCACCAGTTCTTAACCCACAGAAAATGTTTTGGACCATCTGAAACAGCAGGTGAAATATATCATTCAACATTATTTATTACCCAAGTAACTAGTATATATATATCAAAGCTAAGGGTGGGGTTAAGCTGTATTGGCGTAACGTCTGCAAAGGGTCATCAATTACTTGTTCCGTTCCGTTCATCGGCTATGTGAATGTCAATACTTATTCTGTTTAAAATTTTAGTGGCACTAGCAAGTGTATTGTGTTGTGAATTCCCTAAATAAAATACGTCTGTTTTTGAAGAAGATTTTTTCTCACAAGGCGACCAGGCGTAACACTGATTTCGTCCAAATTTACGGCATATACAGGGCTTGGCTGAAAATCAAATTTACAACTACCTAAAGCAAAACAGAACAAACTCTGCCCAGGGTTATAGCGGTCACACCCCGCGGCTTCATTGCCTCGCTGGGAGGTAATTTCAAATAGGGACCTTGCATAATTGTAAACAAGAGACTTTGCGTAATTCTAAACACGGAAAAACCACCATCCGTTGCCCCGCACTATACGCCTTCAGTCGGCTGATTTCCAATATCTGTACTCTTTGGCCCACCGAAGACGTGAAGCGTTATGTGCCACTGTGAATAAAGGCACTCCAGTACGACCGGAGTGCTCTCTTAATCGGATGGCTGATATTTTATATGATGGTGTAAGACATTAGACTTTTTTTTATAAAAATAGCATGAAAACTATGCAGAGCCCATTTCGAAAATTTGGGTAAATATTATCAGATAATTCTTTATTTATTTATTTATTTATTGTTTGTGTGTTCTTCAGCGTGTGTACACTATTTAGCCACTGACAGTAAAACTCAAATTTCTCTTAGCATGATTCATTAAAGCGACAGACATTGTATCTTCACCATTCTGTAAACAAAGAGGAATTTAATTTCTAAGCACTGGAAATCACAGGACTACTCTGTCGTTTCTTATTAGAAAACTGATAATACTAATTGGAAGTGGAAATGTAAGACTGTTACGTACTGCGTGGAATTTTTCCCTACGTTGACCGTAGTTCGCGTAGGTGAAGACTGAATGATAAGTGTCCCCCACATCTGAGCTGTTGCGATCGCAGGTGTTTGAATTTCTTAGTTGCAGGAGAAATAAATTTTAACAAAACCGCCGTAATTAAATGTCATTCTTGTGATTTCAGAGATAGCTCTGCGGTGTACAGACATGTTGTGAAACCACGGTAAGCTGGGTGTGTGGGATTGTATCCACCTATAATGTTTTCCTTTATTTACAATTAATGTTTTCAGATTTTTTAACATGGTGCAGCCCCGTCAGCAACTGTGATAATTAAACATATAACACGTCTATTTGCAACTGAGGCTGACGTGTTACATGTTTAAATTGTTTTCCATTCCTCTTCTCACTTTAATCCAACATCAGTTTTAATTTGATGTAATAAGTCGTTGTAATGTAACTTGACATTTAGGGGGATTCCGGATATGGCAACTTCCTTGACCAGAAGGTCTACAGTTTCGTTATAAATGTGCCTGTGTGAGCTTCAATTCTAAGCAAATAAATATATTTGTTCCTTCGTGAGCATTCTGTTATTTCCTGAATTGTGTTCAAATGGTTCAAATGGCTCTGAGCACTATAGGACTTAACATCTGAGGTCATCAGGCCCCTAGAACTTAGAACTACTTAAATCTAACTAACCTAAGGACATCACACACATGCATGCCCGACGCAGGATTCGAACCTGCGACCGTACCGTTTCCAGACTGAAGTGCCTAGAACTGATCGGCTACAGCAGCCAGCGGTTAATAAATGTATGATCAGTATAAAATTAGGGTTTTACTACAGCAAATTATGGATAAAGGTCTAATGGAATTCCACATCCGGGAAAAGGAAGCCAAAACAGATTCAGTAGAGACCAGTAACACCCAGTCTGTAACTTACAGGTCGGTTACTGTGATTTTTTGGTATATGGGGTGTAACAGAGCTATACTGACAAGTTTCATTAGGTTTGTGAGTGTCTCTTGAGTAGCAAGTGGAGGATATTAAACCTTAAGTGGAAACGTCATGCTACGATGCTTAAGAGAACTGAACAGACCGAGAAAAAGCGTACCACTAGGCCACCCTTTTGGTTGTCAAGTGAAAAGCAACGCTGAAAGACCGCCGGCCCAAAACGTGGCAATGGACCTGTCAGTATTTCGGATTTATGATGGAGTCTACGCTTGCCACAGCAAGACTGGGAAGGATGCTAAGCGCAGTGATGGTAGGGGCGTCAGAGTTTCGACTGATGTTTGCTGCTTGACGATTCTCATTATCGCCAACAACGACGACGGTCTGTAGTGTAGCTGTTCAAATGTGTGAAATCGTATGGGACTTAACTGCTAAGGTCATGAGTTCCTAGGCTTGCACACTACTTAACCTAAATTATCCTAAGAACAAATACGTACACCATGCCAGAGGGAGGATTCGAACCTCCGCCGGGACCAGCCGCACAGCCCATGACTGTAGTGTAGCTGGATGACGTTTCCGGAGAAGGGTTCCTTTCCTCAATTTCTCCGTCAAGACGTTCTGTACAGTCACTCTGAATTCTTTTACCGACCGAGGAGGCTCTGTGGTTAGCACACTGTACTAGCACTGGGGAGGACGACGGTTCAAACCTGCGCCCGGCCATCCTGAATTACATTTTCCTTGATTTCCTTAAATCACTCCAGGCAATTACCGGGATGGTTCCTTTGAAAGGGCACCGCCGATTTCCTTCTCTGAGGCTAATCGAATGGCCACATTGTTCGTGTTTAATATTGTTATCAGACTTGGTAGAACATATAATGGGCATGAAGAGGGTTACATGTGGAGTGATCACTGTGAAGAAGATGGAGATGTCGCATGCTCCCTTTTGAGGCACTGTTATCAACACCTGACAGAATTGTATAGCGGCCTCATTGTGGTTCTCTATTTGGTCACATCGTACTTATATATTTGTGGGGCATGCGGCTGTAACAGTGGCCCGGTGTTGACTGCATGGACACATGAGGGCTGGCATACTCATCGTCGAGGTTAAGATCGACCACGTGCGACTTCTACAAGGTAGGATCGCTTTATTGTGCACCAGGCACACCTTAACCTTTTCACATGTGCGCCTGCCAACCAACAACAAGTAACTAATATCCCGCACTATTATGTGTCATCAGGCAACGTTAGTGGCAGAATAGTAGAAGCCGCACGGGGCAGTTACCGTCCCAGGAGTACATAGTCGTTTACACCACAACACAAACGGCTGCATTTGGAGCGGTGCCGTGAGAAGGAAGTATGGACTGGTGATGGAACTGACGTCAGCGATGAATTTATGTTCTTCACTATGCCGGATCGTCAGTGATTGTGGCATCTTACAGTGTTCTGAGGAGCTAAAGTGGTTTTACTCCTGGCATCACGGAGTGGTTAGGCGTCGGGTGTGACTTTGTGTTATGGCTAGTAGTGACTGAGGGAATTCTGATGGCACAACGGCACGTCACAATCATCCTACCTTCTCGTGTGTCACTTTCATACGACGTATCGTGAGGAATTTTTGAAAAGAGCAATGCTCTTACACCCACGGTAAGTGTCTCTATAAACTGCGTGATGCTGGGGTACTCCGGAGGCCAACAAGATACCCTAATCGGCCTCCAATAGAGCATGTTTGGTACTAGCTTAAAGGTCAATTACACTCCAGTGCCTGTAACCAGGATGTGAAGGAGCAGGTACAATAGTAGTAGGCCAGCTTGTCTCAAAACATGATGCAAGGGCTTCGTGAAAACCACCTCAAGATGGCCAAGCGTTTAGAAATAAAATATTTTTGGCGCGAGTAGGGCTATGCATGAGACATTTATGTTTGCGTAATTCCCATGCAGCTGTTAGCGCAGCGAAAAGAGTACAGAACGGTAATGTGATGGTCGTGTGGTGGAGACCCTATGCGATAATCTTCTGTTAATTTCAACTTTTATTTTACTTATACAGCACATGAACCGAAAGAATGCTCAATGTAGTGTATGTATTAATGTTTTAATAAAAGACCTGACAAGGAAAGGCAGTGAAATATGTGGAAAGGAAATAAATTTCGAGGAAAGGATTTAACTTACAGCATCCGCAAGGACTATGTAAATAATTTTACAAGAAAGGAAGTGTACATGACTTCTTATTCCGTTAGTCTCATTTCGACCTTCGAGTAACCCACTGGTATTTTTTTTCTAAACGTTTGGTCATCTGGACCTCCAATCTCAGTCACTTTAATTTTTGGTCATGTCCTACATATACCATAAATCCGCATGAAACTAGTTATTGCGATTAGGCATGGTCTCCTTGTCTGTTTCATATTTGACGTGATGTCTCAGGAACCGTGATCTTAGTTGCTATAACAAGTAGCTGGCACTTCTACATCATTTACCTTGTGTACCATTGGCTTTTAGAACGGTTAAGTCAAAATAATTTAGGACGTTATTGTTCTCTATTTCTTAAGTAAATTGTATTTCTGCTGCGACCTTCCCTGTTGTCTTCCTAATTCCCCTGAAATGTGATTAATGTACCATCGAAGTAAGGCATTCAGTTTTTAACGAATGGATTTTTTTCCGAAAAAGTTAATTTCCTAGTCATTCAGAAAACTATCGGCAGTAATGTCAGCCAGTGTGTTACTCATAGCCAGAACCATAAGACGCTGGTGTATCGTGTCATTAAACATGATAAAGAATAAAGGAAAATGCCGACCCACAAACTCTGATCGTTGTGTAGGAGCTTTTTTTGTATTTTAATAAGTTATTTTTGATTACTAGACTCTTTTTTTAATTCATGGTGTAGCAAAGCCTTTGGTTTGGTTAACAAATCCCTAGCTGTTACTGACAAGGGAGAGGGGCTGAGGCTAAAAATTAAATTGAAGCTATCAGGCATAAATTTATTTTCCAGCAATATTGCAAAATATTTCATCCGTAATTGTTTAACACAAAATTACAAAAACTTTTAATCAAAATTTCAATATATAAAGTTTTAAAAATTACTTAAGATAACTGAAAAGTAATAACAGAAAACGCTATAGGTTTTTCAGCACACAGTTCAATACACGATAAAAGAATACGTAGAGGGCGTTCAGAACAAAAGGCAACGGCCTCGCCGCAGTGGATACACCGCTTCCCGTGCGATCACCGAATTTAAGCACTGTTTGGCGTGGAAGGCACTAGGACGGGTGACCATCCAACCGCCCTGAGCTGTTGCCATTTTTCGCGGTGCACTCAGCCTCGTGATGCCACTTAAAGAGCTACTCGATCGAGTAGTAGCGGCTTCGGTCAAGAATACTCTCATAGGGGTGCTGATCCCACGCCCTTCCTATCCACATCCTCGGCTGAGGATGACACGGCGGTCGGATGGTCCCGGTATGCCACTCGTGGCCTGACGACGGAGTGCGATCAGAAGAACCAGCTCAATCTGTGTAATAATCACTATTTCCGCAGATGGCGAATTACTGCATTCAGAGAATAAGACGCCTACAACATTTTTAGTCAAGATAGTTCTTAACAACAAAACAATTAAACAACACGCAAACCAGTTAAAACGAAACCCAGGTACTGTTTATATGAAGGCAGTAAGTTGAATTACAACGTTACAACGATCTATACTTTAAATAAATATACATACAAGGCAATTTGCTGAACTGTTGGATTGCCCAAATTACATAAAAGCCAACTTACAGCATTAATATATTATGTTATGAACGTAACTAATAGAAAATATAACTAGTCACTAGTTCTTACGGCCTTTTTTTTCTTTCTTGACATAGTAGTAATACATAAACAGGCGAAACGCCAAATTTCGCAGAGAGCTGAATGTTAAATACGTTAAATAACAGGGAAAAATAGCAAAATTAATTTTATATTCAAGTATAAGGACGTGGAAAAATCAGTCACCATACACTGAATCCGCTTATTGCCGATGATTCAGAATTTACAGTGAACTGCATGACTCCTTTACCAGCTCTAGTAACATGAGATAACCTGGAGTTGAATGAGAGGCCAGCAAAGTTCTCAAAACGACCGTAAGTACAGGACACAAAAATGTGACTAGTATAATAACAGATAAAACACAAAATTAAACGAAAGTTTAAAATGCTCACTGTAAAACTGTACAGAATTAAGACGGAAAATCCGGGGAAGCACATGCATCCAGTAATTACATAGAAGTCTTATTCACTCGATCCAGAAGAAAAATAGTGCTGTCGGGATACCCGAGCTGGAGCCATTCGAGAACCGCTTTGAAACGTCTTCCTCGTCGGAGAAACTGCAACTGCTGCGAATGAGTTCCTTGATTTGCATGGACCTTGTCGCGTGTGGCCGATGTCGAAGGCCTTCCCTCCCCATCAGCACTACCCACGTCCATGGGGGAAATGTTAGCACCATTTCATTACGGCAGCACACGACAAACATTTGGTCCATATACTGCCAGAAGTTCACGGTCAATCCGTCTACTGTCCCATGTACTTAAACTCTTAAAGTACGTTTCCAGTTGCCACATCATTTCAAATCGCACGCTGTGATACGTCTGTTGTCCACATCGCAGCAGAGCTGTGTCTGTGGGACATCCAGAACACGTGTTCTCTCATGACAATACATCACTGTTACTATGCACTGATCTTAAAGTGGAGCGATATTCATAACTTACTCTTGGAAGCTCCTCTTCCTGTGGTACATCCTGCAACTTCTTTATGGAATTGCAAAAAAAGAAAAAAAATCTGTTTTCTACACCTACATTTATACTACGCAAGCCACCCAACGGTGTGTGGCGGAGGGCACTTTACGTGCCCCCCCTTCCTGTTCCAGTCGCGCATGGTTCGCGGGAAGAACGACTGCCGGAAAGCCTCAATGAGCTCTCGAATCTCTCTAATTTTACATTCTTGATCTCTTCAGGAGGTATAAGTAGGGGGAAGCAATATATTCGATACCTCATCCAGAAACGCACCCTCTCGAAACCTTGACAGCAAGCTACACCGCGATGCAGAGCGTCTCTCTTGCAGAGTCTGCCACTTGAGTTTGCTAAACATCTTGGTAACGCTATCACGCTTACCAAATAACCCTGTGACGAAACGCGCCGCTCTTCTTTGGATCTTCTCTATCTCCTCTGTTAAACCGACCTGGTACGGATCCCACAATGATGAGCAATACTCAAGTATAGGTCGAACGAGTGTTTTGTAAGCCACCTCCTTTGTTGATGGACTACGTTTTCTAAGAACTCTCCCAATAAATCTCAACCTGGCACCCGCCTTACCAAAAAATAATTTTATATGATCATTCTACTTAAAATCGTTCCGTAGGCATACTCCCAGATATTTTACAGAAGTAACTGCTACCAGTGTTTGTTCCGCTGTCATATAATCATACAATAAATGATCCTTCTTTCTATGTATTCGGAATACATAACATTTGTCTATGTTAAGGGTCCTCTGCAGACCTTCCTCCATTTCGCTACAATTTTATACTGGTGCAATTTCTCCGTATACCACAGCATCATCAGCGAAAAGCCGCATGGAACTTCCGACACTATCTGTGAAATGAAGTTATTAGTTCGCATTCAGACATGAAACCATTACGCCTAGTCAACCAACATTTGAAACGACTTTTCTCCATTGTAGTCTTAATATAAGGTCGATGCATAACGTGGAACGTGCCTCTTGTTAGTGGTGGCCCAAGTTCTGGTGTGTGGAGCGTTCACTTATCTGAAATGCGTCACCTTTGACTTCACATTCCTCCTCTTCTCCTTCCTTTTGTTCTTCTTCGTGTATTCTTCCTTGCGATTGTGGAAATATAGGTGGTGCGAATGTAGACCCAGCGATACATCGAAAAAACTGTGTCGACTCGTTTTTGTGAGGGTATCACTTATTCGATATCGTAGAACATATTAGCCCTTTACAGCATTATATGGACAGATTCTGTGAGAAAATTACAAAACAAGTAGAAATTGCCTTTATTTCGCTAAGCCATGCTAACACTGCGATATGCCGGCCGTTGTGGCCGAGCGGTTCTAGGCGCTTCAGTCTGGAACCGCGCGACCGCTGCGGTCGCAAGTTCGAATCCTGCCTCGGGCATGGATGTTTGTGATGTCCTTAGGTTGGTTAGGTTTAAGTAGTTCTAAGTTCTAGGGCACTGGTGACCTCAGATGTTAAGTCACAGCCGTTTGAACCAACTAACACTGTGATAAAGAGCTTTCTTCAGTCAAATGTTGTAACGTACTGATAACTTGCAGAAGCGAAAACTGGATACGAGCAGCATGCACGTAGTTTAAAGAAGACACTACAAAACGGGATTGCACGTTTTATTAATTGTCTGAGGTAGTAAAAAATGAAAGACGGATGTAGCATACTTACGATTTGCTTGTTGAGGAGAACGTAAATAAGGAGTGTAATACCAACAATTGATGTGCAACATGAACAGGAGTCATTAAATAGTGTAGGCTGCGCCGAATTTTTGGCTGTACATAGTGATGAAAACTTTAACTGCAAGAAGCATATTACTGAGCTTCTAAATCGGTGCAGATGCTTTTTCTCTTTGCATAATTTCTACTCTTTGAAACAAACGAATCAACCTCCTCACGTATTTTGCACATTTCCGCTCAATAATTCGTATGAAATAATTTTCTGACTTAAATCGTCACTTAGAAAGTATTGATTGTGCAAGCAGGAACTAAAAAAACACTGAGATGACAAAAGTCATGGGCTAAATTCCCAGCAGTAACTTGATGTGGCAGGGCCTCAACAAGTCGTTGCAGGTCCTCTGCAGAAATATTGAACAATGCTGCCTCTTTCGACGCCGATGAATGCGAAACTGTTGCCGTCGCAGGATTTTTTCACGAACTGACTTCTCGGTTATGTCCCATAAATATTCGATGGGCTTCATGTCATTAAATCTGGCTGGCCAAATCATTCGGTCGAATGGTCCACAACGTTCTTGAAACCAACCGTGAATAAACGTGGCCCGGCGAAATGACTTCGTTGTTTGGATAAATAAAGTCCATGAATGACAGCAAATGGTCTTCACGTAGCCGAACATACCAATGTCCTGTCAGTGATCGGTTCAGTTATAGCAGAGGACACATCCATTCCATGTAAACATAGCCCACACCAGTATGGAGCTGCCACCAGCTTGCACAGTGCCTTTGTTGACAACTTGGGTCCATGGCTTGTCAGCGTCTGCACCATACTGGAACCCTACCATCAGCTCTTACCAACTGATATCGGGACTCAGCTGACTTGGCGGCTGTTCTTCAGTCGTATATAATCCAACCGTTATTGTTACGAGCCCAGGATAGGCGCTGCAGACGATTTCGTGCTGTTAGCAATGGCATTCGCGGGAGTCGCCTGCTACCATAGCTAATTAACGCCGAATTTCTACGCACCGACCTAACGGACAGGTTCCTCGTACGTCCCACATTTATTTGTGTTGTTATTTCACAGAGTTTTGCTTGTCTGTTAGCACTTCCCACGCCGCACCCCACTTTATCTGTCATTGTTTCCCACCATGTCACTTACTCCCATCTTTTTCACCTTCCCCTTGTTTTCCCTTACAAGTGATGTACTTGTTATTTTATATCTGACCTATTTCGTTTGTGTGAGAAAAGACCATTGGGTTCGGCGTATGCCTAAGGTGCTTCGTAATACATCTGCAGCGCCAATTTGAGCAGCAGTTGTCACCACAGTGAGTCAAAGAACTGTTACAGATTGGTTACTTCCAGGACAGACGCCATGTAGTGCGCTTTCCACTGTCCAAGAACCACCACGATTTGCGACTCCAGTGATGTCAAACGAGAGCCGTCCGGGGTGGCCGAGAAGTTCTAGGCGCTTCAGTCAGGGAGCGCGCGGCCGCTACGGTCGCAGGTTCGTATCCTGCCTCGGGCAAAGATGTGTGTGATGTCGTTAGGTTGGTTAGGTTTAAGCAGTTCTAAGTTGTAGGTGACTGATAACCTCAGATGTTAAGTCCCAAAGTGCTCAGAGGTTTTGATGTCAAGCGAGAGCTCGTTGGATGTCAGGGTGGAGGTTTGTGGTGTTTTCCGATGAAAGCTGTCAGTGAAGGACTTGTTTTGGTTAGAAAGAGGCCAGTTAAGGGCCTGCAACCAACCTGTCTGCATGCTAGACGAACTGGACCTACACCTGGAGTTATGGTCTGGGGTGCGATTTCACATGACTGCGGGAGCACTCTCGTGGTCATCCCACTCACCCTCAGTGCAGAATTGTACGTTAGTCTAGTGATTCGACCTGTTGTGCTTCCATTCATGAACAGCATTCTACAGGATGTTTTTCAACATGATAACACTCGCCCACATACTGATATTGTAACCCAATATGCTCTGTAATGTTGACATGTTGCCTTGGCCTGCTCGATAACCAGATCTGTCTCCAATGGCGAACATATGAGACATCATCGAACGACCACTCAAGCATCATCCACAAACAGTATTAACCGTCCCTCTGCTGCCCTATCAAGTGCAACAGGCATGAAACTGCCTCTACAACACAAAGCATGCACATTGGCATGAATGCGTTCAACCTTCTGGCACTTACACTAGTTATGTATGTACCAGTACTTCACATGTGCCATGTCTTATCTCGCGCTTGGATTAACCAGTGATCTTGCAATGCTAATCACTTAAATATGTTACCTAGGGAAATGTGTTCCCAAACTTCCACTTCTGTAAATTAATTGTTTTCTGGCGTTGCAATATTTTCCATCAGTTTATATCATGTCAGACGGTTGAGGTGTTAATCATTAATCCTTCTGAAGAAAGCGTGTTTAAAAACGTCGAAACCTAGGTCAAATGGTTTTCAATAAACCCTGTACACTGCCACTGATTTGGCTGTTTCTCACCTTTTTCTCCACGAAGAGGACGTTACAGTTGCTGCGTCCAGCAGTGTCCAATGTTTTAACATATTATGTTCATTAATGTTAACACTAAACTTGTATATTGGCCCTGTAAAGTAACTCCTACCACATAGTTTCGATAAAGTATCGTTCAAATGAGCTACGTAAATGTAAGTAATTGAACTGGATTGCACTGAAAAAACACCGTGTGGATCAGTATTTAGTCGGAAAGCAGAGTAGGCCGTCTCTTCGCAGCGGTGGCGACTGAAAATGAGCGGCATGCGTGGCTCTCATTTGGCAGGCGCTGCGACGTATTGAGCTATTCGCGGGCAGAGCGCTTGGGGTGGAGGGGGTGGTGGGGTTGGGGGTGTGGACCAGCAACAGGTGGAGCTAGCTGTCCCTGAGGGGCGGTGCCCCGGCCGCTCGCATTACCGGCTGCTGGCGCCATCAGCGCATCGAGGGCCATCGGGAGCGGCCCCCTGGGCAGTCCACCGGCTTCTCTGCTCAGGCTTCGAGGGGCAGCAACAGGCTGCAATGGCGCCAGGCGCGCCTTCGAGGACCGACCTGGGGTCGCTACCGGGCAAGTCGCCGGTCCACCCTGGCCATCGACGACGATATCAGCTACAAGACCTTACACTCATCAACTCTAGTGTCACCGAGCGAGGTGGTGCAGTGGTTACCACACTGGACTCGCATTCGGGAGGACGACGGCTCAAACCCGCGTCCGGCTTTCCTGATTTAGGTTTTTCTTGTTTTCCTTAAATCCCTTCAGGCAAGTGCCGTAATGGTTCGGATGGCTCTGAGCACTATGGGACTTAACATCTGAGGTCATCAGTCCCCTAGGACCTAGAACTACTTAACGGGGGTAGGACGTCAAACAGACCGACTTGGAGCAGTAGAGGCACCACAGGACATTTTATTTTCCACCGTCTATACTTTTACAAATAAATTCATAAAACTTTGTGAGCATGACCATGGAGGATTCAGAATTCATACTCACAGCAGTGGAAGTTTGAAAACATAACAAAGCAATTTTTTGTACATGTGAAATTTCATCATTTTTTTCACTTACTAATGGCAGTATTTGTTGCTATAGGTACACTTTTCTTCATACGTAAGAGACATTCTTCGATGACTTTTGCATAGCATAGAAACCACACATAAAGGTGTACGAAACTCTAGAATTTTCCAATTCTATTAAAAACTGTGGTAAAAGTTGAGGTAATGAACTATATAATTTGTGTTTTTTCTAAACATGAAGTTTAAAACATAACAGCTCATTCGTTTTTTCATAATTTAAATAAATTCTAGAGTTACATGCACCTGTAAGTATGGTATGTATGCTGGTCAAAATTGATCGATGAATCTCTTTACTTATGAAGGAAAGTGTACCTATAGCAACAAATGCAGCGATAAGTAAGTGAAAAAATGATGAAATTTCACACGTAAAAATATTTATTTTTATTATGTTTTCGAACTTCCACTGCAATGGGTGTGAATTCTGAATCCTTCCTGGTGATGCTGACAAAGTCTTATGAATTTATTTGTAAAAGTATAGACACTGGAAACTAAAATGTCCTGTGATGCCTCTCCTGCTCCAAGTCGACCCGTTTGACTTCCTACTCCACTTAAACCTAAGCTACGGACACCACACACATCCATGCCCGAGGAAGGATTCGAACCCTCGACCGCAGCGGTCGCGCAGTTCCAGACTGAAGCGCCTAGAACCTCTCGGCCAATGCTGAAATGCTTCCTTTGAAAGGCCACGGCCGACTTATCTCTCCATATTTCCCTAATCTGATGGTACTGATGACTTCGCTGTCTGGACCCGTCCCTCAAATCTACCAACCAACCCCAGTATCAACTACACTGACTGTAGTTGCTGCTATATCTGACTCAACCTCCCTCTCTCTCTCTCTCTCTCTCTCTCTCTCTCTCTCTTATTCTCGTTCCCAGTGATGGAAAGCACACAGTACAGGGCGGTCGAGGTCTTGAGGGAAATACCTGTACTATACTCCATGCAAACCGAGACAGAAATATCTATGAGCCGAACGGGAAATTAAAGTTAAGAGGTACTACAGTGTAGCGGAAGATCAAAGGGGCTACAGGCGAGGCAAATGCATAGTAAAATGTAAGCGCTTTTACTCATATTCTACAGGCATAGCCATGTGAAACGTAAAGTTCATTTATAAACAGTGGCTTCACTGTTATGAAGAAATCCACAACCAATCTGTGTAACATCAGACCAATTACATATTAAAGGTACTACAGTTCATCGTTTCATATAATTCTATGGCTCCTTCTCTGTCACTGTTTTCACACACAAAGAACATTTATAAAATGCTCCACTTGACATTTCAATAGCCGTGTCTGTTTCACTTCTACTGCAGTGTCAGTTGACTCTCTTTCATCTTCACTTACGGACTAAGTACTCCTGCCCTCAGTGTTCCAGTCTGTGCAACTTCCCACATTTATGAACATCTCCAGCCCTTAATCCTGTAAATCTTCACTTGAAATATACAGCTCTTCAATTTTATTTACGAGCACACACAGATTCATACACTCCTCTTTTTTTATAGCTGCAATTACTTCGTCTATAAGTCTCTATAATTTGGCTAGTTTCAATGTCACATCTCGTTCTGACAAGCCAGTGTTGACTCTTCCCCATATCAGCCCTACAGGATTCTATTCTGGATGGTATGGAGGACATCATAGCACACTACGTCCACGTTCAGTTAAAATACACCGAGGTGATAAAACCCATGGGTTACGTAAAACTATCATGTCGGACATCCTTTTGCCGCACATAGTTCAGGGCATGGCATGAACTCAACAAGTCTATGGAAGTGCCCTGCAGAAATATTAAGCCATGCCGCCTCTATATTCATCTATAATTGCGAAAGAGTTTTCGGTGCAGGATTTTGTGCACGAAGTGAACTCTCATAAATGTCCCGTGAATGTTCGATGGACTCATATCAGGCTATGCGGATGGCCCAACCATTCCCTGGAATTGCCCGCAATGCTTTTCAAACCAATAGCGAACAGTTTAGGCGCGGTGACATGACACAACGTTATTCACAAAAATTCCATCATTGTTTCGAAGCTAGAAGTCCATGAATGGCTGCAAATGGTCTCCAAGTAGCCGAACACAACCATTTTTAGTCAATGATCTGTTCACTAGGACCAGAAGACCCACTACATTCTATGTAAACACAGCACTCATCATTATAGAGCCACCACCAACCTGCACAGTGCCTTGTTGACAAGTTGGGTCCATGGCTACGTAGCAATGCCGTGCTGTTAGAAAAAGGCACCTGCATCGGTCCTTTGCTGCTGTAGCCCATCAACGTCAAATTTCGGCTCAATGTCCTAACGAACACATTTGTCGTCCGTCCCACAATTAATTTTGCAGTTATTTTACGCAGTATTGCTTGTCTGTTCGCACTCACAACTCTTCACAAACGACGCTACTCTTGGTCGTTAAGTGTAGGCCATCGGCCACTGCCTTGTCCGTGCTGAGAGGTTATGCCTGAAATTTGGTATTCGCAGCTCATTCTGAAACGTGTTCGTATTTATTGAAAGTTGTTTTTCTAAGAATCAGGTTGGTATCGGTAAAGAGTGAAAATGTTATTTTGTTATCGAAATACGTAGATCTCAGTCCAGGCCAACAGAACCATGCAAAAATTTAATTTTGAACGGAAATATGTGGAGCTCTTGCTACACGATGCGAAATACAGACTATTCGGTACATCAAACAACGCGTCTGCGAAAGAGCAATACGCTTTCAATTAAATTTACATGTCCTATCTGACTCAAAACAATTGACCCAGATTATACTGTTGGGCCTGAATATTTTCAACCTCTACAAACAATCACTGTATCGGAACTGTAATTGTAATTACACAGCAAACTAATATAAAGTTTAACGCGTATAACTGTCTGATAGAACTGTTTGAAAATTCATATGATAGCACTTTACTGAAATCCTTTACTGTGATGAAGCCTCGGAACTCATACTGATATTTTCACTAAAACACTCTGACAGTCACTGTGCCTGACAGAGGACATGAACTTTGATGGCAACACTCGTCTACTCTGCAGACTGTCACTGTTAGGAATATCGATATTACTATCCAAAACCAAATTTAATTTTCCGTCTGCAATGTGCAATGCTTCTCACTAATTAAATCGTCATGTAAACACGGTCATTATAGTAAAGGAAAATAGGCAAGTATTCTCAACGACTGATAAAAGAGAACAAAGTCTCCACGTTAAGCTATGATTCATTAAGCCGTGATAATACATATTTTCATAAAGTCCTCTCACCTAAACAATTTCTTAGTAAATTTCTTGACACTTATATCAACTATCAGTCAAGTCCACGTGCTTCAATATAACATTTCTACAGCAAAATTTCACCACTCACAATGTTCTAACAATACGAAACTACACAGTTACAAATAAAAAGAGACTGAATTATCCTTAGAATGGCCTATAGTCATTCTTGTACTCATACCATTTCCTCTAAATTTTTCTTCAAAAAACCACTACGCAGCAGGCCGGATTCTATCCATTTCAAACAACGTACATAGCCAGAGAGCCAGACTGTCCAACACATACTACTGGCACTCTATTCAAAAGAAATAACTTCTCTGACCGACGACTCTGGTCTCAAGAACAGACTTACAAACAATATGCTTATATAGATAGTACAGAGCTTGAGTACATTTACTAGATTCGCAACTTTCTTTATGTGTATGGTCAAAACTGCTATAATATCCTCATGGCAAACAAGACAGCCTCCTTTCGTTACTCCTTACCTATTAAACAAGAAATATACAGAGCTGATTCTACTGAAGCAATAGCAGGAAGCACTCAAAAAATTCTCCAAAACGAAGAAACATAAAAGCACAACACAAAAGCTGTGGTTACAAATAGATGGTATAAGTGGCTATGTATATAAAATATTAGTGAACAGGTACAAAGTGATAAAAATATGGTACTCAAGTTTAAATACGAGTAGCAATACGTATACACAAACAAGTGTACAAGGTAATATTATCAATATAAATTAGTATTCCCGTCAGTTCAAATAAAGTGTGAAAAAACATCATCTTAGCAGTATTGCACAAAATTTTACAAAGTGGTTACAATCATCTATTCAGATGTTTAAGAAAATCTTATGAAGTCAAATGAATAATTCTTTCATTTCAAGTAATGCTAGAAAGGTGTGCACATTTACAGTATAGTACAAAAATGCTTACAATTTCTGTTCAAAATTATTGAGAAAACTTATGGGAACAAAGTCATGCAGTAGGAGGAAAAAGATATCGCAGTAATGTATCACATGCATGACTGTTTTGTCAAGCACACTCTTATCAAAACTGCACCAACATCGTAGCATGAACAAATTTCTGTGGCAGACTCAGGGAGATTAGTACTTTGCTTTCAGTTTCTCCGCTGACAACCCACAAAGCTCAAAAGAAGCATGACATTCGGCCAGACACAGGAAGGATGAAGTGTCCTGCCACATCCTCCACTGAAAACTCAGAAGCGGAAGACCTACAGTCACTGCTGTAGAATTACCGTAAAGAATGGCAGCTGACTCTAAATATAGATAAATGTAAATTAATACAGATGAATAGGAAAAAGAATCCCGTAATGTTTGAATACTCCATTAGTATTGTAGCGCTTGACACAATCACGTCGATTAAATATTTGGGCGTAACATTTCAGAGCGATATAAAGTGGGACAAGCATGTAATGTCAGTTGTGGGGAAGGCGGATAGCCGTCTTCGGTCCATTGGTAGAATTTTGGGAAGATGTGGTTCATCTGTAAAGGAGACCGCTTATGAAACACTAATACGACCTATTCCTGAGCACTGCTCGAGCGTTTGGGATCCCTGTCAGGTCAGATTGAGGGAGGGCATAGGAGCAATTCGGAGTCGGGCTGCTAGATTTGTTACTGGTAGGTTTGATTATCACGCGAGTGTTACGGAAATGCTTCAAGAACTCGGGTGGGAGTCTCTAGAGGAAAGGAGGCGTTCTTTTCGTGAATCGCTTCTGAGGAAATTTAGAGAATCAGCATTTGAGGCTGACTGCAGTTCTATTTTACTGCCGCCAACTTACATTTCGCGGAAAGACCACAAAGATAAGATAAGAGAGATTAGGGCTCGTACAGAGGCATATAAGCAGTCATTTTTCCCTCGTTCTGTTTGGGAGAGGAACGGGGAGAGAAGATGCTAGTTGTGGTACGAGGTACCCTCCGCCACGCACCGTATGGTGGATTGCGGAATATGTATATAGATATAGATATAAACAGTGTTTCCATTGATCCATCTTTCATAAGCTAAGGAATGATATGACGCTACACTTGGCTCCATAGCAAATGGCATGAAGCCATCCAGCATGATTTATCCATTAAACTTTGTGTGCACGTGTTTCCCAAGATCATCTCCCAGGTGCGTCCAGAATACATGAAACATGTTTACAAAGAAATCAGATAACTAGTTACATCCATCTTAATACCATAATGAATTGCCTTGAAAAAACACGTTTTTACATGCACATGTTCCTTATTCAATACCCATATCGAATATATACAACAGAAATTATTGTCTTATAACCTGGCTATCATATCAATCGCATGTATGACCTGTCAGTATAATTCTGATGTCATTTTAACAACGTTGCTTAAACAAGTACTCAGTTCCTCATCAGTCTGGCATTAAGTGTCAATCTTAAATATGTATCTCCTTTTTTTAAAGTATCTCACATAAATGAAAGGCATACAGTTTCTTAAATTACATACATTTATCTATCTATCTCATCAGAAAGGTGACTACCACATGTCTCATGTAAGGAGTAAGTATGGTTATTGCCAAAACAACTAATTGTTCCAAACACGCTCATAAAATAGAAAACTTCATTAGAATACAATTGCTGTCAGTCATTTGTCAGTTAATATCTTATACTAGCGAAACAAGAATCTTAGTTGTAACCTCATCTTAGCATCTGACAAATTCACGAGAAAAGAATAACATGTTAAACATATTTCAATTAACAAACTGCAAGTTCCTGGAAAATCAACGATCAGATGTCACCCAGAAATTACCTCAATAATCTGCTGAGTAAATTTCTCATAAAGACATACGTAGAGAGCACAGTTCTGAACAAAAAAAAGTGTTCATGTTAAATGTATTTTGGGTCCTCCTTCCATTGCTATGCAGTGTACCTGTAAAGTTCGTATTAAACCATGTACAACATCAATACTGAGACAGATAACTTCCTTTACCACTATTTATGTACCTGAAATAATAATACATAAAAACATGCACATACGTCATCACTAATAAATTAACATCATTTTCTACTCCTCATAGTCTTCCTGAAATATTAGTTTCAGAGAATATCACTTAAATGTGTATCATAATTCAGGACACATTACTCCTTCATTACCACTCAGCGTAAGTACGATTTACATTATTTCATAACATCAGTATCTCAAATCGTCACCCAAATACTGCTACCATTATAAGCACATCATTTCTTCCCTTTTGATCTCAGTATTTTTTACATTAGTGTCATTCGTTACACTGTGTCTAGTTTCTCACAGTATACACATCCAGCTTAAAATTAGCTTTCCTCATTCTTGCATTCAAGTCATCTCATTTTCTCAAATATATTTCTCAGAACATGTTACTGCAAACTCCCTTTTAAATAAAGTTGCCTCCGCTAGGCGGCAAGTCAGCTTCTATCCGTTTCAAACCAAGTACTCAGCCATACTATCCACCACACTCTGCTGCCACTCTATTCAAATGCAGTTACATCTGAGACAAATATTTGTTGTCTCAAGAACAAAATTACAAAGTAAATGATTATATCTATTACAGAGGTTGAGTTATCAAATTCACAGCTTCCTTTGCAGGTATGGCAAAACCCTCATGGCAAACAGGACAGCCACCTTTCACCTCCTACCATTGTGGATCTCGGAATACTGAGTTCCCTAACGATTTCTGAAAGGGAGTATCCCATACATCCTCTATTAGGGTTCCGTGCTCAAAACCTGCTGATTCTCGTCATACGGCCCGGGTGATTTTCAGGCATCTGTCAGTTGCTTATTGCGAAAAGGGGCGTTATATATAACGAGGATAGTATGTCGTAGTAGGTTAGGAATTGACATCTTCCTGATTCACTTTTTGTAACTGGACAGATTTAAATCTTGCGTAGGTATTTCGTACACACCGCCCCTCCTGCCATCATGGATGACAGATAATTCTGTTTCCATCCGAAACAGTTTACGACACACCTTGTAGTGAATTGTCACTCCATACGCACAATGCTGTGTTACAAGTGTGAACATATTAATTGTTGCGTAAGTTCGTAGCGTTTTTGTTTTGATTATTGGCATTCGAGTTGCTATGGATTTAATTATCGATTGTCGTTTTTCATTCGTAGTTCACTGTTGCTATCTGAATTTACATAAACTCATTATGTCATTTGGAGACAGTAAGTGGAGCTACGGACGCTAGGACAAGGAGTGCGAAATGGAGAAATGAGAACATTTCCGACGTATTCTTCTGTCTGGATTCAATAGAGAGGTGACAGCAGCGGAAGCAGCCAGAAACATTTGCGCCGTGTGTGGGGATAATGCCATTGGAAAGAGCACAGCAAGAAAAGCGTTTTCTCTTTTTATGGAAAATCGTTTCGACGTTGTTGACTCTTTACGTTCAGGAAGACCTTTGGCCTGAGATAAGGATCGTTTAAACGCATTAATCCACAATGATCCACGTCAGTGTATGCGAGAACTGACGAATGTGATGAACTGTGAGCAATCCACCATCGTGTGACATTTGCACGCAATGGGGAAGGTTCCAAATTGGTGTATGATTACTACATGCTCTAAAAAAAAGTGACAAATAAACAGCGGGTGGCCATATGGGCACATCTGCTTGTCTGTCAGCAATTGGCTCGCGTGAAGATAAATGGTGTCTATGTTAACACAGGCAGAGGAAGGATTGGTCTAGCCCGAACGAAGCAGCAACTCCCGGTTCAATGATCTGCGTGCTTTCACAGAAGATAATGACAAGAATCTGGTGGTACAGCGACAATGTGGTACACTATTAACTGCTTCATCGAGAAGTAACCATCACTGTACATTTATTGTCAACAACTAAGATATCATACAGACGCAGTTTAGGAACACCGACAAGGAAGACTGCGTGAAGTGATGCTATTCCGCGGCATTGCGTGCCCACAATCTACTAGACTGACAAAACGCTATAAAGTAGTTGGGTTGGTAAGTCATGCCGCACCCACACTATTCACCTGATCCTGAACCCTCATATTTTCACCATTATATATATATAATCGTCATAATTATCATCATCATTTAAGACTGATTATGCCTTTCAGCGTTCAGTCTCGAGCATAGCCCCCTTATAAAATTCCTCCATGATCCCCTATTCAGTGCTAACATTGGTGCCTCTTCTGATGTTAAACCTATTACTTCAAAATCATTCTTAACAGAATCCAGGTACCTTCTCCTTGGTCTGCCCCGACTCCTCCTACCCTCTACTGCTGAACCCATGAGTCTCTTGGGTAACCTTGCTTATCCCATGCGTGTAACATGACCCCACCATCTAAGCCTGTTCATCCTGATTGCTACATCTATAGAGTTCATTCCCAGTTTCTCTTTGATTTCCTCATTGTGGACACCCTCCTGCCATTGTTCCTATCTGCTAGTACCTGCAATCATCCTAGCTACTTTCATATCCGTAACCTCAACCTAGTTGATAAGGTAACCCGCATCCACCCAGCTATTATATATATATAAGCCAGGCGCGTAAGTTGTCAAACGTATAACGCCTGTTATTTACTTTTCAAACACACCCTAATAATAATAATAATAATAATAATAATAATAACCATGATAATAAGTGCCAAGGAAACAACATGTCAAATTGTATGGCTTTGTTTCATCTGTAGCTTCGAGTGCTAGGAAGTTTAGGCTACGACATCTCGTCAACGCTGTCGCTGCTAGAGATGGACCATAGGCTTAGACAGATGAAGGGTCCACAGACTATTGGCCACATCCTTTATCAAAGGAACCATTACGGTATTAGCCTTAGGTGAAATAGTAAACCCATGGAAAATCTAAATCTAAGTGGCTGGATGGGGGTTTGGACATCGGCTCCCCCAAATAATAATCCTCAGTCTCACCATTTTTCCACTTAGTTTAGTTTTGGAGACCAAATGGTATCTCATGCTATGACAGCTTTATGCTGCTTTTAGGAGAAGGTAACATACTCGTACAATAAAATTTTAATAGTAGTCATTTTCTGTAATTTGAAACACAGTGGTTTCTCTCTTCACTTACAGCATGTGCTACAGGCTATTAGAGCTCGATTGCAGAAGTGTGATACTCCAAAAGAGCACTCACTAAGGCTTTATCGATTCACAATGCCACCAACTGTAATCCTCGTTTCGTGTTTCGTTCTTCCTTTCCAAAAAGGGAGCACAGATATCCCACATTAATTCGGAGATCGTATGTCTTTGTAATGGATATATGTGATATCTGGCAAAACTGTGGCTAATTTCAAACGTTAAACAACAATAATGAATGAAGAGTGGGATCTTATTGTCGTTACTGATTATATAAAAGATTCTAGCCACAGGACTTTCAGCGCAAATGAACTACCTGAACAATCCCCAATGTCGTCATGAACAGTGTCATTGAAACTATGAAGCGCTCTGTCCTGCGGTGGTTTCCTTCTCTCCACTATCCCCTGAACTACAGTTTTCATCAACGACTCATCTGTTACCAAGCTACTCTACCTGTTTGATTCACCATTATATTTATCAGACACTTTCTCTTGTTGAATCGTTGCAGCTAAGTTTTATTCCTTACTCGTTAAATCCCTCTGAGCTTTAATAATTTTACGTTACACTCATTTAAAATGCACGAATTTATTTAATTTCTTTTCTTCTCTACTGTATTTGCTAGAAACTGCAGATTTGCAAATGTTCCTTTTAACTAGCGATCTGTTTCGAATTCGCATGGATGGCACTGACAAGAGAACGTTCACAAGTGTCAGTAAACGATCGTGATGAAACTTCGTGGATGCATAGAGAGGGCAAAATAAAGCAAAACAAATTTTTTTATTTGTGAGCAATTTCGCTTTTAAGGTGTAAAATTCACCCTCAAAGCCCGCATATCGTGGTCGTGCTGTAGCGTTCGCGCTTCACGCGCTCGGGTGCCCGGGTTCGATTCCCGTCGTGGTCAGGGATTTTCTCTGCCTCGTGATGGCTGGGTGTTGTGTGTTGTCCTTAGGTTAGTTAGGTTTAAGTAGTTCTAGGGGACTGATGACCATAGATGTTATGTCCCATAGTGCTCAGAGCCATTTGAACCATTTCACCCTGGAAGGTAATTTGGCGTATTAGGTTTGGAGCTATCATGTTCGAAACGATCAAATATAAAAGATTTTTCTCATATAAAAGTTATTACGTAACCAACGTCCTTGAAAAGTTTACAATGGAATTTTAAAATCATTTGTAATTTTGTGAAACATCCCACGCCCCTTAATTAGTTTTGAAAGATAATATTTTGGTACAACATAAATTAAAGAAGCTTTCAAGTTACGAGTATCCATGTGCATTACAGCTGGTTTCAGAAACACCACTTCTGAAAAATAAGCTGAACATAATGTGCTGTTAGAGTATTTTCAACATACCTAATTAAAATATTTGAACATTCATAATTAGTCTCGTTATTTATCTTACTTATATTTGAAATTATTATTTTACGTTTCATATATTTTTATTTAACCATTTCATTACGTGTATTTCGTTAACTGAAAATAACAAAGTAACTCATTATTATCATACTAAATTATTGTAGTTACAATAAACTCTTAACTAATGCTTACACCTGTAAGAGACCCCTGATCCTACGAACATAGACATTAGTATCCGACAACCAGGTCGATAGCAGACACGAGTCGTTGGTCAAGCGCTCCAGGAGACAGTGAGGTTAGTGTCTATTGGAAGCAGTATTGGTAAAAGTGGCAAAAATAAAGAATGGCGGTCGAGTTGAGTATGGTGTCAGTGGCGGATATATCGAGTGAGGAGTAAATTGTTAATTCACCGGAGCGTGACAAATGAGCGCATCCCCTTATCGTCCTGGTGTTGATCCCCGTCAATACCGATTCGCAAGTGATATAAAACCAAAAGTAAGAAGTGCCGAGTTACGTGTTTCGCGTCAACCACGTCGGCCACCAATAACCATGGATTGCAGTGAGGATTGTTGTGAATGTTAACCATCATCATTGCGTGTGACGAAGTATTTAAAATTAGCAACCAATAAAAGATATAAATGTAATTAAAGTCTAAGGATAAGGTAGCAACTGCCTCAGAATTTGTGTGTTAATAGAAAATACATATTAGTTTGTATATCGCAAACTTCTTGGTCTTTAATAATACAAAAACTTTCATTCATTAACTATTCCGTCCCAGAACAGCCACACTCGGTTACAATACCCCCGGAACCACAGCAGAAAAACCGGCGGCTTTTCATCCATTAAGCACATGGTGGTATATTCATAATAATTAACTGTTTGGCGGCTTCGGTAAATCACACAAAACCACATAAAGGACATAACAGGGGTCTTTCAAACCATAACATAAAACGAACGAAATGTCTAAATATAATATACAGACGGAGAACACATACGATAGAAAATTCAGCAGGATGTCAAACTGTCACGGATGGTCTTCTAAATATCATTATTTATTTGAGGTATATTTCCGTACACTGGTAAGCTTTGTTGTAGATAATGGTTATGTACTACTGACAACAGCTTCATTATACATCTACATCTACATCTACATCCATACTCCGCAAGCCACCTGACGGTGTGTGTTGGAGGGTACCCTGAGTACCTCTATCGGTTCTCCCTTCTATTCCAGTTCGTATTGTAGGTGGAAAGAAGGATTGTCGGTATGCTTCTGTGTGGGCTCTAATCTCTCTGATTTTATCCTCATGGTCTCTTCGCGAGATATACGAAGGAGGGAGCAATATACTGCTTGACTCTTCGGTGAAGGTATGTTCTCGAAACTTTAATAAAAGCCCGTACCGAGCTACTGAGCGTCTCTCCTGCAGAGTCTTCCGTTGGAGTTTATCTAACATCTCCGTAACGCTTTCGCGATTACTAAATGATCCTGTAACGAAGCGCGCTGCTCTCCGTTGCATCTTCTCTATCTCTTCTATCAACCCTATCTGGTGCGGATCCCACACTGCTGAGCAGTATTCAAGCAGTGGGCGACCAACCGTACTGTAACCTACTTCCTTTGTTGTCGGACTGCATTTCCTTAGGATTCTTCCAATGAATCTCAGTGTGGCATCTGCTTTACCGACGATCAACTTTATATGATCATTCCATTTTAAATCACTCCTAATGAGTACTCCCAGATAATTTATGGAATTAACTGCTTCCAGTTGCTGACCTGCTATTTTGTAGCTAAATGATAAGGGACCTATCTTTCTATGTATTCGCATCACATTACACTTGTCTACATTGAGATTCAATTGCCAATTCGTGCACCATGTGTCAATTCGCTGCAGATCCTCCTGCATTTCATTACAATTTACCATTGTTGCAACCTCTCGGTACACCACAGCATCATCTGCAAAAAGCCTCAGTGAACTTCCGATGTCATCCACCAGGTCATTTATGTATATTGTGAATAGCAACGGTCCTATGACATTCCCCTGCGGCACACCTGAAATAACTCTAACTTCGGAAGACTTCACTCCATTGAGAATGACATGCTGCGTTCTGCTATCTAGGAACTCCTCAATCCAATCACACAATTGATCTAATAGTCCGTATGCTCTTACTTTGTTCATTAAACGACTGTGGGGAACTGTGTCAAACGCCTTGCGGAAGTCAAGAAACACGGCATCTACCTGTGAACCCGTGTCTAAGGCCCTCTGAGTCTCCTGGACGAATAGCGCGAGCTGGGTTTCACACGACCGTCTTTTTCGAAACCCATGCTGATTCCTGCAGAGTAGATTTCTAGTCTCCAGAACAGACATTATCCTCGAACATAATACGTGTTCCAAAATTCTACAACTGATCGACGTTAGAGATATAGGTCTATAGTTCTGCACATCTGTTCGACGTCCCTTCTTGAAAACAGGGATGACCTGTGCCCTTTTCCAATCCTTTGGAACGCTTCGCTCTTCTAGAGACCTACGGTACACCGCTGCAAGAAGGGGGGCAAGTTCCTTCGCGTACTCTGTGTAAAATCGAACTGGTATCCTATCAGGACCAGCGGCCTTTCCTCTTTTGAGCGATTTTAATTGTTTCTCTATCCCTCAGTCGTCTATTTCGATATCTATCATTTTGTCAACTGTGCGACAATCTAAAGAAGGAAGCACAGTGCAGTCTTCCACTGTGAAACAGCTTTGGAAGAAGACATTTAGTATTTCGGCCTTTAGCCTGTCATCCTCTGTTTCAGTAGCATTTTGGTCACAGAGTGTCTGGAAATTTTGTTTTGATCCACCTACCGCTTTGACATAGGACCTAAATTTCTTAGGATTTTCTACCGAGTCAGTACATAGAACTTTACTTTCGAATTCATTGAAAGCCTGTCGTATAGCCCTCCTCACACTACATTTCGCTTCGCGTAATTTTTGTTTGTCTGCAAGGCTTTGGCTATGTTTATGTTTGCTGTGAAGTTCCCTTTGCTTCCGCAGTAGTTTTCTAACTCGGTTGTTGTACCAGGGTGACTCTTTCCCATCTCTTACGATCTTGCTTGGCACATACTCATCTAACGCATATTGTAAGATGGTTTTCAACTTTGTCCACTGATCCTCAACACTATCTGTACTTGAGTCAAAACTTTTGTGTTGAGCCGTCAGGTACTCTGTAATCTGCTTTTTGTCACTTTTGCAAAAAGAAAAATCTTCCTACCTTTTTTAATATTTCTATTTACGGCTGAAATCATCGATGCAGTAACCGCTTTATGATCGCTGATTCCCTGTTCTGCATTAACTGATTCAAATAGTTCGCGTCTGTTTGTCACCAGAAGGTCTAATGTGTTATTGCCACGAGTCGGTTCTCTGTTTAACTGCACAAGGTAGTTTTCAGATAAAGCACTTAAAAATATTTCACTGGATTCTTTGTCCCTGCCACCCGTTATGAATGTTTGAGTCTCCCAGTCTATATCCGGCAAATTAAAATCTCCACCCAGAACTATAAATTGGTGGGGAAATCTACTCGAAAAATTTTCCATATTATTCTTCAGGTGCTGAGCCACAACAGCTGCTGAACCCGGGGGCCTATAGAGATATCCAATTACCATGTCTGAGCCTGCTTTAACCCTGACCTTCACCCAAATCATTTCACAATTCGAATCTCCGTCAATTTCCTACGATACTATTGCACTTCTTATCGCTATAAACACACCTCCCCCTTCACTGTCCAGCCTGTATCTGCGGTATACATTCCAATCTGAGTTTAGGATTTCATTACTGTTTACATGTGGTTTCAGCCAACTTTCTGTCCCTAGTACTATATGGGCGTTGTGACCGTTTATTAATGAGAGCAGTTCTGGGACCTTTCTATAGACGCTCCTGCAGTTTACTATTAGCACATTAATATTATTATTCCTTGTTGCATTTTGCCTACTCCTGCCTTGCCGCGTCTCAGGAGGCGTCTTGTCGGGCCTAGGGAGGGAATTCTCTAACCTAAAAAAACCCCATGTGCACTCCACACGTACTCCGCTACCCTCGTAGCCGCTTCCGGCGTGTAGTGCACGCCTGACCTATTCATGGGGACCCTATATTTCTCCACCCGATAGCGGAGGTCGAGAAATTTGCACCCCAGTTCTCCGCAGAATCGTCTGAGCCTCTGCTTTAAGCCTTCCACTCGGCTCCAAACCAGAGGACCGCGATCGGTTCTGGGAACGATGCTACAAATAGTTTGCACTGATTCCACCCCGCGAGCGAGGCTTCCCGCCTTCACCAACTCCGCCAACCTCGTGTACGAACTGAGGATGACCTCTGAACCCAGACGGCAGGAGTCATTGGTGCCGACATGAGCAACAATTTGCAGTCGGGTGCACCCAGTGCTCTCCATCGCCGCCGGTAGGGCCTCCTCCACATCTCGGATGAGACCCTCCGGCAAGCAGACAGAGTGAACACTGGCCTTCTTCCCCGACCTTTCCGCTATTTCCCTAAGGGGCTCCATCACCCGCCTAACGTTGGAGCTCCCAATAACTAATAAACCTCTCCGCCCCTGTGCCTGCTCGGACCTTGCTGAAGGAGCAGCCACATGTCCACTCACAGGCAGAGCGGGCGATGCCACACGGCCAGCCTCCACATTGACCCTGTGCCTCGTGCGCCGCGAACGCCGCTGAACCCGGCACTCCCCTCGGGGAGAGGGTAGCCCAACCACGCCCGGTACCCGCGAAGATGTCTCGACAGTAGGGACAGTGGGTGAAGCATGTAACACCTGGGGTGTACCTTGCGACGCACCAGACTCCCCACTGCCGCTACACTCCGAGGCAGCAGCCTGAAGACGGCTGACCGGGGCCATCAACACGCTCAGCTGTTCGCTAAGTGTGGCCAACTCCTCCTGCGTCCGTACACAGCAGTCACACATCCTATCCATCCTAAGGAATCAATTTACTGAAGAGACTTAATCAACTTTTAAGTAGACTGCTAATTCACTAAAGGAGACTGATTATTGACTAAACTGTGATTGCTAACCACTTCTTGTAGGAAACAATGAAAATAGCACTACCTCTCTCTGGACTGTATTCAAAACAAACACTAGCACTACTGGCACTATAGCTGACTAAAGGGACTCTCTCTGACTGTATTCAAAACAAACACGAAATCTATGGAACACTTATACTAGCGCTCGACAATCAAAGCTTCCTAAAGCAAAAACACGCCGAAGAAGAAGTGACAAGTAAGAAAAATACAGTTAATACTTAAATTAAGGTAGCTCGCTGCACAGCAGACGTGAAGCAGACAGCGGTTAGGGCGACACTGACACTACTGGCACTATGGCTGACCTGTATTGTTGCTCAAGTGAAGACTGACATCACTAGAATTCAGTAGGATTAAACCAGAAATTGTTATTATAAAGTTCTTCCAATATTGAATGGCATAAAAATCTCACCACTGTACCTAAGCCACCGAGCCCTTGGAGATCATTAGCCGAACAAGTTCCTTGCCTACGGGTACGATCATCAAAACGGTTTTTCACGCTGCCCGCTCACTTTTTCACAGTTTGGTAAGGAACTTACTGTGAGCTTTGACCGAGGATTCGAGAAGCTCCTTTGAACCCCCAAATATCCTAGTGGGAGCATCAAAGTCTGATGAACAAACGTCTGAACAGGTCAAAAGCTATTTAAAAGATTTGAGGGAACAAAATCTGTGTTATTGTTAGATCATCGGCCTGTCATTGTGAAAGAGCCATAAAGAGCGTTGTACGTGAGGACAAGGAGCTTGTTCAGCTGGTTAGCTCAAATGATCAACAGCGCTGGTACATTCGTGTGATGTGTATAGCTTTGGGTGCTGGAAGAAAGTTGCGAGAAGGTTTCATGTCTACTCTGCTGGATGATCACTATGCCACTTTGCACTTGAGAAACAATATAATCAGCTGCTGGCACTATTGTGTATTCAGTTTTCTTCTCCAAGGCTTAACAATGTCCTGAAATATGCCCGATACAAATCAAGGTATTTCGAGGGTCACCCGTGACGATCTGAAATCCTACTCTTTTTTTTGTATTGCATTCACCATAGTGTATATGACGAGAAGGAATTTTCTTGGTTCAGAATGGTTCAAATCGCTCTGAGCACTGTGGGACTGAACAGCTATGGTCATCAGTCCCCTAGAACTTAGAACTACTTAAACCTAACTAATGTAAGCACATCACACAACACCCAGCCATCACAAGGCAGAGAAAATCCCTGACCCCGCCGGGAATCGAACCCGTGAACCCGGGCGTGGGAAGCGAGAACGCTACCGCACGACCACGAGATGCGGGCAGGAATTTTCTTCATTTTATGTTAATGGTGTAAGAATACATTACGTTTTAAGCATTTATTTACAGATTATCATTATCGTAATGCTTTTGTATCATAATAATGAGTTACCTATTATTTTCATTTAACAGAATACACGTGAGATGGTAAACTAAAAATATCAAATGTAAAATAACAATTTGAAAGTTACAAAAGAAATATAATAAAGTGAACCACTAGATTAATAATGAATATTTAGATGTTTTAATTGGATACGTAGAAAATACTCTGACAACAGACTGTGTACAGCTTGTTTTCCAAAAAACCTATCTGTATTACACAATGATGTATGTAGCTTGAAAGCTTCTTTACGTCATGTTGCAATAGAAGTTCTCATTTTTCAAAATTAGTTCTTGGTGATAAGGTATTTTGCAAAATTTCAAATTATTATAATATTAGATTATGCAGTTTTCACTCACGTTAATTGCATATCAACTCTTATACGAGAAACGTTTTTTATATATCTTAATGTAGAAGATTTGCCCTCCAAACCCAATATGCTGAATTATCTTTCGGGGTGTGTTTTACCCCTTTATAGAGGAACTGGGCATAAACAAAAGATACGTATAGCATTACCTTTCTCCCTCTACACACTCGTCACGTTTCATCAAGATCGTTTATTGACACTTAGGTATTTTCCCTTGCTAGTAAACATGCCCCGACAGCTTCTTGGGCATAGCGGTATATTTGTTTACGAATCATTGTATAGATTTATGTTTAAAATTGTGAGATTAACGTTCAGTAGCAAAATATTTACAAGAAACTGCTGACTAAATTCAACGATTTGACCAGCACATGCCAGGAAAGTTCTCTGGATGGAGGGACGTGAGTCTTTACATACAGACAGAAAAGATGTCAGCCACTTTAATTCATCATAATTCAGTTAATTGCATGAAATACATGTAAATTATATACACAGCACTCTCTCGAGAATTCGTCCATCTATTAGTGAAAACAGTATCAAAATGTGTTCCTTGCCTACTTTGTGCACCTTCATGTGCTGGTAGAAAAGCAAGGCAATGAATTTTATAATATGTAATGATAATAAATCTGTTTATGATCTCCAGGTCAGTTTTTTTTTTGCTTCCTAATTCATCTATCGTATCTCCAACCACAAGTATGAAACGGTGACCGTAACTGCAGCATTCCTTTAATGTGTCCACTAGTCGCAGTAGAACTAAAACATTGGGATGGTTCTGTAAGGTGACCTCACACACCACAAATACTTACATGCTGTGATAGATGAGTTGAATATGAGACACACTTCTGATTATTTTTAACAGTTCGCTGATTGTTCAAATTCAAGTCTTAAGGTTCAACTTTTAATTGTAACAGTTTTCCATCAGTACCTGTGCTATACATCTGTTACAAAAAAAAAAAAAAAAAAAAAAAAACTGACCAGTGGACTGTTTGTGATATTTTTAAATTATCAAGACTGCAGTCCAGTGGACCAATGAATGTACTTTTCGATGCGAAATGGATAACTGTGTTTATAGAAGCTATAAATTTACAGGAACCTATGTGCATTTAATTTCATCAAGACTTCCTTACTTTCAGTTTCGAAAAAGAAGTTTCAATTTCTATTGAAAGAGAGAGGAAACGAACGACAGTGTTAAAGCATGTGGCCAAAGGTCTCCCAGTCGTGAACAGAAAGCTGGACATCACATGAGTTGTGGGTAGCGTGACTATATGGCCAAATGGGACTGACCCCGCGGATGATGCTGTACTATACAGAGAAGTTGCAGCCTTAGAAAATTGTAGCGAAATGCAGGAAGCTCTGCAGCGGATAGGCACTTGGTGCAATGAGTGGCAACTGACCCTTAACATAGACCAAAGTAATCTATTGCGAATACATAGAACGAAGGATCCTTTATGGTATGATTAT
This sequence comes from Schistocerca gregaria, assembly GCF_023897955.1. Classification (NCBI taxonomy): domain Eukaryota; kingdom Metazoa; phylum Arthropoda; class Insecta; order Orthoptera; family Acrididae; genus Schistocerca; species Schistocerca gregaria. Next base: position 509,978,955 of record NC_064925.1, on the reverse strand, counting down.
ATGATAGCAGAACAAACACTGGTAGCAGTTACTAATGTAAAATATCTGGGAGTATGCGTACGGAACGATTTGAGTGCAATGATCGTATAAAAATAATTGTTGGTAAGGCGGGTGCCAGGTTGAGGTTCATTGGGAGAGTCGTTAGAAAACTTAGTCCATCAACAAAGGAGGTAGCTTACAAAAGACTCGTTCGACCTATACTTGAGTATTACTCATCAGTGTGGCATCCGTACCAGGTCGGGTTGACAGAGGAGATAGAGAAGACCCAAAGAGGAGCGGAGCGTTTCGTCACAGGATTATTTGGTAAGCGTGATAGCGTTACGGAGATGTTTAGCAAACTCATGTGGCAGACTCTGCAAGAGAGGCACTCTGCATCGCGGTGTAGCTTGATGTCCAGGTTTCGAGAGGATGCGGTTCTGGATGAGGTATCAAATATATTGCTTCCCCCTACTTATACCTCCCGAGGAGATCACTAATGTAAAATTGGACAGATTCGAGCGCCCACGGAGGTTTTCCGGCAGTCGTTCTCCCCTCGAACCATGCGCGGCTGGAACAGGAAATGGAGTTAATGACAGTGGCACGTAAAGTACCCTCCACCACACACCGTTGGGTGGCTTGCGGAGTATAAATGTAGATGTAGATGTAGATGAGTCAGTAGCAGGAATGGGGAAAAATGTGAGACAACAACAAACGGTTATGGCGAGCTGTAGTTGTGTTCTTCGTTACAGCATGGCACTGAGACATTTCTATGACCTCACGTTGGGAAAAATAAACAGGAAAGTGGAAGAAGAACGAAGTGTGAAGGGAGCATCCCAGAAATTTGGTATTATTCACATTATTGTTTCATGTGCATGGGAACATTCTGAACTGCATGCTTTGTTGTCCAAAGATGCCGAGGTGGCCCACCTTGGTAAACTACAGTTGCAGGTGAGTATTACATTGTGCAACAGGCAGGAAGGGACTTACATCACACAATGGATGCAACTGCAACTTCATTTAATAGAACTGTAAGGCACGCAGTCTCATGATCCACAGGGCAAGGCGACTGTATGGCCGTGCTCTCTTTGCCTAACGACCAGTAAGTTGTGTTCCGTTTTTATTAGGGGGCAGATTTTCCAAAACTGCTCTGTAAACGTATTAACAAAGCATTATTCAGATAAGGATACCCAATCCATTCAAATTATTAACACTGCATGAAAGTATGCACACTGTCAAATCGAATTCCAATTACTGCAATTATGAGAACCCCTGTTTCCCATAATTCTGTACGATGACACGTAATTGTATTTTTTTTCTGCAGCTTGGGAAGGCTAGGTGGTTATGAGATGCAACAGTAGCTCTGAGGGGAGAACGGTACACAGAGCGTAAAATGTTTCTACTGGAAGCCGAGACTCAGTCAGTTATGCACTGGGAAATAAGCATTGCTATTCAACAGATGCGAGACCACTCGACTGTCATTACGGGGTGGCAGCCTTAGAGTGCCCAGAATTTTGTAAACTTCTGTTGTGGAAGAAGCTGAGAGAATGCCTTTTAGAAAAGGTAAGATCTGCGGAGGGAAGAGCAAAGCAACATGCAGTCAGTGTAGAACATACGCGTTGGGGGGCAATGGAGGTGTAGATGCTTAAATTTTGTAAGGAGGCCCTTAGATTGCTAGTGACATTGAATTTCATAGCAGTGGTGGAGACTCAAAAGTCAGGAGATGTGGCCACTACTACTGGGCAGAATTTCTATCTATTCCTGTAGTACAAGAGAGTACTAACAAGAGGAAGTCTTGAGTCATGACTATCCAATTCAGCTATTATTTGTGTAAAGTGAAATGAAAGATTCTAAGATGTTTAAGCTCAACAACCACCTGAGAATACTACCCATAAAGTTTATATGCATGCAATCGACTCGGAATTGACGGGGTCGATAAGTAATTGAAAACTGAGCATTTCTCGTTATTACATATGGGATCCCCAAACACATGCTCTCCTAGAAATCGAGTGGAGAAACTTTTTCGGCTGCCACTTAGTAACCATATGCACTCTCAAACGAAAGTACCGCTCGCGCAGGTAGTATGCCTTGGAAGCAGGGAACCTGTTCCATTCTGCAGTTCTCCTTTTTATTTGATTTCGCATCGAAACTGGTAGGAATATGATGGTTAATAAGATAAGTTAATCAATACGGAATAATAACAGAGCAGATAAATAAATTTTCAGATGACTCAGTTTAATAGATAATTAAAATCGTAAGCCTCGTTCAACGGAAATAATTCCTAGTACGATTGCTGCAAAGACGAGCATTCGACGCACATTTCTGCCTTAGTAAGAGTACTAACCCTATTGACAGTTAGTAGCGTACATAAAATAACGCATTCGTACATAGCGCAGTATTCCTCATCGCATATCGAAATTGCTGCATAAAGTTTTCCGGTTCTTATAAGAAAGTGTTAATTAATTTGATGCTTCGTGCATAGAAGAGGTCGAAGGTTTAACCGATTCTTTTAAAAAAATATTCACTTCAGTTAGTCGAAGTTTGGCAAATACAAAAATTCCATTTACAAATGCTTACTTCTTTTACTCGAAATCTGGGAAATAAAAGAATTTAATTTACAAAACAGATCCTGAGAGCATTTTAAAACCATACGTTGCTGATAGGATGTTTTGTCTGATGCTTTATTTCTGGGGTGGGCAAACTAACCCCTTCAACGCCGGCAGGATGGCCGAGCGGTTCTAGGCGCTTCAGTCCGGAATCGTGTTACTGCTACGGTCGCAGCTCCGAATCCTGCCTCGGGCATGGACGTGTGTCAAGTCCTTAGGTAGTTCTAAGTTCTAGAAGACTGATGACCTCAGCTATTAAGTCCCATAGTGCTCAGAGCCATTTGAACCAGTTTTTAACTCCTTCATCTGTCACGCCGTGTAGTTGATGATGGTAAACTAACTTATACCGTGAAAATAGCACCATCGAACTGCACACCTGTGTGCCAATCATTTGAAATTTAATTTTATCAACAAGTTAAAAACTTTATTTCCAGCTTCAAAGTTGCAGTCCGCTTCGGCAACCCAATGTCAATTGACAAAATTTTCTCGGGTTTCCAGCCACGTCCAGTGGTTTAAAATCCACGATCTTCCGTCAGAATTCTCGTCGGTTTTTGTCAAGCAGTGACTGTCGAATAATAGCTGCCGTCCTTACATAGCAGCGCTGTCTTCGGTGACGCCACTGGTGCTTGCTTCAGCACTATAAATGGTACTTTTTCCATTGCGCGTTTGCCGCGCCCGCTTCAACTAAGCTCCTCTTAGCTCTAGGCCTCAGACTCGATCACTTCCTCTACAACACTGTACCTAAAACTAGTAGTAATAACAGATGTCTCCACAAATTCAATACAGCGTTCGTTTCCTAAAGCTAGTTTCGCCACCGCTCATTTCTCAGAATATCGAAGGCGAAAATATCTCTCGTGTTCCAGAAGGCACAGTTCAAAAGTACGTACTGTCTGTCCGCAATAGAACTGTCCACATCCACAAGATATTTTATACACTCCTGGCATTGTGAGTGAAACATCGTCCTTCACAGGCCCTATTAGGTGGAGAGTTTCGTCCGGTAAACTAAAAACCGTATGCTTCTTTAGAAGCCAGCTAGTTTTCCTGTTGCTGAGCCACAGAACATCAAGAATTCAAGCTTCTTCAGTGCCCTTTTCGGAGGTCTTCTGCTTATGTTTCTTCGGCACGATGGCTTGCGAAATCTGGCGGTTGTTGTAGCCGTTTTGTTTGAAGACTTTCCGTGAGTGGCTCAGTTCCTTCGGAAGACTTTCAGCATCTGAAAAAGCTTCCACTCGATGCACCAATGTCCTCAGAACAGAACTTTTCTGCGAAGGATGGTAATAGCTGGTAGCAGGCGGATATCGATCTGTGTGGGTGGGTTTCCGATAAACACTGTGGCGGAGACACTAATCTCTTTCCGTCTAACGAGGACGTCTAGAAAAGACAACGCACCATCTGGCTCTACTTCCATCATGAATCTGATGTCATCATGGGTGCTGTTAATGTGGTTGAAAAATTCTCCCAGCTTTCCACGCCCATGAGGCCAGACAACGAATGTATCGTCGACTTAACGATAAGGAAACTATGCTTTGCAAGAGCCATGTCCAGGGCGATGTTCTCAAAGTACTCCATGAAGAGGTTGGCTATAACTGAAGCTAATGGGCTTCCAGTCGCGATGCCACCCGTCTGGTTAAAATAGCCTCCATCATACCGAAACTAAGATGATGTCCGAGTGTGCGTAAATAAATCCACAACAATGTCGTCAAATAACTGGGAGAGCAAATCAAAAGAGTCTTTGGTGGGAACCCGCGTGAATGATGACACTACATCAAAGCTAACCATCATATCTCCTTCTCCGAGACGCAAGCATTTACTTCGACAGATGAAGTCGGTCATATGCCTGAAGTGGTGCTGACAATGAAGAACGTGTGGCTTAAGGAGGCTAGCCAGATGTTAAGCTAGTATCCACGTTGGTGTCAAATGGTGCTTAAGGTGGGGTGTAGAGGAGTGTGCTACTTATGAAACTTGGTAAGGCCATACAAAGTAGGTGGACAAGGTGCCTGAGGGATGAGATTTTTAACGACATTCTCTTCCAGTGAAGACCGCCTTAGAAGCTCCGACGTCTTCCTTATTATTCTGGATGTCGGATCCCTTGAAAGTTTTAATATGTCTCCTAACCCAGCATCAAACGGATATTTGCGTCATAGTCACATCGTTCCAGAATGACGGCTGCATTGCCCTCGTCCGCTGGTAAAACTGCGATGAGAGGATCGTTGCGGAGCTCGTGAAGACCATTACACTCAGCTCTTGTCAAGTTCGAGGTTGGCGGCCTGGAACCGAACAATCGACCGGGTGCAATAACAATTCACAGCAAAATATATGGTGAACCTGAAGTAACGATTTTCCAGACAGTGTTATCGTATGAGTGGTATGCATCAAAATTAATTCCTCAAAAAGAATATTTGTAAAGGTAAACCAAGTTTGTTTTTCCTCCGTATGAACTGCATAGTTTCAGGAAGAATGCACCTTTTAGTTGTAATTCATTTAGCAATAAATCGGTTTGCTATAGAGACTTTTAGTTATAGTTATCTTTAGTCCCATTTAGTACCTTCATGGGAAGCTTTATAAATAATTCAATGTGAGTTGTGGTATCTATATTCTATGTTCAGTAGAGACATTTAATTATTTACACGTTGCGTGATTTTGCCTTTCTTTTCATATGTTCTTACAGCGACTGATCGGATCAGTATATGGGTTACCGGGTTGCGATCTCGTAGGACCTTAGTGTTGTGCTCACACTTTGACACCCGCACATTTGCGGCACTGTTTGCAAAGATGCTAAAGCTGGATAAACATGGAGTAGGGTCGCACGCTCTTCTCGAATGAAAGGCGATGTAGTCCGAGCAGTGATGCTGGATTCACCCTTATATTGCCCTGGACAGCAACACATAATGCACCCAAAACACTGTCCAACTCAATCGTTTCGGTGGACCAGGGGTTATGGTGCGGGGTGCATAATGTTGGATAGGCGTGCTGACATGAAAATTTTTTGAACAAGGTATACTCACCGATCAACGTTACTGTTCCACTGTACTTCTTCTCCACGTGCGTCGTTTCAGGAGTACATACGGCTCTAGTTTCATTTTTATGGATGACAATGCCCTACTGCATTGAACAGGGTAGGTGGAGCAACTCTTGGAAAGAGAGGAAATTCAACGAATGGACTGGCCTTGTATTGTCCCCCTGACTTAAGTCGCAGCCGACCGCGGTGGTCTAGCGGTTCTAGGCGCGCAGTCCGGAACCGCGCGACTGCTACGGTCGCAGGTTCGAATCCTGCCTCGGGCATGGATGTGTGTGAAGTCCTTAGGTTACTTAGGTTTAAGTAATTCTAAGTTCTAGGGGACTCATGACCACAGATGTTAAGTCCCATAGTGCTCAGAGCCATTTCAACTTAAGTCGCATTGAGCGCGTGTGGTATGCACAGCACTAACGACATTACAGCCGCTTCCAATCGCGCTGTTGCAGTTATGGAACGCCTTATCACTCCTTGCACATCTCGTAAAAAGCTTGGGAGAGCGTTGCAGGAGATCCACTGTTATCGGTGGTGATCTATTAAGAATCACCTCCCGCCTTATTTACTGTCCAGGGGACCATCAAAACTCTCCGGAACTTCAAAGTAATTATCGTCTGTGAATAAAACTGTCATTTCCGTTCGTTTTATTACGTATTTCCTTCAGTTACCTCCTACACTACACTGTAGCAGTCCTATTTATGTATGGCCCATGGTTCATCGCGTTATGTTAATCGACTGTGAGACAATTTACGAAAAATAATTTCGTACTCAAGTTTTCCATCTGTGTCTACATTTTCAAAGCACCTTAAAACGTGTGACGGGGGCATTTTGAAACTTAGTCTGCTACAACGGATTCTTTGCAGCCTAATTTCGACATCAATTTTATATTCACGAATATACTGCGTTTAAAGCAATTATAATCAACATCACAAATGAAAGTTGGAAATGTAGATGCCACTTTCCAGAAAAAACTTTTCCACTTACCTCGTACAAAATTTTAAAGTTACTAGATATGTTTTATACCTGCACAGTGCCTGATTATTTACTCACCCTCGTACATTTTCACGGTTAATTGAAACTGAATTTTGAGTTTATTAGCTACAGCAACATGCCACATTCACGATGTTTGCACGGACCGTTGATGGAAAGCAAATAACGTTGTATTATTAATTTGCAGACACAGTGATTCAGGAACTGATAGAAAGCGTTACGTATGTTGAGAGTTTCATTACGTATATTGTCCATTTTGAGGTGATAATGAATTCATTACAGCCATTTGGATATGTGCAAGAGTATAAATGAGCAGTGCACCAGTAAATGTTGGCTGTTACAAAGAATCTTGCCTGTTTCACAGATACAACGAGAGGTCACGAAGTCTTACTTCCCATTTCTGGAAAAAATGTTTGCTGTCATGAAAACGTATGATGGTGTTCGTCCTTCTCTACGTCATTACTTTTCATGCGAGACACTTTTGCTTACGATGGATGACTTTATAAAGACACTGGTGGCAAAAGCTTGCGTTTTGGCTGTAGAGAAAAAGTTACACCTCAAAATCACCTTGTCGTCCCTCTGGAAACGACTGCTATGTAATTGTTCTTCATTGGAGAAAAGAGGAAGAACACAATGTCATGCCGGGAGAATACGGGTGTGGGACAAAATCTGACAGCTCAAAGCAGCAGCGTGATCTCTGTCACAGTCGTGAAGCACAGACACTACCCGCGTCAACTTCGTCTCAACAGCCTCCTGTACACCCGTCTGAAAATTTGCGGAGTATGCTTTTGTAATGGTCTGCCGCTTACGAGCCTAGTTGGGTACACCACATGATAACAGTTTCGGGAATAATACGTGACCTTCCCCAATGATGGCTGGGGCCCCGACTTCTTCGGTGCTATTCAGCACAGATGTTTTCTCTGCATGCTTGGCTCGTTTGTCTTTGAGTCATGATGAAACATACTTATAAAGCACACAAGGTGATCAGGTGGCTTCTGATATCATCTGGATCGGTTCAGGGATCTTATTGAATGGTGGTGAGCAATCGCGGAACACAGCGACAGTGACATTTATTATGTTCAGACCGCCGTACAAGAAATTCAAAACTGATCAATGATTGATTTTCGTACTTACCACTGTCGCTACGATTGTCATACGCCGATAATCGAGCACCATGGGATTTACTACTCTTGTAATTCCCAGTCCTTCGCAGGGAGGTGGTCTGCCACTTCAGTCTTCGTCATCCAGATATATCTACATCTACATCCATTCTTCGCAAGCCACCTGACGGTGTGTCGCGGAGGGTACTTTGAGTACCTCTATCGGTTCTCCCTTCTGTTCCAGTATCGTATTGTTCGTGGAAAGAAAGATTGTCGGTATGCCTTTGTGTGGGCTCTAATCTCTCTGATTTTATCCTCATGGTCTCTTCGCGAGATATACTTAGGATGGAGCAATATACTGCTTCACTCCTCGGTGAAGGAATGTTCTCGAAACTTCAACAGAAACCCGTACCGAGCTACTGAGCGTCTCTCCTGCAGAGACTTCCACTGGAGCTTATCTATCATCTCCGTAAAGCTTTCGCGATTACTAAATGATCCCGTAACGAAGCGCGCTGCTCTCCGTTGGATCTTCTCTATCTCTTCTATCAACCCTATCTGGTATGGATCCCACACTGGTTAGCAATATTCAGGCAGTAGGCAAACGTGTGTACTGTAACTTACTTCCTTTGTTTTCGGATTTAATTTCCTTAGGATTCTTCCAATGAATCTCAGTCTGGCATCTGCTTTACCGACGATCAAATTTATATGATCATTTTAATTCACTCCTAATGCCTAGTCCCAGACGATGTATGAAATTAACTGCTTCCAGTTTCTGACCAGCTATATTGTAGCTTAATGATATGGGATCTTCCTTTCTATGCATTCTCAGCACATTACACTTGTCTACACTGAGATTCAATTGCCATCCCTGCACCATGCGTCAATTTGTTGCAGATCCTCCTGCATTTCAGTACATTTTTGCACTCCTACAACCTCTCCATATATCACAGCATCATCCGCAAAAAGCCTCAGTGAACTTCCGATGTCATCCACAAGGTAATTTATGTATATTGTGAATAGCAACGGTCCTATGACACTCCCCTGCGGCACAACTGAAAGAACTCTTACTTCGGAAGCCTTGTCTCCATTGAGAATGACATGCAGCGTTCTGTTATCTAGGAACTCTTCAATACAATCGCACAATTGGTCTGATAGTCCATATACTCTTACTTTGTTCATTAAACGACTGTGGTGAACTGTATCGAACGCCTTGCGGAAGTCAAAAAACACGGCATCTAACTGGAACCCGTGTCTATGGCCCTCTGAGTCTCGTGGACGAATAGCACGAGCTGGGTCTCACACGATCGTCTTTTTGGAAACCCATGCTGATTCCTGCAGAGCAGATTTCTAGACTCTAGAAAAGTCATTATACTCGAACATAATACGTGTTCCAAACTTCTGCAACTGTTCGACGTTAGAGATATAGGTATATAGTTCTGCACGTCTGTTAGACATACCTTCTTGAAAACAGGGATGACCTGTGCCCTTTTCCAATCCTTTGGAACGCTAGGTGTGAAAACAATGACAGCTCCTGTGCCATTAAGTCACTGTTTCATATGAGAGTGTATTATAGCAGGAATTGCTGCAGTGTTCTTGTCCGGCAAATGGCAGAACTAAATTTCCGCAATAGGTGCAGATACAATACCAGGGGAAATACTAAGCTGATTGAACCCGAAATAAGTAAGAAATAATGAGGTTGTGAAAGAAAAATGTGGAAGAGCGAATGGCTAGGGAACTTTCTGACAACAGTAATGATACCAGTACCAAAGAAATAAGGAACCAAGAATCGCAGTGAAGTTAAACAATTAACCTCATTTTAAATGCAGTCAAATTTGTGTTGAGTATCATTAATAAAAGACTAGAAATATGGTTGAAGAGCAGTTTCGTTGTAGGTGGGAAAAAAGGCACAATAGGTTCAACAGGACCATTACGTATTCTGGGAGAGGGGTTTACTGAAAACGGGAGAGTCTTATGTATGTGTTGTACAGACTTGGGGAAGACCTTTGATAATGTGAATTGGGATAAGCTTGCAACTATAATGAAGAAACAGAGAGTAGATAAGAAAACCAGACGACTTATTAAATCATTATACACTGGTGTCCTAAATTACACAAGAAACGGAAATTTTTTAAAGGTTGCGTTAATTTTGCCACAAACCGTATAAACAGGTAAGAGTAAAGTACAAACAATTTAAGGAACACAGAACGTTGAAAACTGCAACATGCATAACGGAAAGCAAAAATGTTCTTCTTTCTTTCCAACTTAACAGACATGCACAAGCATTCCGACAGCTGGTTAATATGCTCGGCGTTGGTTTTGGCCATCCTCGGTAGCAATATAGGCCTGACAAAGATGGGGCATAGCGTCACAAGTCTCCTGTTGAGGCAATAACACCCAATCTCCCCACAGAGCCGCTCGCATGTCTTGGAAAGAGAGAGATTGGTGGATGGTGACGTGGTGCAACCCGTCTCCCAAGTGCACCCCAGAAATTCTTCATGGGATTGAGACTGGGAGAGCGAGCAGCTCCACACATGCGTGCCACTATCTTTCGTTTTCATGGAAACTTAAGAATACGTGCTCTCTGAGATCGAGAATTATCATCCGTTACTACGAAGCCTTGGCCGTAACCGCACATGAGGTCCCAAGATTTCGTCACGATACCTGACAGCAATTAAAACTTGCCGATTCACACGTACAATGTCATGACGATTTCTTCGAGCGCTCGACATAAGCAATGCTCACACCATTAGCGATCTTCATCGATATCAGTCTCTTTGCACAATGTTTGGGTCCATCGTGTTCCTAGTTCCCTCCAGATGCGAATCCGTCGAGAATCACTCCCCAGATCAAATCGGAAGGGAACGTTGACCCAGTGTTCGACAGTCCAGGTTACAAGCGAACAATTCAGCTCTAGACGTTCACCTCTATGAAGACGCTTTAGACTACCCACACAGCAGGTCTCCAACAATAAAGGCCACACGGCCACACCTCCAGTGGATGCTAGGAATGCAGTTGCTATTTGCTGTACAGCACTAAGGCGGTACCTTCGACACTTACAGCCAAATAACGGTCCTCTCTTTCTGATGTCACACGTGGCGGACTTTCCCTAGCCTTCGGATTACAGTTTTGGTCTCTGTGAACTGTCTCCACATCCGACAAACAGTGGGATGTTAGACATTAAGCCATCAGGCCACTTTAATTTGAAACTGTCCTGTTTTCATTCTTTCTGTGGCAACCCACCACAGAGAGCCTAGTGGGGTCTTCTCTGTGCCATAGAGCAACGTCTGTAACTGTGTACACAACGTCTGTGAATGTGGCCCTACATGGCAAACACTACCCCTTTGATAGGCTGCCTGACTTCATCGTTGGTGTGATTTTCCGTTGACCAGAATGCTCCCATCAGTGCAGGAAACGATTGCATGGACATCTACTGACAGTGTCTGTGGTTGTATCACGCCAGAGGACGGGAAAATAGCGTTTTGTGGCTTTAATTTTGGACACCAGTGTGTATAAGTCAAAAATCGTCAATGAAAGTGACAGGAGAATGTATCAACCGGTTAAAACTATGACAAGGAGGAAGACAAGGCTCTGTGTCGCCTATCCTCTTCAGCCAGTAGCCAGTAAATATGATTGACTACTGACCACTAGATGACATGGGGTAAAAACTGGAGGAAGAGGAATGTAGCGTTTGAAGTTTGCGGACGATATGGTCCTCGTAGCAACAGGTCAAAATTAATTGCAGTTTATATGTTTGTAAGCACTTTTTATGCATCAAAACATGTGATGCGTGGCAGAAATCTTTTCAGTGACAAATCTAAAGTGTTCAGTGAGAAAAATATACATGTGCAACGATAAGAATGCAGTAGGAATGAATTCACATCTGTTGGACGAATGTTATGAAAACAAACACTTCAAACCGACATTTTACTTAAGTCACATCCAATGAAAATCTGTAACTGAACCATCTGTATGTGGCGTGCTTATAACTATCTGTTATTTCTGTTTTATGACAATTAATCGGTAAAAAAACGCATCACATGTTGAAAGGAAAGTATGTAAACGGTCTGAAGATGAATCATAGCGATACGAAACTGGTAATGGTACCCTCTGAATAAAGGAACTGAAAGTAAATTTGTGGCTGGTTGCTGTCCTAACACCATCAACATTTGTCTTCAAATAACACCTACGGTCTCCAACCATATCGTCATATGACAAAATTGCATATTCAGTATAATCCAAGCTAAAGGGAAGATTTAGGGAATGAAAACAAACTCAAAGAAAACAAAAATAATGACACTGGGAGAAAAGTATAAGGTAACGATAATGCTAAATGAAGAAGCATTAGAAAGTGTGCTAAGCTTTAAATATCTCAAAAGCAATATACACTCCTGGAAATTGAAATAAGAACACCGTGAATTCATTGTCCCAGGAAGGGGAAACTTTATTGACATATTCCTGGGGTCAGATACATCACATGATCACACTGACAGGATCACAGGCACATAGACACAGGCAACAGAGCATGCACAATGTCGGCACTAGTACAGTGTATATCCACCTTTCGCAGCAATGCAGGCTGCTATTCTCCCATGGAGACGATCGTAGAGATGCTGGATGTAGTCCTGTGGAACGGCTTGCCATGCCATTTCCACCTGGCGCCTCAGTTGGACCAGCGTTCGTGCTGGACGTGCAGACCGCGTGAGACGACGCTTCATCCAGTCCCAAACATGCTCAATGGGGGACAGATCCGGAGATCTTGCTGGCCAGGGTAGTTGACTTACACCTTCTAGAGCACGTTGGGTGACACGGGATACATGCGGACGTGCATTGTCCTGTTGGAACAGCAAGTTCCCTTGCCGGTCTAGGAATGGTAGAACGATGGCTTCGATGACGGTTTGGATGTACCGTGCACTATTCAGTTTCCCCTCGACGATCACCAGAGGTGTAAGGCCAGTGTAGGAGATCGCTCACCACACTATGATGCCGGGTGTTGGCCCTGTGTGCCTCGGTCGTATGCAGTTCTGATTGTGGCGCTCACCTGCACGGCGCCAACCACGCATACGACCATCATTGGCACCAAGGCAGAGGCGACTCTCATCGCTGAAGACGACACGTCTCCATTCGTCCCCCCATTCACGCCTGTCGCGACACCACTGGAGACGGGTTGCACGATGTTGGGGCGTGAGCGGAAGACGCCCTAACGGTGTGCGGGACCGTAGCCCAGCTTCATGGTCCTCGCCGATACCCCAGGAGCAACAGTGTCCCTAATTTGCTGGGAAGTGGCGGTGTGGTCCCCTACGGCACTGCGTAGGATCCTACGGTCTTGGCGTGCATCCGTGCGTCGCTGCGGTCTGGTCCCAGGTCGACGGGCACGTGCACCTTCCGCCGACCACTGGCGACAACATCGATGTACTGTGGAGACCTCACGCCCCACGTGTTGAGCAATTCGGCGGTACATCCACCCGGACTCCCGCATGCCCACTATACGCCCTCGCTCAAAGTCCGTCAACTGCACATACGGTTCACGTCCACGCTGTCGCGGCATGCTACCAGTGTTAAAGACTGCGATGGAGCTCCGTATGCCACGGCAAACTGGCTGACACTGACGGCGGCGGTGCACAAATGCTGCGAAGCTAGCGCCATTCGCCGGCCAACACCGCGGTTCCTGGTGTGTCCGCTGTGCCGTGCATGTGATCATTGCTTGTACAGCCCTCTCGCAGTGTCCGGAGCAAGTATGGTGGGTCTGACACACCGGTGTCAATGTGTTCTTTTTTCCATTTCCAGGAGTGTAGGAACTAACTGGAAGAACAGTACAGAAATAAAAACCAGAATAGCATAGGCAAAAGAGGCATTTTATAAGAAAAGGAGAATTTTCTCTAGGAATAAGGACAAAGTTTTGAGGAAAAGTCTATAAAATATTTTGTATGAGGCATCGTCCTGTATAGTGCTGAAATGTGTACATTGAGGAAGAAAGGTAGAGGTTTTTGAAATGTGGGCATGGTGGATTGTGGAAAGAATAAACTGGATGGTTAGAATGAAAAATAAAGAGGTATTGAGAAGAGTGGAAGAGCAAAGACAATTACAGGATGTAATAAGAAGGAGAGAAGGAAAGTCAATTGGACATGTGTTAAGAGAGAAGGAGGGACTCATAAAAACCATCTTAGATGGGTTTCTGGAAGGAAAGAGAATGCTAGGCAGGAAGAGATTTCTGGTCGTGGATGATGTGATGGAGACACCACACGCACTGTCACTAAGAAGGTATCATTGGATCACATAAAATGGAGACATGAACGACCTGCTAATGTAGCAGAAAACTGGTGACGATGGCTCTACCTTATCAGAGGAATACACAGTTTTGTTTTGAGCTCTCTATCATTGTGTTATGAAACTATGAAGCTGGAATTCAGCGTGTACACATCATCATCATCATCATAATTTAAGACTGATTATGCCTTTCAGCGTTCAGTCTGGAGCATAGCCCCCTTATAAAATTTCTCCATGATCCCCTATTCAGTGCTAACATTGGTGCCTCTTCTCATGTTAAACCTATTACCATCTATTATCTATGTGGATAGATTTGACTTTGTCTAGCACGAAAATTAGGATTGTGTCAGTATATTCGCATTGTGAAGGGACAGATCAAGATAAGATGGATAGTTTTTATGAGGCACTCAGTGAAGTAGTTGTTAGAGTAAAGGACAAGGACAGTGTTCTGCACATGGGTGATTTTAATGGCAGGATTGGAAATCGAACAGAAGGGTATGAAAAGGTTATGGGTAAATTTGGAGAGGATATGGAGGCCAACAGGAACGGGAAACAACTCTTGGATCTCTGTGCCAGTATGGGCTTAGTAATCACAAACTCCTTTTTTAAACGTAAAAACATTTACTGGTATACTTGGGAAGGCTGGGGAACCAGATCTGTCATTGACTATATAATAACAGATCAGGAATTCAGGAAGGCTGTGAGGGACACACGTGTATTCAGGGGATCTTTGATGACACTGATAATTATTTAATCTGCAGTGAAATTGGGATTGTGAGGCCGAAAGTGGAGGAGGTCTGGTCCATATGTAAGAGGATAAGAGTGGAGAAACTTCAGGTTAAAGAAATCAGGCACAAGTACATAACAGCGATCTCAGTGTGTACTAACAGTGCAAAATGTGTCCTCAAATAATCAAACAATTTATTACATAAATTTACTTGCTTGAGGTGAAAATTGTAAATTTGACTAACCCTAGCCTTTCCTTTGCTGCACTGGCTGACTGTGTACGTAGGTGAGTAAGGGTGGGTGAGTGTGCGGGTGCTTACACGCAGCAGGAAGTGACCCAGCAACCGATAAGCTAGAGAGGGGGGAGAGAGACCGGTCGTGGTTATGCTGGTAGCGGCGTGGCTGGCGCAGTCCGGAAATTAGGGTCGGCTCGCAGGTGAGGGAAAGCATAGCCACCAATTACGGCCAGGAGATTGAAGGGTTAGGCTGCGAGGCTTTCATGACACGGCGTGACCAGCTTGGTCAGAACACTTCAGTGTCTTCTGTAGTGGTGATCCACGTAAGGAATAGTGTTCTTGACAGCAAGCGGGGATTTTCTCCTCACGTCTCAGATCTACCTCAACACCCATATTGTGCAAACCACAGCACGTACTGCCCGTTGTGTGACATTGCCAAGTTCCTTCGTACTCCAATCGCTTTCGGAGAACGGGAGGAATAAGTACTTAAATGGCTGTTGATGAGCTCCTTGCAGGTGAGGCAGCAAGTTAGGTCTTTAGAAGTTTTGTATTGACAGTTCCGACAGGAAAAATATTACCTGGTAATGGTTCACCATGTGCATCAGTGGAACGACAGAAAATGGGTGTCCGGAAGGTGCAGAGATCAACCTCCTATGGGGTGTATGTATTACGTTTCACAAAATGGACATCGTCGACATTCAAGAAGTGTTCAAAACGAACCGTTTACCTGCACCATGAACATCGAATGAACAGTGATCACAAACATTCGCACCATCAACCTCGAAGACGAACTCCTTGGGAGTTACAAATCGTGCAGGACTTTCATGTGGGTATCCACTCTTAAAGAACGCGTATACAATCGTATATGTGTAAAGGGTTGATGAAAACATGGACTGTGACGGCAAGCAACCGAATGCGGAAGAGTCTTTCGTGGAAAAAGGTTCAAATGGCTTTGAGCACTATGGGACTTAACTTCTGAGGTCATCAGTCCCCTAGAACTTAGAACTACTTAAACCTAACTAACCTAAGGACATCACACACTTCCATGCCGAGGCAGGATTCGAACCTGCGACCGTAGCGGCCGCGCGGTTCCAGACTGTAGCGCCTAGAACCGCTCTGCCACCCCGGCCGGCTCTTTCGTGGACCTTATCGCGGGACTGGCTATTCCTTAAGGCGCAGCTGCAGATACCGTGTTAATAATGTTTTATAGGCACGAAAAAACGGACATCGAGAGTCTTAATTTGTCCAGCGACTCCATGTAATATGACTTCAAATGTCACACAACTTTCCGCGGGCGTAGTATCATCTAAAGGAGAATGATTATTATACGCAGGCCGGTAATCGAACAAAAGCAAGCTACTTTGTCCACCTACTGCCCAAAGGCAGTGCTCATAAATACACTCCTGGAAATTGAAATAAGAACACCGTGAATTCATTGTCCCAGGAAGGGGAAACTTTATTGACACATTCCTGGGGTTAGATACATCACATGATCACACTGACAGAACCACAGGCACATAGACACAGGCAACAGAGCATGCACAATGTCGGCACTAGTACCGTGTATATCCACCTTTCGCAGCAATGCAGGCTACTATTCTCCCATGGAGACGATCGTAGAGATGCTGGATGTAGTCCTGTGGAACGGCTTGCCATGCCATTTCCACCTGGCGCCTCAGTTGGACCAGCGTTCGTGCTGGACGTGCAGACTGCGTGAGACGACGCTTCATCCAGTCCCAAACATGCTCAATGGGGGACAGATCCGGAGATCTTGCTGGCCAGGATAGTTGACTTACACCTTCTAGAGCACGTTGGGTGACACGGGATACATGCGGACGTGCATTGTCCTGTTGGAACAGCAAGTTCCCTTGCCGGTCTAGGAATGGTAGAACGATGGCTTCGATGACGGTTTGGATGTACCGTGCACTATTCAGTGTCCCCTCGACGATCACCAGAGGTGTACGGCCAGTGTAGTAGATCGCTCCCCACACCATGATGCCGGGTGTTGGCCCTGTGTGCCTCGGTCGTATGCAGTCCTGATTGTGGCGCTCACCTGCACGGCGCCAAACACGCATACGACCATCATTGGCACCAAGGCTGAAGCGACTCTCATCTCTGAAGACGACACGTCTCCATTCGTCCCTCCATTCACGCATGTCGCGACACCACTGGAGGCGGGCTGCACGATGTTGGGGCGTGAGCGGAAGACGGCCTAACGGTGTGCGGGACCGTAGCCCAGCTTCATGGAGACGGTTGCGAATGGTCCTCGCCGATACCCCAGGAGCAACAGTGTCCCTAATTTGCTGGGAAGTGGCGGTGCGGTCCCCTACGGTACTGCGTAGGATCCTACGGTCTTGGAGTGCTTCCGTGCGTCGCTGCGGTCCGGTCCCAGGTCGACGGGCACGTGCACTTTCCGCCGACCACTGGCGACAACATCGATGTACTGTGGAGACCTCACGCCCCACGTGTTGAGCAATTCGGCGGTATGTCCACCCGGCCTCCCGCATGCCCACTATACGCCCTCGCTCAAAGTCCGTCAACTGCACATACGGTTCACGTCCACGCTGTCGCGGCATGCTACCAGTGTTAAAGACTGCGATGGAGCTCCGTATGCCACGGCAAACTGGCTGACACTGACGGCAGCGGTGCACAAATGTTGCGCAGCTAGCGCCATTCGACGGCCAACACCGCGGTTCCTGGTGTGTCCGCTGTGCCGTGCATGTGATCATTGCTTGTACAGCCCTCTCGCAGTGTCCGGAGCAAGTATGGTGGGTCTGACACACCGGTGTCAATGTGTTCTTTTTTCCATTTCCAGGAGTGTAGTTGTTCTCTTACGCCAATGTTTCCTGTGACGTAAATGTATCCTAATGTTCTTGCAGGATAAATCATAAGAGAAAGAATTGTAGGTGGCAGAGCACCTCCAACTTCTCGCAGCGCAACAAATAACATTGCAGCAAATTTACTATCCATATTACTAGTCAGCATAATTTTATACGAATGTGCTAGGGCATTGACGACACTTGATCTTGGTGCGACTACTACGTACCTCTTATGTCATGGGTTACTTTCATCTACATCTACATCTACATATACACTCCACTAGCCACCAAGTGGTGTGTGGCGGAGGGCACACTTCGCGCTTAACTCATATTTCCCTCCCTCTGTTCCACTTGCGGATCACGTGAGGGAAAAACGACTGTCTGAATGCCTCAGTACGAGCTCTAATTTCCCTTATCTTTGAATGTTGATCATTGCGCTGTTTGAAAGTTGATGATAATAATATATGCTCTATATTCTCTGTAAAGATCGGATTTCGGAATTTAGTGAGCAGCCCCTTCCGTGTAGCGCGCCGTCTATCTGCAAGTGTGTCGCACTTCAAACTTTCTATGAGATTTGTATCGCTCTGGCGATGGCTAAATGTACCAGTCACGAATCTTGCCGCTCTTTTTTCGACCTTCTCAGTCTCTTGAATCAGACCCAACTTGTAAGGGTCCCATACAGACGAACATTACTCTAAGACTGGACGAACTAGCGTATTATAAGCTACTTCCTTTGTTGAAGGACTTCATCGCTTCAGGATTCTACCAACACACCGCAATCTAGAGTTTGCCTTACTTGTGTAATCTCATCATTCCATTTGATTTCATTACAATTATTCACAAACAGATACTTGACGAATGTTACCGCTTCCAAAGATGGCAGTTATTTTGTACTCGTACATTAATGGGCATTTTGGCCTTGTTTTACGCGTTAGGTTACACTTACTAATATTGAGAGATAACTGCCGGTCATTACACAACGCATTTCTTTTCTGAAACTCCTCATTGATTCACAACTTTCGAGTGAATCTACTTTCCTGTAGACTACAGCATCATCGGCAAACAATCTAATGCCGCTGTCAATACCATCAACCAGATCGTTAAATGTAAATCGTAAAAGACAGCGGACCTATTATGCTGCCCTGGGGCACACCTGAAGTTACGCATGTTTCTGTTGAAGTCACCCAGTTCAGGACGACATACTGCTCCCTGTCTGTTAGAAAACTTTCTATCCAACCGCATATGTCATCGGATAGACCGTAAACGCACACTTTTTGGAGCAAGCGACAGTGCGTAACTGAGTCGAACGCCTTTCGAAAGTCGAGAAATATGGCATCAACCTGGGAACCGGTATCTAGAACCTCTTGTATATCATGCACAAAGAGGGCCAGCTGTGTCTCGCATGACCGCTGTTTCCTAAAACCATGCTGGTTTCTGCAGATGAGCTTCTCACAGTCTAGAAAGGCCATTCTGTCCGAACACAAAATATGTTCCATGATTCTTCAACAACACGTATTTTCTCTTCAAATCCCGATTGGTCGGATCTGAAAACAAATTCCTTACTGAAGTTTGTTTGTTCGTATTTTCTCTAATTTTCATGGTCGATTTCTCAGTTTGCTGTGCATTCCAAATTGAACTTTTGTTTGATATTTCGTGTCTTACGTCTTTTCATTCTATAGAACATTTTGAAGTCATGCAACCATACATTGCTTCTGTTGAAATCCTGGTAATCTATGTCAAGCGCAATATGACGTGCATAACTTAGCATCATGCACATCTTGTAATTTATATCCAGAATTCTTGAAACGGTCAAACATCGGTTTTTGTACCAAGTGAAACTTTTCGTCCCTTGAATGTACATATTTTTCCTTATGCAATCCATGGTTGTATTGCTGCGGACGTATTTGAAACCAGTTCATATTTTTATGTAGTATGCTGCGAATGATCTTCCAGTCCCGAAATTACTTTCAGTACCCGCTTCTTGGGCAACGATTGTCCTTTACTACGTTTCCCTTGAGACGGGACTTGTGACCCCCTGCCCGAGAAGCATGATGAACTACATCGCTCGATACCTGCTTCAGTATCACTTCCACTTATTAAGCACGTATCGTTATCACTTGTTGTTGTTGTGGTCTTCAGTCCTGAGACTGGTTTGATGCAGCTCTCCATGCTACTCCATCCCGTGCAAGCTTCTTCTCCCAGTACCTACTGCAGCCTACGTCCTTCTGAATCTGCTTAGTGTATTCATCTCTCGGTATCCCTCTACAGCTTTTACCCTCCACGCTGCCCTCCAGTACTAAATTGGTCATCCCTTGATGCCTCAGAGCATGCCCTACCAACCGATCCCTTCTTCTAGTCAAGTTGTACCACAAACCCCTTTTCTCCCCAATTCCATTCAATACCTCCTCATTAGTTATGTGATCTACCCATATAATCTTCAGCATTCTTCTGTAGCACCACATTTCGAAAGCTTCTATTCTCTTCTTGTCTAAACTATTTATCGTCCATGTTTCACTTCCATACATCATTGTACTTAGCATATACATTCCAATGGATCATCTTGCAGAATCGTTAATATTTCATGTCCCAATTCCTTCTCACTCTGGTGTTCCTTTCTGACGAAATGTCAATTTCGGCAACTCTTGCTGTAAATGGAACCCAATGTTTGATTTGTTTGTCGTTGCCATTTCTCCGTTCTGTACCAACACCACTAGCTCGGCAGCAATGTTGAAAATTATTCTTAGACTATGCACTTCAAACTACCCTCCGTAGCCTCATGCTGTTCGCACCATTGGATACTTCCAGTCCCGCCCCCTGTTGTCGATAGCAGCCAATATTGTGACTGCATGGTAAGCAGTATGTGGGGCGTCGTATGCTGTAGA
This sequence comes from Schistocerca gregaria, assembly GCF_023897955.1. NCBI lineage: Eukaryota > Metazoa > Arthropoda > Insecta > Orthoptera > Acrididae > Schistocerca > Schistocerca gregaria. The sequence goes on along the minus strand of NC_064925.1, from coordinate 509,958,346 downwards.
CATCATTGGTCTTTTGCGACCTTCGATTCAAGAGGTTCATTGTGAGCGTGCACTATGTAACTAGTCTAACCTTATCTTCGCGGGAGCGATTCGTGGTGGGCTGCTGTACATTCGTATTTCACTGACTTGATACTGCTTGAATGTAAGTGGATTTCGGAGAATAACTGATGTTCTTCAAGCATGAAAAATGGTTCAAATGGTTCTGAGCACTATGGCACTTAGCTTCTTAGGTCATCAGTCCCCTAGAACTTAGAACTACTTAAACCTAACTAACCTAAGGACATTACACACATCCATGCCCGAGGCAGGATGCGAACCTACGACCGTATCAGTCGCGCCGTTCCGGACTGAAGCGCCTAGAACCGCTCGGCCACCGCGGCCGGCTCTTCAAGCATCTGCCAGATTTTTTCGGTATTCTCTTAGCGGTCTCCGGTAGGTCAGACACATCTGTGACCATCCGTGCTGTCCTTTATATACGTTCAGTATCGTCTGTTAACACGTTCTGGTAAGAGTCCTGGTGTCTTGGGTAATACTCTACGCTGGATAGTGCAAGTGTTGCGTTAGCATTCTCCTCTGCCGCCGAATTGTTGCATTTTATCAATATGATACCAATGAACCACTCTGGCATCAGATTTACTTCCGTTTCATAGCCCCACAAATTATTACATCAAAGAGTGAGCTAAAATGTTTATCTGAGGCCAAGTGATATCGTCCACGCAACAAATTAAGTTTTTACCTTCATTGATGCGCAATCATTTACATTTCTGGACATTTAAACGAAGAAACCCATCTTTGCACCACTTAGAAACTTTACCAAGCCATGACTGCATATCTGCGAAGCTTCTTTCCAGATATATACTTTCTCTACACAAAATCTGAGGTTCCGATTAATAGTGCCTGGTAGATCGGTAGCATATGACGTGGACCGCATATAACGGTTGCTATTTTGTTACATGTTACGTACTAAAACAACTGAAGTGAAAAATTGGTCTGTTGAATATGTAGCTCGTTGAAGTTTATCTCGTTCAAATAGATACATACATACAATAACAGTTCCTTGCTAAAATTCTTCACTTTCCACACTTTAGCGCTATCGGTGATACGTCCAAAAGTGAGGTAACAATATAAGGAATCAATTCATTCCTTGTTGCTTCTTAGGAATCATATTGCTGAAATTGAACGTGTTTACTATTCTCTTACATCTCATCACGTAAAAGAAGTCCTAAGACTCCAACTACAGGCGAAAACATAAATTGCTCAGTTTACTATTGGAAGATCGGTGACGAAAGGTGCGTGACACGCTGAAGCACTAGAGAACTATATGTTAAATGGTGAATTATCAAATAAATAGCTGTGAGGAACATGGCTGCCTCATTTCTTAGCAGCTGATAAGAAACAGATGAAAGTAGTTTGTGCAAGCTGGTTGGATGTCAAAGAAAATTTCGATACAGTGTGGAACACAATAATTGATGACTACTTCGCGAGTTTTGCAGATCAAATGGAGGATATGTTCGAAAGAATGGACATTGATTGAAGGAATAGATCTAAATCCATCTTGTAAACAGGAGACTTAACGAAAGCAACAGAAGCATAGATCTGAGGGACAAACCGAAGCAATATCCACTATATAATCACCTGACTTCCATCTGCTCCGATGTCTACATACCGTTTTTAATCCTTTAAGGACGTTGTAGTAATCTTGACAGTAATTCCGAAACTCTTCTTGAAACTTACACTAAGAACAGAATTTACTGACTGGACAGTGTACATTAATTTAACAGTGGTCACCTGAATCATAAGCCATTTATTTGACTATAGTACACAGCTTTCCCTCAAGGCAGCCACCCACGCTGCGAAATTATGAGAATATTATCATCACGTTTAAATTCTCTTTTACGTAACATATCAAGAAATAATGTATAGGCTTTATCTTACATTATGCTACGTTTTTTCTAAGACATGGAATTATACTTTTCCATGAAGCTCGATGCAAAAAGTTCTCTTTGCTGCTCACCTCTTTGAACACTTCGCTTGCTATTGTATGCGTCTCAGTGTCCCCAAACTGCTTTGTACTCTATGGTAAAACTATTAAGAGAAGCAACAACGAAGAAATGCAAACCAAATTTAAACAACCTGGAGATCGAGGAAAATATGGGGACCACCACAGGCAGTAAATAGCCAAAAATAGAAAGTGAAGCGGACGATGTCTTAGGCTTACCAGGACGAAATGCACCACATTACCACATTCCTGTCTAGCTGAGCACGGTAGAACATGCCTGACGAAAGTACTTGCCGATAACCGAGTAATTGCTCATCTTATTGTGGAATTAAATAATTTAGATAGTGTAACACTAAATTTTCTCCATTTTTGGAGCTATGTATAGCTTTCTTTTCATCCCACAACATTGACGTCATCACAGAATGAAGACAGGGGCTAAATAACCACATTTTCATTGAAACCACGCTCTCAGACGCAGTGCTTATAATTTCTTTTTACTAAGAGCGGAATCTAGACCTCACAACGTTATTAAGGGCGTCATAGTATCTGCCACACAAATAGTCTATACACAGCCAATACAAGTTTACTTTTTGTGTGTATTTCTGCTACGGTTTCGGAAACACGTTTTTAAAAATACATTAAATAAATACATGGTTATTTACGAGGCTCGTGTAAATTTGAAAAATAAAGCATTGGATCATAGTAGTAAATTATTGTGTAATACTTAGATGCTAGAAAATTTAACGTGTCAAAAACCTAAAGCCATTTTTAAGTCAAATTCTCTGTGAAAAGATGACATTGTTCATGATGGTGCTATGTTTAGATAGAATGCAAAATAAAATTGGCCAGGTACATGTAGAACTCGCGCACTGAGGGTCCTGTACAAACGTAATTATGTAAATATGTATTTCATCCATCCCGTGAGTCAAGAATCTCAACGATGTTTCCCTTTTATCGTCTATTAAGCTATTGACAGATGATGAATGTCATGTGTGTTAAAATAACAAAAGATTTTTTATGTAATATAATTACAGTTTATCAAGTTTCACATATTTTTGCTTTACTTGTACTGTAAATCCTTGCATCTTATCGAATTTCATAATTCTGGTTCAACGGGAAGTACCTTGTTGATTTTTATGAGTGAGTTTTCGAGTACCACCATATGTGGCATAAATGGGCGTATCGTTTTATTGCATTGACTTAGGAACTAAAAACTTTTACAGCGCCAATGGATCATAGTTCGTAGTATACGGCATGAACTTCAACTTGATACACGAAACTGTTCCACAAAGGAAGGGTCTTAAGAGATCGACAGAAAAACAGACGGATAAAAAATGACAGTTAATTTTATAGTAGCAAATTAACAATTTCCGAATTTTTTCCTGTACTTTAACTGTAAAACCTTGCTTCTTTCGAAATTTCATGATTCTAGGTCAATAGAAAGCCCCCAATAGATTTTGATTAGTACGTTTTCGAGTATAAAAGTATGTACCTTAAATGGCCGTATCTTTTGATTGAAGTGACCTAGAAACTTACAGTTTTTCACCTCCAAACGGGCCACAGGTATTAATATGTGTCGTAAGCTAGATTAAGAAAAGGCAAACCTACATTTCTAGCATTTGTAGACTTAGAGAAAGTTTTTGACAATGTTGACTGGAATACTCTCTTTCAAATTCTGAAGGTGCCAGGGTTAATATACAGGGAGAGGAAGGCTAACTACAATTTGTACAGAAACCAGATGGCAGTTATACGACTCGAGGGACATGAAAGGGAAGCAGTGGTTGGGAAGGGAGTGAAACAGGGTTGTAGCCTCTCCCCAATGTTGTTCAATCTGTATATTGAAGAGGCAGCAAAGGAAACAAAAGAAAAATTTGAAGTAGGTTTTAAAATCCATGGAGAAGAAATAAAAACTTTGAGGTTCGCCGATGACATTGTAATTCTGTCAGAGACAGCATGGGACTTGCAAGAGCAGTTGAACGGAATGGATAGTGTCTTGAAAGGCGGATATAAGATGAACATCAACAAAAGCAAAACGAGGATAATGGAATGTAGTCGAATTATGTCGGGTGATGCTGAGGGAAGTAGATTAGGAAATGAGACACTTAAAGTAGTAAAGAAGTTTTGCCATTTGGGGAGCAAAATAACTGATGATGGTCGAAGTAGAGAGGATATAAAATGTAGATTGGCAATGGCAAGGAAAGCGTTTCTGAAGAAGAGAAATTTGTTAACATCGAGTATTGATTTAAGTGCAAGGAAGTCGTTTCTGAAAGTATTTGTGTGGAGTACAGCCATGTATGGAAGTGAAACATGGACGATGAATAGTTTAGACAAGAAGAGAATAGAAGCTTTCGAAATGTGGTGCTACAGAAGAATGCTGAAGAATAGATGGGTAGATCACATGACTAATGAGGAGGTACTGAATAGGGTGGGGGATAAGAGGAGTTTTTGGCACAACTTGACTAGAAGAAGGGATCGGTTGGTAGGACATGTTCTGAGGCATCAAGGGCTCACCAACTTAGTATTGGAGGGCAGCGTGGAAGGTAGAAATCGTAAAGGGAGACAGAGAGGTGAATACACTAAGCAGATTCAGAAGGATGTAGGCTGCAGTACGTACTGGGAGATGAAGAAGCTTGCACAGGATAGAGTAGCATGGAGAGCCGCAACAAACTAGTCTCAGGACTGAAGACCACAACAACAATTCTGAAGTTGATACGTTTTCCCATTTTTGAGAAAAAGGGCTACTAACAGTCGTGAGAACAAACAGACAGACAGGCAGACGGGCAGACTACAAAATGGTCATATAAGTGTTCCGTTTTTACAAATTAGCTCACGGAACCAAAAAAAATGGATTTCCCTTCTTACAGATTACCACTAAAAAGTAATGGTCATGAAAACGTGATCACTTTGCTACTGTGACAGGTGGCGTTGACAGTTCCGTCCGTTCTTGGTAGAATATTTTATACGTTATATATTATATTTATACATTCTACAATACAGCAGAGTATTACACCAGCTTTCTGTGTATTTCAATTCGTAAAACAGAGCTACTTTCAATGTTTAAAACCTGTTAGTACCTAAGATATGCCCATTTCAGCACACTTCTGTAGGGGACATTCTGAATAGAGAAAGTATATGGTGGATTCGTGGCACTTGGATCTGCTAGAGAAACAACAAAACCACTTGCGAAGATCGCAGACCGAACATACAGAAAGTCCATTAGCAGCGCGTTAACGCGCTCCATCCATTTCTCACACAGAACGTGAATGAAAGGAACATCCTCTGCCTTACAAGAAGGGCGAATGTAAGCAAGTGAGCACGGGAGACAGTTTATCGGGGTATCTGCGAGTTGCTCGCCCGGCTTATGGCGGAAATCCTGGTTGCAACGGAGAATGTTTTATGTATGACCGAGCCGATACCGGCGACGCCTTGTCCACGGAGTGTGGGGGGGGGGGGGGGGGGGGGATGGGGAGGGGGAAGGGAGGAGGGGTTGGTATTGGGAAGCGAGCGAGCGCCCGTGTCTCGGTGGTGCTTTCGTCGGCGATAGGAGCTGACTCTTGCTACAGGGAACTCAGTGGATCTATTCGTGCAGAGAGGAAATTTTTTTGATTTGTCTGAATACTTTTTCTAGTGAATCAGGTTAAATCAATGTGACAGTATTGCGTATGTTATTACATGTGCTACACAAGTAGTATTTTAACACTTCGAGATGTGACTATGCGCTTGCGGCGTTATTTATGTGTCATTAGTTGATTTCACCTACGATCTGACGTCTCTTCAAGATGTGATCAAGTGTTTGTTTCCTACGGTCAATACGGTTAGAGGTTTCCTTAGCCACTTTCTACTTGTCTGTAATACGGTAACGTCTTGCTCAGAATGCGCAGATTACTTTTCGCTCTAACCAACTGCTGTTAATAGGAATGACGCTTGCAACCTGCCTGATGTGGGGAGTCAGTCCAGCCAGCGACTCGGACTCCTGCAGAACTCACCTGTCTGACTTCACACCACAAGTTCTGACGTTGCACTGCTGCTGACGGCACACTCATACTCCCCTGAATGATATAACATACCAGGGAGGAGATTAGTTGACCAGCAAATAAGTGACGGAATGTGTCTGTCAAAAACAGATTATATTGTTGAGGCTATGTGTTCTCCAGTTCAGCTTGTTTACTTAATCTTTGCATTCCATATCAAAGAGATATGTGCTTCATATCAGAACTGAAGGAAGCCTCAGAGAAACCATTACTTAAGAGTAGTCATCTACCCTCAATCAGTATGGGTGACATCAACGGGAGAGACGGTAAAGAAACTAACACAGCTCACACATTCAGCGACGCCTGTGACAAAATGACTGCTGCCAAGCGCGACTTTTTACATGAAACGTCTGGATACTTACGACATTGATTAACTACATTTACTGAAAGACTCTGCACACTATTACTTTTCTCCACTCAATCGTCACAATACGACCACAGAAATGCCGCTAATACGAACATCAAGATAGTGAGCTTATCCCTTCTTACCAGTGCAGCTGAGGCTCATACCACAGAAGAACGAGAGATGCAGTTTTGATCTTAGCTAACTCCTAAGTGTGTAGTTAGTGTCACTATTCAAAATGAAACATTTGTGCAGTTATGAGAGCCATTTCGTACACAACTGTACACGGTTTCACTTTACAACTTGCGTGTCCTTGAGGTTGGTCCGCCTCCAGTGACAATGTCTTCTCTCAGCTAACCCGTCACGATCTGCCTCAAATAAAAGAGCACTATCCCTAACTACCCTATTTACAAACTTCCTCTGCCTATAACGTCAGACACATTACATTTCAGAATCCCTTTCACTTAACTGCTTGCATTACCTCCTTGCTTGTATTAATTCCAGCTCACACACGCACTCGGAGCGACTCTTGCGAGAATTTTGGATGTATCTTCCGGTTCCAAACCATATTTTTACTGGCGGACTGATTCGTTTCTCCTGTCCTTCAAGGTCACGGACGAGGCAGTTCCACCATTGCACGGGGTTGTCTCTTCCTTCAAACTCTGTCATACTTTTCAGTTTCGGCAGAAGTATTTTCACGTCAACCTTCTACTACATTCAAGACTATTGGTTTGTCCGTGTTCTGAAGAAGTTTCTTGCTACTTTAAGGGGCCTAGCATCTTTTTCAATCCTTTTGCGTGTGACCTTGTGTGACAATGGTCAAATATAGCTCCTTCACAACCCCCTGAATTCTGTTGCTCAGACCAGTTTAACACATTTAACAATTAAACCAGCTCTTGGATTTAGATGTGGATTTCATCAGTAAACTGCAAAATTTCTGCTGTATAATGTAGTGTCTGTTATTCAATAATTTATGATCTTTCTCAACCTAAGAGAGTACGTAACATTATCTTGGAAAATGACTATGGATAAGGAAACGATATGTCACTTCAACTTCTCAAGCTCAGCGGAAGCTGAGGATGAAAAAGAAAGAAAATGAAAAATAACAACAAATATGCTCCACAAAATCCCATTGATCCCTTACTGTGGAAGACTTTAAATAACGGCGTCTCAGTTCCGTATCATCTGCCATTTTCTCCGCAAATTTCTCGCATACGAGAGTCTAAATGTGCAAAAACTCGCATCTGAGTGACACTAAAGGCTCTAAGAAATGTCTCGGACAAAGTCCTCGGATGTGTTTGGTGCCTGGAGCGGACACTTTTTACAGAAGAGAGAAAACGAGATTTATAAAATCTTCTCGGGCTGACAGCCGAATCAGTGCCTCGTTCTCCGGCAACGATTCAACAAAATTTCTTACTTGCCATCTTCGCCTGAAGATGGCAAGTAAGAAATTTACTGAAATGTAGCATTGGAACGGCGCATTCACTCGGCTGTCAACCCGAGAAGATTTTACCATCGAGATTCGCCAAGAAAGCCTGCATTCTCAGGAAAAAAGATTGTATACTTATCTTTACAAAGGTTGTGAGACGTCGTGTACCTAGCGGACGTTGAGGGAGATATGTGTGGTGGATGAGCACTGAACTGACCGCATATGTGCACAAAACATTCATTCTAATACAGTGGAAGATATTACTCAAACTGCTACGCCCGTATTTATGCGTTTATTTTTGTACAATGGTCATTAGAGTTTCGAGTATTTAGGCCGATTTTACGATGGCCAACAAAAGGTAACTGATTGTAGGTAAGTGCTTCATGAACTGTTGTATCAACTTGTACACTTCTGATTCGCCAATCTTATTTCACAGCTGTTCTTGCATGTAACACTTCACTTCTACAACCTTAGAATACATTCACAAACTTTACCTTAGCAATCTTGCTAACATTACACGGCACCGTGTTCGCAGTTTTCTGTTCGACGACTTAAATTCATGTTCGGTCGCTTCGAATTCTTGCCCGTGTGACTAAGCGGCATGTACCTTGGAGCTTCTCCATCATAGCTTTTACTGCTGAGTGAGGTGTTGCAAGGAGCAAAACTCAATGGAATTACATTCGACACGCCTTTCGAGACTGCAAAAGATCTCCTGCCCAGAATCTCGCTGCCTGCGAGACTGCCCAAACTACATGAGGGATGTCCGAACTAATACAACAGAACTTTTGGCGACACCATTTTGAACAACTGTCGCAAGTTTAGCACCTTGTGTGACCTGTGCAGATAAATGGAATTCATTATTCCTGTACTGGATAGGATTTTCCGTCTCCCTCTGACATCGAATTACATCTACATCTACATCCATACTCCGCAGGCCACCTGACGGTGTGTGGTGGAGTGTTCCTTGAGTACATCTGTCGGTTCTCCCTTCTATGCTAGTCTCGTAATGTTCGTGGATAGAAGGATTGTCGAAATGCCTCTGTGTGGGCTCTAATCTCTCTGATTTTATCCTCATGGTCTCTTCGCGAGATATATGTTGGAGGGAGAAATATACTGCTTGACTCCTCGGTGAAGGTATGTTCTCGAAACTTCAACAAAACCCCGTACCGAGCTAATGAGCGTCTCTCCTGCAGAGCCTTCCATTGGAGTTTATCTATCATCTCCGTAACGCTTTCGCGATTACTAAATGATCCTGTAACGAAACGCGCTGTTCTCCGTTGGATCTTCTCTATCTCTTCTATCAACTCTACCTGGTACGGATCTCACACTGCTGAGCAGTGTTCAAGCAGTGGGCGAACAAGCGTACTGTAACCTACTTCCTTTGTTTTCGAATTGCATTTCCTTAGGATTCTTCCAATGAATCTCAGTCTGGCATCTGCTTTACCCACGATCGACTTTATATGATCATTCCATTTTAAATCACTCCTAATGCGTACTCCCAGATAATTTATGGAATTAATTGCTTCCAGTTGCTGACCTGCTATATTGTAGCTAAATGATATGGGATCTTTCTTTCTGTGTATTCGCAGCACATTACACTTGTCTACATTGAGATTCAATTGCCATTCCCTGCACCATGCGTCAATTTGTTGCAGATCCTCCTGCATTTCAGTACAATTTTCCATTGTTAAAACCTCTCGATATACCACAGCATCATCCGCAAGAAGTCTCAGTGAACTTGCTATGTCATTCACAAGGTCAGTTATGTATATTGTGAATAGCAACGGTCCTACGATACTCCCTGCAGAACACCTGAAATCACTCTTACTTCTTAAGACTTCTCTTCATTGAGTATGACCCAGCTGCGTTCTGTTAGCTAGGAGCTCTTCAATCCAATCACAACACGCACTGTTACTCTCCCGTCAGTAGGGGAAATTTTCTGAGGCCATTTAGGAGACTGGGGGGGGGGGGGGGGGGGGGAATTCTGTACGTTTGATCGAGGTTCGTTAGTTGGGTCTTTTAGTCTGAGCACTCCGTGGGGTTAATGTGGAACGTGGGTAGAGTTTTCGCTTAAACTGTTCGACTAGATCCTTTCCGGACTAGGGTACCTTACCTCATATTGATACATTAACCTTTCTCCATTACCCCTGAAAGTTTATGACATCATAACAGAACCATCCGGTATATCCCGGTTTAGATATGTAAAGCGCCTTCTTACATGGAGAAAGGAGAATGCCAGAATGTGTTACATTACTCATTTTTTTCGTAAAGCACATGGAATGTGGCCTTCTTTCAAGTACTATCCTAGCTTGTTCATAGCCTGTGTAATGGAGTAGGCGTAAACACGGGGATAAACATTAATCCTCCTTTCGTCCCATATATATTTCAGTTGTGAACAATAGTGAGTCCTTTTCCGCATCTAATGCTCGGGATGGATGACATATATGCAAAACTGATATTTCATATTCCATGCTCCCATGAAACTGTTCCTCTAAAAGGACTTTGCTTATAAAGTTAATGTGCATTACTACGACCAGTTTATTAACTTTAATGAGAAAGGATAAATACTGATAGTTTATGTCCAGCACTATTAGGCCTTATTTCATTAGAATTTTGAAACAGAAGTATATGAATAGCAACTGAGAATAATCGTAAATGAAAATAAATTTGCGCAACAGATTAGAGTTACTGATTTTTCAAATTTTCTGTTGCTTTAGGGTCATCTGATGTAACTGAATTCTTAAATTAGATTCCAATACGCATATACAGAACAAAAAATTATAAGAGTAACTACTCTTGAGAAATAGTGGACATAGATAAAAAAATTTCTCATTACTCTGTTTATTCCGTATTATGTGAACAGCGTCGATGCCTTTGTATCGCCATTCAGTGTGAGCAGTATTGCTGTATAAACGATACTCATTAGTATTCCATCAATACAAGAACTGACACATTCATTTCCTGCACGTGCGCCTTAATTACTGTGCAAATTGTCCCATTCGCGCGGCGGAGTATTTCCACAGTTCACGTTACGCAATAATGTTCACAGACATACCGCAGTTTTGTAGATGGCACTCTAGTATATTGCCAATGGCAGGTAATGGATCTCAAATGATATGAAAATACACAGTCAACAGAACTCTTAATACCATGGGAAACAACTGCTTCCTGCGTCCGTACAGCCTATCTAATTCTGCGGCATCGAAATGTGAAATTTTGTTGACAGTGTATCCCCATGTCTTAGGAGTTGTTACAACTAGATAATTTACGCGGCATGCACGAGTTTTGTGAGGAGCTCCAACGTTGTCCAAGTGAGTTTTATGTAACTGACTCTTACATTACGAGAAAATAATTTAAGCATCATTCATTGGTCTCTTGCGGACTGCCAGATATGTCCAAATGAATTTTGTCTCCGTGACTCATTTACGTTAGGACGTAATTAGAAATACATATCTCATCTACATCCGAACAACAAGCGTTGATCCTGATATGTGCCTTCATGGAAAGAAAGCCGTATAGTGTAGCCAAGCGGTCTAAGGCGCCTTGTCACGGTCCACGCGTCTCCCTCCGTCGGAGGTTCGAGTCCTTCGTCGGGCATGGGTGTGTGTGTTGTCCTTAGCGTAAGTTAGTTTAAGTAGCGTGTAAGGTTAGAGACCGATGACCTCGCAGTTCGGTCGCCTACGACCTTACCACAAATTTCTATTTCAATGGAAAGGAATTGCTACGCTACGGAAGATATGCGTCTATTCATATTCGCAACTACTTGCAAGTATCTGCGTCAGTACTCCTCAAGCCACCGGACAGTGTGTGGCGGAGGGTACTTTTGGTACCACTAACTTGAACATCGCTCCTCTCGAAATTTCTGTAGTAAACTCTCCGTGATGCGCACCCCGCTGGAATTTGTTAAGCATCTCTGGAACACTATCGCTCCAGCTAAACGATCCCATGACGAAACACGCCACTCTTCCTTGGACCTTCTACACGTCCAACTTGCTTAAATAGGCCAGATCAATGAACCGTATCCACAGTTACAAAAACTTGAAGCGATTCAAAACGGAGTTGTTCACTTTCGTAGGAGTTAATTTAAGTTGAGTGACACCATTACACACGTTCTCAGCAAACTCCATTAGAACCAGTTTCGAGGTAGTAAGTTAAGTTTCAAAACTCCGAGAACCTACTGTAAATATCCTTCACCTTTTTCCATCCCCAGTGAGTCGAGAGCTCGCAAAAATATCTTCGGGGAATGTGACGATGGAGGGGAATGCCAAGGGAGTAGTGCGCCGATGGACAAGGGAGCAGGAGGTGAGAATGTTGTCACAAAGCACGTGTATGGTTTATGTTTCGCTTATGCAAGTATTGCAGCAATAACAGCTCATTTTTAATGATAACAAATATAAAAATGACTTTAAATACCAGTAGTTTTTATTTCTGAGAGTGTCCCCTCTTCGACCACTTCATAACCAACGACGCTGAACGGTGTTTCTGATGTGACGCAAAAACCTACAAGTAAGTGCCTTTGGACACAAGTTGGAATGTTGCGAGAGATTTACATGCCTTACCTGTAGGTATCACTCCACTTATTTTAACTCCTACGCAATTGGACACCTGCTGCAGTAAAGAGTAGCTAAATGTACGATTTTAGTCGCCACTGCCAAAGGAGGCAATTAATTCATGCTTTAGTCGCCCTGCGTCCCCTTACATTACGTTCCACTGTAAATTAAGAAGAAAAAAAACTATCTAGCATATGTATCCCACATGGATCGTTAAAGTTTACACTGCCACAAGTTGACTGTCTCCCATTCATTACAAAATTACAGTTTGGATTATGCCTTAAGCTTTCATCTACATCTACGTCTACATGGATACTCTGCGAATCACGTTTAAGTACCTGGCAAAGGATTCGACGAACCACCTTCACAATTCTCTAGAAATGGTTCAAATGGCTCTGAGCACTATGGGACTTAACTTCTGAGGTCATCAGTCCCCTAGAACTTAGATTTACTTAAACTTAACTAACTTAAGGACATCATAGACATCCATGTCCGAGGCAGGATTCGAACCGGCGACCGTAGTGGTCGCGCGGTTCCAGACTGTAGCGCCTAGAACCGCTTGGCCGCCCCGGCCGGCCACAATTCTCTATTATTCCAATCTCCTATAGCGCGCGGAAAGAATGAACACATATCTTTCCATATGAGCTCTGATTTCCCTTATTTTATCGTAGTGAGCGTTCCGCCCTATGTAGGTCGGTGTCAATAAAACATTTTCGCATTCGGAGGACAAAAGTTGGTGATTGGAATTTCGTGAGGAGATTCCGTCGCAACGAAAAGCGCTTTTCTTTTAATGATTTCCAGCCCAAATCCCGTATCACTTCTGTGACACTCTCTCCCATATTTCGCGATAATATGAAACTTTCTGCCTTTCTTTGAACGTTTTCGACGTACTCCCTCATTCTTACCTGGTATGGATCCCACACCGCACAGCAACATTCTAAAATAGGACGGACAAGCGTAGTGTAGGCAGTCTCCTTAGTAGGTCTGTTAGATTTTCTACGTGTCCTGCCAATAAAACGTAGCCTTTGGTTAGCCTTCCGCATAACATTTTCTGTGTGTTCTTTCCAATTTAAATTGTTCGCAATTATAGTACCTAGGTATTTAGTTGAATTTACGGCTTTTAGATTAGAATCATTTATCGTGTAAGCGAAGTTTCACGGGTTCCTTTTAGTACTCATGTGGATGACCTTCACTTTTCCTCATTTAGGGTCAACGGCCACTTTTCGCACCATTCAGATATATTTTCTAAATCGTTTTGCAGTTTGTTTTGGTCTTCTGATGACTTTATTAGTCGGTAAACGACAGCGTCATCAGCAAACAACCGAAGACGGCTGTTCAGATTGTCTCCCAAATCGTTTATATAGATAAGGAACAGCGTAGGGCCTACAACACTACATTGGGGAACGCCTGAAATCACTTCTGCTTTACTCGATGACTTTTCGTCAATTACTACGAACTGTGACATCTCTGACAGGAAATCGCAAATCCAGTCATATAACTGAGACGACATTCCACAAGCACGCAATTTGACTACAGTGCCAAAAGCCTTTCGGAAATCCAGGAATACGGAATCGATCCGAAATCCCTTCTCAATAGCACTTTCAGTCCACAGCGTAAGATTTAACGCACTAGACGCCGGAACAACGATTTTTCTTTGACATCCACAAATAAAGTCACAGTGGTCCACAACTATAGGGTGGAGGCTACCGCTGCGATATACGTCAAGTAATCAACAATGGCGGGTGTTCTCTTCGTCAGGCTAGGCTGGTTGTGCCGAGACGACTTACTGGTGTAAGAATCATCAGCGACTGGAAACATTGTCCCTGGCTCCGCAAGTTCCCAGACGTCGGATAATCGTTCGTTTTGGCATTGTGCTGGCTGTTGCTATAGCTAGTCTCCACGTATGCGGCCTAGTAGGTCAGAACGACTCTCGAAAGCACAGAGCATTCAGGTGTGGTGAGGGTCTTGTGCCGTTGACTTCACGTTTAGTTCTGGTACTGAGTATCACCAGCGACCTGCGAGGTGAACAGCATCTGGCGTCGATGCTTCACAAAGTCATTGGTATCCGCACCAAGTTAGCGGCCAAATATTCCGGCTCGGGTTCTTCGGGCAGCATTCAAGTGAATTCCAAGGATGTTGGTCGCTGCTGCCTCCATCAATGCCCATCAGTGATAATGACTACCTACATGTGTCTATAAAGGCTCTGGGTGTTTTGCTGTGGAAGCTATTTAAGTTTTTCCACAGCTGTATTTTCTCTCTAACAGTATGATCAGCCAAACAGCAACTTAGAGGAACCATTGCTCGCTGAAATACACCATTGTGTCTCATTTAGACAAAAAAGAAAAGGAAAAATATCGAATTTTTCAGGTTTTGATTGAAATCATTGCAGGTCACTGCTCTATCTATAATTTTTATATCAGTGCTTTGGCCATCAGTAATAACGTTGTGCCATCGTTCGTGTGACTTAACGAAACTTTGGTATTGCGACCTCGATTATAGCCCACGTGCATCCCGAAATGTGTCCCGTGCTATACTTACACTGATGAGTCAAAACAGTGACCACCTGCTTAATAGCTTGTGTATCCGTCTTTGGAATGGAATCCATCACTGATTCTGCATATCAGAAATCCGACAGTTTGTTGGTAGGTTTGTGGAGGTATGTGTGATTAGATGTGTAGCACAGGTCACGTAATTCGCGTAAATAAGGGCCCGCTGATCTGCGTACGTGGTGTTGGCACCCGACAGCGACTCAGATGGCTTAAGTGGGCGTTATATCTGGCGAAGTTATCAACCCGAGTTCACTGTAATACTACTCAAACCACCGTAGCGCGATTCTGCCTCCGAGACATTGACAGATACTCTGCTGAAAGATGACATCGCCATTGGGATAGGCACAAGCCTGAAGGGACGAATGGTTTTCGCAGCTGTCAGCGTATCTTCGATCTCTAACACAGGGCCATCGAAGCACTGGAGACTGTCTCCCATAGCATAATACTGGTCCCACCTGCCTGCGTCCGTGGCGCGCTGCACGTTTCGAGCCACCGTCCACGTCGATGACGACGCGTTTGTCTAGACGACGATCGAAATACTGTAGCAAACAAGTGAACTGCCTGAAGAGTCGCGACGTCTCCACTAAACTACGGCGGAATCCCAATGGTCACGTGTTCACTGCAATCGTAATTAACGATGTCGTTGGGTCAACGTGTGATCACGTAGGGGATGTCTGCTGCCCAGCTCCCTGTTCAATACTGTACGATAAATGGTGTGCTTCGAAACAATTGTGTGTGCACCAACATTGTGCTTCTTTGGCAGCGATGGCACAGACTATCATCTATCCTACTTTAAAGAGCAGAAAAGCCTTCGAACCCCACATTCTGCGAAGAGTTGTGGACGTTCAGTCATTTTGTCCCAGTGCTGGGTACACTGTCCTTCTACCTATTCCCACGAGTGTAGCACGTGAACATAATTATCATCCCTTTCTCAGAGTTGTTTATGTCGATAGACATTCTTTTTTTACCATGTCACGTGCCCGAAACTCTACCAGGCGGTATTCAACGTCGCGGTGAGCAGTGGTCGTAATGTCTTGGCTGATCAGTGGATATGCTCTGGCCAGCTGCTGGTAGGGAGTATACCGGTGTCTACTATCGTGAGAAGAGTCTCGGACGGCTTACGGCCTGAATTTGAGACTAGGTTTGGCAGATAAGAACTGTGTTCCTGGTAAATACGTAAGTCTCCTTAAACGACTGGTAGTACGGACAACAACCTAGCGTAAATTTTTGCAGAATCCATAATGTGGCTATCTGGAGACGGGGTGGCATTTTTTCCCCATTCTCGTTCCACATTTAATATACGACTTCTCGATAAAAACTTTTGAAGAAATCGGTGACTGGCAGCCAGAAGATGCTCTGGCCATCGTCTGCAACTGTATCATAGTACAGAGTGGACTGAGCGCCTCCGTACCCGAGATCACTATCGTACACCTGGGCAATGGTGATTGAGTAGGCGGTAGCCGGTTCGATTCCAGTTGGTGCGAGAAATATCCAGTATCAGAGTTTACCAGCAACGAGAAAATAGGCTCGGACGTAAAATTTATAATCACTAGACTTAACACTAGTTTCATGTATTAAATTTTATATCTCTCTGCACCGTTGTAGTCGTCGTGACACTTTTTACTGACGATCCGTGGGGACAATTCCGAGAGATGTAGTGTAAGTGCCTGGGTTCCTCATTCTATCAGTATCATTGATCACAAGAGTAAGATCAGAAAATATACATTGCTGCCACATCTACCTACACTCAACAACTGGACGCAAAGCACAACCCTCACACACCTCATGGAAAGGGTTGTGACGCAAACGCGTGCCGGTAAAGCGCTCAGTCTACATTTCGGGATCTCCCAGGCCACAGTGCCTTAGCACGCTCTACTTTCCGAGCGTAAATGGGAGTTGGTTGGTTGGTTGGTTTGTGGACGGAGACCAGACAGCGTGGTCATCGGTCGTAAATGGGACTCGCTGTTATATTTAATTACGTGCGTAGAACAAAAGCAATATTTTCCGTTTATGAAATCCGGAGAACCAACCAAACTGATATGTCAGCCGTTTCATACTGTAGTTTATAAGCAAAATTAATTAGAAACAGTGCCTGTTACTGCAGACTTTCCTCGGAACGCATTTGGCTCGGGAGACATAAATCAGTATTCAGCTTATGGTTAGATGGAATTTAGCACCATACTTAAACAAACGGATTTTCTTAGCTCCATAGTCATTGCTAACGCCTCTGTGTTAATTGGCGAATAATTCGTTTTGACCATCTTTAATATTTTAGGGGTTCGGGATATGGCTCAGTCACATCGCACTTCTTCCGTGGTACATCTGTGCTAAAACTGTTTCGAAAAGTCTATGTAGATCAAACAATTCTCTGGTGTATATAGCCCGTTAGTCCTAAAAGTTTTGTGATTGAATTAATAAAAAAAATTGATTAAATATTGTAGTTTGGATGCTTCAGGTGTTGTTCATAATCTCCCTCCTCTTGAGTAATAAGCACAAACGTTCGTATACCCATTATACACTGAAAAATCCTTCTTTCGGATGTTGTTTAACTTACACCTCACTTTAGCTTCAATGTCGATTACGTCATCAAATGGCTGACCCTTCATGTGAATTTCTGCACTTTGTCGTCCTTTACTAGGTTCGTCCTGATAAAACCAAGTTTCCCGGTAAAGAATTGTCTGTGGTTTGCATTTCAGACAAGATGCTGCTCGTGTCCATGAGTCATTGTTTTTTTTTTTTTTTTTTCGGGAGTCAAAGTGTGCAGAACAAATTTTGTGCACACTTTTCCCTGCTTTAAAGCGTTCAGGAGAAAGTCTTAAACACTTGATTTACAGATGTCGTTGTTTTGTGATCTGGGACACAATAACTTTGACACAGTACGGCCGCACGTCCACTACTTACTAACTGCTGCTCACTAGTCTGACGCACATCAATTGTTTACAGTTGTTAGTTGAAGCTACCACCGTAGTTACTGCGCAGACGACGCTTATATGGCGCGAATAAAATGAATGTCGTAAATTTTGGACACCGATATATATTTTCATGAATGCTGCTTATCGTAAATCAACATTATGGACTGAAGAGATGTGTCGCGTTAATGCGAGTGACACTTCTTTCTTCCACAGCCGGTTAACTGGTAGAAAACTTCTGCTGTGTTAGTTCAAAGATGAAAAAAATTTCCTACAGTAGTTGGCTTTAATTTAAAAAAAAATTATACTTTCCAAAGTTTTCTCGCAGCAAGTAATTTTTCAGAACTCGCATATCTTTGTGCGCCTTAAACCTTCGCTACGTAACACACGTCATCAATATGTTTCGTTTGACTTTTCAGTTACTTTGCAACATACGAGAAAGTTTTTCTAGGTCCTGTACACGCCGTTCTCTTGACGTCCCTGTTAGGTAGTGTCTTCAAAGTAGTTAACCTACTGGGGATAAAGTTAGTCTACTGTTCCACGTAATTCTGAAAAGTAACTGGGGCATTGGCAACTCACAGAGATTTGCTACCGGTAATCCTGTTTCGGCAGGTGCTGCCTCCGTAACCTACTTTTACAGTAGCTACGTAGATGAAAGTTTCCGGCAGGTTTTAGGATTCCTATTAGCCGTGCAGCACACTGGCCAGTTGTAATTGGTATAATTATGTTTTATTCCTGTATTCTCTCAATCCCAGCAGAGAATGAAGGTAAAACTATGGCCTTGGAAACACTAGAAGAATGTAGTTTCTTCAGTGTTATATGTACTTGGAAGTTTAAGGCAGAATAATCATTGCACAAAGCTTCTAGTGCAGTATAAAAAAACAGTGTCTGACAGTAGTTTTCCCTGTATCATTAACTTGAAAACCAAATGCATTTAGTTACAGAAATTTGCTCCCTTGCGGAAGATGATACTAAGTGTAACTTCACTGTTTGATTCAGAAGAGTAATATGTCCAAAGTTTAGTAATTGCCATTTCAGATATTTTTCGCACACTCACTACATAATTCTCATCTGGAATGAAAATACTTATATTGTAAAAGAAAAGTTATAACGTACTGACGTTTATGTCATCAGGAAAAAAAAATTTAAGCAAGCATAATACCAAACTTTATGAGCAGTTTCGCATCTTATAAGAAACGTCTTCCTCAAGGCCACTTTTTACCATGTATCTGAAATGAAATGTGAAGCATGGTGTGTTAGAGAAACGCATAATCTGCTCAAAGAGGATCAAATGTCATTGCAGTGCGATTGCCGTTTCGTGGAGTGGGTGGAAAAAATTGTAAATTTGTGGTAAGGCCTTATGGGACCAAACTGTTTACGTCATCGGTCCTTAGCTTACACATTACTTAATGTTACTTAAAGTAACTTATGCTATAGGCAACACACACACACACACACACACACACTCATGCCCGAGGGAGGACTCGAACCTCAGACGGAGGGAGTCGCGCGGACCGTTACAAGACGCCTGAGACCGCACGGCTACCCGAGCGGCAGAGCAGTTGGTATTTAAGACTCTCTTCATGTGTACCAAGAATTTCGCAGCGCTGCCTCTGTGACGTCCCATATTGAAATACGTAATAAGGCACGGGATAGCTTTTTTTTTTTAGGTGCTTGTTGATCTTCAGCTGGCCAGAAAATCAGTGTTTTACTTTGTTTTGTTTCCATGCACATGAACGGTTAGAGTATAATTATAATGACTATAGTGTATGAAGCAGTGCTAGGATCAGCAACTTGAAGTCACTACCGGCCGGGGGGGGGGGGGAGGGGGGGGGGGGTGAACGGTTCTAGGCGTTTCAGTCTGGAACCGCGGGGCCGCTACGGTCGCAGGTTCGTATCCTGTCTCGGGCATGGATGTGTGTGATATCCTTAGGTTAGTTAGTTTTAAGTAGTTCTAAGTCCTAGGGGACTGATGACCTCAGATGTTAAGTATCATAGCGCTCAGAGCTATTTGAACCATTTTTTTGAAATCGCTGATTACACAATAACGTCTGGCCTAGTAAATGTTTGCATCGTCATGAACTACACATGGCAATTTTTATGTGTTTCTTATAGTTAATTTTATCCAATTGTGTAGTCTATCAGCAATATAAGAAATTACTCGTAATGAACGATTACACTATTTCGATTTATAATCCATGAATGATCCGTGCCAGTATTATTCTTTGTCACTGTTTCTATTGTTCAGTATTTCCTATCTCGACTTCTGCGTCAACTCACCATCATCTAATTTAGTGATTATTACACCCACTTCGGTGCAACACATTCTTTATTACACAGAAAATATGAATACATTCTTATCAGGTAATAGTTCATTACTCCAATCTGTGCCAGGTCGTCGATAATTCTACTACGCATTGAGATAATCATCTAGATAGTCCAGGATCCAGCAAATCCATCAATAAGACGTAGAACAGCAATCCAAATGTATTCCAAATGAAATTCAGTAAACAGGTAGATCACGAAAGCCAGGTGTAAGGGTGGGGGAGGGGGTCAGGAATTTAATCACGGCACGTTTCGAAGTGTGTTGCAGCCGCCCGCTAACCAGGCTCTATCTGTGGCTTGTAAGCGGCTGTGGCCATGTGACAGTCCGTTGTCGCCTCTTACCGACCGCTGGAGGAGTCGTTGATAGTGGACACTACAGGCTATCGATCTCGCTGATAGATGACACAGATATAGCAGAGATGAAACAGTTTCTTGTGTACAGGCCTCCCCTAATATCTGCCATGTGAGTTTGTTACATTGTAGCTGATCAAAAGTTACGAATATCCAGGAAATTCTGGTGACATGCTGTCAGTAAGTAGCACCAATAGCACCCATTCGAAACAAGAGTATTATCCGCTGCAAATACCGGTAGAGAATGAGCTGAAGCAATTTGTAACGTAGGCATTGAATTCGAGCTCCAGTTATTGAAGAGGTTTCGTTTTTAGCGCGAAGATCAAAAGCGCGATCTGCAGTCTAGCGGCAGTAAGTTACCTAGGACAGTTAACGAGCTGACAGGTGAGCGCAACTACAATGCAATAAGCGCGACACGATGCGCCGCTACGTAAATATGAAAGTTGGCACTGTACGGTCTGTTGTCATAGCAACTCTAAACCGGCATTAGTTTATTGCAGCGGCGGCGCTGAAAGTATCCAACGGTTAATTCGGCGTGACATCACGTTTTGCACTGGCCAGTTCTGCGTGCCGCGCCGACCGCGGGCGTAAATTTTTCACGGCTGGGCGAAGCGTAAACAGAACAATAGCAGCAGCAGTAACACGAGAGGAGGGGAAAAAAGGACGACTAACGCAACGGCTAATAACACGGCGCAGAATGCGAGCACGTATAACGAGCAGCACGCACCAAGTGGCACCTTACAGGTGCTGAAAATGATGTAGGAGCGCTCTCACCATGCCCGTGAGATGGCGGCGTTAATGGCGGGAAGGGTGGATAGCCACCATTACGTACCGTGTTGTCCGTAAGCCACAGTGCGGGCCAAAAGTATGTGTTGCGTTAATGAGTGGATTTGGGATATCATTGCAAAATTATTTTGCGGCCTCTCAGCGGAACACGACTTACCACCGAATTACTGCGTTGCTTCCTCGTAAATGTATTTCCAAAAGTAATGACAGAAATATAATCCACATGTTTTATCAAAAGCTGAGTTTCTTAAATTTTTAATTATTTTTATTTTATTTTAGTTTTCTTTTTTTCTTGCTTGACTGATTTAATTCGGATAGACAGTGTCTTCTCCCTAAAGTAGTACGTACACTCAACTTCCAATCTCTTTCTTTTCTGGAATTTTTGCCTCCCTTTACTAACACGAATTTTTTCTTCTTAACAAACAAGGTGACACTTATTGAACCATCGTTAATTATGAGAAACACCAAACGTCACCACAGATACTCAGGTTTAGGTTATGACATGTTCGATATCCCTGCCATAGTTGGCGAAGACGTGGCGCAGACGAGCTATGAAATTCTGCATGACCTGCTGAAGTGTCGGAATATCGATGCTGTCAATGACCTTGTGAATGGCTGTTTTCAGCTCAGCAACGGTTTGGAGGTTATTGCTGTACACCTTGCCTTTAATGTACCTCCACAAAAAGAAGTCGTATATGTTCAGATCCGGAGAACATGGCGGTCAATCGAGGCCTATGCCAGTGACCTCTGGGTACCCCACGATGAAAATGGGTTTTAGTCTCATTTTCCTAAATTTTCTTTTATTTCCATTACTGCTTCTGCTGTGAAACAGTAGAAGAAATAAACAGACTATGCCTTACGTAATTTTTAATCTGGGCTCTTCCCTTTTGCTCCCCTGTTCTTGTAGCTCGGCCTAGTCTCTTATGGATATTGCATACACGTTTTCCTACATCTAATACCTATGCTCAATTTCCAGCACTGTACTGTTATCAAATCTGAATATGTATTAAATTAACTTAGCCTTGCTTACATTACCTCCGGTCCCTAGATAAAAACTGATCGTAATCCAGCACATAGTGAATTTTCTATTCCATTCTTCTTTATATTGTTCTCATCAGCGGTTTCTATACATGAGTTTCCAAGGAGATGGTGCGATAGTTCACACATTCACCTTCTCTTACTGTCCACGGGATAATTGTCTGACTACCACTTTCAGCCTAAATTTTTTGTAATTTCAAAGTTACATCATCTACCCCCTCTTTCTCTCTAAGTCGTAAGTTATTCACAGCTGTGCCAACCTCTGACTCTAGTAGATGTTCCATACGTCCTTCAAATTAACGCTAGTTTCTTCCATAGGTAAGTTATCATTAAATTCTCACGCGTCGTAGGGGCTACAAATGCTCACTGTCCACTTCTTTCTTCAAACCTCAGCGTTAAATAGTTCAATTTCTTTCTCTGTCGTAATTTTGACCTCTTTTCTTTTAAATAATTTGAAGGTTACCTAGCCTTCTCTATACGCTAAATCTTTGCTTCCTTCGATTACTTCTTTCTCAATTTCTTATCACTTTTCCTGTAACTATTAGCCTCAGTTTCTGTATGGTATTTGCAGATTTAACTACTCTATGACTTAATAGCTACGTCCCTCTCTTTCACAGCAGCCTACCTTTGTCGGCATTAAATTATGATCTAAGATTATGGGTACGTCTTATAATATAATATCTGATATCCAAATCCCAGTCACACATTGATGAAATCCCAGTGAACTTTTCCTGTGTTTTCATGTCTTTCCCGATTTCCTTTCACCCTGTTGCGATTTTTCAACACATTGTTTGTTGTATCCGTCTGGTTTGGCGGATAAGAAAGATTCACACAGATTTGGTTGAACAAAGTTTATATTGACAAAAGAGAATTCGTCTTCTTCGACGAGTCACTTGACGAAGACAGTTACTTCTTGAATAAGGAATAACCAATATTGAAAAGAGTCTCTTCTCAAGTTGTGAAACAAAAGTAACATTATTAAGGAGGCGAAAGATCTGAACGAAAACAGTGACTTCTTGGAACAACGAAGGAACATCAGTATAGTCCGAAGACTTGGGATTTTAGGAAGAAAATATCACTAACTAGTGAATACACAGTGAGCTACACTAATCAAAGCTCAAAGCCTAACGGGAAAGTCCAAAGTTAAAGTTTTACACACAGAGACAGAGCCAGCTGAAGCCAAGACGGACCTTTGAGTTTCAAAGTTCCAGTGCGGGATAGAAAAGAGACAAGATAGCTTACAAGTTCACTAGCTGATCACTGACGTGACACCCGATGTCGTCGTAGCGATGGGGCCAAAGTGAGTTCCTCTTTGAACAAAGGCGACTGCATTCGGCACCTGGCCTGTGAAACCCAGTCAGAGTGAACTGCTTGTCGTGGCTCGAATGTCGTCTTCAATACAGCCTGGCCCCAGGTGAGCGTAGGCACTTCTTTAACTCACGTTGCCCGTGGACGAGAATAGGTCCCTGCGGCCTGCAACCTCTACAGTCTCTAGTCTCCTCGGATGCTCTCTGGTGGCCGGATGACCCTGGCCGGCCGCTGTAGCCGAGCGGTTCTAGGGGCTTCAGTCCGGAACCGCGCTGCTGCTACGGTCACAGGTTCGAATCCTGCCTCGGGCACGGACGTGTGTGATGTCCTTAGGTTCGTTAGGTTTAAGTAGTTCTAAGTATGGGGGACTGATGACCTCAGATGTTTAGTCCCATAGTACTTAGAGCCATTGACGATCGTGGCCGTGTAACACACACCTGCAGGAAGACTGGCCCCTATAAGCTATGTAACCGATTCCCTCAGATGAAATGTTGATTGCCGGCTAGGTAGGCGCAAGGCCTAAGAAAAGCAATATTCGGTATTAATCATTTCGCTGCGGTGAGGGTAAATACATATCCTGCTACGCCAATCCCCAGGTGTTGTGGACGCGGTTGTGTGCCCCGTTTGGAATTTTCTACAGTGCTATGGACGTCTGAATGCCTAATTAACTGCCGACCTCTTACTACTGCGGACATGTTACTTCCACATCCAGGTAAATGAAAACCTTTTGACATATACACGTCAAAAAAGGTTGCATCACCCCAGTTCCCAGAACTCCTGAAGATAAACGTTGACTGTGGATACTGTATCACAGACACAGTCCATTTGACTGTTCAGAGATGTCACTAAACCAACCCAAAGATGTAAACAACCATGCATGAACAGTGCCTATTAGAAGGAGGGGGTCTGACAGCTGATCAGTTCCAGTCCTTCCACCAGGACGGAGGTACACGGCTCGTGTTGTCTGTAGTTCAACCATGCCTAGACGTTTAATACAGCGGTTAGACCACATCCACATTGTTACTTGGTGCCAGGAAGGGCTTTCAAAAAGGGAAGTGTCCAGGCGACTTGTTGTTCGGACATGGAGGAGATACAGAGAGACAGGAATTGTCGATTACATGCCTCGCTCAGGCCACCCATGGACTAGTACTGCAGTGGATGATAGCTACCTACGGATTATGGCTCGGAGGAACCCTGACAGCAACGCCCCCGTGTTGAATAATGATTTTCGTGCAGCCACAGGATGTCAAGTTACGACTCAAACTGTGTACAATAGGCTGCATGATGCGTAACTTCACTCCCGACGTCCATGGCAAGGTCCATTTTTGCAACCACGACACCATGCAGTGCGGTACAGATGGGCCCAATAACATCCTGAATGGCATGACGCCGCGCGCGGTAGCCGACGGTCTAGGGCATCTTGGCACGGCCCGCGCGGCTCCCCCCGTCGGAGGTCCGAGTCCTCCCTCGAGCATGGATGTGTGTGTTGTCCTCAGCGTAAGTTAGTTTAAGTTAGATTAAGTAGTGCGTAAGCTTAGTGACCGATGACCTCCGTAGTTTGGAGCCATAAGACCTTACGACAAATTTCCAAATTGGCATCACGTTCTCTTCACCGACGAGTGTCGCATGTGACTTCAACCAGACAGTCGTCGGAGACGTACTTGGAGACAACCCTGTCAGGCTGAACGCCTTAGACACAGTGCCCAGCGATGGTGGAGGTTCCCTGTTGTTTTCTGGTGGCAACATGTGGGCCCGGCGTATGCCTCTGGTGGTCATGAACGCTGCCGTAACGGCGGTACGATACGTGAATGCCATCCTCCGAACGATAGTGTACCCATAACGGCAGCAGACTGGCGAGCCATTCGTCTTCATGGACGACAATTCACGCCCTCATCGTGCACATCATGTGAGTGACTTCCTTCAGGATAATGACATCGCTCGACTAGAGTGGCCAGCATGTTCTCCTGACATGAGCCCTATCGGACATACCTGGGATTGAGAAGGACTGTTTATGGACGACGTGACCCACCAACCACTCTGAGGGATAAACACCGAATCGCCATTGAGGAGTGGGAAGGGTTGTTTGGGGGAGGAGATCAAACAGCGGAGTCATCGGACTCATCGCCTTAGGGAATGATGTGGAAGGAAGTCGGTCGTGCCCTTTCGAAGGAACCATCCCGGTATTTGCCTCGAGCGATTTAGGGAAATCACGGAAAGCCTAAATCCCGATGGAAGCACGCGTGATTGAAGGGCCGTTCTCCGGAATGCGAGTCCAGTGTGCTACCCTCAGCTCCACCTCGCCCGGTGAGGAGTGGGACAATCTGGACCAACAGTGCGCTGATAAACTTGTTGATAGTATGCCACGACGAATACAGGCATGCATCAATGCAAGAGGACGTGCTGCTGGGTATTAGAGGTATCGTTGTGTACAGCAATAGGGACCACCATCTCTGAAGATCTCCCTGTATGGTGGTAGAACATGCAATTTGTGGTTTTCATGAGCAATAAAAAGGGCGAAAATAATGTTTATGTTGATCTCTATTCCAATTTTCTGTATGGGTTGCGGAATTCTCGGAACCGAGTTGATGAAGGACTTTTTTTGATGTGTGAATATCATGCAATTTACGTTGTGCCTGATTACGTGCTATCATTTGCAGACTATCTCGTTTGTACATCTTGTATCGTTCATGAGATATGGCGGTTGTTATGACCACATGATTCACTATCCGCAAGGGAGTGAATGAATGCGTCCACACGACTGTCCTTCGCATATAAAACCGAATAAATCTAGAATGAAATGAGATATTCTTCTGCTCTCAATTTTAAATAAATAAATATATTTTAAATAAAAGTTCTATATCTTATCTATAGTTCATTCACACAAATACACTCCTGCAAATTGAAATAAGAACACCGTGAATTCATTGTCCCAGGAAGGGGAAACATTATTGACACATTCCTGGGGTCAGATACATCACTTGATCACACTGACAGAACCACAGGCACATAGACACAGGCAACAGAGCATGCACAATGTCGGCACTAGTACAGTGTATATCCACCTTTCGCAGCAATGCAGGCTGCTATTCTCCCATGGAGACGATCGTAGAGATGCTCGATGTAGTCCTGTGGAACGGCTTGCCATGCCATTTCCACCTGGCGCCTCAGTTGGACCATCGTTCGTGCTGGACGCGCAGACCGCGTGAGACGACGCTTCATCCAGTCCCAAACATGCTAAATGGGGGACAGATCCGGAGATCTTGCTGGCCAGGGTAGTTGATTTACACCTTCTAGAGCACGTTGGGTGGCACGGTATACATGCGGACGTGCATTGTCCTGTTGGAACAGCAAGTTCCCTTGCCGGTCTAGGAATGGTAGAACGATGGGTTCGATGACGGTTTGGATGTACTGTGCACTATTCAGTGTCCCCTCGACGATCACCAGAGGTGTACGGCCAGTAAAGGAGATCGCTCCCCCACCATGATGCCGGGTGTTGGCCCTATGTGCCTCGGTCGTATGCAGTCCTGATTGTGGCGCTCACCTGCACGGCGCCAAACACGCATACGACCATCATTGGCACCAAGGCAGAAGCGACTCTCATCGCTGAATACGACACGTCTCCATTCGTCCCTCCATTCACGCCTGTCGCGACACCACTGGAGGCGGGCTGCACGATGTTGGAGCGGGAGCGGAAGACGGCCTAACGGTGTGCGGGACCGTAGCCCAGCTTCATGGAGACGGTTGCGAATGGTCCTCGCCGATACCCCAGGAGCAACAGTGTCCCTAATTTGCTGGGAAGTGGCGGTGCGGTCCCCTACGGCACTGCGAGGATCCTACGGTCTTGGCGTGCATCCGTGCGTCGCTGCAGTCCGGTCCCAGGTCGACGGGCACGTGCACCTTCCGCCGACCACTGGCGACATCGATGTACTGTGGAGACCTCACGCCCCACGTGTTGAGCAATTCGGCGGTACGTCCACCCGGCCTCCCGCATGCCCACTATACGCCCTCGCTCAAAGTCCGTCAACTGCACATACTGTTCACGTCCACGCTGTCGCAGCATGCTACCAGTGTTAAAGACTGCGATGGAGCTCCGTATGCCACGGCAAACTGGCTGACACTGAAGGCGGCGGTGCTCAGATGCTGCGCAGCTATCGCCATTCGACGGCCAACACCGCGGTTCCTGGTGTGTCTGCTGTGCCGTGCGAGTTATCATTGCTTGTACAGCCCTCTCGCAGTGTCTGGAGCAAGTATGGTGGGTCTGACACACCGGTGTCAATGTGTTCTTTTTTCCATTTCCAGGAGTGTATATGAGCTAAAATCAACCATATGTAGAGTTTACGCAACTCGCTTTTACCTCTGGAAAATCTTTAAAATTTCTCGAGGTGTTCTACTTAATTTGATGCAGCACAGTATTTATAACTTATAACGAAATGAAATTCATTTATTTGTTAAGCGAAGATATCAGACAGTAAGGCGTAAAAAAATTCTCACCCTATAGTTTCCGAAAAATCGGATATTAAGTACTTCATATCGACCAGAACGCTGTCTTTTAGCACACGTGATGTTTCACTTAATTGATGCAACGCAGTAAGTATGAAGAATAAGGAAAAGTAATTCTGTTATTTATCAAGTGGAGATATCACAGTTTAACGTGTACAAAAAAATTTTTTTTCACTTCATAATTTTAGAAAAAATGGATGATCAGTGTTTCATATGGGCCCAAACGCTAGCACATCCAAACCTCCAGATGTCAGACACTCATATCGGTACCAAACGTTGTACGTCGATAGAGTACACTCAAAACACCGATTTATTTCGCGTTGTGTTCTGTCGTACAGCAGAACGTGCGTAAACGGTAATTAAAAGTATCACCAGAGCTACGGACCAGAGGAAAAGTGTATCTATGAGTGACTGTACTGTTGATCTCGCGTTTGTGAGATGGTAGAGTCTTCAGTCGTCGAACGAAGAAGTGAGAATCCAACTGATGACAATAATTTTTTAACTGCTTACGAGTGAAACTGCAACATGCGAGAACATTTTCCTGACATGTAAAAGGATTTTGCTGAGTTACTAGCAATATTGTTTTGGTAGTCTACTTTCCATTCATTAGTTGGACGTTATGTCCTTGTTATTGAGCCTCTTATGTTATTATTATTTATTGATATTACTATCAATTCCGCGCGTGTGATGCAATAGTTTGTTTTCTGATTTGCTTATATGTTGTGTGAAACTACAAACGTACGCTATAGGTTTACTACTTTCAAAGGAACGGAGCGAAAGCAGACTGCCAAGAGACCTTTGCTATAAACTCCAGACATCCCCTTCACATGTCATAAACACGTCGTACCATACAACACTTTCACACATAATAAAGCAAAAAAATATTTTCTTTATTGAAGTTATTGGTAACAGAATTTCACACTCTACCAACCAAGTTCCCCACGGAAGCAATATGAATCAGTTAATCATATCTATGCTTTTGATGAGCTCCGTAGCTCTAGTGTTACTTTAATTAGCTTTTACGCTCGTTCTGCTCGATGACAACGCATGGTACGAACCAAATCGGAGTTGTGCTTGATACCCTATCGACAATCAACGTTTGATACCAGTCTGGTGTCTGATATCTGGAGATTAGGTCGTCAGCACAGGTGCCAGCATTTGGCGAGAAGTATAGCCTTAATGAAGGCAACCTCAGCCCGTAGCGGTGAAAATGTTAAAAGCTGAAATTCATTGTAGAAATTGTGGTGTCACCGCCAGACACCACACTTGCTAGGTGGTAGTCTTTAAATTAGCCGCGGTCCGGCAGTATACGTCGGACCCACGTGTCGCCACTATCAATGATTGCAGACTGATCGCCGCCACACGGCAGGTCTAGAGAGTCTTCCTAGCACTCGCCCCAGTTGTACAGCCGACTAAGCAAGCGATGGTTCACTGCCTACTTACGTTCTCGTTTGCCGAGACGATAGTTTAGCATAGCCTTCAGCTACGTCATTTGCTACGACCTAGGAGGGCGCCATTATCAGTTACTATTGATATTGTGAATCATGTACCGTCAAGACCGACGTTCATCATTAATGGATTAAAGTTAAGTATTCCACCAGCTACGTCCGTTGTTTCTAAATTCTAATTTCCTTGACCTGTTCCAGACCTCACGCCAGCCTACGTGAGTTAAATCGCGTGCCTTTCGGCCTCCTCTAGTAACACTGTGTTGGCTCTCCTGCCAACCACAAAAGAAGTAAACTTGTCTTTTCCTCTCCATTGTTCATATCTCCTCAATTACTACACACTCAATTCACTTATACTGATTTGTCCATTCAATGCCCTCATACACTGATCTACTTCTTCATCTTTCGCTAGCAATACGGAAAATAACATCTGTTCCCCTGTGGCGTCTCCTTGTCATCAGTAGTGTTGTAAAGCGAAATACATGTGGGAATGTCGGTGCCGTGTTGCAGGACTACAACGACGAGATCAGGCAGGAGCAGATGTGGGAGATGCAGATCCTGAACACGGCGATGCAGCGGCGGCCGCTACTGGCGGCGGCGAGCCCGGCGTCTTCCGAGTCGCCCCCCGGCAGCCTGTCGCCGGGCAGCCCGCCCCCCGCGGCGGCGGCGCAGCCCGGGGGCCGCCACGTCGCCTCCCCGCCGCCCCCGCAACAGCAGCCGGCGCCGCAGCAGCAGCCGCCGCCCCCGCAGCAGCCGCCACCGCAGCAGGTGTCTGCGCAGGCGCCGCTGCTGCACCCCGCGCTGCGCGGCCTCGAGCCTGCAGCCGCCGGCGTCGCGACGGGGGCGGCGGGCGTCGTAGCGGTGGCCGGTGGCGCGCAGGCGGCCGCATCGGCCGCGGCGGCGGCGGCGGCGGCGGTGGTCGCCCAGCAACAGCAGCAGCAGCAGGCCGCCGCCGCCACAGCAGGTAGGCATCCAAAACCTCCCTCACGAGTTGTTATTAAACCGGCAGACTCAAGGACTGCTCCACCACTGTGCAGTGGTGTTCCTACTTAACACCCTTAATTGTTACTCAGGCTTGGAATGTGTGTTCTTAAAGGACAATTATCCAAGGATTTCCACCCAATAATATCCAATGAGACACTTAAAGTAGTAAAGGAGTTTTGCTATTTCGGGAGCTAAATAACTGATGATGCTCGAAGTAGAGAGGATATAAAATGTAGACTGGCAATGGCAAAGAAAGTGTTTCTGAAGAAGAGAAATTTGTTAACTCCGAATATAGATTTAAGTGTCAGAAAGTCGTTTCTGAAAGTATTTGTATGGAGTGTAGCCATGTACGGAAGTGAAACATGGACAATAAATAGTTTGGACAAGAAGAGAATAGAAGCTTTCGAAATGTGGTGCTACATAAGAATGTTGAAGATTAGGTGGGTAGATCACGTAACTAATGAGGAGATATTGAGTAGGATTTAGGAAAAGAGAAGTTTGTGGCATAACTTGACCAGAAGGAGGGATCGGTTGGTAGGACATGTCCTGAGGCACCAAGGGGTCACAAATTTAGCATTGGAGGGCAGCGTGGAGGGTAAAAATAATTAGAGGGAGACCAAGAGATGAATACACTAAGCACATTCAGATGGATGTAGGTTGCAGTAGGTACTGCGAAATGAAGGAGCTTGCACTGGATAGATTAGCATGCAGAGCTGCATCTAACCAGTCTCAGGACTGAAGACCACAATAACAACAACAACAACAACAACAACACAATATCCAAACAGCAGACTCTGTACACAATTTATGAAATTGCCAATACTAAACTCTTTTAAGTAACAACAAATTCATATAACTTACAGAAAACTAACAAATGGTAAAGAGAATGAGCTTTGAAATCAATAACGGTTGCTTACCACCGTAAAATCAAAGAACCTTTTACAATAGTGCTTTCAGAGTTTACCCAAGAGACAAAATCCAATAATAAGTTAACTTGGCAATGCGACTCAAGATCATTTACCAAAACCTTTAAGAATGATAATGACACTTGGCACCATAAATCGGAAAACATTAAGAGCAGTAATAAACTAAAATAATAATAATAATAATAATAGCAAAAAATGGTTCAAATGGTTCTGAGCACTATGGGACTTAACATCTGAGGTCATCAGTCCCCTGGAACTTAGAACTACTTAAACCTAACTAACCTAAGGACATCACACACATCCATGCCCGAGGCAGGATTCGGGCCTGCGACTGTAGGGGTCGCGCGGTTCCCGACTGAGGCGCGTAGAACCACTTGGCCAACCCGGCCGGCAATAATAGCAACTTGGCACCATAAAATAAGAGAAATTTCTCCTGTAAAAACAAATTACAACGGTTCTTCAAAAGATTTTACTCCACAAACCTAGATCCAACAATAAGTTAACTTGGCATTACAATTGAAAATCATTTATATAAAAAACTTTGAGAAAGATAATGGCACTTGGCACCATAAAATCAAAGAATCGCAACACACAACCAATAAATATAATAACAAAATAATAATTTGATACAAGCAAAGAGCAAGGGCAACTGCCAATGCAATCACAGACGAGCGAGCTCTCAACACTTCGGAGCCACCCCACTAGAAACGGTCCCCGAAATAAACTGCTGAGAGCTCCCCGACGTGCCTCCCACAAGTGCCCATCACTTACTCACCTTGGTTATATTCTATAACACACGACAGATAATATCAACACAAGATAAAATTCTAAAATCAAATAACAATTTAACATCCCGACAGCACATGATAACCACGGTGCCGTTAACGTTGGCGCTGCCGGAAGCCAATACACAAAAATCTAAATAAACATTTCTCGCTTCTTAAAAGAAAGCAGTAAAAGCAAAGCGCACATGAATAGTCAAACCACAATCTTAGAAGTGCTTTAAAGGCCCCAAACGCGACTATTCCACCAAGTTAAAAATAACACAGTGGGGTAACATACAGAACATACCACTAAATACTGTTACACAAACCAAATTGACGAGATCGTGTTGTTCAGGTCCCAGAAGACCACATATACAAAGCAGCAGTAGTTCACCATGCATATACTGTCCAAAACCGCCTTTCTTAGGCAGACTTTACCTAACACATACCGAGCAAGGTGGCGCAGTGGTTAGACAATGGACTTGCATTCGGGAGGACGACGGTTCAATCCCGCGTCCGGCCATCCTGGTTTAGGTTTCCCTAAATCGATCCAGGCAAATGCCGGGATGGTTCCTTTGAAAGGGCACGACCGACTTCCTTCCCCATCCTTCCATAATTCAATGAGAACTATGACCGCACTGTCTGGTCTCCTTCCCCAAACAACCCAACCACAAGCTAACACATCAAATGCCAAATATACCATACATAAACGCAACTCCGGGTGGGTAACATGAACCACCTACGTGAATTCCTTAAAATAGGAACAAACAGGCACCACCAAAGGTAACGCTCAGCAGACCGGCTGGGCAACGACCCACTCAACGGGATAACCAAAAGATACTCCAGCTGAGCAGATAAATTAGTACCAACATATATCGTAACGTGCCAGACACACACAACAAAAGCTTCCAACAACGCCATCCCACATCAGAATGAAGTTCAGATACCGCTGCTGGAGCTTCCAGCGGAAAATCTGACGAGCCAACCGAGCCCAAACCCTAACCTGGCAGACGACTCCAAAATTCAGCAACTAGTTGTCTCTGGGCCAGAGTATCACAGGACCCCACCGGACCTCCACATCAGACAGGTAGGCAGAACGCCGACTCCAATTAATCACCACCGCATGGAGAGCACAGCGGCGAGTCGCCTCCGCCTCAGACCACTCTGCTCATATTGCGAGGCACAACAACCATAGCGCTAGTCACCAGCAGGTCAGGCAGAGCGAACTTCACGTTCCGTGCAATACCCGGAAACCGACTACCCTCTCGCTTTCCGCAGGCCACCGCAAACACACACCAGCGACGTAATAGAAAACCACCACCGGAGCGCCACCCGCACCAGAACAGCGAACTGTAATTGATTATAGCACGCGCTCTAAACAAGATCACAGGATAGCGGCTCGCGCCGTATCAAGGATGTCAGTAAACAACGGTTACCACAACTTGACGCTCTTCCTGGACCTTGAGGTAGAGTAAACTGTTCTTAAATATTTCATTCATAGTGTCTCTATTTCTAATACACTGATCGGCGCGGATAATAGCGGCAGTGCGTCGTGGCATGCAAGCAGTGAGGCGTCGGTAGGTCCCTGGAGTTAGATGGCACCACATCTGCACACAGAAGTCACCTAATTTTCGTAAATTCCGGGAAGGGCGATGAGTTCTGATGTCACATACATGATGTGTTCAGTCGGATTCAGATCTGGCAAGTTGGGAAGAGGGAGGGGCAGCACATCAATTGGAGCTCGCCACTGTGCTACTCGAACCTCTCCATCACACTCCTAGCCTTGTGACATGGCGCAGTCTCTTGGTGAGAAAGCCACAGCCTTCGGAAAACATGACAGTGATGAAGAGGGCGTACGTGCTCTGCAACCGTGTACGATATATCTTGGTCGTCATGGTGCCTTGCATGAGCTCCACTGGACTCATGGATGCTCTAGTTAGTGTTCTCCAGAGCTTAAGGGAATCACGGCCAGCTGGTATCCTCCCATGGTGGTCAAGGAGCTCTTCCCTTGGAAGATGAGAGACTCGAGCCCTCCCATAGGTAAGGTGAAGAAGGTATAGGGATTAATCAGACCATGTAACGATGGTCGTAATTGCAGATATCTTGGTGTTAACACTGGCACCCCTCATCCCCCCCCCCCCCTTAACCATGAAGGACCGTTGGTGTGGAGGCTTGCGTGCCTCACCGATACAGATAGCCGTACTGTAGTTGCAACCACAACGGAGGGGTATCTGTTAAAGAGGCCAGACAAACGTGTGGTTCCTGAAGAGGGGCAGCAGCCTTTTCAGTACTTGCAGGGGCAACACTCAGGATGACAGACTGATCTAGCCTTGCAACACTAACCAAAACGTCCTTGCTGTGCTGGTACTGTGAACGGCTGAAAGCAAGGGGGAACTACAGCCATAATTTTTCCTGAGGGCCTGCAGCTTTACTGTATGGTTAAATGATGATGGCGTCCTCTTGGATAAAAATAGTTTTTCCCGAGGGCATGTAGCTTTACTGTATGGTTAAATGATGATGGCGTCCTCTTGGGTAAAATTCGCCAGAGGTAAAATAGTCCCCGATTCGGATCTCCGGGTGGCGACTACTCAAGAGGATGTCGTTATCAGGCATCAAGCGATCACAAATCTAGTATTGGAGGGCAGCGTGTAGGGTAAAAATCGTAGAGGGAGACCAAGAGATGAATACACTAAGCAGATTAAGATGGATGTAGGTTGCAGTAGGTACTGGGTGATGAAGAAGCTTGCACAGTATAGGATAGCATGGAGAGCTGCATCAAACCAGTCTCTGGAATGAAGACCACAACAACAACAATACTGGCACATGCCTGGGTCGTCGGCCTCGGAGGTCCATAGTAAGGAGTGTTCGGTGCACTGTCTGTTCAGAAACATTCGTATTCTGCGAAGCATTAAAGTCTAATTTACTTTCGCTACGGTTCACCGCCTATCCTGTTTTACCAGTATCTCCAGCCTACGACGTCTGACATTTGGAATGAGAGGAGACCGTCGAACCCCACAACGTATCGACGTGGTTTCACCTCAGTTTCGTCTAGTGCTGAAGACTCTCAACACATTACTCCACGAACACTCGATATGCAGTGCAGTTTCTAAAATGCTCGTGCCCAGCCTCTGGGCCATCACATTCTGTCCTTGATGAAACTAAGATAGTCGGGTCGGGTTTATGCAGATATTAGGCCGATAGTCACAATTTCCTGGCTGAATAGAGTGTGTTTGATTCGAGGGACGATCCAAAAGTAAGTTCTGTCGTTTTCGAAAGAGAATGTGGTACACTAGCAGATGCAAACACCCATAGTTGTCTCATTACCTAAAGAAGAAAGGAAGGAGGGAAGGAAGGAAGACTTACTTCAGCGTCCCATTAATACTGAGGTCTTTACTGACGAGGGACAAGCTCAGATGGTGTCAAGGATTGCGAAGGTAATCGGCCGTGGCTTTTCAAAGGAACCATCTTGGTATTGGCCTGGAGTGATTTACGGAAATGACGGGAAACGTAAATCTGGTTGACCCGGCGCAGGTTATACTGTCGTCACCCGCATGCGAATCCAGCGTGCAAACCACTGCGTCACCTCGCTCGGTGACAGAAAGAAGGAACGGGCTGATAAAAAACGAGTTAAGGTATCAGGAAATCGTTTGTTTGGTAATGGAAAGGAGTGTGAGTGTGTGGAGTAACAATTCGAGATAAAGGTTCAAACTCTGTGAGCAGGTAGAAATGGACGTCTGCTGCAGTATTTATGAAGAACCGAAAACGCCTGCCGTGAGTAGTCAAGTATGGAGAGCTGCATTAAACCGCTGACTATACCAACACCATCACGACCACCGCACATTTATTGCACACCTCAGTCAGCTTAAGCCTCGCTCAGCTAGATCATTTAAGACTTTCAGTTTAATTACTAGGTAAAGAGTGCAGACGTATCTTCGTTTTAAGGCCACTGCATTTACGGTTTGTGTTAATGAACATGTCACTCGAATACAACCTACCACAAATACTCTCTTTTTTATTAGAAATAGGTTCTTGAAGACCCTTATCAAAAATTTTCTTTTTAATTTGCATAGTGTTTGAATTCTTTCAGAATTTTTCTCTAATGGTTCTGCCTCACAAATCAACGCATTGTTGTTTTGATCTACAAAAACTAATTAGGATAAAAGTTAACTAAGGTGGTTGAACTGAAATAAAAGCACATTAAGGAAATATCACTTATTATCAGGTCACGTGAGAGATATCACGATCCACAAGCCAAATTTTATATATGTTAGAATGAAGAAGGTATAAAGTTTCGGAAGAAAACTGAAATACAAATGCAGAACTGTGGCTTCATAGGAGGCACGCAATAGACGCTCAAAGTCTTAAGGACAATACTAATCACACAAAATGCATTTTCTTATGGTTGTGGCAAATGAATCTCATCATGAAACAAAAACATTCTCAAGTAAGAAATAGTTTTAGCCGTTCACTTTGCATGAGGAATAATCACTGCAGAACGGTAAGATACGCAACGAATTGTACTTTCACAAAGGGAATCACAATTGAAAAATAATTGCAATCTAATCGTGAATAAGCTATTGTTAACTCAGATTATCTCGAACAACATGCAAGATTGTAGACACATTGTCTTGATCCAAGTGTTGCAAGGCGATTCTCTTCGGGAATCATTAACTTCTGTTCGAAATAAACCTTTCAGATTATTTTTCAAGAATGGTATATTGGGCCTGTGTTTCCACAGCTCTTCTTTCGCTGAAAATCATTAACAAGAATGTTATAATACGATCGCAGGGTAAATAAATGAGGTCTTTTTACAATAACTTCTTCGTGTTTGGCTGTAAATAATGGCTCAGACCAGTCTCCCTCTTCTACTTGCCGTAGCGCGTCTGATTATTGATGAATCCATCCATTTCAGGAAATTGAGGAAAAAACTTGCGATATTAGGTAGTACATGAATTTATCACGTCTAAATATATCTTTGCGAAATTGCCGTTTGGTACAATGACCTACAAGTCATAGGTCCATACAGCACATAGGTCCTCTGCTACGTATACGTGTGTGTGTGTGTGTGTG
The DNA here is from genome assembly GCF_023897955.1 of Schistocerca gregaria. Classification (NCBI taxonomy): domain Eukaryota; kingdom Metazoa; phylum Arthropoda; class Insecta; order Orthoptera; family Acrididae; genus Schistocerca; species Schistocerca gregaria. The sequence goes on along the minus strand of NC_064925.1, from coordinate 509,921,039 downwards.
TCTGTGTGTGTGTGTGTGTGTGTGTGAGGTGTGCAGGAGCTTGTGCGCGTCCACACTTCAGAGGCAAGTATCTAACGTTGTTTTACGTAAATGATTATGTTTGAAATGGCACCATCTATACAAATGGTTTTAATATTAAGCTGATTAAATACAGTGTTATTTATATGAACACTGTTTTAAATAGATATCTTTGAATTTCAGTGATGCATGTCACTGTTGGCATCTATTCATGGAGCGTTTACTTAATTTTTTACTGCATATCTTCAAACTTGGCACCATTTTCACATAATATACTTCGTATTTTTTTTCTCTGCTTTGATTGTCTGGGAAACGGGAGAGAGTTAGCAAGGGGGACAGTAAGTACAAGCGGGCTGGATACGCCATCTTGGGTTTTTTATTTATGTATAAATTTATTTACTGATACCAGACAATTTCTGTAGCTTCGCAGATACATTCTGACTGGGTATCTCACTTTACTACTATGCTCTGACTGGAAGAGAAAGAATGGTAGAGGGGGCGGAAGGGGTGTAAAAGGGGCACAGGCTGATGATGTCATTGATCATGATGATAACATCACTGATAAGGTCAATCACGATAAGGAGGGCCACGTTTAAGACGTTATGGGGGGGGGGGGGGGCTTGGGGGCAGGAGAGATCCCGCAGACATTCTAAAGTCAACGTGTTCTTGAATTCCCATAGATATACTACTACTCTTGTTTTAAAATCAAAAGATCTCGGAGATGACTAAGTTGGGTTGTTTGGGGGAAGAGACCAAACAGCGAGGTTATCGGTCTCATCGGATTAGGAAAGGATGGGGTAGGAAGTCGGCCGTGCCCTTTCAAAGGAACCATCGCAGCATTTGTCTGGAGTGATTTAGGGAAATCACGGAAAACCTAAATCAGGATGGCCGGACGCGGGATTGAACCGCCATCCTCCCGAATGCGAGTCCAGTGTGCTACCACTGCGAGATGACTAAGATTATAGTGCCATCGCATCTATAATCCTACTGGAGACCATGTCTAAATATGTTACTCCTATATGAGAACTGGCTCACATAGTCTGTTAAACGGTCAACTGTTAGAAGCATTCTAAAACTAGCAGATGATCATCGACTAGCGACGACGGCTGGCTGACACCACAGGCAGAGGGATAGATACAAGCACTGATGTCTGATATGTAATATTAATTCATACACTGATGTCCTGCCTCCATAACGTTAGCGATACTTGCAGGGCAACTTCCTACGCAGAGACCAACAGTTATAGAGTATCCATTTGCATTTAGCTAGGGTTCATTAAAAGAAGTGTTCGGTTACCAAGTATAGTAGACGAACGAAATTTCTGAAACTGTAAAGGGAAAATGAAATCAAAATATTTTGAAAACCATCACAAATACATCCTATAAGTGCTGAATCAATTACGCTGACTGTTGTTGATAGGTCGCCAACAATCATAATATCCATTATAGACTGATAACAACCGGATAATTAAGCGCTCTGAGGCAAAAAATTATTCGCCCTTCCGACTGGGAACGCCATCACTGCATGACTGACGCGCTGCCCATTTTTCTCCCAGCGACATGCCTTTGTTATCGCAGCCTGACCCGACGATTTCAATTAGGCGTTAAAGGAAATGGGTCGACGATTTCTCTCTCGCTCCATCACCGCGTTACATATGAATGAGGGGCCGCTCCCCCTAGCACCATATGCAGTGCCCGGAATATTTTTAAATGCGCAGTTATTACGGGAAATATTCAGAGCATTTCTTTTGTCGCCTGTCCGTTCCACTTCCAAATTACTTTCAGTATATCGAACTTGATTTTAGATTATTCCAGTTTTTTTCGTTGTATGTTTAATTTAATCTCCAATTTTGAGATCTTTATCTGTGGAACAATTTCCATTATTTCTTCTTTTAACTTCCATCTGATCTGCAAAATGTCGCAACTAATTAAATACATTATAATGTACACATACATCAATACTACGTAAACCACTGTCGAGTGCATCTCAAAGGGCACGTCCCATTGCTATACAATTTAGTATACATGTACTTCAGTACCCTGCAAGCCACCAAGCCGTCGTGGCATAGGGTGCTGCCAATTGACCACTTTGAAACCTTAATAACATTTGAATTAATATTTGTGCACCTTTTCTTCAGACATAGCTTCGTTATAGATAGCTACACCGCCTGTGACAATTCTGAGGTTATCATTAATATTGGTTCCAAGATCATTAATAAACAACGTGAGCAACTCGGCTCCCTACACATCTGAAGTTACGTCTGCATCTTTCGATGACTCTCCACGCAATATAAAATGCTGTATCCTACATACCTAGAAATCCTGAGTCCACTCACAAAATCCCAATTCGTACCCCAAGCGATCTTCCATTCTATAGTAAACGTAGTTGTGGCAATGAGTCAACTTGTTTTCAGAAGTTAACAATTACCGCAGCTACCTGACAATCTTAATGCATGGCGTCCTGGATGTCATGTGAGAGAAGCCAGAGTTGAGCTTCATATGACCGATGACGCACCTTGAAATTTATGTTAGTTATCAGCAAAACTAGCGTAGACGTGATGCGGTGAGTATATTATCAGTGTACGAAAATATCTGGGACAGTAGGTACAAAAGTTATCTTCTTAACCTATTGTAGCATATTCACGCTCACCACTTACTCGGCGTCTTACAACACCGATGATCCAAAGTTTGTTTACATACTGAACAAAGTCATATGAACTACCAGAACAAAAACTGAAATAAATGATGAGGAATTGTAGTGCTGATTGACTACTTACAACAAAACGCCGAATGTGATTCTACCCACAACATAGAGAACTTTCAGTTAGGAGTGATATATTATAATATTATAAAGCCGCTGATAAACAAGCCCTTCAAAACCCTTGAGAATCCAAACTGTACACATGTAAGAGGATCCTAACCTTAATACTTTGCAATCAGGAACCAACAGTCGCAAAAGACTGTCTGAGGTTGTACGAAGTTCCACATCCGCATTACGGGTGAGGTGTTTTGCCTTGTCCTTTGACGTAGATCACCGTTGGACAGTTAATACACTGGTGTCCAAACGTAAAGCATCAAACCGCTATTTCCCCCTGCTGTGTCTAATTCACGACATAATCATACAAACTGTCAACCAGATGTTCCTACGATCGTGTCTGCCCGAAAGGTGGCATTCTGATCAATGAACAACCATGCCAACAATGATGTCAGGGCTCCTGCCACACGAGAATGTGTTGGCGGGGTAGCCCCACATCCACAGTTGCTGTTACACAGTCAGAGACGGTGCAGTGTGGCACAGAGAAGATGCCTCCCAGACTCTCTGCGGTGGAGGACGAGAGAAAGAAAGTAAGTAGGACAATCGGAAGTTGATGTGGCCCTATGGCTTAGTGTGAATCGTTATGTTATATCTCGGATGTGACGACAGTGTATAGAAACCGAAAGGGAAGACCAGGACAGGGCCTACTACGTGTGAGTTCAGAACAGAGGACCTTTATTTGGCAATAAGCTCACCACAGTACCGCCTTAGTACTGCACGGCAACTGCTATCTGACCTAGTAGTATCCATTAGTCGTGTTGTATCGAGGCAAACGGTGTGCAGAAGCCTTTGTTTGAGTAGCGTTATGTGCCCGAGACCTGCTATATGTTTACCTCTGACAGAGAAGGGAACCTGTGCGGTCGAACAGTGGAGCAATGTTGTTTTCACAGATGAATCCCCATTTAGTCTGATGAGAGATTCTCGATGGATTCATATCTGGAGGGAACGTGGAACATGAATTTCAGGATTGAAAAATTGTGCAAAGAGACGAAAATCGATGACTATCCCGAATGGTGTGGGCAGGGGTTGTGTTGATCACTCGAACCCCTCTTCACGCAACTGTACATCTACATCTACATCCATACTCCACAAGCCACCTGACGGTGTGTGGTGGAGGGTACCTTGAGTACCTCTATCCGTTCTCTCTTCTATTCCAGTCACGTATTCTTCGTGAAAAGAAGGATTGTCGGTATTCCTCTGTGTGGGCTCTAATCTCTCTGATTTTATCCTCATGGTCTCTTCGCGAGATATACATAGGAGGGAGCAATACACTGTTAGACTCTTCGATGAAGGTACGTTCTCGAAACTTCAATAAAAGCCCGTACCGACCTACTGAGCGTCTCTCCTGCAGAGTCTTTCACTGGAGTTTCTCTATCATCTCCGTAACTCTTTAGCGATTACTAAATGATCCTGTAACGAAACGCGGTGCTCTCCGTGGGATCTTCTCTATGTCTTCTATCAACTCTACCTGGTACGGATCCCACACTGCTGAGCAGTATTCAAGCAGTGGGTGAACAAGTGTACTGTAACCTCCTCTCTTTGTTTTCGGATTGCATTTCCTTAGGATTCTTCCAATGAATCTCAGTCTGGCATCTGCTTTGCCGACGATCAACTTTATATGATCATTCCATTTTAAATCACTCCTAATGCGTACACCCAGATAAGTTATGGAATTAACTGCTTCCAGTTGCTGACTTGCTATATTGTAGCTATATGATAAGGGATCATTCTTTCTGTGTATTCGCAGCTCATTACACTTGTCTACATTGAGATTCAATTGCCATTTCCTGCTCCATGCGTCAATTCGCTGCAGATCCCCCTGCATTTCAGTACAATTTTCCATTGCTACAACCTCTCGATATACCACAGAATCATCCGCAAAAAGCCTCAGTGAACATATGATATTATCCACAAGGTCATTTATGTATATTGTGAATAACAACGGTCCTACGACACTCCTCTGACGCACATCTAAAATCACTCTTACTTCGGAAGACTTTTCTCCATTGAGAATGACATGCTGCGTTCTGTTATCTAGGAACTCTTCAATCCAATCACACAATTGGTCGAATAGTCTATATGCTCTTACTTCGTTCATTAAACGACTGTGGGGATCTGTATCGAATACCTTGCGGAAGTCAATAAACACGGAATCTACCTGGGAACCCGGGTCTATGGCCCTCTGAGTCTCGTGGACGAATAGAGCGAGCTGGGTTTCACACGATCTCCTTTTTCTAAACCCATGCTGATTCCTACAGAGTAGATTTCTAGTCTCCAGAAAAGTCATTATACTCGAATACGTGTTCCAAAATTCTACAACTGATAGACGTTAGAGATAGTTCTGCAGATCTGTTCGACGTCCCTTCTTGAAAAGGGGGGATAACCTGTGCCCTTTTCCAACCCTTTGGAACGCTACGCTCTTCTAGAGACCTACGGTACACCGCTGCAAGAAGGGGCGCAAGTTCCTTCGCGTGCTCTGTGTAAAATCGAAATGGTATCTCATCAAGTCCACTGTACGGGTGAATTGGTCAGGTTTAACTGCTGTCAGGTATCGTGACGAGAATCCTGGGACCTCATTTGTGGTTGTTTCGATGTGCTATGGGCCCAGACTACGTATTGATGGAAGGTAATGGTTGACCTCACAGAGCACGGTGAATGATGTTTTGTTGGAAACGGAAGATTTTACACGCATGGCGTTGCCTGCTCTCTCTGCCGATTCGGAACCCACAGAGCGTGTCTAGGATCTTCTAGGGAAACGGGTTGCATCACGTCAGCATCTACCAACCACACTCCAACGCTGCCAGCAGCTCTGAAGTAAGAATGGGAGTTATTGCCTTAACATAAGACTGATGACATCATTCACAGCATGCCCCGTTGTGGTCAGGCGTATACAGCTGCCAGAGGTGGTCACCAGAGATGGTCAGACCCCATGCTGAGCACATTAAAAGTTATCTGAATCGGTTTGAAAAACAGCTAAGTTGAAAAAAAATAAGAACACTTTTATCTACCATTATGCATGTTGCAGCTGGTTACGTTCTGTATTCTTTACACTATTTTTACTTTGTTAACCCTTGTTTATATTGTTTTGTGGAAAAACAAAGGGAGCCTTCCTAATTTCCATTTGTTGCTTCAGTTTTGGAGACCAGTGTATTATGGCCGCAGCTTTATTGGTTCTTCGTGTGACACTATGCCTTACTCCTCACATATCGTGCATGCGAGGGACGACTGTTTGAAAGCCAACGTATGTGTACGAATTTCTCTAATTTTCCTGTCTTGATCAATTCGGAAAACTATGTGGTATATGGTAACATACTTCTAGTCTCCTTTTGAAACATGCGTTCCTAGGATTTTAACAGTGAACCTCTCCGTCAGCAACAACTTGTTCTGCGTGGCTTTGGATTGTCATTACAATTTCTGTGCCACTCTCATGCATCTTAAGCAAACTTGTTAAGAATAGTGCTGACCCTCTTGCAAAGTTCTCTATACTTTTTCTTCCAGGCAGGAGTCCGAAGCTGATGAACAATTATCTCAATAACCATAGAATCTGCCATTCCCGTAACGTGTTTCACACCGGTGCACCCCCAACACGTCTCTTGGGAAGCATGCTTCTAGATGGGAATGCAGACTTTCTCTACGAATATCATAGATGACATTTTCTCTGGTTATCAGACGACTTGTAGCGACGTGTATTCGTAACCTTTCGACGAGTTTAATACTCATTACCTTACGTGAGATGTCGGTTTTCTTGTCCGCTGGGCCGTAGGCTCCTCTGTCGAGGAACTAACATGTCAGCAGATTACGTGCCTTCGGAAGAGATGTTGCGACCTGTGGTGGAGGGTGCCTCCTGGCGGTGAGGAAGGGGGTCCGCGCGTCGAGACCTGGTACCTCGTTTCCTCCGCCTGCTACCTCCCCCACATCAACATCAGAGCGTTTCTGGCGTACTTTTGCTGACGTCACATTGGATTCGGAGCTTGATCGGAAACTGCTGTACCAGTTGACAACACTGTCACTCACTCTTATTTCGACTGCCTCTCGGATGCTCTCCAACAGAGAAAGAAGAAGTAGTGAAGAAACCAATCCAGAAGATGAAATCAAGTGACAGCAGGTTCGTCTACAGCCAGGATTCTCAGGACAGTGGAGAAGCACAACGATAAAACCGTTTTCCACCAGGGGCTTAAATTCAAGAATATGCTCGGCTCAGTCAGAGACTAATTTAGGGCTAAGGGGACCTGACGTCTCCAGCATATGTTATGAGTGTGGTATGCAGTACATCGGCCAGACACACTGAACGATCTCACAGCACTGCCCAGAAGAGTGAGTGGCTTTCGCCTCGGTCAAACCGACAAGTCTGCAGTGACAGACAATAGCACCAGCAAAGGACACGTGCTTGTTTGTTAACAGACATATGGGCTATTGCGCACCAACAGATTCTGCGAATCGGGCAGACCGTTCACCGGGTGCTGGTCTTTCAACGTGACGCCACTTCGGCGACCTACAGTCGATGAGTGTGAAAGGATAATGATGAAGACAGCACAACACCCAGTCCCTGGGCGGAGAAAATTCCGCTAACCAGCCGGGAATCGCACCCAGGCCCAGAGGATTGACAATCCGTCACTCTGACCATTCAGCTACCGGGGGCGGACGGCAGTGAAAGTAATAGCATGTGATGACCTTGCCAATCGGAACAGTTGACAGCTGAGCTCCACGTATTGCGCTAGAAAAATTACATCAGGAACGCTCCGATGGGAAAGCGTCGAAGGCAGTGGGCGGAATATACCGGAAGCACTTGTACTTGATAACCAGACTTCGTTCGAGCCCACCGGCTATTACCACAAGCACTCGATTAGTTCATCCACTGGGCCGGTGGCAGAGGGACCTGTGAACCAACGCCTATGAAGGAACGAAGTGGACATGAACGTGACGCTTCCTTTCAAGATAACAACTAGAAGAGTCTTCGAAACATTGCAAAAAAAAGAGCACCTTGTCTCTGCTGACGACCGGAGAATACGCTTAGATATTTACTGATGGTTGTAGTTGTTTCCAGTTACTGAGTGCAGTCGTGTAATAGAACAACAATGAGCCATTCCGACTATTTACGCACTGCACGTCTCGTTCATTTATTTAAACACTAAGTGAAAGTCCCTGCAGACAGCTTCAATCCTTTGTAGGTCTTACTGCAATTCCCTACAAATTTATTGTTCTGATCATGGGCGAACATGCAGCTGTTGTTCACCAAATACTGTATGTTACTTGGTTTCGGACATAGATATAAGTTTTTCGGTAATTCACGGTACACACAACGCAATTATTCTCCTGCATACAGGGTGTGTCAAAAATGACTTTGAAATTTTGGAATGATATAGAAATTTATTGAGATAACTTACAGAAGCGGTAGATGTGTCATTTTGTAGAAAACTACCTCAAGTATTTTTCAGAAAGGGCATCAGTACCCCATTCCGCCACCAGGAACGCCAGCGTTGTGCTACTTTCACTGGCTACTTTCACTGGTGCGAAGCGTGCTCCCTTTACTAGTAGTAGTGGTAGTAATAGCTTTATTCATCCGTAGATCTCTTTTTATAAGGATATAGGACATGTCAAAGTATTTACAATTTTAGGCCAATTTAAAACAAGCTAATTCGTATACACGTACATTTACAGACTTCTAGTTATGGACAACCCTGGTATACAATACTTCTTTTACAAATATATTTTTAAATAATGTAATGCCACACCGTTCACTCACATCCCGCTATCAGTAACTGCACACACTATACACACATTGTTTCGTAACACTTCACTCACTACACACACACTGGTGACCTCTGGGCAATTTTCTATACCACGACCACCCATTTGCTATCCTGTGTGTTTTGGATTCATGAAACGATCTCTGCAACAACCGGTCGGCGCACATTTCGTATCCAGTACGTTAAAGGACCTCCTAGCACGTCTACAATATAGCCTTGGCTCAAGAACTTTGTTGAAACTGGTTGTTTACTGCCACAAGATAAATAACCAGATCGCTCGCGTGTCGATGATTATGTCGCACAGGTTACTGAGAGCTTTCCCGAAGTCAACGAAAAGCAACGCGACATGCGTCTCGCGAGACTGGTATTGCACAACCGGTGGTTTGGCGTGTACTGCGTACACGTTTGCACTTGAAAACAATGGCACAGCATATTAGTGATGCAGGCAAGGTCTCCATGGGGAGCTGTGTGCGGAAATGTTGGACACCCCTGAATACACTAAACTTCAGCGATGAGTCAACATTTCATATCAGTGGCATGGTGAAGACCCACAACTCCAGAATATGGAGCAGCGAAAATCCACTTGCGACACTGGAAGATGTTCTTTAGACTTACACCGTTTGTGTGTTTCGTGCCCATAGAGTGCACTGCCTTTTCTTATTCAAGGACAAGACGATCACCGGTACTGTACATCTGGAAAGGCATGAAAACCTTAAATTCTACCCACGGATGAAGAAGACTGAGATGGGAAAGTTAATTGCCAGCAAAACGGTGCAGCACCTGATTTTCTCACAGTAGATCGAGGACTCCTCGAAAATCGCTTCCAAGGTCGATGGATTGGCCGTGAAGGGCCAATCGCAGGGCCACCCCTCTTTGAAGACATGACACCACTGGATTTCTTTCTCTCGAGTTTCATTAAAGACCGTGTGTATGTTCCTCCCCTACTAAACTGTTTAGCTGACCTCAAAAATTGAATCTCCGCTGCCACCGCACAAGTTAGGCCCGATTCACAGAAAAGAGTGTTGGAAGAAATTGATTGCCGCATCACAAATGGTAATCACAGCGAACCAAGTGTCGCCTGAAATTTTTATGTCAAATTTGAAGCTGTTTCAAAATGACACTGTATCGATTGTGTAAGTTATCTCAATAAATTTCTGTAACACCACAAAGGTGCAAAGTCCTTTTGGACTCACCCAGTATTATAACTTGTAACTGGTACGTTGGAGATGGTATGAATTTTTCGAAGTCTCATGTTAACACATAGAGGTAAACTACGTTAGCGAAATACTCTGAAGCGCCAAAGAACTGGTCCAGGCAAGCGTATTCAAATACAGAAGTATGTAAACAGGCAGAAAACGGCGTTGCGGTCGGCAACGCCTACATAAGACAACAAGTGTCTTGCGCAGCTGTAATATCGGTTACTTCTGCTACAATGGCAGGTTATCAAGATGTAATTGAGTTTGAAAATGGTATTATAGCCGGCGCACAAGCGATAGAGCATAGCATCTCCAACGTAGGAGGGGATTTCTCCCGAGCGTACCATGAATACCAGGAATTCGGTAAAACACCAAATCTCCCATATAGGTATGACCGCAAAAAGATCCTGCAAGAACAGGACCAACGAGACTGAAGAAAGCCGTTCAACGTGACAGAAGGGTAACTCTTCCGCAAATTGCTGCAAATTTCAGTGCTGGGCCATCAAGAAGTCTCAGCGTCCGACCCATTCAATGAAACATAATCGTTTTGGGGTTTCGGAGACGAAGGCCTACTAGTGTAACCTTGATGACTGCACGACACAAAGCTTTACACGTCGTCTGGACCCGTCGGTACCGACAGTGGACTGTTGATGACTGGTAACATGTTGCCTGGTCGGACGGGTGTCGTTTCAAATTGTATCGAGAAGATAGAATTGTACGTGTATGGAGACATGCATAGACCCTGCATGTCAGCAGGAGACTGTTATAGGTGGTAGAGGCTGTGTAATTGTCTGGCCTGTGTGCAGTTGAAGTGATATGGTATGGGACCCGTGATACGTACAGATACGACTCACATGTGACACGTACTTAAGCATCCAGTCTGATCACTTGCATCCGTTCATGTCCATTGTGTATTCCGACGATCTGGGCAATTTCAGCAGGACAATGCGGGACCCCAGACATCCATAACATCTACAGAGTGGCTCCAGGAACACTCTTCTGAGTTTAAACGCGTCTGCTGCCCAGTACACCCCCAGACGTGAACACTATTAACCACATCTTGGTTGTCTTTCAACGTGCTGTTCAGAAGAGATCTCCACCCCCTCTTACTGTTACGGATTTATGGACAGCTCTCAGGATTCATTGTGTCAGATCCTTGAAGCACTACTTCAGACATTAGTCGAGTCCTTTCACATCATGCTGCGGCACTTCTGCCCTACACGATATTAGGCAGGTGTACCAGTTGCTTTTACTCTTCCGTGTGAGACATCTGTTAATGTTAGCTGTGAAACTGGTAACAAGAAAGATTTTTAATTTCACAACATTTGGGATGTCGATTGTCCGTAATGCTGTAGAAGCTAGTATGCTAGTCAGCGAACATTAAACAGCCCCCATTAGGTGCGTGTTTGCTAAACGCTACACTGCAGAGGTATGCATTAGCATTAATACCACCCGTTATTAGGTCTAATAATCTAGTCTAATGGTTGAATAACACACACAAACACACACACACACACACACACACACACACACTGATTAAACCATTAATAGACAGAAACAATAGTCTAGTGCATGACAGTATAGGAAGAATAAATGTATAGCACATTCATTCATGCGCACATATCAGCACACATATTCAACAGTGACCCAGCTGCCTATTACAGAGCAATGTAAGAAGCTCTCGTGTCACATTCAACAACCATACTGCATATGAATCAACCAGTGTCTTGGCGATAAGGGCATTCAAATAAAAACGAGACAGACGGAAAAGAATTAAGTAAACTGCTTGTTTTATGAAATGTAATCACAGTTACTGTTAACACATTTATCCACTGTGAGTCAAGGTGGCCAATGCCTTCATGTAAAAATTTTCGAGGTTGCCCACGAAACTATCATTGTTGCCAGGTGTGCACCTCTTAGTCCGAAGCAATCGCCGGGTACGAATATCTTTCTTCAGGGCCCCAAAAACAGCGAAATAGCGTTGTAGGAGATCGGGATTATACAGAGGATGTCTAGTGGTTTCATAGCGAAATTTCTACACTACATCATAATCAAAACAACATGTGGGCCCTCCCAGGTGCATTCATGATTCCATACAGAGACGCAATTAACATAATTAAAGAAAATAACAAAAAAAGAAACACTTGCTCTCTCTCTCTCTTAGTCTAGGGGCGGATCTCTTCTCCTTAAGATTCGCTTCCTTAAAATTTGACAAAAAACAGAAGCTACTGACGACTAGCCAGAACTTCAATATACGGTAAGTCCAAGATACGTGTTCCTACAAAATAACGCACCAAGGTTCTGATTATTAAGTTGTAATAAAATGGTTCATTGTTCCATTAAACTCTCATTTAACTGTTGACTGGTAATCAACACAAATTATTAAGCTAAACTGACAAAAGGCTCGAGCCCCAAATAGTGGACAGCAACTTACCATGTGAATCAAATAAATTAAAAAAATTAGCAGGGAAACGCCAGACCACGTTCACAGCAATAAAATGATTCACACCAATGAACGGATTAATCACTAGAGTAATTCATGATAGGTTAAGAAGTTGGAAGCAGGTCCCCACAACTCTGTTTAAGACTAAGTCCAACTCGGTACAGACTAGAGTCCATAAGTGCTAGAATATTTCTAACTCCCACGGAATGCAGAATCTTTCAAACACCTACCCACACATATGCTAGCTTCATCCACTTGTTCCAAACTGTGTCTGCCGCCATCCTGTACTGAGTGACCATGGGGAACCTGGCCGCTGTTATAAAGACTCCGTCACCGTCTCCATAATATAGTCGTGCCTGTCCAACTCTCGGCAGACCCGCCCGTAAAGAGTGCGCACACTGAGTTCACGTAAGGTCTTCACGTGATCACCAGTCCTTTCACACAACTGTCGATTCATAGTTTGATTGAAATTCTGTTTACTCCATTAGCTATAAGCTAAAGTTCCAGTCTATAAACATTTATAAAATCTGTTTTAAGGGCTACAATTTGCCTTGAATTACTTGTAAAAATATTAATTAATTTTAATCAACAATTTTTGGAAATTTAACCAATAAGAGGGTAAAACAGTGGGTGCAAGCTTATTAGAAAATAAATAATTACTAAAGATTTACGGCAAGATTTTTAAGGCTACATCTATGATAATTTGTATCTGAAATCTCTGTGAGAAGAAAATTACGCGTTTCAGTGTTCCTGGAAATTCAATCCCTAATGGGGTGCAATAGAAAATGAAACTATTTAACACTTTTTCGTTAAATTAACAAAGAAATTTAAATCTAAATTTAAGAAAAGTGGTATTTCACTTCTCGGTTAGGTATGAGGAAATATTTGTTAGGGGATGAAAGTTGCTTTGGAAATATTTCCATAGAAACGCACTAGGGATATTAACAAAAAATTTAGTCTTCAGCTACTAATGTTGATTTTTGGTCAGAAGTACGTTCGGACAAGGTGTTCCTTATATGGCTTCAACTAGCTCGAAAAGCTTAGAACATGTTGCAGTTTGTAAACACCATAAAAATTCGATTATATAAAAACAATAAATCTCTGCAGGCCATACATTTTACACGAGTGAAGCAGCAAACACATAGCTACTATTTCTATGAAGCAATGGTGAACCATAGTACATCGTTTCGAAGCTTTCATCAGACGCTCTCAATTTTAAAAAAGAACCAGACACCTCAGGAATAGTACTCAGTAACTGAAGATTAATAAAACTCCGTTAACTTATTACGATATAATAAATTTCTACAGTACAAGCGATAAGATGTGTGAAGGACATGAGATCAGAACTATAACAGCAACTGGATTAAATAGTATTATAGCAATGTTATTGGCCAAAATTATTTCATATCCTTGCAAGTAAATCGAACTTCGATCTGAAAACAAGAGATTCACAAAGCTGCGGGCCCACAATAAATTTAAACAAAATTTGAATATTTACAATTTGTGGTTGGAATTGTGAGAATCATATATTCTCGTCGTTCCTTTACTATTCTACATCTACATCTACATGGTGACTGCAAGACACATTTAAGTGTCTTCCAGAGGGTTCGTCGAACCATTTTCATACTACATTTCTACCATTCCACTCTCGAATGGCGCATGGGAAAAAGGAACACCTAAATCTTTTCGTTCGAGCCCTGATTTCTCTTATTTTATTTCGATGATTATTTCTCCCTACGTAGATGTGTGTCAACAAAATAATTTCGCATTTGGAAGAGAAAGTTGGTGATTGAAACTTCGTAAACCGATCTCGCCGCAAAGAAGACTGCCTTTGTTTCAGTGACTGCCCCCCAACTCACGTATCCTATCAGTGACGCTCTCGCCCCTACTGCGTGATTATAGGAAACGAGCTGCCCTTGTTTGCACTTTTTCGATGTCCTCCGTCAATCCCACCTGGTACGGACCCCCTACCGCGCAGCAGTATTCCAGCACAGGACGGACAAGTGTAATATAGGCTGTCTCTTCAGTGGGTTTGTCACATCTTCCAAGTCTTCTGCCATCAAAGCATAGACTTTGTTTGCCCTTCCCCACAGTATTATCTATGTGGTCTTTCCAATTTAAGTTGCTCGTAATTCTAATTGCTAGATATTTAGTCGAATTGACGGTCCTTAGATTTGTGCGATTTATCATATACCCAAAATTTATCGGATTTATTTTAGTACCCATACGGATGACCTCTCACTTTTCTTTGTTTAGTGCCAATTGCCACTTTTCGCACCATACAGAAATTCTCTCTAGATCATTTTGTAATTGGAATTTTATGGTACAATTATGAATGGTACGTCATTTTAATGTAGTTTTATCTCCTCTTTCCATTGCTGATAATAGAATTCGTTTATCTTCAATGAAATTTAAACTATAGGTAAACTTTGAAAATTTAACGTAAAACTATGAAATGGACAGCAAAAATAGAAAATCTTAACATCTAAATGTTGTGTACAGTGAATAGTAATCGCTGCCAACACATACTACCATGCTGTGACCGTGTCTGTCTTCATTTAAAAGATAGGACGGTTTAAATTAATTTTTCAATTAAAATGTCTCTCACAGATTCATTATTCAAGTTACTGAACATGTAAGTAGTTCTGTCGATGCGTCTTGTCAAGAATAAAAATCTGAGTGCTCGATCTCTTTGGTGGTAGGAATACTTTAAACGTTATAAATTAATTAATGAAGTACGTGTGTTCATACTTGTTGGTCTCTGTATCTCCTGCCATATAACACTTCCACAACATATTTGTATGTCACTGGATTCGTAATGAAGTTCTATTTGTTTTGACACCTGGTACTCCCCTGCCGTCGGCACTGTTCTTGCTGCATTTGGGATGATAAGTACAATACAGTGTGAAAGACTCGACATCTATCGGACGCTGACGTCAAGCCATGCTCGTCTAGCGAAAAATTGAAGTGGAACCAGGCTACCCCTCCATCCGAAACGAACCGCTGAACTGCGGCACCCGACCCCGGCACAGCCGCCGGGCGGCCAGTGAGACGAACTGACACACTCACTGCACGCGCATGACTTCAACGCTGCACTCAACCAAACAAAACACCAGTCCGCAGATATGACTTGGTGTGCTGCATTGGCTACCGCAAACATCTACTCGTGGAAGCATTGACCCCCGTATGTGACAGTGATATAGTTGTATTAACAGTTACGGCGGTTACTTTTAAATAATAAAGAGTTTACTTGTTTTTTTTTTCATGTGTCTCCTTTTCGTCTGGCTGCACCTTCCATAGATTCAGCGACTCAATGACCATAATATCCGCAACAGGTTGTTACAGACATGTTCGTTGTCAGCGCCTTAAGTGTACACAGCCGTGCACATTTTAACACCGTAGACGTATTGCCTTGTACGTCAGCAACAGGCAAAACAGATTTTTTTTTTGTTCACAGGAGTATCGCTACACGTTTTAGGTTCTTATAGATATTCGCATACGACTTTAGGATATGTAAAGGTCTCAATTTCTTTTTTTTTTTTACACGTCTACCTTCAGAAACCTAATACATTTTTTCATTCTAGTCCAGTCCTTGTGCCGGCCGCTGTGGCCGAGCGGTTCTAGGCGCTACAGTCCGGAACCACGCGACCGCTACGTTCGCAGGTTCGAATCCGGCCTCGGGCATGGATGTATGTGTTGTCCTTAGGTTAGTTAGGTTTGAGTAGTTTTAAGTTCTAGGAGACTGAGGACCTCAGATGTTAAGTCCCATAGTGCTCAGAGCCATTTGAACCATTTTGAAGCAGTCCTTGCTTCGACAATTTCTGTAAATTTCAAAACCCGTCCATCAGATGTCTCGGGGTGATAAATCATGTCATGGGAAACAACTCTGGGTACTGACAAAATGTTCACTGACACTTCCCGGCTACGCAGGGCATCTTTCAAAATCCGCCATGCCCTTGTGCAACGGAAGGAACTCCGCAGTTATCATATGCGATGTGTGTTGCCTATAATCGACGCTGTGTTCCACGTGAAATGCGGTAGGCCGAACTTCTAAAATGTGTTTGTACGCTCACAGTCGCTTAAAGTAAAAATTAACAGTCATCCGTGAGTGCAACATACAAAGGTGTAGCCAAGTGCACAAAGTGCTTTGAATTGTAAATGCCTTACTTCTGACAAACCTTTGTAATATGTTCTGTGTTTTACCCACCATAATGACGAATGGGTATGACATCCTTACTCACAATGAACGCGTATTGCAATAAATGTGTTTTGAAGAACAGAATATGACAGTTATATTTCTCAAAAGCGATTTGAAAAAGTGTAGCAAATTTAAGTGATCTTGGCTACAATTTTTTTTATGAAGTAAAACAATCATCCCTTCTAATTTCAGAACATGAGGAAATTCAGAGTATTGCATGACTGTAAACCTCATTTTAACAGCTCTCGAGACTGTAAATAGATCCATTTAATCACAGCAAACTTGCCCTTCAGTATCTACATTTATATATTCCATCCTAAATTATGCTGAATACAGATAATTTTTGGGATTAGCCTCAATTATCGGTTACATTCCTTAACTGTTCGAATTCTAGATGAACAGTGTCGCCTTTCTTTCAATGATCGTCATGTAAATTTCTGTCAGCTACGCCCATTCATTGTAGTCCTACAGGCATCTCTCTAAATCCTTAGTGCATCGTTCATCAGACCGATGTGACAGAGAAACTAAAATCGCTAAAACAATGGAATAAGCAACACTTAAACCTAGAATGGATCTATCTTAAGAGAAACTCCCATCATTGCCGATTTCAACAAATCGAAGTTAATTTCACTTGTTCAGAATAGATTTCACTAATCAGTTACGGCAGTATTAGAAGTAAAAAAGAAGCGACAGGTTCTAAATACCTATAACCGATGTTATAATAGGATATTATCGTTGTATACCTCTCAGTACTTTCAATACGTAATTTAATAACACAAAATTTTTCTCCATACTCATCCAAAGACCAGACGATTTCTCATAAATTGGCATTGCATATTCACTATATAAGCTCTCCCATTGCACATCTTTTGCCGTCACCTTATGTTCCTTGTTTTAAATGGCAGTCGTTCTGGAAGTAGTGCCACACTTCCGAAGTCTTTGCGGAAATAGTACATTAAAATTTTAGACGTATTGGTAAAGCATAAAAAATTCCCTTGCATAATATCACTGGAAGGTAACTATGTTTCAGTACCTTGATGTTTTCTTAAACATTATTAGTGCACATACTACAAACGTACCTCCTGCAGAAGAAATACAGCTAATAGGTGCTATAAATAATTTTGTATTAACTTGCAGATGTGTGGAATGGCGGAGATTGTAAAACGAACTCTGTGTCCAACTACAAGGAGAAAAAGCAGTCGTCGCCGCAAGCTACTCACTTGCTCAAGTAAACATATCGAATACAGATTAATTTTTAGAAGTTCTGTTGTCCAGGAGATTAATTTTACGTCTGTTGTTCTCCCGCGGAACGCCTACTCCTAGCTTAGTAACAAAGCAAATCTATAAACAGCAGTTCTCGAGCAACTGGGTCGATCACATGGTGTCCAAATATGAGAAACTTTAATCCATTCTATAAATTAAAAATGCACCCTGCATTCTGACATCAAGTACGTATGAAAGGCTAAAGAAAGTTTAAAATTCTCTTTTGTCCATGGGTTTCCCGAAACTAAGTTCCAATGGTCAACTGGCGACCTGAGGTGGCGAAGACTGAAAAGGCAGATAGTATGCAGTTGCTCTTGGACAGGCATACTTTGAAGGTGTTACAGGGAACGTAGTAATACTAGGAGTAGGAGTCTAAGTAACAACGTTTCTGTGATGGAAAAACACCAGCACATCAGTAGCTGAGAGTAAACCGTAGTTTGATGGGAAAACATGAATGGATGTCTCACTTGTAACGTATCTGATGATATCATACCATCAAGAATTATGCATAGCTCTGTTTCAATCGAAAGAGCTGTTTATGCAGTATTAATTACCTAGACAAGCCAGTTGTATTCCTACGTTGAGCAGCGTTAGGTTTCGCGGAGTAGATCAACATAATGAAATCTTAACTGAGAGATTATTGAGGGATTACATTGCAATATATAGGTCCACTAGGAAATTTATTCCTTTCTTCGTTACTAACTATTGAGATACAGGAGCTAGCTCGCCCGGATAGCAGAGAGTGTTAACGCACTGCTTTTGAGATTCGGGTTGGCGGACCAGCCTCGGAAATTTACGAAGAGGTCTGGAGAGCCGTCCAGCGTGGATGTGGTTTTTAAGCTGTTTCACACATCTCTAGATAGGTGAATACCGGGATGGTACCCACTTCCCGCTTCAGATGTACGCTACGCTATCATTTCTCAAACTTTCTCACAGCAGAATGTGAGATTCCTCTAGACGCATACGAAGGAGTTTCACAGATTCCCTACCAGTGGGAGTGGTGGCTTTAGGAAGGGCATCTGACCACCAGCTGTCACTAGCTGTGCCAAAACCCATATAAAATGCCGACTCTTCTGTTCATAGGACCGTGTACTGTATTAAAATACTTGTTATATATTAATCCCCTGTTCATGAAACCGAACCAAGAACAATGAACACTGTCCTGCTAAGATTCAATTTTTTTCATTAGTCTTCCAATATGTTTGACGCAGCTCATCACGACCAATTACAGAATGTGTCTCACATGTCTCTAATGCAGTGATTTCCAATGCAGCCACACTATGTTGGTCTTGGCAGATCGTTCTGTACTTAGGAAGAGTTTCCCGGCCTGTGCGGAGAGGATGCACTGATGTCCTGTCCCCTCCTCCGCCATAACTGATAACGTCGTTGGATGGATGAGCGGGCGTCCCTCCTTGTACTACAAGTTGTCACTCCCCAGTGTTGGTTTTTTATATTCAGAGTTCCAGCAGTGGGTGTGATCCAATCCGGGACAACAGACACGTAAGATGCTGCAAACAGTCGTATTCGTCTACAGTTTCCTTTCGAAGCTTTGCTGCAGTAGCAATTTCCTCCCACTTTCCACGCCACCAAGATAAAGTAAATCATAATGAAATTAATACAGTACAATGCGTGATTATTCCGTTTATCACAATGAAATGACAAGGTTTGCTCACTGTAATTATGTTTGTATTGTATGTTAACCGGGGAAATGCAATCCGAAAACAAAGGAAGTGGGTTACAGTACGCTTGTTCGCCCACTGCTTGAATACTGCTCGGCAGTGTGGGATCCGTACCAGATAGGGTTGATAGAAGAGATAGAGAGGATCCAACGGAGAGCAGCGCACTTCGTTACAGGATCATTTAGTAATCGCGAAAGCGTTACGGAGATGATAGATAAACTACAGTGGAAGACTCTGCAGGAGAGACGCTCAGTAGCTCGGTACAGGCTTTTGTTAAAGTTTCGAGAACATACCTTCACCGAAGAGTCAAGCAGTATATTGCTCCCTCCTACGTATATCTCGCGAAGAGACCATGGGGATAAAATCAGAGAGATTAGAGCCCACGAGACTGGAATAGAAGGAAGAACCAATAGAGGTACTCAGGGTACCCTCCGCCACAAACCGTCAGGTGGCTTGCGGAGTATGGATGTAGGTGTAGATGTAGATGTAGACCTAGAAACGACGAAGAGGCTCCGTCCCCGCCGTAGCCGCAGTGGTCCACAACCATACGATAACTACCGCAGTCCACTTCACCCCTCCACCGTCCCACACCGAACCCAGGGTTATTGTGCGGTCCGGCCCCCGGTGGAACCCCCAGGTTACGTCTCACACCAGAGGAGTATAACCCCCTGTGTTTGCGTGGTAGAGTAATGGTGGTATACGCGAACGTGGAGAAACTGTTTGCGCAGCAATCGCCGACTTAGTGTAACTGAGGTGGAATAAGGGGACCCAGCCTGCATTCACCGATGCACATGGAAAATCGCCTAAAAACCATCCACAAACTGGCCGGTTCATCGGACCTCGACACAAATCCGCAGGTTGGATTCGAGCAGGGGACCAGGCGCTCCTTTCCGCCTGGAAAGCCGTGCGTTAGACTGCACGGCCAACCGGGCGGGCGTAAGTATGTTTAATCACGAACGTCTTCATACAATGCCAAAAGTTTAACCATAAATTGGCGTGTCCGGAAATGAGCGGAAGCATTTTTACTGTACATCTTGTATTCTCTTCCTAGTAACCTTTCACATAAAATATGCAATTTATCGTATTACAAAAGTTCATGTAATTGAACTACATCACAGTTTAATAAAATTATAGTCGCGGTCACCCCCCCGGGTAAGGATTTGTAGTGGATGCGGAAGTTGAGCAGGTGAGGTGGTGATATTAGTATTTTAGGAGGCCGTGCTCAGGAGCTGCCGTGGATGCCTGTCATATCCTCTGGCCTCTTTGAAACGCATTAGATGGAATCACATATATTACGAGTGATTTTACAATATAGGTTCCTCAGGTGCAGCGGTAAGTGTGCTGATTCGCACACTCGAGTGTCACAAGGAATGAGGACACAGCAACCTCGTCGGCAGCGCCCGTTGTGCACGTCAAGACTGAGCAGCGATGTCGTGCAGGTGGCCGCCGCAGGAGTCCGTAGGCGCAAGCCTACCAAGGCTCGCTGCACCTAGTGACAGCTTATCACTGACTGCGGTTGTCGTGAATGCGGGACCCCAAGACCCGAATCAGCAACACAACGTACTGCCATGAAGGCGGTGCTACGTAGACCCAGGGAGGCGCTACTCAGGTGTTTCGCCCAACAGGCTGTAGGGTATGCGGTAATTTGCAGTCGCTCGGTATCGCCCTTCAACAACACAGGCTCGCTAGTTTCAATCAGGGCGGCGCCACAACAGCTTGCAGAGGCTAACTCCCATTACAGTCGGCTGGTTGTGATCTCTGAAGCAAAGTCTTCTCTCGGTAGCAAGTAGCATATCGTGATTTGTCAGTCCAGTTATCCTGCAACTAGAGAGACTGTTATTCCGCCGGGGCCGGCCGGACTGGCCGTGCGATTCTAGGCGCTACAATTTGGAGGCGAGCGACCGCTACGGTCGCAGGTTCGAATCCTGCCTCAGGCATGGGTGTGTGTGATGTCCTTAGGTTAGTTAGGTTTAATTAGTTCTAAGTTCTAGGATACTGATGACCTCAGAAGTTAAGCCGCATAGTGCTCAGAGCCATTTTGTTATTCCGTCGGATTCAGACTTGCGGACGGGATGACCAGACACAGAGACATGCTTCAGAAAGGGTCGTACTTAAGTTAGATTTAACATCATCGCTGACAGTCATTACCCTCATTATCAGGAGGTATCAATGGACTTGTCCCTACCGTGGTGTCTCGATTTTTGTCAACTTCCCTAGCCTTTGCACTTTCCGTCAGTCCTAGGGCGCGATGGAGCCATTGAACTTGGAGGTAGCTCGCTGTGGCCCCACAGTGCAAGATTCTCACAATGACGCAATAGGTGCTGTTATAATGCTCCGTTTTCGCTTCTTTATTACAGCTCGGCTCGATGTGGCAATGTATCAAGAAATGCCTTGCCTTCTGCTGTATAGCACTGTTCAAGTGCCACATATACATGGTACGAGCCGGACCTCACGCTCTGTCGTCTCTGCCAAGTAATACCCTCATAAATTTCTAAGTGTGCCAGGAAATTGAATTTCTTGTGCCACAATCCTCCCTTCTTCAATAAATCGTCCCAAATTTCCTTTGGTGTACCTATATATGATCTGCAGTTTACGCAGATTACATTGACACTAGTTTATAGCGTGCAGTCCCGTCTCAGAAGAATGAGCTACATTAATTGTTTCCACTTAAATTGAGATCGAAAGTAAAAGGCGTTAGTCTCTAGTGTTTATTAACTGACACAAAAAGAGAAAAGGACCACATCCAAGTAAAATGGGACGGAAATGAAATGCATGACGGCGTCTTCACTTTTTTGGATCCCCTTTCACCTTACGCTAACGTCATTAAAGT
This sequence comes from Schistocerca gregaria, assembly GCF_023897955.1. NCBI lineage: Eukaryota > Metazoa > Arthropoda > Insecta > Orthoptera > Acrididae > Schistocerca > Schistocerca gregaria. Next base: position 509,898,851 of record NC_064925.1, on the reverse strand, counting down.
AAAGGATGGCATTCCTATAACATTTCTAAAGAGCTTTATAGGGTGTCTGGAAGTACTCAAATCCTGACTTAGAAAATGTATTGGAAGCCTTACTCTACTAGTGGCAAACAAATACATAAAATTACATTCTTTTTTATTTCATCCGCTCTGGACCCAGAATACAGCGCCCATAGAAAGATATCGTGCATTACCCGATGTGCAGTGACAGAGATAAGTGTGATGTCAACCTCTACTTCCTCAGTAAATTTTGCAGTATACAAATTCACAACAGCCGAACTCTCTCCTCTATCAATAGGACAATGGATTTAGACATGGTTTTAAAAGCTATCCTTCGTACGAAACCTTCCCGGAAAGCAATTGACGCGAAGCCCATTGCAGGGTATTAACGAGGTATGAGCATATGGAATTAGTTCACAGGTATATAAGTGGCTCGAAGCCTTGTTAGGTAATAGAGCCCAGTATGTTTCCCTAGACAGCAAGTGTTCATTTGAGACAAGGACATCGTCAGGAATGCCCCAAAATTTCAGCTGCCTGTGATGTGATTCGAAACACACCATGGACATTTGTCAAGATGGGTCAGAATCTCGTTCGTCGATGTCATACTCGCATTGAGGTAGATAGCCGTCAGCTTCAGCACATTTTGTAAGATACATCGCAAATGCTACATTCATTGTGTCAATAATGGTATTTTAAGCTAACTGATGTAAGCAAGAAAGTACACAGTAATGTGAATTTATTCCTATTACCTCTTTAAGCTGGCTCTCCGAACATAGGTTCCTTGCCTCAAACTGTCCAGTGGAGCATCCTCCATGTGTTTTTAAACCTTTGTACGCTTTCACGGAATATTAGAAAAATTTACAGTTTATTTTCTATATAAATGCTTGTCAGAGTGTCGTGAAAAATTTGAAGGAAACTGTTGAAGAACTTGTCAATAGCAATATTCTCACTTGTATATATTTGTTCTTATCGAAAATATATGTCGTTGTTGTTGTGGCCTTCAGTCCTGAGACTGGTTTGATGCAGCTCTCCATGCTACTCCATCCTGTGCAAGCTTCTTCATCTCACAGTACCTACTGCAACCTCCATCCTTCTGAATCTGTTTCATGTATTCATCTCTTGATCTCTCTCTACGATTTTTCCCTCCATCCATCCTTCTAAATCTGTTTCGTGTATTCATCTCTTGATCTCTCTCTACGATTTTTCCCTCCATCCTGCCCTCGAATACTAAATTTGTGATCCCTTGATGCCTCATAACATGACCTACCAACCCAGCCCTTCTTCTAGTCAAGTTGAGCCACAAAATGCTCTTCTCCCCAATCATATTCAATGCCTCCTCATTAGTTATGTGATCTACCCATATAATCTTCAGCATTCTTCTGTGGCACCACATTTCGAAAGCTTCTATTCTCGTCTTGTCCAAACTAGTTATCGTCCATGTTTCACTTCCATACATGGCTACGCTCCATACAAATACTTTGAGAAACAACTTTGTGACACTTAAATCTATACTCGATGTTAACAAACTTCTCTTCTTCAGAAACGCTTTCCTTGCCATTGCCAGTCTACATTTTGTATCCTCTCTACTTCGACCATCATCAGTTATTTTGCTCCCAAAATAGCAAAATTCCCTTAATACTTTAAGCGTCTCATTTCCTAATCTAATTACCTCAGCATCACCCGATTTAATTTGACTACATTCCATTATCCTCGTTTTGCTTTTGTTAATGTTCATCGTATATCCTCCTTTCAAGACACTGTCCATTCCGTTCAACTGCTCTTCCAAGTCCTTTGCCGTCTCTGACAGAATTACAATGTCATCGGCGAACCTCAAAGTTTTTACTTCGTCTCCATGAATTTTAATACCTACTCCGAATTTTTCTTTTGTTTCCTTCACTGCTTGCTCAATATACAGATTGAATAACACCGGGGAGAGGCTACAGCCCTGTCTCACTCCCTTCCCAACCACTGCTTCCCTTTCATGTCCCTCGACTCTTATAACTGCCATCTGGTTTCTGTACAAATTGTAAATAGCCTTTCGCTCCCTGTATTTTACCCTTGCCACCTTCAGAATTTGAAAGAGAGTATTCCAGTCAACATTGTCAAAATCTTTCTCTAAGTCTATAAATTCTAGAAACGTAGGTTTGCCTATCCTTAATCTATTTTCTAAGATAAGTCGTAGGGTCAGTATTGCCTCACGTGTTCCCGTATTGCTACGGAATCCAAACTGATCTTTCCCGAGTTCGGCTTCTACCAGTTTTTCTATTCGTTTGTTAAGAACTCGCGTTATTATTTTGCATGAATGACTTATTAAACTGATTGTTCGGTAATATTCACATCTTTCAGCCTGTTGCCTGTTATTAGAATGTCCTGTAAAAATTTGAGGTAATCTGGTCAAGATCTTTCATGATTTTTTCGTTACAACGCTCCCCTTGTATACATGTAGACCACCTCCAAACAAGTGTTTATTAGAGCATCGTGTAAATATTTGATGTAAATTGAGTTTCGAGCTATATATATACCCATCCGAATGTTATTACATCGTTTGTAAAAATGTGAAGTACATATGTCAAGAGACTTTTGAGACATTGATAACATCGTTAAAGAGCACCTTGTTTTTACTTAGTGGTACGGATTACATAACAAGCTCCTGTTGAAGGTCGAGACTACGTTTTGGTTCTTGTTTACATATTTATGAATAAGAATTACTGATATGTTGACTCAGCCTTAGGTAAAGTACTCCTGGCTACTTGTCTTCTAGATTGGGACATGGGTGGCATTTCACTTTCAGGTGGCGGCGTGGCAGGGGCGCCTCTGGTGGGACGCAAGCGGCCTCTGCTGCCTGGGGGCGGCCGGCCAGCCATGTCGCCCACCAAGCGCACTGTGCTCTCCATCCTGGCAAGGGCCCGCGCCGCGCAGGGCAAGGACCTGCCAGACTACCTGCACCCCGCCAACGGGTGAGTGATACCTAACCCTCTCTGCCTGCAGTGCTCGGGCCGTGGCACCACGGCTCGTGCATGTCGCTTCACTGGACGTTGCTTCACTAACTGTTGCATCACGTAGTGCCTTCCTGTTCTTTTAATTCCTTTCATTGAAGCCCGACTAAGTAGTTAGAGGCTTTACAGTAATATCTGATAACTACTACACAACAAAATGTATTTATTTATTTATTTAGGTTTATATCACAACGATTGATAGACTAACTGCGAGCACACTTGTTTTTCTACAAAAAAAAATAATAATAATAAAAGAATGGTACGTTACGCACGCGAAAATATTATTGTGAGCATGAGATGCTCACACTCGGCACCCACTTGAGTGGAAAGACATATGTTAAAATCGACTTCCCTACTTCCCAAATGTAGAAAACAGATCATGAGAAGGAACTAGACTGGGGTGAATGACTTACCAAAGATAAGTAGCTGGCACATCCATAATTTCAAATATACCGTACCAACATATCAGTTAAATACCTGGTGTTTTCGTCATTATGATTTAGAATTTACCTCTTGATCATTAACGAGGACAATAATTATATTTACCTAGATAATTTGTACCGTTTGTAACAATCACAAACTGGTACCACTCTGCTTGTACATAGGTACTCCATCGTTTCATGAAGTTCCCACTCCACACACCACATGAAGCACTCGTAATTGTTGTTCCTACCACGCATTGTTGAGTCCAAGTTCATATAATAAATGAATTTATGTAAGCGTACAAAAAAATCAATATTTCACACGTTACAATGTCAGAGTTAACTCACAACTTGAGCTTCATTTGTATTAAATATTTTCGGGTTTCCAGCCACGTCAAGTGATTAAATTTACGCACCCTTTCCGCCAAGCAATCCTTGGCTATTGCCAAGCGATATGGTAACCATTGGGCTGCTGGTACGCCCATTATATTCACTAGCTGAAGGCTGTGACGTCACTGGTGCTCGGGGCATCGTCACATCTAAGCATACGTTCACTCAGCGTTCGAAATGCCTGTTTCAACTGCGCGATCGCTGGATCCCATGCCGCACTGAGCTGCAGGCCACCGTCTCTAGTTAGGTTGTTATCAGTGATTTTTATTTTAATGGCTTCTTTAATTAACCGGTCCCAGAATCCGTTTGTGCGAGCCGCAACACAGGTTTCATCAAATTTCATCCTGTGACCGTTTCGTGCACCATACTCAGTCAAATCACCTTTTATGGGGTAACGTAGACAATAAAAACCTCTCATGCTCCATACTAAGTTGTTTCACAGTGCATACTGTTTACCAGACGTAAGACTCGTAAGATATCCTGTAGAACCCATGTGTTCTTACTGCAAGCTCCCACGAGACCCATCAATGAGAATAAGAAGAAAAGCGTCTGACCTTCTCAAGCACTATTCAGTGAAAGACAGTGTGATCATCAATCTTCTTCCACAGGTACCTACATCACCTGTTGCTTAGCTTTACTGAAGGTCCACTACTATAGGACGCCATTGCGCCCCTTGGTATCCACCAACGGCTCACCCATATACAAGGTGACGCACACATGTTGGACATTGCGTACGTAATATTTAAAACTCGGCAGGTTTTATCATTATTAAGGTCAGTTTTGATATGGTGGCGATGTTCGTGAATGCGCCTCTCAAAGACTCTTTGGATCTAGTATCAAAGCTCTTTGTAAGTGACGTTTAGAGATATTCGGAAACTCTTTTACGCCTTATTTTCTGTACAGCGGCCAGTATTAAGATCTAACGGACGGCGTTCCAATGGATAACCCGTTGGCGCCAGCTATTGCAAACCACTTCAGAGACAATTTTGAGAATATTGCGTTAGAGACGGCAGTACAGAAGCCTAGTAGCTTCTGTCCATACTTCGTCATTTTGCCCCATGGACCTGAGAGGCCTGGCGAGTTCTCGAAGCACCTCAACGACATCAACAGTAACGTCCAGTTCACCATGGGGATAGAATTGCCCTTCCTCGATGGCCTTGTCCGCTGCAAACGAAATAGACGAAGTAGCAACAGTATAGATAGAAAACCTGTCCACTTCGATATGTAAATGCACGGCGGCATCCATCATTACCCGTCAAAGAAACGTAGTCTGTTGCAAACATTGGCGCATCGTGGAAGAATGGTATCATACGCTGATTACCTGCATCATGAACTGAGCCAAATCAAGTTCCCTCAGGAACAACGGGTATAAGGTTCATCAAACAGATGAAGTGGTTTCCACGATATTTGATTCCCAAAACCATCTTCCACGTGTCCTCCGGATGCAAATCCGTCGAGATTCACTCTCCAGACCAAATTGGGTGTTATCTGTAAAACGAACATCGGCCCACCGTTCTTCCATCAAGGTGACATGTTTACGGCTCCACTCTACACCTTCCCTTCTGTGAAGACTCATCAGAGGTAAACAGACAGCAGGCCTCCGACAACGAAGGCCACGCTTCTGAAGCCTTCTGTACACCATTAGCCTCGATACAACACGGCCAGTAGAGGCTGCGAGGACAGATGCAGGTTCCAGCGCAGTAGTAAGGCGGTACCGTCGTGCCCTTACAGCCAAATAACGGTCCACTCTTCCTGATGTCACACGTGGTCGGTCCTACCCCGCTCTCCTGGATACAGTTTTGGTCTCTGTAGACTGTCGTCTCATTCGAGAAACAACACTACGATTCACAATAAGCCATCAGGCCACATCCGTTTTCGGCTCATCTGCTTCCATTCTTGTCCCTCCACAGCAGAGGGCCTGTCCCCTGTGCCATACTTGGCTGTCAGTGACTGTGTACACAGCGATTGTGGATGTGGCATAACCCTGCAAGTACTACGGAGCTCGATAGCTGCCCTTAAGTCCTAATGTCATTGCTGGCATGGTTGTCCGTTGATCAGAATGCCATCGTCAGAGCAGTACACGGTCGTAACGACATCTGTTGACAATTTTATGATTGTATTGTGAATTAGACACAGGAAAGGGAAATGGCAGTTTCTTGCTTTACTTTAGGACACCGGTGCATATATTTAGAAAACAACCAATAACAGTCGGCTACGAGAGCATCCATAGCCATTTGCGGGCATATGATGAAAGCTCGTACATCGTAAGCCCGCAAAGATACAGCTTAAGTGACGCCAATGGTTTCCATGGAGACGGTGCGGTGTATCAATGTGCACCATGCAGAGGAAAATGATTTCAGAGCTGCTACAACGAATGGATGTTGAAAACGTACTATCATACTGATAGGCATATAGAAAAGTATGTCAGATGTTTTAAACCGCTAATAGATCGTAGTACCACCGAAAACAATGCTTGAGTGACGCCGTTGTTTACCATGGAGGCGACATTTCAAAGCTTTATCCTCTGTACCTATTTTGATCACCTATTGAGGAAATGATATCTGCAGCAGTCGTTAATGTAATGTAATGTATCTATCTTTTAATTTGTGCAACAATTTTGTGTATAACTCATTGTAATGACAGTTACACTTCCTGGGTAACTGATTGGCTATTGCTGATGTAATGTAGTAATGCATCGGCCTTGCCGCGGTGGTTACACCGGTTCCCGTGAGATCACGGAAGTTAAGTGCAATCGGGCGTGGTCGGCACTTAGATGGGTGACCATCATGGCCTCCATGCGCGGTTGCCATTTTTCGGGGTGCACTCAGCCTCGTGATGCTAATTGAGGAGCGACTCGATCGAATAGTAGCGACTTCGTTCAAGAATACCATCGTGACGACTGGGAGAGCGGTGTGCTGACTCCACGCCCCTCCTATCCTCATCCTCCTCTGAGGATGACACGGAAGTCGGAGGATCCCGATGGGCTCCTTGTGGGTTGTAGATGGAGTGTTTTTTTATGTAATGTAGTATGCGATAGGCGAAGTGTCGTGTATTTAGCCAACAACTCCATTGCTACCTCAGCAGTTGACGTTCGTGCAGCAACGACGCTGCCACAATCTATCATCATCTTTCTAATTTATTTATTCAATTCTGGTTACATAATGCTTAATATGTTACTGCTATCATCGTATTTCCCTTTAAATACATTCCGTATTTATATTTCAGTGTAAATAGGCTGAAGATGGTGACATTTTAGCCGAAACTGTGTACCTCTTGCATTTAAATATTTTATGACGGTCGACACAGTTTTTAACATATTTTTAAGGTATTTTAGCTAGATCAGTCACTTTCTTCACGAGAAATGTTCTCAAACATAACTTATATAAAATTGTTGCTCTTTCGTTAAGGCATGAAATACGACTCCTCTGCGCGCAGCTACAAGCCAGATTGCCTCCAGACCAGCGTGCACCTTCAGCGTAGGCAGACCCGCGGCACTCGCCCGTCGCGCCATGTCAAACGCAACGTAGCTTTGTGTCACGCTCCTTTCCCTCTGAGCTTCCAGCAGAATCGACGCCGCGAGGCGACTACCGGCGCAACTTCACAGACGCTTTAATAAGCAGCGTAGATAAATCAGGATATCATGAAGCGCGACTAGGTGTGGCGGCGCAGGTGTAAATCAAGTGGTGCAAGAGGGGAGGCAGCCCGTGGTGCGTGCGCCCACACACCCCGCGCCCTCATTAAAACGCCGACTCCGCCCCCGCCGCGCAAACACGCCCTCGCGCTCCGCTGAGCTCGGTCTGGCGGCGCACCTGCCGTGGAGGAAGTTGCTCGGTTTAAAAGCAATCTGCCGCCCGCCTCGGTCCGTGATTTTTAATTATTACTGCCGCCACTGAACACCACTGAACGCAGCCCTCGGCGCGTTCACCCGGCGGGGTCGCCACGCTGCACCGTGCCACGAAATCGCAGTAAAGGGGAAACTTCATTGAAGAATTGATAAAGTTATAAGGCAGCGTCGTAAATATTCCAGTTTCTCTCATTTGGGTACCATATTTCTCAGCGACTGTTTATTAAAGTGTTTTCCTTGTGTTTGGACCACAGAGGTAAAGTATCTGTATCTACTTTACTTTACGAGCCGTCTTAATGTCTTATGATGTAACTCTCGTTTTAATCAAAAAATTTACTTTATTTCTTTCTTGTGTGTTTCGGTTTTTCGCCATTATCAAGGAACAGAATACTGCTGATACGAAGTATCGTGTCCACCTTACTATTACTAAGCATAAGCCTGACTTTTGTTTACTAAGAGTAAGTAAGTCGGACACGATAATTTGTATCAACAGTGTCCTGTTCCTTTGACAACAGCGAAATGCCGAAATGTGTTACGAAGGAAAAATTAGTATTTCGTGGTCTACATTTACATCACTGTCCTGCAATTCAAACTTAAGTAACTAGCATTGGACTCTTCGAACCACCTACAGACTCTGTCTCTACCTTTCGACTCTCTAAAAACGCGTGGGAAATATCAATAGAAATCTTTATGTGCCAGCTCTGATTCCATTTATTTTATTACAATGATAATTTCTCACTATGTAGATTGGCAACAGGGAAATATTTTCACATTTAGACTGATGATTGAAATTTTGTAAAAAGATCTCGCCCCAACGAAAAGCGCCACTGTTTTAATGATTGCCATTCAAAATCGCCTATAATTTCCGTGACACTCTGTCCCCTATTTTGCAACTGATCGTTGACTTCTTAGAAACCCTACGTCAGTCCGGTCTGATATGCAACCCACATTGCAAAGCAATACTTTAGCAGAGGACGAACAAGTGTAGTGTAGGCAACCTCTTCAATAGGCCTGTAGCTTCTTCTAAGTGTTCTGCCAATAAAAGGCAGTCTTTCTTTTGCTCTTCCCCTATCGTCATCTATGCCATCGTTCGAATTTAAGTGGTTCATAATTGTAACTTATAAGTATTTAGTTGAATTGAGAACCTTTAGATATGTGTGATTTACCGGGTAACGGCAATATAAGGGAATTATTTTCGTGCTCATGCCGATGACGTCAGACTTTTCCATAATCAGAGATATTTTCCACGTTTTGCATCATACAGATATCGTGTAGGAGTCATTCTTTAATTAGCTTCAACTTTAAGATGAATTTAATAGACGATAAATGAAGGTATTTATGCAAAAAACGTAAGAGGGCTGTTCAAAGTGCCTAGTAAATTGTTTATATAGACTGGGAGCAGCAGAGGACCTGAAACACTGCCTTGGGGAACGCCAGATATCACTAGAGTTTCACTGTAGGTGCAGAACGTTATTGCCATGTCTCGTAAGTCTTTCATGTAATATGCATTCACTTGATGGTGTGTTTCAACAGCGCTATATATAGAAGCATCAACTGTGAATGCCTAGCCGGCCACGGTGGTCTAGCGGTTCTTGGTGCTCAGTCGAGAACCGCGCGACTGCTACGGTCGCAGGTTCGCATCCTGCCTCGCACATGGATGTGTGTGATGTCTTAGGTTAGTTAGGTTTAAGTAGTTCTAAGTTCTAAGGGACTGATGACAGGAGATGTTAAGTCCCATAGTGCTCAGAGCCATTTGAACCATTTTGTGAATGCCTATATGGAGCTTCTGAATTTTAACAGCTAGGTAATTTAAGTGATTTATGAAAATGAAACATCCTACTACACTTTCATGGGATGCTCCCTATGTTACATTAACGTCCAAAGACTTCTCTCCTTTCAGAAGGGAATACTATGTTTCGTTTGATAAGACCTCTTCAATTCAACCACAAAGTTGGCCTCGTTTTCCATTGGCTCCTATTTATTTCATTGAAGGACAATGTGAAAAGATATTGGTTGGTTTTCGTACGACAATGATCGGGTTTCAGGCCTTCGTTGTTTCCTGACTCCACATGCAATCCTTCATCGGAGATAAGACGTGCAAGTGCTTAGGGGATGGAGATGATAAAATGGAAATTATTTATTGTTTCGGTTGGGAATAAGTCAGACACGATTCAGTCATTACCTGTGCATCCTCGGTAGCCATCCGCAAAGATGTCTCGGTGATGGTACACGAATTTACAAGGACAAATAATCATCGGCTCTCGGCACAGTTCGATCATTGACCATGGTCCTACGCCGATTCGACAACCTAGTGAAGCAACTCCCATACACTAGCTGATCAAAAGTATGTGGACAGCTGTTGGTGTGGCCGAGTGGACCTAGGCGCTTCAGTCTAGAATCGCGCGACCGCTACGGTCGCAGGTTGGAATCCTGCATCAGGCATGGATGTGTGTGATATCGGTAGGTTAGTAAGGTTGGTTCAAATGGCTCTGCGCACTATGCGACTTAACTTCTGAGCTCATCAGTCGCCTAGAACTTAGAACTAATTAATCCTAACTAACCTAAGGACATCACACACATACATACCCGAGGCAGGATTCGAGCCTGCGACCGTAGCGGTCGCTCGGTTCCAGACTGTAGCGCCTAGAACTGCACGGCCACTCCGGCCGGCCGGTTCTACATCTATATCTACATCCATACTCCGCACGCCACCTGACGGTGTGTGGCGGAGGGTACCCTGAGTACCTCTATCGGTTCTCCCTTCTATTCCAGTCTCGTATTGTTTGTGGAAAGAAGGATTGTCGGTATGATTCTATGTGGGCTCTAATCTCTCTGATTTTATCCTCATGGTCTCTTCGTGAGATATACGTAGGAAGGAGCAATATACTGCTTGACTCTTCGCTGAAGGCATGTTCTCGAAACTTTAACAAAAGCCCGTACCGAGCTACTGAGCGTCTCTCCTGCAGAGTCTTCCACTGGAGTTTATTTATCGTCTCCGTATCGCTTTCGCGATTACTAAATGATCCTGTAACGAAGCGCGCTGCTCTCCGTTGGATCTTCTCTATCTCTTCTAACAACCCTGTCTGGTACGGATCCCACACTGCTGAGCAGTATTCAAGCAAGCGAACAAGCGTACTGTAACCTACTTCCTTTGTTTTCGGATTGCATTTTCTTAGGATTCGTCCAATGAATCTCAGTCTGGCATCTGCTTTACCGACGATCAACTTTATATGATCATTCCAAATGGTTCAAATGGCTCTGAGCACTATGGGACTCAACTGCTGTGGTCATTAGTCTCCTAGAACTTAGAACTACTTAAACCTAACTAACCTAAGGACATCACACACATCCATGACCGAGGCAGGATTCGAACCTGCGACCGTAGCAGTCGCGCGGTTCTCGACTGAGCGCCTAGAACCGCTAGACCACCGCGGCCGGCTAGGAATTCACAGTTGATGTTTCTATATATAGCGCTGTTGAAATACACCATCAAGTGAATACATATTACATGAAAGACTTACGAGACATGGCAATAACGTTCAGCACCTAAAGTGAAACTCTAGTGATATCTGGCGTTCCCCAAGGCAGTGTTTTAGGACCTCTGCTGCTCCCAGTCTATATAAACAATTTACTAGGCACTTTGAACAGCCCTCTTACGTTTTTTGCATAAATAGCTTCATTTATCGTCTATTAAATTCATCACAAAGTTGAAGCTAATTAAAAAATTACTCCTACACGATATCTGTATGATGGACTGCGCGCCTAGAACCGTGAGACCACCGCGGCCGGCCGATCATTCCATTTGAACCACTCCTAATGCCAACTCCCAGAAAATTTATGGAATTAACTGCTTCCAGTTGCTGACCAGTTATTTTGTAGCTGAATGATAAGGGGTCTATCTTTCTATGTATTCGCAGCACATTACACTTGTCTACATTGAGATTCAATTGCCATTCCCTGCTCCATGCGTCAAGTCGCTGCAGATCCTCCTGCATTTCAGTACAATTTTCCGTTGTTACAACCTCTCGATTTACCACACCGTCATCCGTAAAAAGCCTCAGTGAACTTCCGATGTCATCCACAAGGTCATGTATGTATATTGTGAATAGCAACTATCCTACGACACTCCCCTGCGGAACACCGGAAATCACTTTTATTTCGGAAGACTTCTCTCCATTGAAAATGACATGCTGCGTTGTGTTATCTATGAACTCCTCAATCCAATCACACAATTGGTCTGATAGTCCATATGCTCTTACTTTGTTCATTAAACGACTGTGAGGAACTGTATCGAACGCCATGCGGAAGTCGAGAAACACGGAATCTACCTGTGAACCCTTGTCTATGGCCCTCTGAGTCTCGTGGACGAATAGCGCGAGCTGGGTTTCACACGACCGTCTTTTTCGAAACCCATGCTGATTCCTACAGACTAGATTTCTCGTCTCCAAAAAAGTCATTATACTCGAACATAATACGTGTTCCAAAATTCTACAACTGATCGACGTTGTAGATATAGGTCTATAGTTCTGCACATCTGTTCGGCGTCCCTTCTTCTTGAAAACAGGGATGACCTGTGCCCTTTTCCAATCTTTTGGAACGCTACGCTCTTCTAGAAACCTACATTACACCGCTGCAAGAAGGGGGGCAAGTTCCTTCGCGTACTCTGTGTAAAATCGAACTGGTATCCCATTAGGTCCAGCGGCCTTTCCAATTTTGAGCGATTTTAATTGTTTCTCTATCCCTCTGTCGTCTATTTCGAGATCTACCATTTGGTTACGTTTAAGTAGTTCTAAGTTCTAGGGTACTGATAACCTCAGATGTTAAGTCCCATAGTGCTCAGAGCCATTTGAATTTTGAACTGTTAGTGGACACTAATATGAGGAGTGTTCACCTTCTCCTTTATGACAGCTTGAACCTAGCAGAGGACTCTTTCGATGAGGTTTCTGTGGATGACTGACAGCCCACTGTTCATTAAGGACCGAAGCCAAAAAATTGGTTCAAATGGCTCTGAGCACTATGGAACTCAACATCTGTGGTCATCAGTCCCCTAGAACGTAGAACTACTTAAACCTAACTAACTAAGGACATCACACACATCCATGACCGGACCGTAGCCAAAGAAGGTAGTAATTCAGTATGCGACACTGGGGTCAGAAGCGAACCTATGTTCACATTCCAAAGGTGTTTCATTGGTTCAGATGAGGAGCCTGGGCAGGCCTCTCCATTTCCGGAATATTACTCTCACAAACCATTGCCTCACAGTTGCTGCTACAGGACAAGGTGCATTGTCATGATGATAAAAACAATTCCTATCTCCGAACTGTTTCTCTACTGTGCTCAGTTTCCAGTGCTGTAAAAATGTGTTCATATCCTTCTGCTTTTAGCGTTTTGGGTTGTTTGAGGAAGGAGACCAGACAGCGAAGGTCATCGGTCTCATCAGATTAGGGAAGGACAGGGAACGAAGTCGGCCGTGCCCTTTCAAAGGAACCATCCCGGCATTTGCCTGGAGCGATTTAGGGAAATCACGGATATACTAAATCTGGATGGCCGAACGCGGGATTGAACAGTCGTCCTCCCGGATGCGAGTCCAGTGTGCTAGCCACTGCGACACCTCGCTCGGTTTTTAGCGTTTTCTTAAGTACAATAAAGAGACAACACAGGTAAAAGAGTTCGAAAATCGTAAGTGGAAAAATTCAGTGACGAAGAGAGTTTTTTAGGCTTGTAAATGTGTTCAGATGGACTAATGGTCGAGGTGACTGCTAGCGATCACAAATTCCAAGTTCCAAGACCGGTATGGCACACATTTATAATATTACGCCATTTTCATTAATTACTGTATTCAACAAAAGAATTTCAGCGGTGTCAGATATTGATATGTAGTTTAAGAAGAAAATGCATTGCATGGAACTGAAACATGGACCATGAGTAATTAACAGAATAGTAAAAAGGCCAAATTTGAAAAGTGAAGCAGGATAAAAATTAATGGAGAAATGACGCAACAGAATAGATGAGAAACAAGTCTATGTATACAATTACCAGAAGAAAGAAGAGGTTACTGGCTCAACAGCTTCGTCACGCGAGAATCGTTAACGGTGCTTTTGAGCGAGTCGTTGACGAAAGAAGTTGTAGGTATGGATAAAGGTTACAAGATACTAGATAAATAATGCAGGAAATTATGTGAATTATTTACGTAGAAATGAAGAACTTGCACAAGGTAAGGAAATATGGAGGCCAACATCAAATCTTAAAAAAGGCTGATGAGTTAAAAATAAGTATGGATACAGGTCTCAATCAGCTTTCTGAAAGCAATTGAGAGAAGATATTAATGGCCAGGAGAGTGGTTCACTGACAACATGCCTCTCCAGTACTGCCATCAAATGGCACGCAGAAGATTAATAGTCGGTCAGCCACCAGACTAAAGTGCTACCATAAGGAAGACTTCAAGTAGTTTGATGTATTTTTTCTGTAATAGCACTAATAAAAGTCTTCGCATAGACATCTTGGAGCCTCCCTGGAATTTCTAGTCTACAGATTCAGTTACAGAGTATGCAGACAGAATTATCTAATTTCACATACACAGATATCAAAATGAAACACAAGTAATTAGAATTTGTCACTATTTGAGCGATCTGTTACGCCGTAATTACTGTTGTGGCGTCAGAAGGCAAGTAATAGCGGACATATTTTAAAAGATATACGTTGAAATCCCTTTTCATTATTTGTCTTTGCTTTCTTAATACTTTAAATTTGCTTGAAATTATTGTAGACAGCGTTTCTTATCATTAATACTTCAGAGGGGAGGAAGCGTGCAGGTTAATTTCCATCGGCAGGTCAGGTCATTAGAGAATAACGATTCGTCGTCTAATTTTCGAAGAAAAATTCCTACCAATTTCCTCAATCAATTTACGAAAATCAGTGAGATTAAAATCTGGTTTGCCATACAGAGAATTGAGCTACGCTCCTCCGAAATGGGAGTCAAGTTCCTACCATCACTTAACTGTAATTACCATGTTTCTACCCTTTTAGCTGATATTATGACTTCCTTGCACGCTGTGTGGTTCTTTAGTGGATAGAGGAGCGACGAACAGATGCTGTTCTTGAACATAGGATTCAGATGTTTGTTATTGCACATCTAATAAAAGCACTCCGTCTTGAGGCTTCAAGTGACCCATCTGGACCATCTGTCCACCGTGCATCTTCAGCTGGGAATGGGGATAGGAGGGCCGTGTGGTCAGCACACCGCTCTCCCGGTCGTTAAGATGGTTTTCTTTGACCGGAGCCGCTACTATTCGGTAGAGTAGCTCCTCAATTGGAATCACAAGGCTGAGAGAACACTGAAAAATGGCAACAGCGCATGTCTGTGCTGACGGTCACCCATTCAAGTGCCGGCCACGCCCGACAGCTCTTAAATTCGGTGATCTGACGGGAAACGGTATATCCACTGCGGCACGGCCGTAGCCCCATCTAATGTAAAATAGTAAAACTAATACGTAACTGTAGTTGCAGCGTCAGTTACTGACAGCAGATTTGCATGTTGAAACACATACACATACCAAAGTTTTACAAATCAGTCAGTCTTCGGTACAAAAGCTATTCAGTAAATCACGAGCCCCAGGCACTATGAAATTCAGTAAATATTATTCTACTGGAAAATACTCGAAATTGGACTAGTGCATGAATATTTGAAATTAAATACCCTGCCGCTGGTGGTCAGGGCAGGGGAAACTTGCATCTCATTGGCTGCCGCGTAATCTACATTTACATTTATACTCCGCAAGCCACCTAACGATGTGTGGTGAAGGGCACTTTACGTGCCACAGTCGTAATGACAGACTGTTCCAGTCGCGTATGGTTCGCGGGAAGAACGACTGCCGGAAAGACTCCGTGCGAGCTCGAATCTCTCTCATTTTAAATTCGTGATCTCCTCGGGAGGTATAAGTAGGGGGAAGCAATATATTCGATACCTCATCCAGAAACGCACCCTCTCGAAACCTGGACAGCAAGCTACACCGCGATGCAGAGCGCCTCTCTTGCAGAGTCTGCCACTTGAGTTTGCTACACGTCTCCGTAATGCTGTCACGCTTACGAAATAACCCTGTGACGAAACGCGCCGCTCTTCTTTGGATCTTCTCTATCTCTCTGTCAATCCCGATCTGGTACGGATTCCAGACTGATGAGCAATACTCAAGTACAGGTCGAAAGCGTGTTTTGTAAGCCACCTCCTTTGTTGATAGACTACATTTTCTAAGGACTCTGCCAATGAATCTCAACCTGGCACCCGCCTTATCAACAATTAATTTTATATGATCATTCCACTTCAAATCGTTCCGTATGCATACTCCCAAATATTTTACAGAAGTAACTGCTGCCAGTGTTTGTTCCGCTATCATATAATCATACAATAAAGGATCCTTCTTTCTATGTTGTCGCTATAGATTACACTTGTCTATGTTAAGGGTCAGTTGCCACTCCCTGCACCAAGTGCCTATCCGCTGCAGAACTTCCTGCATTTCGCTGCAATTTTCTAATGCCTTAACTTCTCTGTATACTACAGCATCATCCGCGAAAAGCTAGGCCATATATATATATATATATATATATATATATATATATATATTGTGTTAAGCAATGAGCCGGCCGGTGTGGCCGTGCGGTTCTAGGCGCTTCAGTCTGGAATCGCGTGACCGCTACGGTCACAGGTGGTTCGGATACTGCCTCGGCCTAGGATGTGTCTGATGTCCTTAGGTTAGTTGGGTTTAAGTAGTTCTAAGTTCTAGGGGACTGAGGACCACAGGTGTTAAGTCCCATAGTACTCAGAGCCATTTGAACCATTTATTTGAAAAGGAATGGTCCCATAACTCTCCCCTGTGGCATGCCAGATGTTACTTTAGTGGCTGTAGACGTCTCTCCATTGAGAACAACATGCTACGTTCTGTTTGCTAAAAACTCTTCAATCCAGCCACACAGCTGGTCTGACATTCCGTAGGCTCTTACTTTGTTTATTAGGCGATAGTGTGGAAGTCAAGGTAAATGATATCCACCTGGGAGCCTGTATCTAATATTTTCTGGGCCTCATGAACAAATAAAGCGAGTTGGGTCTCACACAATCGCTGTTTCCGGAATCCATGTTGATTCCTACAGAGTAGATTCTGGGTTTCCAGAAATGATATGATACGCGAGCAAAAAACATGTTCTATCGTTCTACAACAGATCGATGTCAGAGATATAGGCCTATAGTATTGCGCATCTGCTCGACGACCCTTCTTGAAAACTGGAACTACCTTGCTCTTTTCCAATCATTTGGAACCTTCCGTTCCTCTAGAGCCTTGCGGTACACGGCTGTTAGAAGGGGGGCTAGTTCTTTCGCGTACTCTGTGTAGGATCGATTTGGTATCCCGTCAGGTCCAGTGCACTTTCCTCTGTTGAGTGATTCTAGTTGCTTTTCTATTCCTTGGACACTTATTACGATGTCAGCCATTTTTTCGTTTGTGGAGGATTAGGAGAAGGAACTGCAGTGCGGTCTTCCTCTGTGAAACAGCTATGGAAAAAGGTGTTTATTATTTAAGTTTTACATGTGTCATCCTCTGTTTCAATTCCATCATCATCACAGAGGGTTTGGATATGCTGTTTAGATCCACTTACTGATTTAACATAAGACCAGAACTTCCTAGGATTTTCTGTCAAGTCGGTATATAGAATTTTACTTTCGAATTCACTGAACGCTTCACGCATAGCCCTCCTTCCGCTAACTTTGACATCGTTTAGCTTCTGTTTGTCTGAGAGGTTTTCGCTGCGTTTAAACTTGCACTCGTTCGTGCAGCGGTCTCGTACCGCGGTGGCTGCTTTTGGAAACGCGGTGGCGTAGCTGTCGTAGCACGTAGTTGAAAGTGTGGCCGAGCACATAGGTACCGATACGTCACCTCTCCCAGCCCAAGTTGAAAGGTAAGGAAGATGTCTGTGCCGTAGATGGGTGAGACTGGTAGCGTGGTTGGGGGTAGAGGAGACCACAAGACGTCCCAAAATTGCGTCTAGCGAGCGCCACGTAAACTGCCCCAGAAAAGAAGGCGCAGGAGGCGTCCTACGGCTCAGGTAAGAGCATGAAGGCTGCTGCTGAGGGTACTGGCTATTAGCCGACCGTGACGGCGTCGATGTCAGTGGGAGAGGCAAACTGCAGCGTTGGCGGCTGGCCGATTCTGCCATCGGTGAGACGGCCGCGAGTGGAGGCACCCGCTGCGTTGCATCGGACGGATGTGGCTGTGACACAACCACCGGATGTTATGCTGTCAAGAAATCTGAAACAGTTTGATCTACGGCAGAATCACTAAAGTCACGAAGCCTTAGTTGATTTTGATGGCTCTGATGAGTGCCTGCGCTGTCGCGAATAGTGTACTGCACTCTGCTGGCTGATCTGAGAACAACGTCGGTTTGCCATAAATGTGGTTTGTTGTGCACGCAATACTGAACTATGACGATCGGGTGACACTTCATGGGGAAGTCTGAAGCTGGAGGAGAGCTTTAAGCAGTATGTAAATGAAGCAAGGTCCGTTGGCGTCTCTCAATGTAAACCGGCTGAGCTGGTGCGCTGCTGGCGCCAGTCTCCATCGATTGTAATCCCGGTCGTTGTGAGTCGATTTTCGATGCCTTCTTGTCTTCATCGCATCACTGGCGGATGGCTATTTAACTGCGCAGCGCCCGCTCTGCTCGGCATGGAGTTCGGGTGTCAACTGTGTGAGCGACAGTGACCTGTGGCGCTCGCGAGTGGCTGAGTCGGTACGGCGGAGGAGCGTGGGAGGTTGCTGCGGCGTGTGTAGCCGTTGGAACGCAGATCCGCTGCCGACGGTGATTTCCTTGAGATTTGAAGGACAGATTTCCTTCGCGTCTGTTACATTCTACTCAAAGTGAATGAACTGGAGTCGTCGAATTGTTCCTTAGTGGGTTCTGTTCATGTTAATTGGATAAGCGAGAGCACTGAAAACTATCTTGATTCGTTCAGTTACTTGTCACTGTATTTGGTCTGGCCGCCTGATATGTTGACGGCATTTAAGAGAGTGCTAGTTACGCACAACAAATAAACATGAAGCCGTGCTTAATGCGTAGCTAGAGCTCGTACCAAGTAGTGCGTAGGTCTGTGCCTGGCGTTCGAGAGCCGGCCGAAATAATTTTCCTTATGTCCTTTTTCTGTGTTATTGCTTTGTTTGTTTGTTCTAGAGTATTGGCTAATCACATTTTATAAGCCGTTACTGGGCAAAAGGTCACGTAAGTAAGTTCTGCTTGGGTTCATTTTCTACCGTGTGTAATTAAAGGTTTATTTATAACCAGTTGGGCAGATATGTTTTGTGTATCTGTTGCGCCAGATATGCCGCTGATGTGTTTATGTCTCAGATAATTGGCAGTGGACGACGCGAGCAAACTACGATCCCAGTGTCACAGCAGAAGGGGGAAATGTAAGGACCTGTATCGGTGTCTGTGGTTACGTTGTTAGTGCCCTGCAATTCCACCTTCCGGTGGAGAGTTGTGGTTTTCCGGAAGCTTCATTGTAGCTCAAAGTTGAGTATAGTTCTACTTCACCTTCTGGTTGGTGAACCTCCTGTATCTGTCACATCCCTCCGGTCTGCTCGCGACCATCACTAATTGTCAACGTAAAATTGAAACGGCCCCATTTTAAGACTATTTAGTATGCTATTATTATATTCTGGGAATGAAATGTATGTGAACCTCGTACCTGTAAGTAACACTAAAGAGAAGCCTAGTTGAGTGTATTAACCTGATAATACTTCTAATTTGTTATTATTCCTTAAGATCAGTCCATAGAATATGCCTTAGTTGTTGGAAGCAGTTTTAGAATTTGATATGAGTTATGTGAAAGCCTGTTTCTATGTGAGTCATGCAGCATGTTTAAAAGGTTGGTGTGATACAGTTATCTCAAATTTGATTAATCGTGGTTTTATGAACATTGTTTTAATTAGTGAAAAGTGGCTGAGTAAATTTTGAAAGATCTGTATCCATCAGACGTAAATCAATTAATCGTGGTTCTGTAGGGCAGGTGCCTTTTAGTATAATCGTTGTTACTGTTAATTTCATTAAGAGCATGTGTTTGTAACAAAGAAGTGTATGGCAACTACAAACTGGTTGTGTTTAATTTATATGTGTCCAAAGGAATAACACATCACTTGCGAAACGTCAGGCGCAGACAAAGTACGATATGGGTTCAGAAATATCAGTAAGGCATCTTCACGTAAATCTGAAGCTGTAAGTTTTGACATTTGCATTTTGAACGTTTGATCGAACACTCTTCCTGGCCCTTAGACTGTGGCGAGAATGGCAATGTCCTAACATACTGTAGTAATTGTGTTCGAAAAACTGTGCAAATTCCTTGGAAGAAAAAGGAGGTCCACTACACAAACAGTGGTAAGCCTTCGAGAGAGGGCCTCTGTTGTGCCATTCTTGAGTACTGATCGAGTAGTTGAGATAACCACCAAACCGGATTAAAGGAATTAATCGAAGCACTTAAGAGACGTGCTGCTAAATTGCTCATAGGTAGGTTCCTTCAGTAAGCGGGTGTAGATTAGATTAGATTAGATTAATACTTGTTCCATAGATCATGAATACCACACTTCGTAATGATGTGGAACGTGTCAGGTTAATGAAAGATGTCTGTACAAGATATTACATTACACAAAATGTTGCAGACACTAATGCTTAAGTTAGTTTTTTTCCCTCCCTTAATTTATACCTAAAAGTTCAGCCAATGAGTAGAAGGCGTTGTCATCTAGAAATTCTTTTAATTTATTTTTAAATATTGGTTGACTATCTGTCAGGCTTCTGATGCTGTTTGGTAGGTGACCAAAGACTTTTGTGGCAGCATAATTTACCCCCTTCTGTGCCAAAGTCAGATTTAACACTGCATAGTGAAGATCATCCTTTCTCCTGGTGTTATAGCTATGCACACTGCTATTACTTTTGAACTGGGCGGGATTATTAACAACAAATTTCATAAGTGAATATATATATACTGTGAGGTTACTGTGAGGATCCCTAGATCCTTCAATAGATGTCTGCAAGATGACCGTGTTATGGAAATGCTCCGTGAACTGAGACAGGAATCTCTGGAGGAAAGAAGACGTTCTTTTCATTAAGCACTATTGAGAAATTTCAGAGAACTGCCACTTGCGACAACCTGCAGAACGATCCTACTGCCATCAACATACACCTCGCGTAAGAACCGAGAAGACGGGAGAATTTAGGCCTCGTACGAAGCATGTAGATATTCGTTTATCTTCCGTTACATTTGCGAGTGGAATAGATACCGGTAAGTGAATGCTTAGCAGTGATACAAGAAACCCTACTCCGTTCACCATATGGTGACTGGCAGAGTGTGTATGTAGAGCCGGCCGGGGTGGCCGAGCGGTTCTAGGCGCTACAGTCTGGAGCCGCACGACCGCTACGGTCGCAGGTTCGAATCCTGCCTCGGGCATGGATGTGTGTGATGTCCTTACCTTAGTTAGGTTTAAATAGTTCTATGTTCTAGGGGACTGACCTCAGAAGTTAAGTCCCATAGTGCTCAGAACCATTTGAACCATTTGTGTTTGTAGATATAGATGCAGATGTAGGTTTGGTTCTGAGTTGGCGAAATCAACGAATCTGAAAGCAAAATAACCTGGTTGTAGTAAAAGCCCGCTGTGAAACGTACAGGGTTATCACTAGTACTCCAGTACGGATAACAGTGCTTTGAGATTCCGCTGTGAACGATCTGATGTTCCCGACTGTATTCACAAGATCCCGTGCGATTTCAGCTGGTTATACGTGAGGGATCCGACACGAACAGTTAATGAGAAATGCTTTGAGATGCCCTCAGTCCCAGTAGAAATACGCTGCGTCGATACTGACAATTGTTTTGTCTGTGGAAGTGTCAAGATTATAACATTATCCTTCTTGCAATCACTTGTGCAAGAAACTGTCGAAATGCGGCAGTTAAGGGATTTAATAAGTAGGAGCCCTGGTAGTAGTCTCACCCAGGACAACTGAAGCAGTTCGGAAAGACATTGCAACAAAGCCAGTCCCATCTACGTACCCACATCTCGTAACATAAACTCGTTTTCCTAACGTCCACATTACCGTAGATTGAGAGCCACGTATGCAACAAGCGTGTTTACTAAGTAAATTATGCAGAGCATAAAGGAGCTTTGTTGTTAACCTCGCTGCTAAGATGTCTTATAATATGAAATATGCTGTCTAACGGATTACTTCTCAAATCGACTCCCGAACCCTTTGTTGGCACATACCTCAACTCGACACATTGGGACACACAGTTTATTTAAACATCAGGCTAGTGTCACTAAAAATAGCACTGGCTGAATTTTATCCATGATAATTTAGGTAAATGGGGACAAATCGTAAGGAAAGATACCTGAGACTATAAGGGAAAAAATGTCATGCGGGATATAACCGGAAAGGAATTGTGTTTGTATTACCGGCTCATTTCTTATCATACCTGTACAGTACTATGCAGTGTACGACGTGCTGTGATGAGACTAGTGTTAGACAAGGTGTTAGAAGCGTTCCTCATAGGATCCTAGCAATACCACATCACGATACAGCAGCGACTGACACACACATCCACGTGTACAGACCTGCAACCGAATTGTGTCATAGGCAGCATGAGCATCTTATCGACTATTCACGTTCCCGTTGAGCTTCACGTACGCTTCATTTTGGGATAAATATGACGGGTTGAGGTGCTGCCAGCAGGTGGACCATGCTACTGGACCACCATGATCTAACCATCGGTCGATGTAGATGATACTGAGACGTCTTAGAGCGGAGCTGTGGAAGTGAGCTGGAGCACCATCGTGTAGTAGCCACTTTATCGTTTTCGATCAACCGAATGTGCATCTTTCAGCAGAAATGGCAGGATCGTCCTCAGGAACCGGAGATATGCGTCGCCTGTGAGGTGTTGTGGAAGGATGACTGGTACCAACCAAGAGGCTGCCACCAGTAATCTCCCCCCTCCCCCCCCCCCCCACACACACACAAACACAAACACTGACTTTCCACAGGTGCTGATGGCTCCCAGCCACCATAACGCGGCGATTCTCCGTACTCCGCGGAGCAGATGAGTGTTATTAAGACTGACGATACTGTGATTACGAAGGCTTTCCCAGCGTAATAATTGATAACGTTCTTCTCTAGTGTGCAGCCGGATCATAACGTCATCTTGACACAATATTTCAGCGGTCCCACTGGCCCGCCATCTTCAGGTGAGAGTACACGATCCCGCCGGAACTGAATTCTCAGAGCAAGCGGCGGCGCCTATATAGGGCGCAGAAGGCCCACAACCCGTGCGCGAGAAGGTGCCGTAACTGCCCTGTAGCGGTAGTAAATATACCGTGCAGCCAGTGCTGAAAACAGGCGAAATCGAGATATCGCAATGAAAACTTAAAAATTATTTCGATGATCGAAACACAGAACGTAGTTTTTTAATGTCCGATATCACCGGGTCTTACTTACAAGGTAACCCTTGTCTCTATTAATAAGATTATCAGATAAACGAATCTCTATAGATTCTTTTAAAACACAGTCCCAATGGAGAGATGCAGAGGCAACCATTTGTGTCTCATCATACAGCATCCTTCACAGATCCAAGAAGCGCTCTAATCTTGACTCTGTTAAGGATCCAAGAAGCGCTCTAATCTTGGCTCTGTTAAGGATGACTTGAGTTTGAGGAAGCCCCGTGTGTACAAGATTCCTTGCCACTGTGGGAAGGCATACATTGGTCAGACAATCCGGACCATTCAGGACCGATGTGTTGAGCACCAGCGGCACACACGGTTGCCTCAGCCAGAGGAATCTGCAGTGGTGGAGCACTGACTCACCGAGGGACATAGAATGCTGTATGATGAGACACCAATTGTTGTCCCTGCATCTCGCTATTGGGACTGTGATTTTAAAGAATCCATAGGGTTTCCTTTATCTGATAATCTTATCAATAGAGACAAGGGTTACCTTTTAACTTTTAAGTAAGACTTGGAACCCGGTGTTGTCAGACATTAAAAAACAGCGGTCTGTGTTTTGATCGCCGAAATAATTTCAAATTTTTGATAGCGGTATCTCTATTTCCCCAGTTTCCACCACTGGCGGCGCGGTATGTTTACTTGCGCTAGAGGGCAGTTACGGCACCTTCTCGCGCACGCGTTGTGGGTCTTCTGCGGCCTATATAGGGGACGCCGCTTGCGCTGAAAAGTCAGTTCCGGCCGGATCGTGTATCAGCACTCTCACCAGAAGATGGCGGCCACTTGGACCGCTGAAATATTGTGTCAAGATGGCTTATGATCCGGCTGCACACCCGAGAAGAATATTATCATTGACGATACTGCTTCTGGTAAAGTTAGCCTCATCTGTTAATGGAAAAGATGACTGAAATCTTAGCATCGTGGTGGCCTGTACGACGAACCAGTGACGAAACTGTCGACGTGGAGGCAAGTACTGCATGCGTTGTAAGTGATACAGATTGTGTCAGTTGAAGTGAACAATGTTCCACTCGGCCGTTTCACTTGCCAATGTAGCAGGCCACCTACTTGGTGCTGATATGAGTGTCATATTCCACAGTGTTCAACGCTACCCATTCCTGTAAATGATGTTGGCACACAGAAAGGGAAAAATGTAGTTGTAAACAGTTTCTGATACGGTTGCTGTCGGCGGGTATTCTTTTCCCGCTGCTCGCTCATTGCCATTTGCCTGTCCACATGTAAGGACCATATCACCCTATTTCTGATCGATATACCTGTCCTCCGTCTTTCTGCTCAGCACTTACGACACACGTCCACATTAATCAGATTCTGCAGAGCATAAAGGAGCTTTGTAGCTAGTCCCGCCGGTAAAAGGACAGCAGCAGTGTAGCGTAATGCTTCCTACTAGCGCTCCCTATTAGATTTGTGAGCGCGCTGTTGTCATAAGTAACGTTATTGGGCTCATGAGTGTGTAGCTAAAGCACTAGCACAGAAAGTTTTCCCGCTAGCCTGGTGTGTGCTCTCATGTGTACATCCGATCACTGAAACCCATACTCTCAAATCTCCACCTTTATTTGACTGTACCTCCCTTGGAAAAGATTTCCGTCGGTTTGACCTTTTTTGCTTCTTATCCTGCATGGGATCGTTTCCTTCCCAATTTGGGAAAATCATACTGTCTGTCATCTTGATTACGTGAAGAGAGAGAACGCTTTTTCATTCTCTGAAATGCATCAGTACATCCATACTGCTTTTAGACCCGTACACGCAACATAAAATTACATCAACAAGCTTCTCAATTGTACATATGTAACAGTACAAATTTCTACTATCTAATCAGAGCAGAGGAATTATTTTTAAGAAATTATAAGCCAAATAATGAAGCTCATTATATAGTTTGTGATGCTCATAATCTGTATTGTTTTCAATGTACTCAGTTTCATTAAGTAGCCAGGCACTGGATAACAAGAGTGGTTGATATGGACTGTTCACGATGTCAGATGTTCTGCCGCATTGACCCGAAATCAATTATTACTAGCAGGAACTAACTTGTTCCAGGAGTATACTGAAGTATGCCCGCCCGGCTAGCCACACCGTCTAGTGCGCGGCTTCCCGAGCGGGAAAGCGTCCTGGTTCCCAGCACGAATCCACCAGGCGCATTAGTGTCGAGGTCTGGTGTACCGGCCAGCCGGTGGATGGTTTTTAAGGTGGTTTTCCACCTACCTCGGAGAATGCTGGCTGGTTCCCCTCATTCCGCCTCAGTTACACTATGTCGGCGATTGCTGCGCAAACAGTATCCATATACGCGTACTCTGTAAATACTCTACCACGCAAACATTTTAGGTTACACTCGTCTGATATGAGACGTTCCAGGGGGGGGGGGGGGGGGGGGGGGACGGAGGGGCGGGGGACCCACTGGGGGT
This sequence comes from Schistocerca gregaria, assembly GCF_023897955.1. Classification (NCBI taxonomy): domain Eukaryota; kingdom Metazoa; phylum Arthropoda; class Insecta; order Orthoptera; family Acrididae; genus Schistocerca; species Schistocerca gregaria. The sequence goes on along the minus strand of NC_064925.1, from coordinate 509,873,276 downwards.
CGAATCACAAAATAACCCTGGGTTCGGTGTGGGGCGGCAGTGGTGTTGGAGGACTACTGCGGCCTGTTGTGGAGTTGTCAACCAATGACGGCTATGGCGGGGCGAAGCCTCTCCGCCATTTCTAGGTCCCCGTTTTAATACACAATACTCAAGTACTATTCGTCCACGAGACTCAGACAAGGGTTCCCAAGTAGATGCCATTTTTCTTGACTTTTGCAAGGCGTTCGATACAGTTCCCCACAGTCGTTTAATGAACAAAGTAAGAGCATATGGACTATTATACCAATTGTGTGATTGCATTGAAGACTTCCCAGATAACAGAACACAGCATGTCTTTCTCAATGGAGAAAAGTTTTCCGAAGTAAGAGTGATTTCAGGCGTGCCGCAGGGGAGTGTCGTAGGACCATTAGGTGTTCACAAATTACATAAATTACCTTGTGGATAACACCGGAAGTTCACTGAGGCTTTTTGCGGATGATGCTGTGGTATATTGAAGGGTTGTTACAATGGAAAATTGTACTGAAATGCAGGAGGATCTGCAACGAATTGACGCATGGTGCAGGGAATGGCAATTGAATCTCAATGTAGACAAATATAATGTGCTGCGAATACATAGAAAGAAAGATTCTTTATCATTTAGCTACTATGTAGCAGGTTAGCAGCTGGATGTAGTTAATTCCCTAAATTATCTGGGAGTAGGCATTAGCAGTGATTTAAAATGGAATGATCATATGAAATTGATCGTCGGTAAAGCAGATGCCAGACTGAGATTCATTGGAGGAATCCTAAGGAAACGCAATCCGAAAACGAAGTAGGTTGCAGGACACTTGTTCGCCCACTACTTGAATATTGCTCACCGGTGTGGGATCCGTACAAAATAGGTTTGATAGAAGAAATAGTGAAGATCGAACGGAGAGCAGCGCACTTCGTTACAGGATCATTTAGTAATTGCGAAAGCGTCACGGAGGTGGTAAATAAACTCCAGTGGAAGACTCTGCAAGTGAGGCGCTCATTAGCTCGGTACGGGCTTTTGTTGAAGTTCGGAGAACGTACTGTCACCGATGAGTCAAACAGTAAATTGCTCCCTCCTACGTATATCTCACGAAGAGACTATGAGGATAAAATCAGAGGCATACCGACAATCTTTCCTTCCACGAACAATACGAGCCTGGAATAGAAGGGAGAACCGATAAAGGTACCCAAAGTACCCTCCACCCCCCCCCCCCCCCTCCCAGGTGGCTTGCGCAGTATTGATGTAGATGCAGATGTAGATAAAGTGTAGTCCTACGGTTCGAATGCCTGGGTGACCTCGAAGGGAAGGATCTGCCTACGAGTTGGAAATTTTTCTCTATCCTTGCGTCTACCGGCGCCTTTCCTTCCACAAGTGCGAAAGCAACGTAAGAAAGTATATCTGTTAGACGTAAGTAACTATAGTGGGTATTAGTGTAGTGTCATGTTCATGTAGGAGATGATGACAGAAAGGAGCAGATGAAACCCCCGTTCGCGACACGCTCGGTGTCATCTGGGCAGTTTTGCACGGCCATCTGCGTACCTCTAGCCCGCAATTGCCAGGCATCGTGTTATTTCAGAGGCGGCCGGGCTCCTTATGTCTCCTGGTTCCTTTGCGTTGTGTCTCTCCGTGTGCACAATGACTTATCTTTTTTTCATTTTGCACCCATGAAATACTTTGTCTTCCGCTTATCGCCCATAGAGGCCACCAGATGTTCTAAAACGAGCTGGAAAGTGGGAATTGGAGCCATAATGAAAGAATCTCTTCTTAGTTTGGGCTAATGGTCACAGTTTCTGTTCTTCGGTGAGACAGTAGAGATGTACAATGAACTTCTTCGCGGCGTGTATGTAAATGATTTAGAGCTGCAATTCTCTGACATGTAGAACGGCCACCAGAGTACATTAATGTTGTTCGTGTGTAGTGTGGTGATGTTATCAGACCTGGTTGGACATATAAGAGGCGTGAATAGCAACAGGTGTTGAGTGATCACTGTGAAGGATACTCGTGTGATACAGCATCATGAGAACCTGGTGTGAGAAGGGTCTCATTATGAATCTTATTTTGGCCGGATGGTGGAAAGGTGTAATATCCAGATTTGTGGGATATTAGTATTTTTCGACCTGGAAAAAGCGTTCGACAATGCTAAATGGTGCAAGATGCTCGAAATTCTCAGAAAAATAGGGGACAGTTATTGGGAGACGCGGGTAATATACAATATGTACAAGAGCCATGAAGAAATAATAAGAGTGGACGACCAAACACGAAGTGCTCGGATTAGAAATGGTGTAAGATGGGGATATAGTCTTTCGTCCGTACTGTTCGATGTGTACCTCGAAGACACAATGATGGAAATAAAAGACACATTCTCTGATGACGTTGCTATACTGTGTGAAAGTGAAGAAGAATTACATGATATGCTGAATGGAATGACCAGTTTAATGAGTGCAGAATATGAATTACAGTAAATCGAAGAAAGACGGAAGTAATGAGAAGTAGCAGAAAAGAGAGCACCGAGACACTCAACAGTAGGATTGGGTAGCAAAGTAACCAATGATTGACGGAGCAAGGAGGACATCATAAACAGACTAGCCATGGAAAAAATGGCGTTTCTGGGGAATAGAAGTCTACAAGTATCAGCACATGCCTTAATTTGAAGAAGAAATTTCTGAGAATGTTAGGATCACATCATTGTATGGGAGCCAAACATGGGCTGTGGGAAAACCAGAACAGAAGAAAATCGAAGTATTTTATTTGGCGAAAGGTGAAAATTAGGTGGACTGATAAGGTAAAGGATGAGGAGGTTCTGCGCAGAATCGTAGAGGGAAGAAATATGAAGGATTTATTTCAATAATGGTACAAGTCCATATTTGTTCACATTGAGATACAGAGTACTAAAGTTAAATGAGCGCTGAAAAATCTGCAGTTGAGATACCATAAATATTCAAGCACATGGCCCCTTGCTAGAGACGAACCTTTCTTTCTGTTTGTTTGGCTCATTAATTTCAGAAGCATTATAGACAGAAAAGTGGAGGTAATGGACTTGTACCATTATTCAAATAAGCCCTTCTTTTATGGAAAACGCTAACAATGAGAAGGGACAGGATGATAGGCCATCTGTTACGACGTCAATGAATGACGTCCCTGGTACTAGAGGAAGCTGAAGAGGGAAAAAACTGTAATTGAGGAAGTAAATTGCTACTCGGAAATGAAAAGGTTGGCACAGGAGAGAAATTCGGGGCGGGACGCATCAAACCAGTCAGAATACTGAAGGCAAGAAAGAAAAAAAAAAGGATGCGATAATGGTATGATGTCAGACAGCATGGGAGAATGTGGGCTAGGTGCACCTATCGTCAAGTTTGCAATAGACCATATCGGTGCTCGAAGCACGTTTTAACCCATTTACATCTGCGCCTGCCATCAGAAAATAACTAATGGACTCCCTGCAGCATTCTGCGCCATCCAGCAACATTGATTGGAGACTACCAACAGTCGGACAAGGGAGCTACGTTTCGAGCTGTGCCGTCACCGGGAAACATGGACTGCTGATGAATAACGGCGCACTGTACTCGGCGGTGGAGGAGAGAAGATTATTGTTTAACGTCCCGTCGACAATGAGGTCATTAGAGATGGAAAACAAGCTCGGATTAGGGAAGGATGGGGAAGGAAATCAGCCATGCCCATTCAAAGAAAGCATCCCGGCATTTGCCTGAATTGCTTTAGGGAAATCACGGAAATCTTAAATTAGGATTTCCGGACGCAGGTTTCAGCCATCGTCCTCCCGAATGCCAGTCCAGTGTGCTAACGACTGCGCCACCTGTCTCGATGTGTTCAGTGGTGAGGCGCGGTTCCACGCTCTCCTGGAAGACCGTCACAGGCTGGTATCACGGCAATCTCGGGACAGTTCTCAGTATTCCAGTGCTTTGGAGAAGCTAAATGTGTTACTCCTGGTGGCGTTATGCTGTGGGGAGCCATTGGGAATTATTTCAAGTCACAGCTCGTAGTGATTTCCTTTGTAAACTTCGATACGGCTTTATGAGACCTTTAACAAATGGATCAGAGACCAGAGTGGGCGCAGCGTGACACTGTTAAGTGGGCTCATACTGCCGATACATTTGTAGATTTGAGTGAATTCTGTAATCGTTGAAATACCTCTCCATAATCTCCCAACCTGTGAAGTTTCATTTCATTTCCTAATGCCATTTTTGGTGCTTGAGTTGTGTTGTGAGGCAGTCTAAGTCTGGGAAATGGACAGTGGTGGCTAGGACTGCTCATACTTATAAAAATATCGATATTTGAAAATATACATTGTTTTCCGTCGAAATAGAGTAAAAACTTAACCATGTATCGAAGGAAAAAGATATCGATATACAGGCCAATAATAATATCGGTTGCACATATATAATTACATATAATACATAATTACTAAATTTTTGTACATCAACATGCTAGCAGACTGCTTATCCCCCTTAGGGCAAGAATTGAAAGGAAAACGATGCACATTCACGCTTGGCGATGACCGCTTTGCTAACAGTGGTAACTGCATGTAAGTGGCACAATAAACGTTGCCCTGTGGGTCCGTCGTAGGTTTCGTCACACATCGAATTTGTCCAGATCACTTCATGCTGACTTCCATGTTTTTTTTCTCTTTTGTTTCATTTCTACCAACACCAGCGACTTAGCAGTTGTAGTGTCCAAATTACGTGGTGAAATTTAACGTTGCAGTTTCTGTTGATAGCACCGAATCCCGATAACGCCAGTGTGTCCAAATTACGTGGTGAAATTTAACGTTGCAGTTTCTGTTGATAGCACCGAATCCCGATAACGCCAGCATTTCCCCTCACACGTTTCCGTCTATCGCGAGACCATTCTTGTCATTTAGTTTTTGTTCATCATCTTAAGCAATTCTTTTTGAAGAATGTCAATGTGAAGAAATAGCGGCTAGTTGCGTTAAAAATTGTCTTTTTAACGCAACTGGTGTGCTGTTCCTTCAGATCGGAAATCCTGTTATTCCATTCATAACGCCGCCCGTCCCCCTCACCGTCCACCCCTCGGTGCAATCGAACTTCTTCCTCGTGCCACCTATCCTTGCTCCACACAGTCAAAAAGAAAGACTGGACCAGATGAAAGCTCAAAAAGTAGTACGAATCCTTCATATAGTGAAGGTAATGTTTCTACAATGAAATATTGTCTCAATATATGGTAGAAACATAATGTTACTTAAAAACCGTCTTGATTACAAATACACTCCTGGAAATGAAAAAAAGAACACATTGACACCGGTGTGTCAGACCCACCATACTTACTCCGGACACTGCGAGAGGGCTGTACAAGCAATGATCACACACACGGCACAGCGGACACACCAGGAACCGCGGTGTTGGCCGTCGAATGGCGCTAGCTGCGCAGCATTTGTGCACCGCCGCCGTCAGTGTCAGCCAGTTTGCCGTGGCATGCGGAGCTCCATCGCAGTCTTTAACACTGGTAGCATGCCGCGACAGCGTGGACGTGAACCGTTTGTGCAGTTGACGGACTTTGAGCGAGGGCGTGTAGTGGGCATGCGGGAGGCCGGGTGGACGTACCGCCGAATTGATCAACACGTGGGGCGTGAGGTCTCCACAGTACATCGATGATGTCGCCAGTGGTCGGCGGAAGGTGCACGTGCCCGTCGACCTGGGACCGGACCACAGCGACGCACGGATGCACGCCAAGACCGTAGGATCCTATGCAGTGCCGTAGGGGACCGCACCGCCACTTCCCAGAAAATTAGAGACACTGTTGCTCCTGGGGTATCGGCGAGGACCATTCGCAACCGTCTCCATGAAGCTGGGCTACGGTCCCGCACACCGTTAGGCCGTCTTCCGCTCACGCCCCAACATCGTGCAGCCCGCCTCCAGTGGTGTCGCGACAGGCGTGAATGGAGGGACGAATGGAGACGTGTCGTCTTCAGCGATGAGAGTCGCTTCTGCCTTGGTGCCAATGGTGGTCGTATGCGTGTTTGGCGCCGTGCAGGTGAGCGCCACAATCAGGACTGCATACGACCGAGGCACACAGGGCCAACACCCGGCACCATGGTGTGGGGAGCGATCTCCTACACTGGCCGTACACCTCTGGTGATCGTCGAGGGGACACTGAATAGTGCACGGTACATCCAAACCGTCATCGAACCCATCGTTCTACCATTCCTAGACCGGCAAGGGAACTTGCTGTTCCTACAGGACAATGCACGTCCGCATGTATCCCGTGCCACCCAACGTGCTCTAGAAGGTGTAAGTCAACTACCCTGGCCAGCAAGATCTCCGGATCTGTCCCCCATTGAGCATGTTTGGGACTGGATGAAGCGTCGCCTCACGCGGTCTGCACGTCCAGCACGAACGCTGGTCCAACTGAGGCGCCAGGTGGAAATGGCATGGCAAGCCGTTCCACAGGACTACATCCAGCATCTCTACGATCGTCTCCATGGAAGAATAGCAGCCTGCATTGCTGCGAAAGGTGGATATACACTGTACTAGTGCCGACATTGTGCATGCTCTGTTGCTTGTGTGTATGTGCCTGTGGTTCTGTCAGTGTGATCATGTGATGTATCTGACCCCAGGAATGTGTCAATAAAGTTTCCCCTTCCTGGGACAATGAATTCACGGTGTTCTAATTTCAATTTCCAGGAGTGTATTTTTATTCATATGACCGGTTTCGGTTCATTCAGAACCATCTTCAGATCTGATATTTCAGTTACAGGAGTAACCCGTCCAAATCCAGCAGTTTTCACATGCTACGTATCATGTGAAAACTGCTGGATTTGGACGGGTTACTCCTGTTACTGAAATATCAGATCTGAAGATGGTTCTGAATGAACCGAAACCGGTCATATGAATAAAAATATTTGCAATCAAGACGGTTTTTAAGTAACATTATAAAATTCACTGATTGCTGTTGCCCCATAAGACATTATGTCTGTTTTTGCAAAATATGGTAGAAAACCCAAAGAGATTCTGGTCGTATGTGAAGTACACCTGTGGCAAGAACAGTCAATACCGTCATTGCGCGATAGCGATGGAAATGTTACCGCTGATGGTGCCACTAAAGCGGAGTTACTAAATATAGTTTTCCGTAATTCCTTCACGAAAAATGACGACGTAAATATACCAGAGTTCGAAACCTGAACAGCGGTTAGCATGAGTGAAATAAAAGTAAATATCTTAGGTGTTGCGAAACAACTCAAATCCCTTAAAAAAGGCAAGTCTTCCGGTCCAGATAGTATACCAATTAGGTTCCTCTCAGAGTATGCAGACACAATAGCGCCTTTCTTGGCAATCATATACAACCTCTCACTTGACGACAGGTCTGTTCGTAAAGACTGGAAAGTAGCACAGGTCACACCAGTATTCAAGAACGGAAATAGGAGTAACACATTGAATTACAGGCCCACATCACTGACCTCAATTTGCAGTAGGATTTAGGAGCATATACTGTACTCGAACATTATCAATCACCTTGAAGAAAATGACTTGTTGATACATAACCTACACGGATTCAGAAAATATCGTTCTTGTGCAACACAGCTAGCTCTTTATTCCCATGAAGTAATGAGTGCTGTCGACAAGGGATCTCAAATCGATTTCACATTCCTAGATTTCCAGAAGGCATTTGAGACCGTTCCTCACAAGCGACTGGTAATCAAATTGCGTGAATATGGAGTATCGTTTCAGTTGTGTGAAAGAATTCGCAATTTACTCTCAGAGAGGTCACAGTTCGTAGTGCTAGACGGTAAATCATCGAGTAGAACAGAAGTGATATTTGGCGTTCCGCACGGTAATGTCATAGGTCCTCTGCTGTTCCTGATTTACATAAATGATCTAGGTGCTAATCTGAGCAGCCCCTTAGATTGTTTGCAGATGGCGCTGTAATTTACCGTGTAGTAAAATCATCAGACGATCAGTTCCTATTACAAAATGATCTAGAGAGAATTTCAGTATGGTTAGAAAAGTGGCAACTGGCACTAAACAAATATAAGTGCGACGTCATCCACATGGGTACTAAAGGAAATCCGATAAATTTAGGGTATACGATAAATCGCACAAATCTAAGGGCTGTCAACTCGACTAAATACCTGGGAATTACAATTACGAGTAACTTAAATTGGAAAGATCCTGTAGATAATATTGTGTGGAATGCGAAACAAATACTGCACTTTGTTGGCAGAACACTTAGAAGACGTGACAAACACTCTAAAGAGACAGCCTACATTACTTTTGTCCGTCGCCTGCTGGAATATTTCTGCGCGGTATAGGATTCTTACGAGGTAGGATTGGCGGAGGACATCGAAAAAGTGCAAAGAAGTTCAGCTCCTTTCGTGTTATCGCGCAATAGGGGTGAGAGTGTCACTCATATGATACGCGAGTTGAGTTGGCAGTCACTGAAACAAAGGCGGTATTCTTTGCGGTGAGATCTATTTACGAAAATTCAATCACCAACTTTCTCTTCCGAATGCGTAGATACATCGTTGACACCCACCTACATAGGGCGAAATTATTATTATAATAAAATAAGAGAAATCAGAGCTCTAACGGAAGGATTTAGATGATCCTTTTTCCCACGCGCCATTCGATAGTTGAATGGTAGAGAAATAGTATGAAAATGGTTCGATGAAAACTCTGCCAGGCACTTAAGTGTGAATTGCAGAGTAAACATGTAGATTAGATGTAAAATTATGTTCTACTACAATTTCGGAAGAACATTTCCAAATATTTACCCAAAATTGCGAAAAAAATATAATATAAGAAATAATGGCACACGGTATAGCCTTTTCGATATCGATTCATCGGTATACCGATGAAAAGTATGTTCAGACATATAGTGAACAATGTTGCAGCATTATCGATGCATCGATATTTTATCAACAGGCAGCTTGGTGGCCGCATGCTCTTTGGCGCTGAACCTTAAACGGAAGGACTCACTTTCACACCTATTGCGCGATAACACGAAACGAGCTGCCCTTCTTTGCACTTTTTCGATGTCCTCCGTGAATCCTGCATCTTAAGAATCCAATACCGTGCAGCAATATTCCAGCAGAGTACGGACACATGTAATGTAGGTTTTGTCTCATCTTCTAAGTGTTTCGCCTTCCCCACAATATTATCTATGTGGTATTTCCAATTTGAGTCGCTCGTAATTGTAATTCATAGGCATTTAGTTGAATTGACAGCCATTAAATTTGTGCTATTTATCGTATACCCAAAATTTATAGTTTTTCTTTTAGTACCCTTGTGGATCACCTCCAACTTTTCACTGTTTAGTACTAATTGACTCACTCGGAATGTGGATGCAAATTTTATGGCCAATATACTAATGGAATAAATTGTGTTTCTACAACTACATAGCATATACCTTATGTGTAAATGTCTGCGCCGGGAAAAGATGACGAAACAAAAAAAATATGTGTATTCTAGTCTGGAAACATGAAGTCTGAAGTAAATAAGCACAACTACGCATCTGCTTGATCATCTCTATCGTGATCTTTGAAATAGGCTGTTATATGATTGAATACTGTTACATTTTACCTCTTTAATTGAAAACATACAAACAGGTACATTGGTATCAATTCAGTGCCAATGTAGTAACTCAGTTTGCTTCTAACGAGATTGCAGGACGTAAAACATGTATATCTCCCCTGACGATTTCGGACGTTCGAACCGCTGACCGCTAATGACCCTGTCGGGGCCACTGCAAATCCATAGGCATTAAACGCCGTTCCACAATGTTTTTACTGGGGGGAATTTGCGGTCATTTGCCTACGCTGTCAAAACCAACGACTGATTGGTCCATTAACGATTGTGATTTATCTCAACGCTGCGTTCTGTTGTTTCGACCAACACCTGTCGTTTTTAATAACCGCATTTCATTGGGAAAATTGTCCATTAGAAAGACTGTCAAAGTATCTGAATTATTTATTTGCCTCTCGGGTAGTGGAGCAGCGGCATTGGCCACAAAACAGACGAGGAATTCTCTGCTAAGCAGCCTCGCGGATCCCCGACTGTAATGACGCAGGTCTCGTAAAACTTAGCTCGTACCCCTCTTTCCGATTTCAGTGTACATAACGTATTGCTCAACGTGTAGTAGATATGGCAGGGGCAATACTGGACGGTTTGTTTTAAGTGAATCACATTCAATCACATATAACTACAACGAGGCACGAAATATTAAAATTAATTGATGGTACTACACGCTTGCTCAACTACGTGCATGGTCCATCAATCTAACATTGAAATTTGTCACTAACTCCAGCCAGACTAGAATCAAAGAAGAGTTGTATTTTAGCAAAGATACTGAGCTACTTTTGGACAAATATCCAGTCGATTTATCCTTCACAGATGTACTATATACAGCTTCAACTATGTTGTACTGCTAAGGCGGCAGGAAACAAGGCGACGGCGTAGGGTCACGTTGATGACATTAGACACTAAAACAGAAATTTACATTTCCTTAGAAAGTCTCCAAGTGGCTAGCAACGTCTAGATGTTCTGTTTGGTCTGGGGGAGTAGAATTTAAATTTCCTGAAGAAAGTCGTAAATGAAAGATTAAAAAATTACAAACCCTTTCGAAACTACTACCTGCAATTTTAGGGTAAACCTGCTTTTGCTGATTTGTCGAAACCATGGCTGTGTGAAAATACAGGTCCATCATCATTTTCTTGGGCCTTTGTCCCACTTCAACGTGGGGTCGGCCCTGTTACTATGGATATGGCAATATTAGTGACAGAGGGTGGCCACATGTCCTTACAGTCACCACCCAGTACCCCCTGAGACAGTAGTAGTGTACCCCGCACCTGTCTGCATCTAGTGCAAGCCATGAAATAGTGCGAACGTTCTTCAAATGTCTGCGATTCGTAACATTGAGACCAGCCTGGTATTCACCTAGTGGGATGTGGGAAACCGCCTAAAAACCACATCCAGGCTGGCCAGCACACCGGCGGGCATCGTTAATTCGCTGGGCAGATTCGATCCTGGGCCTGCACTCCTACCTGAGTACAGGAAGCAGCGCGTTAGCGCTCTTTGCTCACCTGGCGGTGTGTAAAATTACAGGTTAATACTTACAATTTACTTGTTGTAAAACGTAGCCTACACACCTCTTTCTCTTTCTCAAATAATTGTTTTCTAATAGTACAGTCGATATGTCAAAGATATATGTCTACGAAATCAAGGAGACATACTGCCTAAAATGGAAATAATGTATGGATTTTTGTCGTGTGATCGATTTTTATCTATTTTTGGTAATTAACGGGGAAGTACGTAGCCTACTAGAGGATCAGATCACACCTTTATGCTCGGATCACCTGTAAAATGAGTATGCATACATCGACTGACATGTTCTTCATCAGATAATAAACTAATGGAAATTGGAGTGAACATTATCATTAAATATGCCGAGGAAATGAAGTAGTATTTCTCATTTTACCGAGGACTGTTTGAGGTTGTGCTACTTCGAAAATGAAAAAGTATTTTAATGTGTCTGTAGTTTACAGAATATGAACTAATTTCAGCTTTACTGAGTGTGCTCAGTTCATTGTAAATCATAACCCGTGTAAACTGCAGTGTTGTTTTTACATCCTTGTTGCTGCAGTTTTGTACAACAGCAATCATGGTGGAACTGTATAGATTTCTCACATGTAAAAGTATCCCATGAACAGGTCATAATAAACAGTACACCTTCGTTCGAGACAGTGTAGGGCACTGAAATTTCGGCGTAGAAACCCACACTCTCGAACGGATCGGCACCTCGTTCTTTCCATTTCTGGCGATGAAGAACACGAACCATGATCAGGACAGAGTACCTCCGGTTTGTAGACGCAATGTTTGAAGGAGATAGCAATAGCTCGATAAATGAGGGTACTGACAGATTGCAGGGTGCCTTGAACTGAGTGAATGGCAGCTTTTCAGAATCGTAATATCTCAGAGGATTGGAGGAATAGGCATAGGAGAGAGCGGGGGTATAATTTATTTTTCCCCAGGAAGAAGCTGAATTGACATTCAGCGACTTTCGATATCAGCTACTTTCATAATGTAGAGGCTGCTTGGAATTACACATGGAGGTAAAGTCTGTGCTCACCTAAGGTGGGTTACCGGGTTTGAACGTTTTCAGTTCTGGATTCCAGAAACACTACACTAGTCCAGACGGCCGGAGAACTGGAGGTATTTAGATTTAAGTGCAGTTATCTAGGGAACTAGATCTTAATTTGTAATTGGTGAGTAGTTACTAAGTTAATAAAATCGGTTCGTAAGTAGCATTGCCTTAGAATTTAATTAACTGGAACCTGATGTCTCTTCGAAAATACACTGCCGGGAAAAAGATTAGTACACATGGAAAGACGACGTCGATTTTGATACGATGACAGCTTATGCCACCTGGGCGATAGTGGCTGTACTATTAATGGTTTCAACGTCGTCCACCAACACATAGCTTAGTGGTGTAGCTACAAGAGCACTGTCTGTGTCGACCATTTAACAAGAATGCTCACAGATAGGGACAGCTCAGTGTGATGCAAAGGTGTGAAGCAAGCAGGTGCAGTCTTACCCTCCCACACATCACCAGTAAATTTTCAGTCATTTCAGTAGTTTCAAAAGCTTCGAGACGCGTAAGATATACAAAATCTTTTATTTACTTATTTTCATTTTCTCGTTGTTGGGTGCAGTACTTCTAGGGGTAGATTCTTGAGGCTGCAGTTTTGACTTTGTGGCTTCCAGTTGACATAATAACTGATGAAGTACTTTCTGTTTCTATTACTTTTTTTATTTTAACCCATTCTTCTATATCAATCTGACTTCACAATCTCCATTTTCATAAAACCAAAAAAATTACTTTATTATTGCCAAAATTAGAAACACGTCCGTTTCCATTAGATGCATGCCGACTATTACTCACTCATTTTGTCATACTAACACATCCCAAAGAGTTTACAAAACGAAAGAGTTTACAAGCTTTCTTGACAAAAGAAGAATCATCACCAAGTTATATCATTATTTTTAAAGGAATCAAGAAATACGTGTAATAATTAGCGTTAGACTGTGAAATTGACAATACAAATTTTAAGTATGCCAGATATTTCGTAATTTCAAATATTTCTAACAGAAGAACAATATTAGCTTCAGAAACAGAACTAGTAGATATCGATTGTAACAAAGTAATGTCTTTTTATATATTTTAGCCTGAAATACAACACATCGTGTACAAAACCATATGAAATTCTTTCAGTGAAACAGCCGAGCTAATGTTCACCTATACGAGATTCGAAAATATTCCTGGTATCGGCTATTTCTATAAAGAAAGGTGATATCAGAGGAGGGTGTCCCATTACACAGGCTACCATGCCACATAGACGTACTCGTTCTTCCCACTGTCATCTGAGAGAATTTGAAAGGGATCAAGTTGTGAATTTCCCAGTAGCGGAGAATTTCCACGCAGGTTGGACGTGCTGCGTCATTTGTGCAACGATGCTTGTGCCAGTGGTCACGTAAACATTCTCACATTCTGGACGTCTACGCAGCAGAGAGGCCAGCAGGGATCGTCGTACAGTAATGGCAGTAAGAGCAGATCGTGCAGCTACCACACCACAGATAATACGGCTTGTGAATCCAGGCGAGTCGACACGAACTGTTGCGAACCGGTTATGAGCGGTGGGACTACGGGCACACACTCCTCTATCCCGTCTTCCATTCAGGCCGCAACATCGAAGTGTACGCCTGGACTGGTACTGTCAGACAATCACTTGGAAGAGGAAATGGCGCACACTGGTCTTCAGCGATGGGAGCAGATTCTGCCTGCGTGAAGTAATGTTCGTTTGCGTGAACGATGTAGACCAGGTGAGCACTGCCTCCTAGAGTGCATTCTTTCAAGCAACACTGGAAACACCACAGCCTTATTTTCTGCGTTGCGGTAAGGCATAACTCCCGTCTACCTTTGTTGTTTCTGGAGGGGGCGCTAACCAACCCACGCAAAGTGAAAAATTTTGTTAGATCCGGTCTTCTGCCGTTTTGCCTTTCTTGCAGCAGGAACGTGATGTGTTGTTGCAACAGGATAATGCCCACCCAGACACTGCCCGTTAAACTCAATGTTCTGTTCAAGACGTGTGGCAGCTTCCCTTGGCAGCATGATATCCGGACTTGTCTCCAGTCGAGCACAGGTGATACGTGATGGAACGTGAAGTGACTCACTCGATTCGTCGACAAACAGCTCTAACAGAACTATACGTGAACAGGTCGAGCAGGCGCGGCATAACGTATTCCAGTACAGTAGTCACCGTGTGCACAATCGACTCGACTGGATGCTAGAGTCACCGTCTGTGTTACCGCCTGTGGAGGCTATACCACGTACTAATATGGGTGTTTCAGCGTGGGTCGATATCAGGTACCTGAGAACCGCTTGCGCTACTGATCTCTAAGTGTTATCATTTCAGGTACGCCATATGCAATGTTACAACAATAAATCTTGAGTGGAATGGAAACCTCTGCAAGGGTGTACTGCCTTTTTCAGTAGTGTTGTTAGCAAATTAATATACGGAGTAATAGTGATCATACACAATAAAAAGTTGAAGTGTACTTAGGTTCCATTGTAGACGTGTAATCTATATTATCTATAAATAAAAATAATAACGTTTGTTTGTGTGGCCATCTTCCGCAGCACCTGTTAACATCCGTTATTATAGGTTACCTGTCTTGAGCTGACTGCAATGTAATTGAAAAGAATCACACCAGACGCGTTTAGCTTTAATTTACAGAAGATTATTCTGTAAATTGGGTACATGCGCGTGTTTTTGGATTCTCTTAGGTAAAAAACATCATTTTCTTTATAAAGTTGCCCAGCAAGCTAGTTATGGAGTTTCTTTGCATAGTCTGCAGGCTTCATTTCACATCTGCAGTTTTTGGCATTTTGCCACTATTTATAACTGACTTTCATAACTGTTTTTCATTTATCACTGCCACAGTGTTTATGCCTATTCATTTGATTTCGTTCACGTTGTGAGTGTTGCCAACCTATGAAACGATTTTGTATGTGTGTGTGTGTGTGTGTGTGTGTGTGTGTGTGTGTGAGAGAGAGAGAGAGAGAGAGAGAGAGTTAAATTGTCTTGTATGTAGGTAGAGAAGTGAGACGGACGGTGGATTCTTTTTTCAACCAAGAGGTGGCAGTTTGCACGGGGGCCGCTGGAGGGGGGGGGGCTGGTAGCGGGGGGGGGGGGGGGGGGGGGGGGACGGGAGAAACGAAATCGATGGCCTGGACAGTGATTATGGGACAAATCTGGGAGGCAAAGCACACACTCTTTAAACTGATTGACGACTTAATATAGCATTAAAAGTACAAATCTAATCACAGGCTCCATTTACCACTACCATTTCCTCACCGACCCCCCCCCCCCCTTGAAAAAAAGATAAATCCACCACTTCTCTCACTTCTCTACCCACATGCAAGACAATTACACTAACTCTCTCTCTCTCTCTCTCTCTCTCTCTCTCTCTCTCTCTCTCTGTCCCACAAACACACACACACAAAATCGTTTCATAGGTTGGCAAAACTGACAACGCGAACGAAAACAAACGCATAGGCATGAACACTATGGCAGTGATGAATGAAAAACAGTTAATAAAGTCATTTATAAATAGTGCAGCGCAGGAAATAACGCAAAATGCCAAAAACTCCAGATGTGAAATGAAGCCTGTCGACATCAACCACTGCTAGCTAGAGGGGAAGGTACAGACTATGTAAAGAAACATCGTAAGTAGATTGCAGACCAACTTCAAAAGAATGCTGTTTTTTACCTAAAAGAATCAAAAAATAAATGTACAAATGTTTGTATCAAATTTACAGAATACCACAGAAAATGCTTTGTAAATAAAAGCGAAACGCTTCTGGTGCATTTCTGTTTAATTACACTGTAGTCAGCTCAAGACCTATAATAACAAAAATAATAACCTTCCCTACGTTAATTGTTCAATACAACGAAAAATAGAGCGCATTACTTTTTTCCTGAAATGTTACATTCTCATACAACTTAAGCACGTCGCAGCCATTGCATGCTGAACATCCACCACTTAAACAGTGTAGCTTAGGACACGGTTTCCAGATGCATGCAATGGTACTGATGTATCTGACCAAACTATTATTCTTCATTCGTATACTCATTGGGAACTGACGTCGACATAGCTGCACGCTGTGAAGTAATTTGATCAAATAGGAAGATCAGTTCTCTTGTAATTCTGGGTGTAGAGATATGGGAAAGTAGGCATCTACATCTGCATCCATACTCCGCAAGCCACCTGACGGTGTGTGGCGGAGGGTACCGTGAGTACCTCTATCGGTTCTCTCCCTTCTATTCCAGTCTCGTATTGTTCGTGGAAGGAGAGACTGTCGGTATGCCTCTGTGTGGGCTCTAATCTCTCTGATTTTATCCTCTTGGTCTCTTCGCGAGATATACGTAGAAGGGAGCAATATACTGCTTGAGTCCTCGTTGAAGGTATGTTCTCGTAAAATCATCAAAGGCCTGTACCGAGCTACTGAGCGTCTCTCCTGCAGAGTCTTCCATTGGAGTTTATTTACGATCTTCGTAACGCTTTCGCGATTACTAAATGATCCTGTAACGAAGCGCGATGCTCTCCGTTGATCTTCTCTATCTCTTCTATCAACCCTATCTGGTACAGATCCCACACTGGTGAACAGTATTCAGGTAGTGGGTGAACAAGTGTACTGCAATCTATTTTCTTTATTTTCGGAGTGCATTTCCTTAGGATTTTTCCAATGAATCTCAGTTTGGCATCTGCTTTACCGACGATAAATTTTAAATGATCATTCCATTTTAAGTCACTCCTAATGCCTACTCTCAGATAATTTATGTAATTAACTGCATCCAGTTGCTAACGTGCTATATTGTAGCTAAATGATAAAGGATCTTTCTTTCTATGTATTCACAGCACGTTACACTTGTCTACATTGAGATTCAATTGCCATTCCCTGCACCATGCGTCAATTCGTTGCAGATCCTCCTGCATTCCAGTACAATTTTCCATCGTTACAACGTCTCGATATACTACAGCATCGTCCACAAAAAGCCTCAGTGAACATCCAATGTTATCCACAAGGTCATTTATATATATTATGAACAGCAAGAAATTGAAAATCCCTAGCAGATCAAAAGAAAATAAAAAACACACCTCAGTATTGTTTTATTAGCAACATGGCCAGTTGCTAGTCACACCAGTTAAGAAGAAAGGATGTTGGGCTAATCTGATGTTTCACAGACCCAAATCACTGATGTACAGTTGTCGTAGGACTTTGGAACACTTATTGTGTTGAAAAATTGTGAATTGCCAATTGGGAAAATGATTAGTTGGCACACAGTCAGCACGGATTGAGAAAATATCAAGATTGTGAAACAGAATTAGCTCTTTATTCTCACGGGTAATGAGCGCTATCGAGACGGGATCTCAAATTGATTTCTTATTTCTAGATTTTCTGAAGGGTTTTAATAACCAAACTGCGTGCCAGTGGAGTATCGTTTCAGTTCTGCAAATGGATTCGTGATTTTCATTCAGAAAGGTCACAGTCCGTAGTAACTGACGTTAAGTCATCGTGAAAAGCATAAGTGATATCTGACTTTCCGCAAGGAAGTATTATAGGCCCTCTGCTGTTTCTAATCTATATAAAAGGTTTAGCAGACGATGGGGGCAGCCATCTTAGACTTGTTGAAGATTATGTTGTCATTATAGTCTAGGAACGTCATCAGAAGATCAAAATCAGTTTCAAAATGATTTACACAAAATATGTATATGGTGCGTAAAGTGGCTATTGACGCTAAGATATCCTTTAAATTCCGGTTACACCATAAGTCATACAAATATAAAGGCTTCCGATTCAGCCAAAAAAACTAGGAATTACCTCCGACAACTTAAGTTAGAACGATCACGTAGATAATTTGGTGGAGAACGCGAACCATAACTGCTTTCAGTTGGCGAAACACGTACAAGACGCAAAAAGTCTACTACAGATCCTTAAAACATAGGACTGATATGGAACATGGAAAAGCTTCAGTTAGTTGCAGCTCGTTTTGTATTATCGCGAAATAGGACAAAGGGTGTAATGGAGATGATACGCAATCTGGCAGTCATTAAAACAAAGGCGTTTTTCGTTGCGCGCGATATCTTTTCATGAAATTTCAATCTCTAACTTCCTCCTACAAATGCGAAAATATTTTTTTTGACACCCAACTACACAGGTAGAAGAGATAATACTAAGAAAATAAGAGGAATCAGAGTTCGCACGGAAATATTTAATTGTTCGTTTACATACTAGTCATGTAGGTGTAGATGTTGTAAATCTGTAGGGCAAGTAATAACATGCTACAAATAGGATATAGGATTCTTAGATAAATAAAGGTTTTTGTTTGATATTTGTCATTGCAATTGCCCGCATCTCGTGGTCGTGCGGTAGCGTTCTCGCTTCCCACGCCCGTGTTCCCGGGTACGATTCCCGGCGGGGTCAGGGATTTTCTCTCCCTCGTGATGGCTGGGTGTTGTGTGATGTCCTTAGGTTAGTTAGGTTTAAGTAGTTCTAAGTTCTAGGGGTCTGATGACCATAGCTGTTAAGTCCCATAGTGGTCAGAGCCATTAATTTCTATGATTTTCTAGTCTGTACATCCTGAATCGTTCCACATTCCCCAAGTTTCTCCTATATTATGTGGCTTCTAAAACACGATACATGAATGTTTGAATCAATTACAGACAGAACACATGCTTGGATATCGAAATTACACGGAAGGAAATGTGACGTTTTAAGGGACGTCATTCTTACAAACGATTTAGAAACAGCACACAAAGCCTAAATCAGGATGATTGAACTATAATGATTCGTAATATACTTTCAACTGACATAAAAGATATTGGGTACGCATTTCCTCAGAAATTTTTTTTCACAGTATCGAAATTTGTACACAGAACTCTATCTGACTAGTTCATCGTCTGGGTTACTGTAGAAATTCCAATCCGTTGCAACACCTTTCGTCATTCATTTTCTTCATATTTTTCATGCGTCAGTGTAAACCAAACTTACCGGCAGTAGGCTATTGTATTATCGCGCTATTTCAGCGGGAAAAGGGACCTAAGTTTACGATATTTGCTGATATAGTTTTTGATCTAGCAGAATTAGATGCAGAAACAACGGAGGACAGATTCCCGGTATGCTAACCGCCCATTACTGGTTTATATTCAGTGTTAGGAGTCAGTCACAGCTAGTTTACTGCCAGAAATGTCATATTACCTCTTACAGCATACTTGCGAGTGGTCATTACAAGGAGTAAAACGAAATTCAGTTGAAAAATATGCGGTTATAGTTGTCTGTTGTTTTGTAGAGGAAAATAGTAAACATACGATGTACAAGAAACAAATATTGAACACTTTACTGGTAAAAATAGTTCTAAGGCTGTTAGAGAGTATCTCGTACGTATTTATTTCGTGTCGATAGAAATATAATAACAAACATCAGTTTTTTTAAGTAATCCAGTAAACTAAGTTCATCCCAGGAAGGACACATTCCGAAGTTTGATGACCACATGGACGTTTCTGTATTAATGATTACCTATAAAAATCTTTTATTGTTCACACTCATTTGTACAAATGCGAGTGTTTTTAATAAATCGCGAAACGCTGATTTTAAAACTGAGGGACGTAGGAAGACTTTTACGAGGAGACTTCAAAATGCAAGCTACACATTATTAAGAGAGGCCATGTAACTTATACTTCAAAGCCCCACAGACACATGACACTGTTTTGAACATATTACCAAGTCCCTTCAAACATCGATCTGAACGTCATGCTAACCATCGACGATATAAATCCACCCCACTGTCATAGAGCCATTCGAAAGCCACTCTGTGAATGTTCTGATCGTTGAAAAAATCTTTCCCTCATATGCTTTTGCAATTTGCCGAAAAAAATAGAAATCTGTACTTCTTGGTCAGCGCCATCCACGTCTATGCAGCATCGATCAATCTGTTGGGAACATTTCACTCCGACTGGACGCAGCATGGCACTTGGTTCATATACCGCCAGAATTTCACGATGATTCTGTGATCAATTTAGACGCTGTACCGAAGAATCGTGCTTTCGTGCTTGCTTCAACTTTGGAGCACGTTTCCATTTGCCACGCCATTGTAATGCATCTATTATCCGTACTGCAGGAGAACTGTTTCCACAGGATACCCAGAACACGTACTCTCTCCTGACAACGAGCCACTGTTGTTGTGAATTGGTCTTAGTGTAGGACGACATATCTTTCAAAAATCCCTTTGTAATATTTAGAAATCTGCTGTGGTGTTATTTTCCAATGTATCAGGTGGTTAAGGGATAGAGGACCTCACACGCGGTCGTGTTTCGCGGGTAGCGGCGTGTAAGGCTTCCACTGAATGGAGCCGACTGGTCGCAGAGTGTTGGCTGTCTCCTTTGATTGATTATCCCTCCATCCACGTCAGCCTGCCCCTTGTCTGTGGCTACCGTATTCACATCACGCCCGTCCCGCTGATACTACCATGCAGCAGGGCGTTAAATGTCGTGAAACTTCTAACTCAGACTGTAGGCAAGAGTAAAACATTGCTAATTCACGAACTTAACGAGATGGCATGCTTGTATACGTTTTTTCGTCGGATTTGTTGCCGTTCTCCATATCTTCCTAACTTCTAGCAGTCAATTTCTATTTAACTACTACGTACGCCCAACGTTTTCTATACTCTACTTCGGGAATTCGTCTATTTCTGCCGCCTTCGCTCTCCACTGCTGCTTCCAGAGCCTACGTATATACTCATAAATACCTCATTCACACTCCGCTAACTTATTCGATCTTCCATAAAGCATTTTCTATACACTTACTATATAATATCTGCAGAAGTTCTTAATTTCATATTTTACCACTCGACTTCATTTGTAACACCCATCAACAAAACAAATACTTGATTTCATTTATTCCTATTTGAATTCCTGATTATCCGTATTTCAAAATCATACAATAATTTGTCAAGACAAAGGCATTACGAACCATTCTTATTTTCCAATTCAATAACAATATTTTGATCTTATTATAATTACATAAAAGGCCATCTCCATTTTTACAAATCAGCTACTGAAACGGTCCTTACTTTTTTCGTATTCTGTAATGTTACTTCTTATATTGGGGAACTTCTGCTCCTGCTGTATGTCTTCAACTTTTGAAGTTAAGTAATCCTCTGGTCTCATTTCCCTTTTTCACCATCACCCTGACTTAACTTTTTTTATCGTTAACGCAGTTGATGAGCATAGTCCGCTGTCAAGTCGATTGACTAGCTCTTCTATGCCACCCTTAGATTCCGTCAGGAGGGTTACGACACCAGTGAACCCTTGCGTTTATATGTGTTTCGATTTCACTTTTATTCTCCTCTCGAATTTATCTTATTCTTCTGGCATCGTTTCTTCAAGTACAAGCTAAACTATTAAGTTTATTAACCACAACAACGTGTTACACGTTGTCTAATATATTTTTCACCTTACACTTGTGTTCACTCATTTGCTTTTTACAGATGTTGTCGATTACTGTTGCAATACAACGCCACACGTGTCAGAACTGTGACGTCTTATACCATATTAGACAGTGAAATACTTTTTCTTGATTCACGTATACAAGGAAGACACCGTAATTTGTCTTTTCTTTAATATGAGCAACGTCATAGTTGGTTATCAGCTACAGTTTCCTTTTCTGGAATCCAATCTTCCTTCAGTATCTGTTAAATTTCCCTTTACATTTTTCTGTATTTACATCTGGTTAGCAATTAACAAGCTTAATATCTCGTACTATTCGTCCAATAGTCTTCACGCTTATCCGACAGCGTTTCCTTTAGTAATATGACGTTAGAGCATTTTTAGAAACTTAAAAAAATGGTTCAAATGGCTCTGAGCACTATGGGACTCAACTGCTGTGGTCATTAGTCCCCTAGAACTTAGAACTACTTAAACCTAACTAACCTAAGGACATCACACACATCCATGCCCTAGGCAGGATTCGAACCTGCGACCGCAGAGAAACTTAAATGTAAATCATTCTTTTCATAGGTCTCATGGCTTTGGCGTTTAGATGTTAGTTCATAAGGGTACTAAACCAGACCGAACCTCAAGATTTTTTCATTTGTTTTTCATCTCAGTGTAACACTTGCAACCTACATCGTCAATTATTTGCTAGATGTCTTCCAGTCTCCGTCTTTCTCTACAGTTTGTAACCTCCACACCTCTCTCTGGTACCATGGAGGTTTTGTCGTGATATCTTAATAGGTGTCCTATCATCGTGTCCCGTTTTCTTGTTAGTGTTTTCCATACACTCCTTTCCTCGACGAGTCTGCCGAGAACCTCCTCATATCTTACCTTATCATTCCACCAAATTTTCAGAATTCTTCCATTCCGTTCCGATGTGCCTACTGTCCATGTCTCACTCCCGTACAATGCTGTGCTCTAAATGTACGCAGAAAGAAATACCTTCCTATGTTTGATACTAGCATGCTTTTCTTGGCCAGGAATGCCCTTTTTATCAGTGCTAGTCTGCTTTTTATATTGTCCTTGCTCAGTCCGCATGGGATATTTTACTGCCTAGGTAGCAGATTTCCTTAACTTAATATACTTCGTAATCAACAATTACGATGTTAAGTTTCTCGCTGTTCTCATTTCTGCTACCTCTCATTACTTTCGTTTCTCTGTGATTTACCCTCAGTCCACATACTCTACTCATTACTCTGTTCATTCTAATCAACAGGTTCTGTAATCCTTCTTTTGTCTCACTGAGGATAACAATATCATCAGCGGAACATAACATTGATATCCTTTCATTTTGAATTTTAATCCCACTCTTGGACCTTTCTTTTATTTCCGTTATTGCTCCTTCGACGGATACATTGAACAACAGGGGTGAAAGAGCACATCCCCTTTTAATCAGTGTACTTTGTTCATAGTCTTCCACTCTTGTTGTTCCCTGTAGGAGCTTGTACATATTGTCTATTACCCGTCTTTCGCTACAGATTACCTCTACTTTTCTCAGGATTTCGAACATCTTGCACCATTTTACAACGTCGATCCCCTCTGCAAGTCGAAAAATCCTACGAAGGTGTCTTGATTTTTCTTCAGTCTTGCTTCAATTGTTAACCGCAACGTCAGAACTGCCACCCTGCTGTCTTTCCTTCCCTACAGCCAAACTGATCGCCATCTAACACGTCCTCGATTTTCTTTTCCATTCTTCTGTATGTTATTCTGGTCGGCGACTTGGACATCAGAGTTGTTAAGCCGATTCCGCTCATAACTCTCGCTTTTGTCGGCTCTTGCAATCTTGAAAATTGTGTGGATGACGCTTTCACCGGAAGTCTGCTGGTACCTCGCCAGCTTCATACGTTCTACACACCAACGTGAATAATCATTTTCTTGCCATTTCGCTACATAATTTTAGATATTTCGATGGAATATTATCTATCCCTTCTGCCTTATTTCATCTTAAATTTTCCAAAGCTCTTCTAAATTCTGATTAGTATACTTGATCCTCCATATTTTCCTTATCGGCTCCGGTTTCTTCTTCTGTCATGTGATCAGATAAGTCCTGACCTTCACAAAGGCCCTCAGTGTACTCTTCCCACTTATCCATTCTCTCCTCTGCGTTTAACGGTGTAATTCCCATTGCACTCTTAATGTCATCGCCCTTTGCAACTGGAATAAAATTACACCGCCGAGGAGAACTTCAGAATGTACGTTATCACCACATTTAAGCCAATGGCTTTATCACAATGGAGTGGAGGAGCGGATCGTGGTTCAGTGGTGGGAAAGTAAGCATAAAGATAAAACTATTGCCAGTGATAATCGAAATAAAGATACCGAGTCACAGCTTGATAAACATCAGAATTGTTTTGAACATCTAGAGAAAGGAAGGCTATTTCTCAGTTGTTCGGCACTGTAAGTGTTGGATCATTAATAGTCCGCTTGAAACAGGTCACTAACATAAACAAGTATCTTTCCACAAACCGCCTTCTCATACGCTGCACTAACAGCATCTCTTTATGTAGGTAAGGAGCGGCTCGGCTTTGTATTTACGTCACTACGTGGTACTTCGCAGTACTGACGTTGTTTAGTAACAGTGCTCGCATTTGTAGACTGCTAGTACACTTTTAAACCTGTACGTGTACTGTTTACAGACTGCACACATACGAGAAATCTGTTTCGCTTGATCTGAAATATGATTGTGAATCTTTCTGATATCTCTAATAATACCCAAGATTAATGATATAACCGGGAGAAGCCGTTTTCGACGGTGATTCTAAAATGCTACTACCAGTATTGTTTATGTGACAAGTATAGCGTCACGCGAATACAGAAACAGACTGTGAACTTGAGACAACCTCGTAGAGCAGATGAAACAACCTAGAAATGAATTCTCAAATCACGACGTCACATGTCGACCAGGAATCCACCAATTAAGAAATACTGGTCAAGAACGCTTGTGTTATAAAAAAATACAGCCATGCAAAGGTACGTTATACGAAAATGAAATTTTTTGACCCTCCAGCTCAGCTTTCTTCTGCACTATGTGCTCTGTGTACACTGACATAGAGAAACAGTGAAGCACCTAGAAGGTTGGTTGCTTGACTTTTGGGGGGGGGGGGCGGCGGGGAGGGGGGCGAAACCAACAGTGAGGTCATCGGATTAGGGAAAGGTGGGGAGGAAAATCGGCCGTACCCTTTTACAGGAACCATCCCGGCATTTACCTGGAGGAATTCAGGGAAATCACGGAAAACCTAAATCAGGATGGCCGGACACGGGTTTGAACCGACGTCCTATCGGATGTGAGTAGTGTGTCCTAGCCACTGCGCTGCTTCGGTCGGTGCCCCTAGAAGGGAAGGAGCGGCATGTGATGTTATTTCAGTGATTACAAAGTGAAATTTACAAAGAACTCGTTCACATGAACCCACTTATCAGTAGACGTTACACCCCTCTCTCCTGGATGCGTTTATTGCTCCGTTTGGGAAGAGTGTCATAAGGCCTTTGTATCCTCTCCCAAGGCAAGCAGGCAGACTACTATTGTAAATGGTACATTATACACTTTGTGATCCAAAGTATCCGGACACCTGGCTCAAAATGACTTGCCAGTTCATGGCGCCCTCCGTCGGCCGTGCTGGAATTCTTTATGGTGTTGGCCCACCCTTAGCCTTGATGACAGCTTCCACTCTTGCAGGCATACGTTGAATCAGGTGCTTGAAGATTTCTTGGGGCGTGGCAGTCCATTCTTCGGACAGAGTGCTCCACTCAGGAGAGGTATCGATGTCGGTTGGTGAGATCTGGCACGAAGTCGGCGTTCCAAAACATCCCAAACGTACTCTATAGGATTCAGGTCAGGACTCTGTCCAGACCAGTCCATTACAGGGATGTTATTGTTGTGTAACCACTCCGCCACAGGCCGTGCATTATGAACAGGTGGTCCATCGTCTTGAAAGATGCAGTCACCGTCCTCGAATTGCTCTTCAACATTGGGAAGCAAGAAGGTCCTTAAAACATCAGTGTAGGTCTGTGCTGTGATAGAGCCAAGCAAAACAACAAGGAAGGCAAGCCTCCTACATGAAAAACACGACCACACCGTAACACCACCGCCGCCGAAATTTACTGTTGGCACTACACACGCTGGCAGATGACGTTCACCGGGCATTAGCCATACCCACACCCTGCCACTGGATCGGCACATTATGTACCGTGATTCGTCACTCGACAGAACGTGTCTCCACCGTCCACTCGTCCAATGTTTACCCTCCTGACACCAAGCGAGCAGTCGTTTGGCACTTACCGGACTGATGTGTGGCTTATGAGCAGCCGCTCGACAATGAAATCTAAGTTTTCTCACTTCCCGCCTAACTGTCGTAGTACTTGCAGTGAATGCTGATGCAGTTTAGAAATTCTGTGTGATGGTCTGGATAGATGTCTGCCCATTAAACATTGCGACCCTCTTCAACTGTCGGCGGTCTCTGTGAGTCAACAGACGAGGTCGGCCTGTACGCTTTTCTGCTGTACGTATCTCTTCACGTCTTCAATTCACTATCACACGGGAAACAGTGGACCTAGGGATGTTTAGGAGTGTGAAATCTCGCGTACAGACGTATGCCACAAGTGACACCAATTCACCTGACCACGTTCGAAGTCCATGAGTTCCACAGAGCGCCCCATTCTGCTCTCTCACGTTGTCTAACGACTACAGAGGTCACTGATATGGAGTACCTGGCAACAGGTGGCAGCACAATGCACTTAATATGAAAAACTTATGTTTTGGGGGGTGTCCGGATACTTTTGATCACATAGTATACATTCGATACTGGCACTGGAACGGAGTGACGTCCGAACAGATCCTACACATGGTGGGTTGGGGACATGTCTGAGGATCTCGCTGGCAGTAGGATTACCTCAGCACCAAACAAGTTCATTTGTTGATATACACTGCCCTGTTGGAAAATGGCACGATGCCTTCTCAAGAGAGGCAGAAGTTGAGGATGTAGGATGTACGCGATCAACCAGTGTGCCGTTGGGTCCACTCACGCCCTACCAGCAGTGACCCGACGTCACACCAGATGAATTAAAAACCTCACTTAGTAACAGCAGTGACCTGGCGTCATACCACATGATTCCCAATTATGTCGCCAGTGTAACACCGCTACGCCTCACCAAAATTATGTAGATATGGGACCTCTCCCCTAGTCGCCGCAATAATCGCCGATGACTGTCAGTCTGGGTAGTTCAGAACCGCTATTCAACGCACACTGTCTGTCGTAATTTACCTGCAGTCCATTCTTGCCTGCTACGGGACCACTGTAACGGGGTCATTTGTGCTGTGGTGTGAGGAATCCTAATGATGGGAATATCATATTTTGGCTTCTGTTAACCTCCGATCAATGATGCAGGGAGTGCATTACTTGTTTTCGGATGGCAGGCGAAACTGTGAAGGTGTTACAATGTGCTTGGTGCACAGGACTTCGATCCTCCATTGTGGTAGTAAGATCTTGTCAACTGAAACCTTGACGCCGTATGTGGCTGCCCTCACGTTCCCATGCCATCAGTCATCGAGCCACTATGAAACCAGAAAGCCCCACAAGTTTATATGTTGCACGATTCGACCAGCCCGCTGAATGGAGTTACACATTGACGCCCCTTTCAAACTCTGTCAGCTCCTGAAATTGCTGCCTCGCATTAGTACGTGGCGTTTCTTCCTCGTGTTCCTCATATACCCTGTCAGGCCCGTAACGACATTAAATATGAATGAAAGTAACGCACTTTGGTGGCCATTCTACATATCACAGAGAAATGGACCTTTGATCATTGCAGGTCAGCCGATGGTGTTACGGCTCCGAAGCTACGTTGATATCTTACCATGTTTTCTGGGTGCTTAACGTTATGTCCCTGGAGAAGTAACTGTAAAATCATAAAAAGGGAAACTTAATGATCTTGCAACTAACTGCTAAAATCATTCATTCGAGTCTAAGGTTGACGACCCGGGCAAAAGATCGGCTCCCGAGAGATAGTGTCCATCATGCAGTACACTCATGACAATTCCCATGCCTTGGAGGGAACCAGCAAACTGTCATTTATGTCTGACAAAAGTAGGTGGAATCACCTTTAGCAGAAGCAAAAGTGTGCAGTTTGTTATGCACCATCCGCTATAAGCCTTGCAAGTCATAGTGAGTAAGCCGCATTTTATGCCTTAAGGAATCCCACCGACTCTGTTCGTGACTTAACTTTGTCAAACCAGCAGACTGAGGATTTAGCTTCGCAACAAGAAAAATGGAATATTCTTCGCGATAGAAAAAAGTGCTAATTCTGACTCCCGTGCTTTTTTCTGAGTAATTGTTTAGGGAATGTGACATAGTATATTATAAAGATATCGAATCCGTTAAAGCAACTCTTGGCCTTGATTTCAACGAAAATGAGTGGATCCTGTTTGTAGACTCCAGCAAAGGTACTTTGAAGACAGTACTTGGCGCAAAAGGGAACAAATTTCTATGTATTCCGATTACACTTGCAGTTAATCTGAAGGAATAAGTAAAAATTATTAAAATTCTTCTATACGATATATTCATAACCCTAATGATAGAAGGCTACTATAAGCAGAGAGATTAAACAGAGGAAATCTTTTAACAATGACTTGAACAGTTTGCGAGAGAGGAGACCTACATTATTTTTTTAAATAAAATTTTTAAATTGCATAAAAAAGTTACAATCCGAGTAACTTAGAGAGTAAATGTGTTAATTATATGCAAAGAATAGTAGAACATTTCATTGCTGTACCTTAAAAATTGTGGCTTTCGTGCATGTTTTAATGAATTCACTATTGTTGAGAGAAACTGGAGGATAATTAATCAGGAAGAGTCCACTGCTGGTGATACATGGTCTTTCTCAACTCGAAGACGAGCTAATGTGGCACGCACAGACATGGGATGTTCATCTGCTGACACCATATGGAAATATGTAGCACATACTGCACTTCTCGTCACACGTTACAGATTCTGTCTGACAGCCTTACCACAATTCACTTCCAGAGCATCTGTTGTGCCCAGAAATGGCCTTTCCTTCTTCCAATATTTTGCCCTTAATATCACTGAAGAGTTTCCTCATCTAGCGCTCATTCTCTTCTCGACGCAAGTTTGACTGAAAGTAATCCATCGTTGCTCACCGAGCGATAGTTGAAGTGTTTTTTCAAAAAGTGGATGTGGCAAAAGGTCGTGTCACACATTTAATAATTTTTCAGGTACTTCGGGTGCGATTTCGTCAATGGCAATTTGGGAACTTATTGTCCATATGTTCTAATAAATAAAAAACAAATTCGAAATTTGATATTTTTGGTCAGTTTAATGAACGTCCCCACTTACATTTAATAAAGTTAGGATTTGATTTGTGTCATTTCGTGTATTACGATTTTGTGAGTGACGAACCACGTGCAAACAAAAGTAATGACGCAGAAAGGTATTCCACAGGATAGAACAACATATTTTATGCAGAACGAGCGCTTAATTGGACAACATTTATCGATTAATTTAACAGTTATGTAATTTATCACATACAGTGGAACGGATCTGATGTTCACTTCGTTACCTAGGTCACCTGTGTAGTTTTATTGGAATGTAAGGTTGCTATAATTTCGCACCTTACAAGAACTCATCCACATAGTTTGCCGTGATCTACAAACACAATTAGGTATCGTGCATTGGGCTGTACATCGTATATATGAATATATAAAGGAGAATGACGTTGTTACGTACTTCTTATAATTGCTAACGCATATTGCATGAAGGGTGACGGAATGGCTTTATTATAATACGAAGTAATGAATAATAGCCTATACTAGTAGTGGTTGGTAAGCCAGTGGAGATGAAACGGCAGGCAGAATCAAGCTCCTGGTGGAAGGTCTGCCCAGGTGTTGGTCCTGCTTAAACAAAGGAAGTAGCTCGACAGACGTCGTGGCACCTGAACTCTGAAGCACAATAGGGTGACGGCCGGCCGCTATTGTAGTAGGGGCCGGGAGGATAACCGGATCATAATTCCGAACGCTGAAAATCTTGGACGCAGGTGAGAGGAACGAAGAAGCTGCACATGGGAAACAACGCAGGCTGGGTGTTTTCCAAGGATTTTTATTCAGAAGCGTACCATTGTAAGAGTATAGGTTTTTCCTCGCAATCTTTCCGCGCTGGACGACAAAAGACTAAAATCTGGTCGGTCGGCGTGGAAGAATCTGTAGAGAGGGAGAATATTCCGTGGTTTCGGAAATATCATTCGTTTTCGGAATTACGATGTTGGGGAGCCTAGACTTGCTGGGAAGCCAGCGCTGGAGAGACGGAGTCTTCCATTGTGAGCGCCCATGTGTGACGGTCGCTTGATATCAGCTTTGTTGTTACAGACGGACTTGCTGTCTTTGCTCTCAGGAGATGGTGGTGGTTTTTGGTGTTTAACGTCCCGTCGACAACGAGGTCATTAGAGACGGAGCGCAAGCTGGGGGTAGGGAAGGATTGGGAAGGAAATCGGCCGTGCCCTTTCAAAGGAACCATCCCGGCATGAAGGGCTCTCTGGAGAGTTTATAGTTAGAACAGTTAGGAACTGTACTGCTGAGAATGTATACGATTCTGCACTTCACATACCGGTTGGAAGTTGGACTTGAGTACGCAGGGTTCAGTAATTAAGTGCACTTCCTCTGCCTATACTTAGCTGCAGAATGTGCGGGTGGTCCCGGAGGTGGTTGGAGTCCTCCATCAGGCATAGGATAATTCAGATTAAGTAGTGTGTAAACTTATGGACTGATGACCTTATCAGTTACGTCCCATAAAATTTCACACACATTTGAATACATCTGCTTATACTTAAGTTGACACGTTATCTGAACTTCGTTCTTGTGGCTGGGAGTTCGCGCTTCTCGTCTATAGAGCAGAGAGAGGACAAGGAAGTATTACAATATATTAGTCATAGGAACGCCTTCTGCCATCCTAGTGTTTGAATGAGTTTTTTGTGGCTGGAGTTCTTCGATTTTCGCAGACGAGTACGAGAACCATCACTTCGACGCACCGGTCGCTGTACATGCTGTTACATCGCAATTTGCTTCGGGGTTATGAGGGCTATAAAAGCTAAAGAGCTGTGATCACGTCAGTTTATTTCCACTGAGGTTCCACACCACCGTAGATCATCTTTGATAGTAGTGTCTTCTAGCCGGCCAGAGTGGCCATGCGGTACTAGGCGCTACAGTCTGGAGCCGTGCGACCGCTACGGTCGCTGGTTCGAGTCCTGCCTCGGACATGGATGTGTGGGATGTCCTTAGGTTAGTTTGGTTTAATTAGTTCTAAGTCCTAGGCGACTGATGATTTAAGAAATTAAGTCGCATAGTGCTCAGAGCCATTTGACCCATTTTGAAGTGTCTTCTAGTGTTTGGTACGTGGATGATGTCAGTCATTTCGCGTTACTGATATAAGGTCGCACAGTCATAATAAGGGGCAGAGCTGGGCAATTCATTAATAATTTTACTAAGAAAATGTAAACGTCGTAATATAAATGTTTTTTTAATCTACAATAAGTACATAAGCAGGAACAACGTTTATCATTTAGTAGCATTAGTTGCCTTAATCATTCATTTATGTTTAGGTTACAATTTATACGTTAGAGTCCATTAAGAGATCCTATGAACTGCTTCAGGGGTTAGTCAGATAGGGCCAAATCTTCATTTTAGCGCTTATTATTTTCCGTTGTGCACATTTATTTTTATGAATGTATGGTATGAGTTCTTTCGGATAAAACCGAGTCCACATCCTTCAGTTCTGATGCACATTTACGCTCGACCTCCCGCAGAAACCTATAATAAGCAAGCACAGTGACACGAACGGGGACTTTGAATAGGTGGTGCAAGGTGGGATCGTGCCCAGACAATCCGAGCATTTGCGATAAACACTGTGTAATGTTGATGCATTAATTTGTTCTGAAAGCGGTGCTGATATTCAAGACAATAAAAGTGGGTTAAAAGCTGTGAGCTATATGGGGAAGTTAACCGTGCACTACTGACCAACTGTTTCATCAGGTATCCAGTCTAGCTTACCAAAGTCCCAATCAGACTAACATTAATTATAATCTTTTAATAGTCATCTTACGATAACCGGTGATATGTATATAAAAGACAATTTGAATAAAAAGAAATAAATCAGTTTATATTTGGACATTTATTTTAACATTGATCAGTGTTCCATTAAAATATCAGCATATTACACTTGATTCATAACCAAACTGGTGCCTTATTTAGGATTGTGAAAATGTGAGTTTGTAATCTTACGGAACACATCAAATATGGAGACAAGATTGGGAGACTGCATACGACACTGCATTCATAAAATAACACACGAAGAACGTTGAAACATATGCAAGAGGAAATTAACCACAACCAACTGATTCAATTTTCACGCAAAGAAGTTACGTTCGTAGCGCAATCCTGTCCGTCATGAAATTACCATACACTGGTATACTAAATTCATACTAACTCTCTGTGAAATCTTCCCTAGAAGAATAGTTGAGGGATACTTTGATGATTACACTACATGCTTCACGTGGTCAATTTGGTTTACACAAAAGTGTAACTCCACAATAATTTTGATAATTAAAATAAATTACATCGAAACACAAATTACAAAAGAGAAACCTTGAACATAAAGAAAAGTTGCTATATTGAAAAATATTGTCAAGACGAGACGTTATAATCTCACGCACATTCGCATTTAATATTGATGATCTTAGAGTTACGGATCATCCACACGTGGTTCCACTTTACTCACAAAGTAGTGACAAACCAACTACTGGAAGATATTCTGAACTTCACACTCGAATTAAACTGCGTTGGAATTTAAGATAACATTAGATATTTTAGAACTAAACCTGAAATAAAGATGATTAAATTTTCAGTTAGGGTGAATGTAAGAAATCCAGTGCCCTACGGATTTAGCAAAGACGCGCTTAGATGGATAACCTACCACTTCACACGCTCGCCACGGACCGACTGCCATGGGCCCCTACCGCGGGTGCTTGCAGATACAAAACGGAAGTGACCAGGGAAGCAGCTTCCTATACCAACATGACAAGGGACGGACAGGACCATACTAAGAATAGAAACCTCTTTGCTTTTACAAAGCGTAGCTACCTGTTCTGACGTTGGTGCTACTGTTCTCTAGCAGACAGGCTTGTCTGCTACCATCAAGCATACAACTGGAAACACATTTGCTCATTCATCCTTTCACACAGAAGGGAAAGGGGAAGACAGTATCTGATTATATGCAGTACATAAAAGAAAGCGGATGTAGGTTCCATATGAGGTTGTGTGACGTGAATTACATTTAACTGTGTTTTAAAGTGTAGTAGTGTGACAGATCGTTCTTGTTTATGTGTAAAAGTAACACGTTCCACTGCTCAGTCTCCTCCCAGATAGTCAGAAACACCACAGTAAATTTAGAAGAGCAATTTATGCCGCAAATGACAACAGATTTAAGAAATTAACATGAAAGGAATCCAACAGAGACCTTTCAATTGTATCCGGATGGCGCAGTATCTGACGCAACTGCTTATTAAGTATGATATTACTGGTTCGAGCCGGCCGAAGTGGTAGAGCGGTTCTACGCGCTGCAGTCTGGAACCGCGCGACCACAACGGTCGCAGGTTGAAATCCTGCCTCGGGAATAGACGTATGTGATGTCCTTAGGTTAGTTAGGTTTACGTTGTTCTAAGTTCAAGGGGACTGATCACCTCAGATCTTAAGTTCCTTAGTGCTCAGAGCCATTTGAGCCTGGTTCGAGTCTCGGTGCAGCACACAGTTTCAATCGCCACAATTCAGTGCTGATGCAGGTGATTTTCCAGGAGTACCGGTTTGAAATGAGCGTTAAGAAACAAATGTGTCGATAGGGAACATTTGTTGTGAACCAGCGTTAATTTTGTTTTTTGTTTGGCTTGTTTGACACCTGTCAAAGGTATCTGGCATACATCAAGTCATGGAACAAACAACATCATATGTATTCATCGTGTTAACAATGTCGAATTTTGTACCAGAAAGTGATGATTTGCGGAAAGCATTAATTTTTTGTTTTCATTTGAAAAAAAAGTGCTGCAGAGTCGCATCGAATGTTTGTCGAGGCATATGGAGATCATGCTCCATCAGAAGCAACATGCGAAAGATGGTGTCAGCGGTTCCGAAATAATGATTTCGATATAAGAAGTGAAGAACGTGGAAGACCAACAAAAAAGTTCCAAGACGCCGAATTGCAAGCAATATTGGATGAAGATGATACTTTGAGTCAGAGACAAATGGCAGCAATGCTAAATGTTGCACAACAAACTATGTCTGACCGTTTGAAAGCTATGGGAAAGATCCAAAAGGGTGGAAAATGGTTACCACATGAATTGAATGAATGACAGATGGATAACCGAAAAACCATTTGTAAATTTTTGCTTCAAAGGCATGAAAGAGAATCAATTTTGCATGGAATTGTTACTGCGATGAAAAATGGATTTATTTTAAGAATCCTGACAGGGAAAAATCATGTGTTAATCCGGGACATCCATCAACATCGAATGCAAAACCAGATCGTTTCCGCAGGAAGACCATACTCGGTGTTTGGTGGGATCAGAAAGGTGTGGTGTAACATGAGCTTCTAAAACCCGGTGAAACTGTGAATACTAATCGCTACAGACAACAAATGATCAATTTGAAATATGCATTGATAGAAAAAAGATCAGAATGGGCCAGATGACATGACAAAGTAATTTTTTACACGACAATGAACCTGCACACAAAGCAAAACTGGTTCAGGATACAATCAAAACACTTGGCGGGGAGCTGCTAATCCACCCGCCTTATTCACCGGACTTGGCGCCTTCCAACTACCATTTGTTTTCATCAATGGGACACGAACAGGCTGAGGAACACTTCGATTGCTACGAAGAAGTCGAAAATTGGGTGTCTGATTGGTTTGCTTCAAAAAACGAACATTTCCATTGACGTGGTGACCACAAATTGTCAGAAAGGTGGTGACAATGTATAGAAAACAATGGTCATTACTTTGAATAAAATATTTTTACTTTTTAATTCAATATTAGTGTTTCATTTTCACATCTTTTCACATCTTTTACACCTTGTTGTAAGAACCTGTTTTTCCTTTCTCCCTCCTCCGTCTTACATAATATGCATCACAGGTGCTATTCATCATGGTGTCTGTAATTTTAAACATTCCCGAAAGAGCAGGCACCACATAGTAACGTAACGTGATGTATTGGTGATTTTCAAAATCATACTACTGGACTGTACAGAGAGATAGCGTCTGGGGCACAGTGACCATGCTGACGCGGGTATTTATGTGCCACTGCCTTGCGTAAGGGGAGACGTGCATCACAGGTAAGGATTGTGGATTCATCATGGTATCTGTTCTCTTAGGCATGCCCGAAAGAACAGACACCATGCAGTAACATAACGTGCTGTATTATTGATTTTCGAAATAATGGGACTGGACTGTTCAGAGAGATAGGGTTGGGGGAAGGTGACCATGCCTGCCCCGGTATGTATGTGCAAGTGCCTTGTGTAAGGGGATACAAGCATCACAGGTGCGGATTGTGGATTCATCATGGTGTCTGTTCTCTTAGGCATGCCCGAAAGAACAGACACCACAGTGTAACATAATGTGCTGTATTGTTGATTTCCAAACCGAGCGAGGTGGCGCAGTGGTTAGACACTGGACTCGCATTCGGGAGGACGACGGTTCAATCCCGCGTCCGGCCATCCTGATTTAGGTTTTCTGTGATTTCCCAAAATCGCTCCAAGCAAATGCCTGGATGGTTCCTTTCAAAGCGTGCGGGAGACTTCCTTCCCCGTCCTTCCTTAATCCGATGAGACCGATGACCTCGCTGTCTGTTCTCCTTCCCCATACCAACCAACAACCAATTCATTTCCAAATTAATGGGACTGGACTGTACAGAAAGATAGCGGCAGTGGCATGGTGACCGTGTTCGCGCGTGTATTTATTTGAAAGAACCTTCGTAAGGGGCGACATGCATCACAGGTGCGTATTGTGGATTTATCATGGTGTCTGTTCTTTTAGGCAGGTCCGAAAGAACAGGCACCATGCAGTAACATAACGGGCTGCATTGTTGATTTACAAAATAATGGGACTGGACTGTACAGAGAGATAGCGTCTGGGGCACAGCGACCATGCCTGCGCCGGTATTTATGTGCCAGTGCCTTGCGTAAGGGGAGATGTGCATCACAGGTGCAGATTGCGGGTTCATTATGGTGTCTGTTCTTTTAGGCATGCCCGAAAGAACAGACACCACGCACTAATATAACGTGCTGTATTGGAGATTTTCAAAGGAATAGGACTGCAATATAAAGAGAGATAGCGGCTGGGGCGCGGTGACCGAGCTTGCGCGGGTATTTATGTGCCAGTGCCTCGAGTAAGGGGAGACGTGGCCGGCGAGCGCTTCGACAGCTCAAAGCCAGCGCCAACAGTCAGCCGATTATCCTGCGGTCGGCCGTAATCACCGCAAACAGCGGCCAATCTCTATGATAATTACCGCCATTGTGCGCGCCCGCAAAACACCTGCGTGGCCGACCTCGCGGCCGCCGCGGCGACACCGACCGTTCCTCGCCGCGCCGCAGCGCAGCCGAGCGGTGGCCGGCGCGTAATGGATTCCCGGCCGACCGGTCGCGTAATTTATGCGTGCGCGCGCGTGGCTGACCGGCGCCCACAATGGACTCGCTAATGAGCAGCCCTGGGCGTGGCTTTGTGCGGGCTTTGCCCCGGGCCGGCGCCGCCCTCCGGCGGGCTTTGTCGTCCCGCTCGCCACAACACGCTTAGCCCCGCTCCGGTCCCCTCGGCGGCGCCCATCGCAGGCCGCCATGTCCCGGCGCGGATCATCCGCCCCGGCGTCGAGCTGACCGCCGGCTTAAGGCCGCTGCGTCGCGGCGACCTGATCGCCGGGGATAATGCGCCGATGTACTGTCGGCATCTTGCGCCTGGCGGCGGTCGCCATCGAGATGTACGCCGGAACCGACAGGCAACGCTCTACGGGCGTCCCACGTCTACATCTATATCTACATCTGACCCTACATCTATTATCTGTGCCTCCGACAAGGGAACATCCCCATCGCACCCCCCTCAGATTTAGTTATAAGTTGGCACAGTGGATAGGCCTTGAAAAACTGAAGACAGGTCAATCGAGAAAGCAGGAAGAAGTTGTGTGGAACTACGAAAAAAATAGCAAAAATATTCAAACTGAGTAGTCCATGCGCAAGATACGCAACATCAAGGATATTGTGAGTTCAGGAGGGCCGTTGTCCCGTGGTTAGCGTGAGCAGCTGAGGAACGACAGGTCCTTGGTTCAAGTCTTCTCTCGAGTGAAAAGTTTAATTTTTTATTTTCAGGCAATTATTACCTGTCCGTCCGTCCGTCTCCAAAATTCCAGAACATGTTCAGATCTGCTTGGACTTACGCAAGATTTGACGGTCTACACACGGAAAATTATGGAAACGTTAAAAACGTTTGTTTTGACAGAGCACAGGGAAAACCGTGCGACTGTGAAACTGTTGCATTAAATACACTCCTGGAAATTGAAATAAGAACACCGTGAAATCATTGTCCCAGAAAGGGGAAACTTTATTGAGACATTCCTGGGGTCAGATACATCACATGATCACACTGACAGAACCACAGGCACATAGACACAGGCAACACAGCATGCACAATGTCGGCACTAGTACAGTGTATATCCACCTTTCGCAGCAATGCAGGCTGCTATTCTCCCATGGAGACGATCGTAGAGATGCTGGATGTAGTCCTGTGGAACGGCTTGCCATGCCATTTCCACCTGGCGCCTCAGTAGGACCAGAGTTCGTGCTGGACGTGCAGACCGCGTGAGACGACGCTTCATCCAGTCCCAAACATGCTCAATGGGGGACAGATCCGGAGATCTTGCTGGCCAGGGTAGTTGACTTACACCTTCTAGAGCACGTTGGGTGGCACGGGATACATGCGGACGTGCATTGTCCTGTTGGAACAGCAAGTTCCCTTGCCGGTCTAGCTTCATGGAGACGGTTGCGAATGGTCCTCGCCGATACCCCAGGAGCAACAGTGTCCCTAATTTGCTGGGAAGTGGCGGTGCGGTCCCCTACGGCACTGCGTAGGATCCTACGGTCTTGGCGTGTATCCGTGCGTCACTGCGGTCCGGTCCCAGGTCGAGGGGCACGTGCACCTTCCGCCGACCACTGGCGACAACATCGATGTACTGTGGAGACCTCACGCCCCACGTGTTGAGCAATACGGCCTCCCGCATGCCCACTATACGCCCTCGCTCAAAGTCCGTCAACTGCACATACGGTTCACGTCCACGCTGTCGCGGCATGCTACCAATGTTAAAGACTGCGATGGAGCTCCGTATGCCACGGCAAACTGGCTGACACTGACGGCGGCGGTG
The DNA here is from genome assembly GCF_023897955.1 of Schistocerca gregaria. Taxonomy (NCBI): domain Eukaryota; kingdom Metazoa; phylum Arthropoda; class Insecta; order Orthoptera; family Acrididae; genus Schistocerca; species Schistocerca gregaria. Next base: position 509,835,239 of record NC_064925.1, on the reverse strand, counting down.
CACAAATGCTGCGCAGCTAGCGCCATTCGACGGCCAACACCGCGGTTCCTGGTGTGTCCGCTGTGCCGTGCGTGTGATCATTGCTTGTACAGCCCTCTCGCAGTGTCCGGAGCAAGTATGGTGGGTCTGACACACCGGTGTCAATGTGTTCTTTTTTCCCTTTCCAGGAGTGTAATTGCAGTTTATGTGACAAACTGTTATGTCTTCATCATTTTTTTGGGAGTGATTATCACATCCACAAGAAAACCTAAATCGGGTAAGGTAGGAGAATCTTTTTTACCCATTCGCCAAGTGTTCAAGTTGGATGGGTCGAAAACGTATTTCTGTCATGTGACACACATGCCGTCACCAGTGTCATATAGAATATATCAGATGTGTTTTCCTGTGGAGGAATCGGTTGACCTATGACCTTGCGATCAAATGTTTTCGGTTCCCATTGGAGAGGCACGTCCTTTTGTCTACTAATATCACGGTTTTGCGGTGCTGTCGCAAATCAGACCCTAAACTTATTACAGTAAAGAGAGACGTCAATGAACGAGCGGACAGATCATAACTTTGCGAAAATAAAGAAAGTAAACTTTTCACTCGAGGGAAGACTTGAACCAAGGACCTCTCATCCCGCAGCTGCTCACGCTACCCGCGGGACCACGGCGCTCCTGAGCACAAACTATACTTGATGTAGCCTACCTTGCGCATGGACTACTCAGTTTGTATATTTTGCTTATTTTTTTCATAGTTCCACACAACTTGTTTTCTCAATTGATATGTGTTCAGTTTTTCAAGGCCTATCCATTGTGCCTACTTATAACTGAATATAAGGGGGGTGCGATGGGGAGGTTCCCTTGTGAGTGTACTGTAATTAACCTCATCATGTTCCCTGTAGGTACAGAGGAATTTCTCTCATCGTGCGTCATTAAAAGGTCATTCATACATTCCCCGGATATTCAGAAGAAGACTGCAAAAAATCTACGAGATGCCATTTGTAGAAAACCGACGTATCAGAAGATAGGGCATCTTTGGATTTGATTGGATTGTTTGCGGGAAGAGACCAAACTGTGAGGTCATCGGTCTAATTGGATTAGGGAAGGACGGGGAAGGAAGTCGACCGTGCCCTTTCAAAGGAACCATTCCGGAATTTGCCTGGAGCGATTTAGGGAAATCTCGGAAAACCGAAATCAGGATGGCCGAACGCGGGATTGAACCGTCGTCCTCCCGAATGCGAGTCCAGTGTGCTAACCACTGTGCCACCTCATTCGGTAGGGCATCTTTTCAAGTTTTTAATTTACGAACAAGTGCTGATTGTGGGCACCATTTTTGATGCGTTCAGGAACTAACGAGTAGTTCCAAAAGTCAGTATAGTAAAAACGTCAAAATAAATATATGTCCGGAAACGTTGATGTTATCAGATATCAGCCATACTTGGCTTTAGAGCGTCTACAGATGTCAAGACAAGATTGCTGTAATGTTGTTCCACCGTAATAGTTTCTTCATTCTGTATTAAAGAGAATAAATGTAGATGATGCTGGAAATACTAGGATTATTCGATAAGTATATTTCAATCGGCCGCGAACTGGGAACAAGTGTGAAAATCAACAATGTTTTATTTGCCACAGTTACCTACACTTCTCTGACTTATACACTTGTTGCAGCGCTGTGTCAACTGTACGCTAGCAACAGAAGGCAGCCGCCTATGCTTTCAGCGAGTACTCTACGCTGGTCTACAGCTGCTGACTCTGTCAAAATCTTGTCTTCAAAGCCGGCGGTTCACGTGGGTAGAGAGGAAAAGGGTGTACTAGCTATTTTTCCGGCAGCGTATAAAATCAAAGTTCATACAAGTAGCTCATTCTCAGTTCCATGATGGTCAGGTTAGTAGATCAAATACTTTTTTCGATTTTTAGTTGGTCCCACTATACCGCTGGTCTTCAAAATTTCAACGCCATTACGGTGATTACCATTTAAGTACAACTGCACAAAGTAGCTAGGATTACTGCCACCAGTATTCTGTATAGAACAGAAGATTATGGAGGGGATTTCTCTTTCAGATATGGTATTATAATGTTAGCTATTTTTGAGGGGATCATGTATTGGCGTAAGTAGAAGAAACGACTACAAGCCCCTTTCTGCATCCGATAGCTGCAGGATCTTGGCACATTCACATTACTGTCTGACGATGATGGCGACTGGAACAGCTGTACCGACCCAAATCGCAAAACCGCAGCCGGATGTTGCATTATCTGAAGACGGCCTACTACTAGGACCCAGAAACGTTCATATTATTTAATAAATGTGCAATTGAGACTCTTTTGTACTAATTTTGCTGTCTATCGATATGCGGTCTTATTGCCCGTGTTGTTCGGCAACCAGTGACTGTCATGCGAAAATGGGATCAATGGGCTACGAAGGGTGACACTCAGCACCATTTAAGATCTCAAGGGCATCATGTGAATGTCGCTCGAGAGGACGGACATATTGCTCGCTCGACAGAACGGTATAGAATAGGAGCGTCACGTAATTTAAGTGGTCTAATGAGCTTGTTCGCAACAAGACAATTATCCACATAGTGCAACGACCTGAGGGTCGTGGAGCATCGTGACAGACAGGTACCCGTTATTAACACATGTTCGACTACTTCTAGGTCGTTCCGAGCCTTTTAAGCGTACCGTGCGTGGCAAAATGGCGTTTCCAAACCTGGCAACGAGATAACTGTGGCGACAAGGGTGAATGACACAGCTGAGATGCGTGCGAGCGAATAAGCGTGCAACTGTTGAGCATCTGATCGCCCAGATACACCAAGGGGCCACCAGCAGTGCCTCATCTGCGGCCATTTGGCGAATGTTGCTGCTTATGGGCGTCTGCAGAGCCGGTCTGGTTCATGCAACCGTGCTGAATGCTGTTCATTGTCGATGAAGGCTGGAATTTGCACGCCAGCACCGCAAACAGACGTCCTCCGAGTGTGGACGGAGTGACAGATGAACGTTGGAGTGTACGGCCCTGCAACAGTCGAGGGAAGGGCAGAGACCGGTGTAGGTACCTTCACGGTATGGGGGATGTTTCCGTGGCATTCCCTGGGAGATAACGTCACTCTCGAACGCACAAAGAATTAGCACAAGAATTCATCTATCCTTGGCGCCATGTCCACCTCTACATACTGTTTGTTTCTCCTCGGCACGATGGCGTCTACAGGTAGGACTACGCTACGTTTCACAGGGCTCGCAGTGTACTGAGTGGTTCGAAGAACACCAGGATGAGTTCACCCTACACACCAGGCCACCCACTCTCCAGATTTAAACACTAAACACTATCGAGAATGTGTGGGACCACATTGATTTAGCTTGCGAGGTGCCGGGGCCAGCAGTGTATTTAACACTAAATTCTTCTGGAATCTTCATATGGAAATTATGCTCTAAGCCCCCCCCCCCCTTTTCTAACTCCGAATTTTTGCTGTTGCCCATGGATTAAGAAGAAACGCGAACTGACTGTAATCGACCCTGCAAGTGGAGTAGAGAAGAGTTTGGCACACGCAATAATTTAATTGGATAGTAATTAATTAGATAAAGGAAAGTTTCATTAACGTATTGAGAAATGAAAGGGTTGCTCTACCGATTAACAGAATGAAATTTCTGTCCAAAATAACAGTTTGATTTATTATGACTATACTCAAAATAAGAAACAAGACACATGAAACGTTTACAATACATCAAATCGACCACTCAAATGATGTGAAGGTGAATTTGTCCATAAACTAGATTGTGACATTTATGACCAAGTGGTATGTGGAGCCAATTCCCTGCAACTCAAATATTAAGAGAAACACCCAGCCAACCCAACATTAAATGCTGCTACAGTAGTGATAACTCACACAGTGAACACTAAAGACAGAACAAAGTTAGAAAAGACGAACAGGCGCGCTCTGCTGATCTCTGATTATGACCTAGCAAAATACCCTGCTTTGTCGGTGCTGCGGACGTACATTACCAAGCTGTCTTAACTGCCGGTGCTGCGGACGTACATTGCCAAGCTGTCTTAACTGCAAGGACACGATCTGGCATACCGGAGGCGATGACTGGTTTCTTAGACGTCCCGTCGTGGTGATGATAATGTCGCGAGTATAGCCCGAATCAAATCCTCCTGGTCTGGTTGTTCCACAATAAAGGCTTCCTCGCAACACAAATACGCCTCTGAGGGAGACGAAGCTGGCTCGCTTCACTATCACTGACAGTACAGTGAGTGATTTTAACAATAGAAGTCACACATTAACTCCGGTACAGTCAACTTGAGCCAAAACTGCTCAAGACGGACAACATAGGCCGCTTGTTCGCAGAACGCTCAATTGCCAACTGTACTCGGAAAGTTACGTTGAAGTCTTAACTTCAGCAACTTTGTCAAACAGTTACAATTAAATGAAAGTATATTAGACAGCCAACGGAAGGCAGGCTGTCCAGAGCAGTGAGAGTTCAGTGTTGTAATCTACTCCGACCGACAGGCGAGAGCCGAATCCCTCAAGAGCACCCGTACAAGCCGAACACAGAATATTCCAAGCCCCACGACAGTGGCTGTGGTTAAAACGTGCCAATCAGCAACTCGAAAACCGGCGGAAAATTCCACTCTATTGCTGACGCACTACTATTCCACCAATGGAGATAATTGGCGCCAATTTCTGTGCCAATTTTGCTCCGTCACGGAGCTGTCCCCTGAGCACAGTTATGATTTAGCAGAAATCGCGGGAATTTGCCCGCCAAGACTGCCTGGGAACAGAAGTTATTCCCACGCCTCATTGGTAGCCCGCTAGAAAGTGTTTTCACTAAGTTTCTGCGTAGTAACGGACTCTCTAGCCCAGCCACTCCGTCGGGCCCCAGGTTGTGTGTTGGCTCCGCTCTTGTGACAATGTCGCCATCTGGAAAGCATCCACTCGACTCCTTCACACTCATCGGCTTAACGCTTTCAAGATCAGCAGAACCCGCCTATCACCGGACCACCTGAGTGACCAGAAGTCCATGTGTGAAGGAATAGCAACTTTTCACCACATGCAATTAGAGATCAAAATCGAATTACTCAGAGTAAGATAGAAATATGAGAGGGGGCTCATGCCACCTCTCAAGCTATTCGCTACATGGATTCCCAGTTGGCCGGCCGCGGTGGTCTCGCGGTTCTAGGCGCGCAGTCCGGAACCGCGCGACTGCTACGGTCGCAGGTTCGAATCCTGCCTCGGGCATGGATGTGTGTGATGTCCTTACGTTAGTTAGGTGTAACTAGTTCTAAGCTCTAGGGGACTGATCACCTAAGATGTTAAGTCCCATAGTGCTCAGATCAATTTGATTCCCAGTTGGGAAACGTAGTGGAGCTGGCCATGCCACTGGAGTCAGCACGGCTCCACATCCCTGTTGCTGCCTTCAAGGAACTCACTGACTCTCGTCTTGCACGTCTGTGCTCCAAAATTTGGTTATTCGGACATTTCACAGGTGCTCATATTAGTCTCACTGGATGGTGTATAAATGTGCTGAAGATACGAATGTCATTTTGAATTTTTTTTTAATAATCAGATGATTGCGAAATGGACAAGGAACATGACAGTCATTCAGTGGCCTCTGAAGGACTGTGTAAGACATGCATGGGTTCTATTGTACAATTAGAAGTTATGTGCCCAATATCCAATGTATGTCTCACTGTAATTGGCGATAAGATTCGCAATTGGCCCAATGAGTAGTAACGGGTGGCTAGGTCCCAATATCCGCAGCGCTGAGGCGAATATTTTGTGACGGAACCGCTTGGGTACCCGGCGTCGCCTACCGCAGAGGCAGAATTGTTGATAACAGGTACGGGTGGGAGGTGGCGTTAACGCGGCCACGATGCGGTTTCTGGCTAGCCACAAATAGCCGGGCAGCACGCGCGATGCCGTGGCGAGGAAGGGGAAGTGGGGGGTCACAAAGGCGACGGCCGCTGTTATCCGGCAGCGAAGGCCAGACAGACTTTTGAGGCTGCCCTCCACAACTCTTTCATAAAAGTGCAGATCTGTAACGAGTTGTATCCGTAAAATATGCGTACGGAGTGATTTAAAGTGCAATGACCTCAAAAAACCAATTCCTAGAAATTGATGTGCGATACTGACAAGGAACCTCTGGAGTGCGACGGTGCAAGTTCAGTCTTTAGTAAGGCTCACTTGAAAGTGTCGTATTAACAATTATGACAGAAAAAATATTAACTGTTAGCCCTTTGCCTGCTGTTGATGAGTTTACTCGTCGTGCTGCCTGCCGCTCCCTGGCTGCTGATGACGAGTGTAGTCGCGGACGCCGGCTTTCCCCTGACCGCTCTTGACGAGTAAGGTCGCACCCATTTGCCGGCCACTCAGCGCAGATGACGAGTATAGACGCGTCGCTGCCTGAGTGCTGATGACGACAGAACTCATGCAGCGGACTTCCTCCGCCATGCTTCAGTAGCCTTTGGCAGTCCTGATTGTTTGTCTGTTGTGAGCCTAGGCTTCTGACTACGTTTCACTGTTCATTGGAATTAACTTCAGTGGTCTTCAATTCCTGTATCTTTTACAAAGTAGATGGCAAGACATCGTGGATGCGCTGAGGAAGAAATCACGGAGGTTCTTACGAGGAGCGACAGTGGGGATGAACCAGTTGATTTTGACGAGAGTGATAGATCTTCCACAGAATCGGGAATCTGTAGTCACAAATCGTTCAAGTCAGCTGGGGTGTCAATGCAGTCTCGTTTATCAACAAGATATGTTAGTTGTTCTGGATCGGAAGACTCAGAAAGTAATAGTGAAGTGCCTACGAAGAAATTACATATTAGGCATAAATTTTACAAGAAAGAACAGGATTTTCGGCTAGTTAATCACGCATTTGATGATACTCTATTGGAACAAGTGTGTCAAATTGGAAATGAACCAAGTATTCTGTCAGTTTTCATGTTATTCTTTACAGAAGAAGTGATGACAGCAGAGTTTCAGCTGTCGCTGGTAAGGGACATTACGGAAAGTATGCATCAGAGCACAGAAAAGCTGGCAGAGGAAGATGTTCTAACGATAATCCTCTAAGATTTGTGGGAAGACATTTTCCAAATATTACACTCCTGGAAATGGAAAAAAGAACACATTGACACCGGTGTGTCAGACCCACCATACTTGCTCCGGACACTGCGAGAGGGCTGTACAAGCAATGATAACACGCACGGCACAGCGGACACACCAGGAACCGCGGTGTTGGCCGTCGAATGGCGCAAGCTGCGCAGCATTTGTGCACCGCCGCCGTCAGTGTCAGCCAGTTTGCCGTGGCATACGGAGCTCCATCGCAGTCTTTAACACTGGTAGCATGCCGCGACAGCGTGGACGTGAACCGTATGTGCAGTTGACGGACTTTGAGCGAGGGCGTATAGTGGGCATGCGGGAGGCCGGGTGGACGTACCGCCGAATTGCTGGGGCGTGAGGTCTCCACAGTACATCGATGTTGTCGCCAGTGGTCGGCGGAAGGTGCACGTGCCCGTCGACCTGGGACCGGACCGCAGCGACGCACGGATGCACGCCAAGACCGTAGGATCCTACGCAGTGCCGCAGGGGACCGCACCGCCACTTCCCAGCAAATTAGGGACACTGTTGCTCCTGAGGTATCGGCGAGGACCATTCGCAACCGTCTCCATGAAGCTGGGCTACGGTCCCGCACACCGTTAGGCCGTCTTCTGCTCACGCCCCAACATCGTGCAGCCCGCCTCCAGTGGTGTCGCGGCAGGCGTGAATGGAGGGACGAATGGAGACGTGTCGTCTTCAGCGATGAGAGTCGCTTCTGCCTTGGTGCCAATGATGGTCGTATGCGTGATTGGCGCCGTGCAGGTGAGCGCCACAATCAGGACTGCATACGACCGAGGCACACAGGGCCAACACCCGGCATCATGGTGTGGGGAGCGATCTCCTACACTGGCCATACGCCTCTGGTGATCGTCGAGGGGACACTGAATAGTGAACGGTACATCCAAACCGTCATCGAACCCATCGTTCTACCATCGCTAGACCGGCAAAGGAACTTGCTGTTCCAACAGGACAATGCACATCCGCATGTATCCAGTGCCACCCAACTTGCTCTAGAAGGTGTAAGTCAACTACCCTGGCCAGCAAGATCTCCGGATCTGTCCCCCATTGAGCATATTAGGGACAGGATGAACCGTCGTCTCACGCGGTCTGCACGTCCAGCACGAACGCTGGTCCACCTGAGGCGCCAGGTGGAAATGGCATGGCAATCAGTTCCACAGGACTACATCCAGCATCTCTACGATCGTCTCCATGGGAGAATAGCAGCCTGCATTGCTGCAAAAGGTGGATATACACTATACTAGTGCCGACATTGTGCATGCTCTGTTGCCTGTGTCTATGTGCCTGTGGTTCTGTCAGTGTGATAATGTGATGTATCTGACCCCAGGAATGTGTCAATAAAGTTTCCCCTTTCTGGGACAATGAATCCACGGTGTTCTTATTTCAGTTTCCAGGTGTGTATTTCCCAAGTTAAGAAAATTTGAAAAATGCAATTGACCAGGGATGTACCTATGTCAGTGGCTGACACATTGGGTATTAATAGCCAATCTTTACAAATAAAAAAAACATCACTTTCAACAATAAGTCACTTTTATTTTAAATGACAGATACATGTTTTTTTTCTTTTATTCAATAAACACAGTTGTAGAAACATATGAGTTGTTACTTTTTATTTTGATGACCAGTTTCTGTCTACTAGGGAAATCATCATTAGATCTACATTCCTTAGTGACAATACGAATTGTGCTGGCTTGGTGAACACTAACAAAAGCAGTGTTCTCCAAGCTAGCACGGACGGGCCTGTTCCACGCCAAAGATTCGTAGTGTCACCAACGAATGTAGATCTCATGATTATCTCTCTAACAAATAGAAACTGGTCATCAAAATAGAAAGTACAAACTCATATGCGACCACAACTGTGTAATATTACTAGATCGCCGTTTCCTGTAACAATCCCTGCTACCATTACGAAATGTATCAATGGGAAGTCTTTCCCGCTCTTTTCTTAAAATGTATCCATGCGCGGTCTCTCTCGCCCTTTTTAAAATTATATAAATTTACGGTCTCTCTTGCCGACAATACTTTGGTGCAGACATTCCCTGCTACCACAATTATTTCCAACATGACAAATATTAATTATTCCTACATAATCCTATTAATAAAATATAAACATCTTTCCTAAATTATGGTTTGACAGTAGACAATAGAAATATACACGTCTTACACCCGTCCGGGATAGTGAGCTTTTAAAATAAATACCATCTAAGGGACGTCTCCTCAGTCATCATGCAGTTACTGAATCTTCCATGTTTCACACAGACTTACCACCTTGTCGATGGCAGCCCCGCTTGGAAGGTGTTGTCTTCATTGCTTGCATATAATCTTGATGAAAAGTTGTACGTAGATAGGGTTCCCGTACGCTGTGGTTTATCCTGTACTCGGCCAATGTGTGTTTAGTGTTAGCTGGGCCGCAGGCTGTGCGGCTAGAAGCACGTAGTTGGTGGTGACCACACGGCCGTGGGAGACGAGATCCGACAAGTTGAGGGACGTCGGACGCAGGCGAGTCGCTCCCCGAAAGGAGAGTGGGTTCGGCTGCCGGGTGTTTGCGTCGGGGCGTTGTTTGCAGGAGGCTGCAAACCACGGAGCCCTCCGACCGCTTCATTAAGGCGGGGTCTCCACGGGCGGCGATTACCCGGCAGGAGAGGGGACGGTTCGACGGAACCTGTGTTTGTCCGGCACCGCGAGGTAGTTTACTACAACCACACACACACACAACGATTGGGCAAACATATGGAAACATTACGAGAAATGCATGACTACACATACATGCAGATGCTAGCCAAGCCTGTGCAGACAGCCGTGTGTGTTGGATCACGAACGGCACCTGTGCGGTGTCCTCAGTATGTTGAAAGTGACCATTATGGAGTAAGGGGAGTAGCTTACAATTGGTTCGCCTCTTACTTTAAGAACAGAGAGCAGAAGGTAATTCTCCGCAATATTGAGAGTGGTAGTGATGTTCAGTCCCAATGGGACACTGTTAAGTGGGGCGGTCCCCAAGGGTCGGTGCTGGGGCCACTGCTGTTTCTTATTTATATAAATCTACATCTACATCTACATCCATACTCCGCAAGCCACCTGACGGTGTGTGGCGGAGGGTACCTTGAGTACCTCTATCGGTTCTCCCTTCTATTCCAGTCTCGTATTGTTCGTGTAGAGAAGGATTGTCGGTATGCTTCTGAGTGGCCTCTAATCTACCTGATTTTATCCTCATGGTCTCTTCGCGAGATATACGTATGAGGGAGCAATATACTGCTTGACTCTTCGGTGAAGGTATGTTCTCGAAACTTTAACAAAAGCCCGTACCGAGCTACTGAGCGTCTCTCTTGCAGAGTCTTCCATTGGAGTTTATCTATCATCTCCGCAACGCTTTCACGATTATTAAATGATCCAGTAACGAAGCGCGCTGCTCTCCGTTGGATCTTCTCTATCTCCTCTATCAACCGTATCTGGTACGGATCCCCCACTGCTGAGCAGTATTCGAGCAGTGGGCGAACAACTGTACTGCAACCTACTTTCTTTGTTTTCGGACTGCATTTCCATCGTATTCTTGCACTGAATATCAGTCTGGCATCTGCTTTACCGACGATTAAATTTATATGGTCATTCCATTTTAGATCACTCCTAATGCGTACTCCCAGATAATTTATGGAATTAACTGCTACCAGTTGCTGACCTGCTGTTTTGTAGCTAAATGATAATGGATCTATCTTACTATGTATTCGCAGCACATTACACTTGTCTACATTGAGATTCAATTGCAATTCCCTGCAACATGCGTCAATTCGCTGCAGATCCTCCTGCATTTTAGTACAATTTTCCATTGTTACAACCTCTCGATACACCAAAGCATCATCTGCAAAAAGCCTCAGTGAACTTCCAATGTCATCCACAAGGTCATTCACTATATTGTGAATAACAACGGTCATACGACACTCTCCTGCGGCACACCTGAAATCACTCTTACTTCGGAATACTTCTCTCCATTGAGCAATGACATGCTGTGTTCTGTTATCTAGGAACTCTTCAATCCAATCACACAATTGGTCTGATAGTCCATGTGCTCATACTTTGTTCATTAAACGACTGTGGGGAACTGTATCGAATGCCTTGAGGAAGTCAAGAAACACGGCATCTAGCTGTGAACCCTTGTCTATGGCCCTCTGAGTCTCGTGGGCGAATAGCGTGAGCTGGGTTTCACGCGACCGTCTTTTTCTAAACCCATGCTGATTCCTACAGAGTAGATTTCTAGTCTTCAGGAAAGTCATTATACTCGAACATAAATGATTTGCTTTCTAGTATTACAGGTGATTCAAAAATATATCTGTTTGCACATGACACCAGCTTGGTAGTGAAGGATCTTGTTTGTAATATTGAAACACTATGAAATAATGTAGTTCATGAGAAAAGATCGTGGCCTGTGGAAAATAATTTGATGCTGAATCACAGTAAGGCTCAGTTTTTACAGTTTCTAACTCACAATTCAACAAGAACCGATATTTTGATCAGACAGAATGGGCATATTATAAGCGAGACGGAACAGTTCAAGTTCCTAGGTGTTCGGACAGATAGTAAGCTGTTGTGGAAAGCCCACATTGAAGATCTTGTTTAGAAACTAGATGCTGATTTATTTACCATTAGAACAGTATCTGAATTAAGTGATAGTTCAACATGAAAAGTAGTCTACTTCGCATATTTTCATACGCTTATGTCATATGGTATTATTTTTTTGGGTAATTCTTCTGATTCAAAAAGGGTATTTTTAGCTCAAAAACGGGCTCTTCGAGCTATGTGTGGTGTAAGTTCGAGAACCTCTTGTCGACCCCTATTCAATAGTCTGGGAATTCTGACATTGCCCTCACAATATATATTTTATTTAATGTCGTTCGTTGTTAGCAATATTAGCTTATTCCCCAGAGTTGGCAACTTTCACTCAGTTAATACTAGGCAGAAATCAAATCTGCATGTGGGATGTACTTCTGTGACTCTTATGCAGAAAGGAGTGCAGTATTCTGCTGCATCCATTTCTAATAAGCTACCACAAGAACTAAAAAATTTTAGCAGTAGCCCAAACACTTTTAAGTCTAAACCAGAGTTTCCTCTTGGCTCGCTCCTTCTATTCTGTCGAGCAACTCCTCTAAGAGCTAAAAAATTGAGCAAATTCCAGTGTTTCATTGTTGATTTTCTTTATTTAAACTTATAAATTGTAGCGTGAATATGTTACTTGCATTTAATTTTATCTGTTTCTATTATAGTGTTATAATTTCATGTATTGCCTCGTTCCACGACCATGGAGACTTCTCCTTAATTTGGTCCCACGGAGCAATAAATAAATAAATAAAAAATTGTGGTCAGAACAGTCTTCTGTATAGTCATAGTACATTAATTCGAAGCTACTTGAATTCAACCGTGGACAAATGCTTTCGTAACCAAGATAGCTGAAGTGTTTCGTATATCACGAGGCACAGTATCGATGAGTTATACCGTATATAGGAGAAGCAGAAAAACATCATCCGCTAAGATACAATACCGATGGAGGTTAGTGTTAAGTGGTCGGGAACGACGGACATTGATGAGGATTGTGACGAACAATACGTGGACGATAGCTGCCAAAATCACTGCAGAAGTGAAAATCGTACCACCCGCAGATCCTGTCAGCACTAAAATAACTAAGCAAGGGATGGAGGCAAAAGTGGAATACCAAAACCAGTCATCAGTGTTGCACATGTCCGTAACCGGTAAACGTAGTGCCGGAGCCATGAAACCAAGTCAGTAGACCCGTGGACGTATGTCATAAGGTCGGATGAGTCTTTCTTTCACACCGTTTCCAACTTCAGGGAGAGTTTAATCCTAAGAGTGATTTGGGTAGTAATATCGTGGTATTTCATGGGCCTCACGTTACTCAGGTAAGTCGTATTATTGCCAAAACTAATGTGACTACTTTGGCTGCTCAGGTCCATTCCATGGTACAATGTTTGTACCCCAATGGTGATGTTGTGATCCAACACGACATCACTCGTGCTCACACAGTTCGCATCACCAAGGACTGATTTGGGAGCACGAAAATTATTTGTCCCACCTCCCCTGGTCAGCACAGTCACCATATATCAATATTATTGAGCCTTTATGACCGGTTTTGCAGAGAATGGTGCGTTGATTGCTATCCATCGCGATCATGGTTACCTGAACATGGCACTATTTTGCAAGAAGAATTGTATAAGACTGCTGTGAAAACAACACAGGACCTGAGTGTAGTCATTTTGAGACGCCTGAAAGTTGTGTTGAATGCCAACGGGTACACCGTATTTGGCACGATAAAGTTTTCTGTTTTTGGTGTTTTCATATTCCCCCCCCCCCCCTCTACGCCACCCCCCCCCCCTTCCCCCTGTAAGTATACACGTTGTAAATGTATTTTCGATGTATTGTTCATGGTGGAATAGTATTTAACTTTGTGTATGGAATGCCCCCCCCCCCACATGAACCATGGACCTTGCCGTTGGTGGGAAGGCTTGCGTGCCTCAGCGATACAGATCGCCGTACCGTAGGTGCAACCACAACGGAGGGGTATCTGTTGAGAGGTCAGACAAACATGTGGTTCCTGAAGATGGGTTGCAGCCTTTTCAGTAGTTGCAGGGGTAACAGTCTGGATGATTGACTGATCTGGCCTTGTAATACTAACCAAAATGGCCTTGCTCTGCTGGTACTGCGAACGGCTGAAAGCAAGGGGAAACTACATCCGTAATTTTTCCCGAGGGCATGCTGCTTTACTGTATGGTTAAACGATGATGGCGTCCTCTTGCGTAAAATATTCCAGAGGTAAAACAATCCCCCATTCGGATCTCCGGTCAGGGACTACTCAAGAGGAAGTCTTTATCAGGAGAAAGAAAACTGGCGTTCTACGGATCGGAGCATGGAATGTCAGATCCCTTAATCGGGCAGGTAGGTTAGAAAATTTAAAAAGGGAAATGGTTAGGTTAAAGTTAGATATAGTGGGAATTAGTGAAGTTCGGTGGCAGGAGGAACAAGACTTTTCGTCAGGTGAATACAGGGTCATAAATACAAAAACAAATAGGGGTAATGCAGGAGTAGGTTTAATAATGATTAAAAACATAGTAGTGTTGATAAGCTACTACAAACAGCATAGTGAACGCATTATTGTGGACAACATAGGCACGAAGCCCATACCTACTACAGTAATACACGTTTAATTGCCAATTAGCTCTGTAGATGATGTAGAAATTGATGAAATGTATGATGAGATAAAAGAGATTATTCAGATAGTGAATGGAAACGAAAATTTAATAGTTATGGGTGACTGGAATTCGAAAGTAGGAAAAGGGAGAGAAGGAAACATTGTAGGTGAATATGGATTGGGGGTAAGAAATGTAAGGGGAAACCGTCTAGTAGAATTTTTGCACAAAGCATAACTTAATCATAGCTAACACATGGTTCAAGAATCATAAAAGAAGGTTGGATGAATCCTGGAGTTACTAGGAGGTATCAGATAGAATATATAATGGTAAGACAGAGATTTAGGAACCAGGTTTTAAATTGTAAGACAGTTCCAGGGGCTGATGTGGACTCTGACCACAATGTATTGGTTAGGAACTGTAGATTAAAACTAAAGAAAATACAAAAAATGTGGGAATTTAAAGAGACGGAACCTGGATGAACTAATTAAACCAAAGGTTGTACAAAGTTTCAGGGAGAACATAAGGGAACAATTGACAGCAGTGGGGGAAAGAAATACAGTAGAAGAAGAATGGGTAGCTCTGAGGGATGAAGTAGTGAAGGCAGCCGAGGATCAAGTAGGTAAAAAGACGGGGGCTAGTAGAAATCCTTGGGTAACAGAAGAAGTATTGAATTTAATTGATGAAAGGAGAAAATATAAAAAATGCAGTAAATGAAGCAGGCAAAAAGGAATACAAACGTCTCAGAAATGAGATCGACAGGAAGTGCAAAATGGCAAAGCAGGGATGGCTACAGAACAAATGTTAGGATGTAGAGGCTTATCTCACTAGGGGTAAGATAGATACTGCCTACAGAAAAATTAAAGATACCTTTGGAGGAAAGAGAGCCACTTGTATGAATATCAAGAGCTCAGATGGAAACCCACTTCTAAGCAAAGAAGGGAAAACAGAAAGGTGGAAGGAGTATATAGAGGGTCTATACAATGGCGATTTACTTGAGGACAATATTATTGAAATGGAAGAGGATGTAGATGAAGATAGAATGGGAGATAAGATATTGCGTGAAGAGTTTGAATGAGCACTGAAAGACCTGAGTAGAAACAAGGCCCCAGGAGTAGACAACATTCCATGGGAATTCTTTACAGATGAATGGAAAAACTGATAGAAGCCGACTTCAGGGAAGATCAGTTTGGATTCCGTAGACATGTTGGAACACGTGAGACAATACTGACCTTACGACTTATCGTCTAAGAAATAATAAGGAAAGGCAAACCTACGTTTCTAGCATTTGTAGACCTAGAGAAAGCTTTTGACAGTATTGACTGGAATACTCTCTTTCAAATACTAAAGGTGGCAGGGTTAAAATACAGGTTGAGAAAGGCTACTTTCAATTTGTACAGAAACCATATGGCATTTATAAGAGTCGAGGGGCATGAAAGGGAAGCAGTGTTTGGGAAAGGAGTGAGACAGGGTTGTAGCCTCTCCCCGATGTTATTCTATCTGCGTATTGAGCAAGCAGTAAAGGAAACAAAATAAAATTTCAGAGTAGGTATTAAAACCCATGGAGAAGAAATAAAAGCTTTGAGGTTCGCCGATGACATTGTAATTCTGTCAGAGACAGCAAAGGACTTAGAAGAGCAATTGAACGGAATGGACAGTGTCATGAAAGGAGGATGTAAGATAAACATCAACAAAAGCAAATCGAGGATAATGGAATGTACGAATTAAGTCGGGTGACGAGGAGGGAATTAGATTAGGAAATGAGATACTTAAAGTAGTAAATAAGGTTTGCTATTTGGGGAGCAAAATGAGTGATGATGGTCGAAGTAGAGAGGATATAAAATGTAGACTGGCAATGGCAAGGAAAGCGTTTCTGAATAAGAGAAATTTGTTAACAGCGAGTATTGATTTATGTGTCAGGAAGTCGTTTCTGAATGTATTTGTATAGAGTGTAGCCATTTATGGAAGTGAAACGTGGACGATAAATAGTTTGAACAAGAAGAGAATAGAAGCTTTCGAAATGTGGTGCTGCAGAAGAAGAT
Organism: Schistocerca gregaria; assembly: GCF_023897955.1. Lineage (NCBI taxonomy): Eukaryota > Metazoa > Arthropoda > Insecta > Orthoptera > Acrididae > Schistocerca > Schistocerca gregaria. The sequence continues at coordinate 509,818,923 of NC_064925.1, read as the reverse complement.
TAGATGGGTAGACCACATAACTAATGAGGAGGTACGGAATAGAATTGGGGAGAAGAAGAGTTGGTGGCACAACTTGACAAGAAAAAGGGACCGGTTGGTAGGACATGTTCTGAGACATCAAGGGATCACCAATTTAGTATTTGAGGGCAGCATGGAGGGTAAAAATTGTAGAGGGAGACCAAGAGATGAATACACTAAGCAGATTCTGAAGGATGTAGGTTGCAGTAAGTACTGGGAGATGAAGAAGCTTGCGCAGGATAGAGTAGCACGGAGAGCTGAATCAAACCAGTCGCAGGACTGATACCACAACAACAACACTGGAATGTTATTTGCAAGAAGAAAGTATAACAGTGTGTTTCAAATACATTCCGCAGATATCACAAGATTATACCCTTTACATGAATGAAGATAGAAACTTAGGGTAGGTCCAAAGTTTTATTATCACAAGTACCATTTGTCATTCTGGCAGCAAATGTGCTTTCTTTTATTTACGTCGTTGTAAAATTCAGTCGATACATAAAAAATCCTGTGACTCATGCAGCATTGTTGTTCAGATGTATATCATCGAAGCCAGATAAGCCTGTTTAAGATGTATAACGTATACAAAGAAGGAATGCACGTTAGTTTGTAGAGCATCACGAAAATGCTGAAAGACCTGAACTTGCAAGGACATGGAGGTAGACGTGAATCACACTGTGGAAGGCCACTGAAAAATTTCACCAAATTGTATTAATGTGGAATCGTGGCATACACAGTCGCTTCCTATATACCGCTGCAGCAGGGAGTTGATATCTAAGATTCCATTCTCCTCAGTCAGCCTGTACAATAAATGATTTATCGAGTTTTTGGGAAAAAGTAATGAAAAAAATCGACCTAAGTCTTTTTGCGTGTTATTTACAAATTCTTGGACAACTTTTTCTGATTTTGTAAAAGGTATTCAGTCATCATTAAGCTTCTCATCCAAGCAGTTACAGTTGTTCTGTCCAAAATGTGGTGTGTCCATGACGGATGTCCTGCACAATGCAGTGTTATCCGAAATCACAAAACAAAACTATAGGATATTGAGCACAGAGTAACACCACAGTTTTTTTGATATCTGGAATATAATAAAATGTCTAACGTTAGAAACCAGGATGTAGTTTTGTCTTGTGTACTTGGTCGCGTTTATTACAATAACTAATCAATAAATTAAAATAAAAAGTGGCCTATTATTCCTTCCGGACATATTCGAAGATAATTTTCTCAAAATTTCAGACAATTTTGTTTATTAGCGTGCCCGCAATCACTTCCGCCACCATGATGCACATTTAATAGCAAGCTGACGGAGAGGATTGCGAGCACACTATTGAAGATCTGAAATTTCGTTGAATTACTCTTCGGGTACGTCTGCAAGCAGTATCACGCTAATTTTTATTTGTATTTATTCATTAGTTACTGCGAAAAGCGTGACCAAATACGCATGACAAAAGTACATCTTGGTACTTAACGTCTGCCTTTTAATTATATTTCAAATTAAAACAAAGGACTGTGCTGACACTCCGTCACAATATCCCACAGATGAAGAATATTTTACGTATACAGACTGAAGCGGATAGTGAAAATCGGCACCAAGGCCAGGAATCTAACCCAGGTTTCTGATTACTAAGCCAGGTGCGTTAACCGCTAACCCACCTCGGCACAGCGGTTCACAGAAACAGCATGGATTACCTTGGCATGCCTCCCCCCTCGATCCATATCCTGTTCGTTTGTAAGGGGGACTTCAATGTAGACTGGGGTAGGAGGGAGAACTGCGATCGAGGAGAGATGTGTGCCAGGGAAATCCTTACAGTTACAGGAATAGCTTTGGCAAGTTAACTTAGTGGTTAACGCACCTGCTTGTAAGCAGCAGACTCGGGTTCGATTCCCAGCCTTGATACAAATTTTCACTCTCCGCTACAGTCTATATTCATCGTATCTATGTTGTTTTATGTGTCCTTTGGTAAAATACACTGGCCCATCTTCGATAACATGCAACCTTCTCCATACCGACTTTACTGGACATACAAAGGGTGTTTCAGGACCTAACCTCCTAACCTTGCCGGCCGGGTGGCCGAGCGGTTCTAGGCGCTACACTCTGGAACCGCGTGACCGCTACGATCTCAGGTTCGCATCCTGCCTCGGGCATGGGCGTGTGTGATGTCCTTAGGTTAGTTAGGTTTAAGTAGCTCTACGTTCTAGGGGACTGATGCCCTGAGAAGTTAAGTTCCATAGTGGTCAGAGCCACTTGAACCATCTCCTAACGTTGAGGAATGGTACAATGAGCTCAGAGCATCGTTTTCGGTCAGTAAAGTATTCTTTGTAATCCGTCGATTATGAGACACACGATTGTAACGCTCTGAGAAACAAGTAGCAAACGATAGTTCACGAATGTCTTAAAAACAATTGCAGCAGACCTTCTACCACTCTGACCTGAGACATTACATTCTTGATATTTTCACTGTAATGCTTAGCGTTGTCGAGCATGACAGAATTATTTTTAATGTCGTGAAACGTGTCACTGTATCACTCCTGGTAGCAGATCAAGACATATACACCATACTCTTGATATGCCTAACAGGCCACGCTCGTCATATCCAATATTCACAAAAGTCAATCGTTTCTTCTGCTCACGCTTCAGCACTGTGATATGTTGGAGCTTTATCACCATAGGTGACTGACCTGAATAAGTGGTACAATATCCAGCATTTCCATAGTCGTGGTTCACATACACTGATGGTCAATTTTCCATGCTGTGGGTGTGAGTTACAACTTACATAGATAGATATTGTTCTTCTTCCATTTCTTCGTCTCTTATAATTTAGGTGATTCCATTACGTGCCGAACATTTGGGCTATGATTGTAAGTAGAATCCAGAGCGCTGCACACAAAGACCTTCACGTTGATGCCGTGTGCCTTGAATACCGGAAGGAATTAAATACTTTCCGCGTTGTCGTTTAGTGAATGTTTCGAGTCAGATTTTTGGGTGCCTTTAGTGCTTTCTACCCGACAAAACTCAATCCAATATTCCCAATGGGACGAAATCGACTGATGTAAAATTAGTCTCGGGAGCAGGGCCGTACCAAGAGAGTTTGGTAGGGCAGTAACTATTTACAATACACATGGTGGTAAAAAATCGGACCTATGAGATTTTAACGGTGTTGCAGGTTCCGTTGTGCTGAGAAATAACTGTTAAGAAAAATTTCAGTACGTTGCGCCTTTTCCGACTTAATTTGCATTGAAGTTAACAAATCAGGTCGTTGTGTGCGCAGATTGAAGCCACGTGTGTTACCAACCGTGTTCTTTGTTTGGTTACCTGAAAGTGAAAAACCATTGAACGGTAACGAGTTAGATACTTGCTCGAATCCGATGTCCAATATTCGTATGGCTTTCATTTTTGGTTTGAGGAAACCTATTACGGAGCACTTTTGGCAACACTGTCTGTTGCAGGCTGATTGATCTGGCGCTCACAACGACCTGATTATCTAACTTCAATACTAATTAAACCGGGAATGGCACTATGTACCAAATTTTCTTAACAATTATTTCTCGGCAGAACCTACCATGCAAGACCATTAACAGATTCCCAGACTGATGTACATCTACATCTACGTCTACGTGGATACTCTGCAAATCACACTTGAGTGCCAGGAAGAGGACTCATCGAACCATCTTCACAAAAATTCTCTATTATTCCACTCTTGAAAATGACGCAGAAAAAAGAAAACCTAAATCTATCCGTGAGAGGCCTGATTTCCCTTATTTTGTTATGATGATCGTTTCTCCCTATATAGGTCGGCGTCAAAAAAATATTTTCGTATCAGAAGGTGACTGAAATTTGGTGACAAGATTCCACCGCAACGACAACCGCGTTTGTGTTAATCATGTCCATCCCAAATCATATATCATGTCCATGGCACTCAATCCATTATTTCGCGATAATACAAAACGCGCTGCTCTCCTTTGAACTTTCTCGATGTGCTCTCTCAATTAATTTTGGGAAGGATCCCAGACCGCGGAGCTGTACTCCAAAAGAGGACGGACAAGCGTAGTGTAGTCAGTATCTTTAGTAGATCTGTTACATTTTCTAAGTGTTCTGCCAATAAAACGCAGTCTTTTTTGCCTTCCCCACAATATTTTCTGTGTATTCTTTCCGATTCAAATTGTTCGTAATTGTATCTACTAGGTATTTAGTTGAATGTACGGCGTTTAGATTCAACGTGTAACCGAAGTTTACGGATTCCTTTTAGCACTAATGTGGATGACCTCACACTTTCCATTATTTATTGTCCATTGTCAACTCTCGCAACTATTCAGATTTGTTTTCTAAATCGTGTTTCAATTCGTTTTGAACTTCTGGTAAGTTTACTAGACGATAAAAGACAGCATAACCTTCAAACAATCTAAGATGGCTGCTGAGATTGTCTCCTAAATGGAACAGGACATGGCCTATATCACTATGTTGGGGAACGTAGGAAATCACTTCCGAACACCCTGCAGAAACTGTATCAGTGGTCAAGCAGATAGTGTCGGAAGGTTCATGAGGCTCTTCGAAGTTTGCTGGCTATAGGAATTGTACAAGACTATACTGAAATAAAGACCTGCAGTGGATCTATGATGACCGCAGGGCCCGAAAGTTATATAGCCGTGACCTAAAGCTCACAAACTGGTGAAGGAATTGATTACTGATCTACTTCACTAGTAGCAACTGTGACCTACCGTTGGGCAAGACACAGGTGGAATTACCACATAAATATCACTGTAGAGAAAGCAGATATAAGGGGGAGATTCACTGCAAGAATCTTAAGGAGTTTTGATACGTCCATGAAAGATCCGGATTAAACAACACTTGTCCGACCGTTTCCTGAGTGCTACACTATGGGACCATGTAGGATTACTATAAGAGAGAAGATGAGACGAAGAGCAATGCCTTTTCTCACTCGATTGTTTAGTTATCGTGGCAGCGTTACGGAAATGCTAGCAAACTCCTGTAGCAGACAGTACAAGGTAGGCGTTGTACGTCACAGAGAAATTTACTGATGAAATTTTGGGAGGGTTGTCGGAAAATGTGTTGCTTCCTACGACATACGTCTCATGACATCACTACGACGAGAAATGACGGTGATACCAGACCTACCCTGTGTCATACACCATTATTCGGATTCGGTAGTAGAATTCTAGCTCTTGATAATAGATGGAGATTGGACTAATCACCTCCTGTTGCTGCTTTAATGTGGAATGGGAATTCCCACCGACAATTCAACTATTTGACAGAGCAGTAATCTCAAGAAGACTTTCTTAAAACTTGCTCTTTAACACAACTCATCGGAGATCATTCATAATGTAATACTCAATAATTTCCGTTACTCGTTGCACCGGCTTTCAACATCATTGTTAAGTAACAGGCTTTCCATCGACCGAGCGTATAAATTCGGTAGGTTTTCTACGCGACAAATTAGATGTCAGTTATTTCTGGTGTGTGCATGCCAAGAATCAGTAATGAAAAAAAAACTTTTTTCAAATATTAAAGTTCTGGTCTTCGAAATACCAAAGTTGATTCGCTAGGCTTGTTGATTATCTTAAGAAACGACACACCTTAGCACCAAATTATGAAACCTAATACATGAAAAACTTTCTTCGCGTGTGCAGCACAGATAGAATTCCCTGATTCGATTTAGAGAGCTTATAACAAATTCGGTTCGGCCATTCCTTTTCTGTTGTCTTCTTCCGTCATCAGTTTCCTGCATTTACATTCGTAAAACAATTACGCGTTTCCCAATTGAGGGCCGCCTGTAAAACAGTGAAAATTAACGTTTCAACAAATCGGATTCCAAAGGGAACTAATGCAGGCAAGAGTGAAAGACCACGGTTCGCTAGATGCACACTGCAGTGTTCCCAGTGGTATGAATAACGACCAGCCACTTGCATCTTTCTCCAGTAACCCAGTTAAACGTTCCGGGTAAATTTCGGAAAGCCATCCTCCACCGACAGGCTTAACTTGTCACAGAATACATTTTTCATTGCATTCATTAGTTTCTCAAGATATAACGTAATAAACAATTTGACTAAAATTTCTGCTAGATGTCACCCCATACTCTTTCTGCATTATGTTCTTAAGGCCATGGAAAAAATGGTTCAAATGGCTCTGAGCACCAACGGACTTAACAGCTGAGGTCATCAGTCCCCTAGAACTTAGAAGTACTTAAACCTAACTAACCCAAGGAGATCAACACATCCACGCCCGAGGCAGAATTCGAACCTGCGACCGTAGCAGAGGCCAAGGAAATCCTTAACAACATTATATCAGTAGTGTAGATAGCTAAAGAAAGATATTGTTCTACTTTGTATCAACGGTGTTTCAAGGTTTGTAAATATCTGAAGGAAGTCGCGTTTAAGAACCACCAAGAGACGCTAATGACGTAAACGCTTATTTATTACACCAGTATCGAGCAATCAATCAACATGAGGCAATTATAGCGTATCAAAATTACTGCGGTGTAAAGAAATATAATACACTACTGGCCATTAAAATCGCTACACCACGAAGATGACGAGCTACAGACGCGAAATTTAACCGACAGGAAGAAGATGCTGTGATATGCAAATAATTAGCTTTTCAGAGCATTCACACAAAGTTGGCGCCGGTGGTGACACCTACAACGTGCTAACATGAGGAAAGCTTTCAACCGATTTCTCATACACAAACAGCAGTTGACCGGCGTTGACTGGTGAAACGTTGTTGTGATGCCTCTTGTAAGGAGGAAAAATGAGTACTTTCACGTTTCGGACTTTGATAAAGGTCGGATTGTAGCCTATCGCGATTGCGGTTTATCGTATCATGACATTGCTGCTCGCGTTGGTCGAGATCCAATGACTGTTAGCAGAATATGGAATCGTGGGTTCAGGAGAGTAATATGGAACGCCGTGCTGGATCACAACGGCCTCGTATCACTAGCAGTCGAGATGACAGGCTTCTTGTCCGCATTGATGTGACGGATGGTGCAGCCATGTCTCGATACCTGAGTCAACAGATGGGGACGTTTGCAAGACAACAACCATGTGCACGAACAGTTCGACGACGTTTGCAGCAGCATGGACTATCAGCTCGCAGACCATGGCTGCGGTTACCCTTGACGCTGCATCACAGACAGGAGCACCGGCGATGGTGTACTCAACGACGAACCTGGGTGCACGAATGGCAAAACGTCATTTTTTCGGATGAATCTTGGTTCTGTTTACAGCATCATGATGGTCGCATCAGTGTTGGGCGACATCGCGGTGAACGCACATTGGAACCGTGTTTTCGTCATCGCCATACTGGCGTATCACCCGGCGTGATGATATTGGGTGCCATTGGTTACACGTCTCGGTCACCTCTTGTTCGCATTGACGGCACTTTACATTTTAGATGAGTTACGACCCGTGGCTCTACCCTTCATTCGATCCCTGCCAAACCCTACATTTCAGCAGGATAATGCACGAGCGCAGGGTTCAGGTCCTGTATGGGCCATTCTGGACACAGAGAATGTTCGACTGCTACTCTGGCCAGCACATTTTCCAGATCTGTCACCAATTGAAAACGTCTGGTCAATGGTTTCCGAGCAATTGGTTCGTGACAATACGCCAGTCACTACTCTTGATCGTGTTGAAGCTGCATGGGCAGCTGTACATGTACACGCAATCCAAGCTCTGTTTGACTCAAGGCCGTTATTACGTCTAGAGGTGGTTGTTCTGGGTAGTGATTTCTCAGGATCTATGCACCAAAATTGCGTGAAAACTATACTAGTTATATTTGTCCAATGAATACCCGTTGATCATCTGCATTTCTTCTTGGTGTAGCAATTTTAATGGCCAGTTTTGTACAAAAGTATCCTGCGTCACCGAAACTGCCTTCAGTAAAAATACATTAAGTCATCCATCCCTAATATGAGTAATACAAGGTGTTACGGGTATAAATGCAGATATTTTTAATGATGACTCGCAACAGTAGGCTACACAATATCACATCAGTATTTACTTCATTTGCCTTCATTTGCAGAGCAATAATTACAGCTATTATGTTCAATATGTTTTTATGTTGGTTCGAACCATTCACGTTAGTTGTCCTCTGTGCAGCAGGTCAGGTATCGAAGTGGACGCGTGGACTGAAGACGGTGAGTCTATAGTGACAGGCTTAGTCCACTTCGTCGTCTAGTTATGATCGTGCACAAAACATCAGATAATAAATCACGTGATGCCTTTCCGGGAAGACTATTAGACGAAGAGAACTAATAACCAACACATTGAAGCAGACACTTGTTAATGTACTAATTATCACAACATCTGTATCTATGCCCCTAATACCCCGTATAGTCGATTTAATCTTCGTGCACTGTTTATATTCTGATTCCATCCTCCTGTCAGGAGTGTAGTCTTCATACTATTCAGTTCATACGATTTGCATGCGAAGTGCACTCCTCACCAGAGAACAGAACCCGAATGTAGGCGGTGTACTGTGATTATTTAACTACGTGTAGTGCATATTGCTCTTGACTGTAATTTGTTTGCTATTGACGGCAGTGTCAGAGACATAGGACACTTTTCATTACATGGTTTTTGGCGGCACAGTAAGAATGATTCCTTATAGGCTGATAGTTTTTGTAGTACTGGATGATGATCCGCTCTACACCCCATCTGGATGATCATAAATGTATACAGGGCCTTCCTGGAATGTTGCGACAAATTTCGAGGGGCTATAGTGGGTGTCTTGAGGAACAAATTGAGGACAGGAACCCGACATCCAACGACACTACCGAGCATCGTAGTTACAGGCCTTGGCGCCTACCACTATGCCACCCACTCGACAGCAAACGTGACTTTGCACGCTGACGGAACGTGCGCGGAACGTGTCGCAATGTTTTCTGTTGCTCGGTGATCGCGTCTGATTGCCACGATCGCCAGGGGGCAGATGGAACTAGCTGACGCGTAAAACGGCTGCGTTGCCTCAATGGAAGACTGTTTCGGACACGAGTTTCGATCCGCAGGTTATGTGTCTCCTGGTACCTTCTAAAATCTTCAATGTATTTCGGTATACAAGAGAATGAACTGCGGAAGGAAATCCATGTCCGAAACTGTCGTTCACCAAGGCCACAGAGAGTTGTACGAGCATTAACAGGAGAGAGGGTCTGTCTACGCGGTAGCTAGCTCCAGCTTCTCCACTGTCGAACACACTAATTAGACGCGATTACTGAATAACAAACAATACTGCGAGATTATCCGCCTACGACCTGTCAGCATACGAAGTCACGCTTAATATAAATTTCGTTTGTCTAGATTGCGAGCTTATAAAATATAATCTGTTTCGATTGCGCAAGCAGTCGTCTTCAATCACACAAAGTCGTTACAGATTGTAACAGGTCACATGTTATGAAACTTCCTGGCAGCTTAAAACTGTGTGCCGGACCGAGACTCGAATTCGGGACCTTTGCCCTTCGCGGGCAAATGCTCTACCAATTGAGCTACCCAAGCACGATTCGCGCCCCGTCCTCACAGCTTTACTTCTGCCAGTACCTCGTCTCCTACCTTCCAAACTTAACAGAAGCTCTCCTGCGAACCTTGCAGAACTAGCACTCCTGAAAGAAAGGATATTGCGGAGACATGGCTTAGACACAGCCTAGGGGATGTATCCAGAATGAGATCTTCACTCTGCAGCGGAGTGTGCGCTGATATGGTACTGGCAGAAGTAAAGCTGTGAGGACGGGGCGTGAGTCGTGCTTGGGTAGTTCAGCTGGTAGAGCACTTGCCCGCGAAAGGCAAAGGTCCCGACTTCGAGTCTCGATCGGGCACACATTTTCAATCTGCCAGGAAGTTTCATATCAGCGTATACTCCGCTGCAGAGTGAAAATCTCATTCAGGTCACATGTTGTGTTTTAAGGTGTTCAGTCAAGTTTTATGACTCAGTACCTTAATGAACTACAAGTGACGTGTTACACTCCGTACCGACATTTCATGATGTGAAGAAGATCGCTAGTACAACACAAATGGTTCAAATGGCTGTCAGCACTATAGTACTTAAATCTGAGGTCGTCAGTCCCGTAGAACGTAGATCTACTTAAACCTAACTAACCTAAGGACATCAAAAACATTGATGCCCGAGACAGGATTCGAACCTGCGACCGTAGCGGTCGCGCGGTTCGAGACTGAAGCGCCTAGAACGGCTCGGCCACAACAGCCGGCAGTACAACCCAAGACGGTAATATTTCGTAAACTATTGATCTAGACAATGAAAGTTAGATTAAAAATAAAGATCGCTGTTACACATTCTTGACTATCTCAAGCCTAAGTAAAGTCACCTTTGCCGCCGAATGGGTAGCCTATTGCCAGGGGCCAGCGCCTAACTCTTCTAAGCGCTATAGCATCGTTAGATGACTTTTCCAGACGCGGATTCCTATCCTCGATCTCAACACAACCTTTACAATCTTTGGAAGTCTGAACATCCGTGGCAAACCCTGTATAGAGAACAATAGCGGTCCTATCACACTTCCCAGAGCACTCACGACGACACTCTTCATTCTGGTGAATATTCGCCATCCCTGACAGCCTATTGTTAGGTCTTGCAGCTCGTCTCGTATACGGTGCCCTAGGGATGTTGCGTTCTCGGAATTCTATACAACAATTCAACCAAATAACGTTAGTAGTTTTATTTGTATAAAGCATAGTGCCAATACTTGACTTTAATGTACAAAGGTGTCACAAGCGATGGTGACATGCAACATAAATTCTAGTCCTTGCTATACACAATGTTCAATCATGCTGTAGATATGGATCACTACAATGTGATATCGTAGCACTCTCCGCTAGACCGTGCTAATACTCTGCGAATCTGTCCACTAATGTCCTGGCAGGAGCGGTGCTTATATTCACTGCGCCGGCCGGGGTTCGAATCCTGCCTCGGGCATGGATGTGTGTGACGTCCTTGGGTTAGTTAGGTTTAAGTAGTTCTAAGTTCTAGGGGACTGATGACCTCAGAAGTTAAGTCCCATAGTGATCAGAGCCATTTTAACCATTTTTTACATTCACTTCGCTTGAATGCGCGCCTTTCGTGGTGCGGTCCTATTTGGCGAACCATTGGCCGACGTAGTTTAACTGCCTTCTTCGGTCTTGCGTTCTCTCTCTTCGTTCCGGCCCTTTTGATTACATGAGAAGACCTAGATCTTACGCTGGTCTACAGTTTCGTCTGTCACAACCAGGTTCTTTGTTTTCACACTCAATGGCTTCGCTGACTCACAACCAAGCAGTCACACTCACTCCTAACCTTTATCTGGAATGAAGGTGGAAATACCATCCTGAAACTTGTAAAGCCAAATGTAATTATTACACGAAAGTGATTTGTCAGAGTGGACTGAACCTGTCGGGATATTAGGTTGATTCGTGTCGCAGATAAAGCTCGCTGTGCTACACTGAAAGACAGGAAATAAATTCTTGGAGTGCCTATACGCTACCTGCGAAAGCCGTTCATTTCAGCGAGAGCCTCAAGTTCAATAGAAATATCTCTCTGTAGAAGTGCACCTCTCTGCGAATTGTCTCAAGTCGACAAATCAGAGGTGCAAACACAAATTTGCAGCATCAATTTGGGGAAATAGGTTTCTCAGAGGTATCAGTAACATGTCGTATTTGATAACAGCTTCATGGTCTTGCGAGTGGGGTTGCCTGAATGGAAACTGTGGTAACCACAACAAACAGCGGGAACGCCTTGGGCTGCAGATCGAAACCGCCGGCGGTGAAGCACACACCACCGGGTAAACACAAGACGAGTCGGACGATAGACCAACGACAACTATCGATCACGACCGATTGTGAGCGACACAACAAGGAAGAGATAAACAACGGAGGTTTGTCGAAACCACAACACCAAACACCAAACGTAAATCCACTCGGAACCAGAACCAGGCAAATGTCAACAACGTGCAACGACCAGAACGCAGAACCGCCGAGATAGAAACGAAATCCTGAGGGAGTACCAGACTGGCTGGACTGGGTTTTGTTTTCTTTATTGTAATTTTAAAACCTGTACAACAGGCAGGCTGTCAGCAGCGTTCTATGCTGCTCTTCAGCCAGAGGATACAAAATGAGAAAAACAGAAAGATTACACATAGGTTACAAAACGGTTGGCAAGAAAACAGTTGACACAGAAAGGCAAACATGGAGCCGTTCACACTCGACGATAGTCCACACTTGAAACTGTAGACACGACGCACAAACACGGAAGACGGTGATGGCATTGGTGAACGATGGAGTGCGACGGTGAACACTGAACACTAAACACGACGGCACACACGAGACACTGATGGCGAAGATCTCCGGCGCACGAAAGTCCACGTAGCATGTCCGGGAACCTGCGAAGAGGGGAAGAAGGGCGGGGAGTGGGGTGGAGAGGGGAGAACAAAGACGCCAATGGCTGAGGAGATTGGAGGAGGAGTAGAGGGACAGGGGAGGGGAAGCCCGGGGGAGGAGTGGGGCGAAAGGGATGAGGGAGGGAGGGTGCCCAACGGAACAGAGACAGGTAGGGGGAAGGAGGATCAAAGTTGGTAGTAGGGGTATATGGAGGGAAGGAGGACATCATCAGGGAGGGGGATCTGGCGGAAGCCACCTTGGGAGAGGGTAAGGAGGGTAGAGAGATGGATACTGGGTGGGACGTGGGAATACAGGCACGGCAGCGGGCCGGGGCGGGAGATGATGGGCGAGACAAGCGGGTGAGGAGGGTCGAGTTTGCGGGACGTGTACTGGATCCGTATCCTCTCAAGGAAAAGGAGGAGGTGGGGGAATGGAATGAGATCGTACAGGATCCGCGTGGGGGAGGGGAGACGGATGCGATAGGCGAGGTGGAGAGCACGGCGTTGAAGGATTTGGAGGGATTGGTAAAAGGTAGCGGGGGCGGAGATCCAGGCCGGATGGGCGTAACAAAGGATAGGGCGGATGAGGGACTTATAGGTGTGGAGTATAGTGGAGGGGTCCAGACCCCACGTACGACCGGAAAGGAGCTTGAGGAGCTGGGGACGGGAGCGTACCTTGGCTTGGATTGTCCGGAGATGTGGGGTCCCGGAGAGTCGACGCCAAGGTACTTGAGGGTGGGGGTGAGGGCGATAGGACGGCCATAGACGGTGAGATAGAAATCAAGGAGGCGGAAGGAAGGGGTGGTTTTGCCTACAATGATCGCCTGGGTTTTGGAGGGAAACTGGACTGGGGCAGAGCGGGTCCCTATATACGAAACCCGAGGGAGCGGCTATTGGCCGCTGTCGGCACGTGGCTTAGGGGTGGCGCCCTCGCTGCGCGAGAGCCGCTGCGCAAAGTAGCCGCCGCGGAGGTGGAGCCCTCTATGGGCTGACCATGTCCATTTGTTCTGCCGTGTGTTAGACTTCCGCGGTGGAATGTACTAGAGAAACAGAATGAAACTTCCAACCGTACAGCTCACAGATTCATTTTAGAGGGGCTGGTAAACGGTTTAAGACGGATGGTGGAACTGGAAATGAGTCGTAAATGGGAATAGTTCATTTCGGTCAGCACCTAACGTCTGCCACAATCTTCTGGAATCTGGGAATGTCCTACAAGACTCTAATTCACAGTCCTTTTGTCACTGTAGCTGTTAACCGAGCTCCGCACTTTATCTGGCTGCTGCCGTGCACCACTCCGACCGCCTCCTCGAATGGTGCATTGGCGGACCAAGTGGCCGCTCCTGGTATTCTTTACGGCACCTCTGGGCGTCGCCTTCCGTGCGCCAAGACTGACAGTAATGGCTCTACTTTAAAGGGGGGACAGCAGGCTCTTCGGGTGGGCGGCGGTGGCCGTAAAACGCCCTAATTTGCGGCGGAGAAACTGTTCCGCGCTTTTTATTGTTTGGCTGTTAGCGAAGAGAGCCACCACACTTGCTGCAGACCCACATTCGAGTATATATATATATATATATATATATATATATATATATATATATATATATATACACGGCGCACGCGGCGTGGAGATAGAGTTGGGCAGTAAAACGGAGCCCCTGTTAATGGAATAATAAGACGCGCCGACCATTCCGAGATCTGGTGCAAGCAGAAGAAGCACGCCCTCCTTACGTCACAGCAAAGTGGCTGGCGTATCTCTGCGAGGCCGTAACTTCAGTAGGGAAGGACCGGCGAGGGTGCCTCGCGCAGTTTTACTCTGCGCCGACGTACGTCACATGACCAGCGACCCCTCTTCCGTTACTCGACACAGCAAGAGGCGCAGTTCTTCTACGGAGGGGAGGGGGGGGAGGTACAGTTTGTAAGGGACTCCACTCGCACTAATTATTGCACAATACTGAGTACTGCTCAATAATGTTGACCATCTGAAAGCGGTATTGAAGGTTTTGCGCAATGTACTGAAAGAGACGACAGAGTTTTAAAAATATTCACGCTTGCTCCGTTTAGAGTGTTCTGCAATATACAGGGTGAGCACAAAGTCTTGCCCTGATTATAAAAATTTATAACAGAATAACCGTTTGACATAATAACTTACGTTTGATGCCGTTACATAGGTTAGTGTTACTAGTTGTTGTGACGAATGGATGGCGCTAGTGCTCCACAACACCTACCCGGTCTGTTGAGCCGTTGGCACACGGATCGTGCATCCGAGCGTTGAGCGTGCCGAGTTTCTGACGTCACAGCGCGGAATAGCACGTTCGGGAGTCTTTCCGATCGTGCAGAGCAACATATGGCATGTCAGATATTAAGAGCGTGCGTCTGAGCGTTGACCAATGAGATGGCACAACGCCACCTACGTCACAGCTTGTATATGCCGTTTCTGAGCACCAGCAAATTTAGAATCACTGGAAACCCCCCTTGTTAGTTGTGTGATTCGTTCGAATAAAATAATGAGAAACATCATATTCGTGGCAAAAGAATTACTGTTACTTGCGTATTACGAAAGTAGGAAATTTGAAGGCAGCGGCACCCTGGAGATCCACTCAAAACGCACTGTTCTTGGTACAATTTGTTATAATTAAATTTCAATTAGTAACATAATTATCTACGATTAACGTTTTCAGCAAGGGGTAACATAGTATGATTTAGTACTTCTAAATTTTTTTCCTGACATTCGCGTTTTTATTAGGTTCTAATACTTTCTTTTTAGTTTAATATAATTATATGCTATAATATTTGATGTTATGTAGATATAAGTTGACCATTTTTTGAAGGGTGACTTTGTTCGATTGACTTAATCTACAGCACAGCCTGCGCTACCTGTATAAAGATATTATGCAACTTTTTCTTTACGCTTCGTAATTAACATGTGGTAAAGATTCTGCTACTGGGTAGGAACAGTGATCAAGTAAGACTGACCTTGAGGTTTTACTAAAATGTGGAAATGATGAAATAAAATTTATCTTATGCGAAGAAGTATTCCAAATTTGTAGCGCACTGTTTGTAATGGAACTTTTATAAGCCTGTGTCCTTACTGATTGGACATGTTACTTTCTTTTTCGTGGACGATGGAGGAAACGTGCGTTTTAATAGAGCTAACGTGGGAATTTTACGCGCTCCCGTTGAGTAAACAGTGTGATTTACGAACTAGGAACATCCCTCAACTGCCGATGGAGTGCGTTGCGATCGCGTATCGCAGGTTGGGGCCCACGTACCGTATGCACAAGTCGCATCGTTCCTGAGAGTTCAGCAGCACGTTGAACTTGGCACGCTCAACGTTAACGTTCGACAGCACGGTCCGTGTGCCGACGGCTTTACGTATCGTTAGTTGCTGGCGAAATGGCGTCGAAGCAGGAGAAAGTGCAATGTGTACTCTGATGTCACGAAACGAAATCGCCCATCAGTGTTCAGCGTAAATGTCGTACTTCTTATGGACGCAGCCCTCCACACGTTACATCAATAAAGCGACGATATGCAAAGTTTAACGAAACAGGCAGCGTTGAAGATCGTCCTCGAAGTGGCAGGCCTCGTGTGCGTGGTGCAGATGTTGATCGTGTTCGACAACCGTTTCAACGGAGTCCACCTACATCAATTAGTCAAGCATCACGCGAACTTCAAATACCGCAGGCAAATATGGTGAAGATTCTTCATGAAAGGCTTAAGTTGTATGCTTACAATGTGCAAATCGTACAGGCCTTGCCTTCATTTGAAGGAACGTGCTGAATTTGCAGCTGTGATTCTCAACAAAATTGATGGCGCTAACGAATAATTAAATCGCATATGCTCTACTGATGAATCCACCTTTCATTTCAGTGGAATGGTAAATAGGCATAATGTCCGTATATGGGGTTCAGAGTCTCCACATGCTATTGTACAGTTACAGCGAGAGCGCTTAAAAGTGAATGTTTGGTGCGGTCTCAAGCAAGGTTTTTTAAAACTCCGCTTCCTTGATAAAACAATATGCCTTAAAAAGTAGTATCTTCGATGTCGCAGATATCAGATTTTACGTTTTAACACTGACTATAAATAATGTTTCATTCCCATTCTTAATTGCATGGCAGATCAAGATTTCAACTGACAGTGGAGCTATCTTCAGACCGTTAAAAGTTGTCATGTAGACTGAGAGTAATTGTAACGACACACATTCCATTCTAACTCAGGCAAGTACTAGCTTTAGTAGGACTAAAGCGTATATCAGTGTGTCTGATAATTCACCGCCTAAGGGACTGCAGTAGAGGATGAAAATTTTTCCTTATGTTAAAAAAATTTTAAAGCTAAATTTATGAAAATTGATATTCCACTTCTCGCTTAGACATGAAGAAACATTTGTTAGAGGATGAACGTTGCTGTGGAAATATCTCTACAAGAACGCAAAAGGCACATTAACAAAGAAAACTTTGGGCACCAGCTAACAGAAATGCATTTTCATTTTGTTCAAAAGTACATTCGGAGAAAAGCATGCTTCTATGGCCCTCATTAGCACCAGGGGATCAGGTCTACCCGCAGGGAGGCCCTCGCCAAAAGACATATATTGTCACTAGCGGGAAATGCTTAGAAGGTGTTGCTATTTGTGGACAGCAAAAAACTGGATAAATACAAACAGAAAATACGTGTCAAGATCATTCAGTCTACACTAGTGGGGCAGAGGGCAGTAAGCTACTAACCTGTAATGCTTGGAAAAAATTAATCTGCGAGCTGGTGTGGAGGAGAGAGTGAATTCCAGTGACACTGTTCCTGAACGTGCATGTCCTGTACAAACTGCAACACATGACTTCATCAGGAACGCTGTGAAAATCCTAAGACAGGCAATACTAAAAACGCAGCGTAATTGTTGTGTCCTATGAAGATCTGATTTTCATTATGGAATCCTACAAATTCTAGCAAAGGCTAGTATGTACAGCAGTGAATTTATGAACGCCAAATGTATTATAAAAGTGGCTCGGCTGAATGAGTTACTGATCATGCGCGATCGTAATACATCAAATCCAGCAGGTTCAGCATCAGAACTTTACATAGGTATGCAAGATAATTTCAAAACAATCTTACTAAGCTCAATATCGTGATTTTTGAGTGAGAGGGACACGTTACAAATCACTTGTACCTTCTGATACACCTGATACTTGCTTCAGGTGCTCTGGTGAAACCCCATACACCACAAAAATGTAAATATCCCCTCAGCAACACGAGCGAAAAAGCGAGACGAGAAGTTAGTTATATTTTGCAAAGCTTTGAATCATACACTCATCAAAAAAAGTTTTGCATCACCCATGTTCCCAGAACTCCTGAAGACAGACGTTGACTGTGGATATCGTTTCACAGACTGTTTAGAGATGTCACTAAACCCGCCCAATAATTTAAACAAACGTGCGTGAGCAGCGCCTATTAGACGGAGGGGGTCCGACAGCCGATCACTTCCAGTAATTCCACCAGGAAGGAAATACACCGTCCATGTTGTCTGCAGTTCAACCAGTCAATACCGCGGTTCCTTCGTGTCCGCATTGTTAGTTTGTGCCAGGAAGGGCTCTCCCCAAGGGAAGTGCCCAGGCGTCTCGGAGTGAACCAAAACGATGTTGTTCGGATTTGGAGGAGATACAGCGAGACAGGATCTCTCGATGAGATGCCTCGCTCATGCTATGAAAAGTTATTAAAGTTGAGAGAGAAGAAATATAAACTTTAAGGCTAGCTGGCGACATATAACTTCCGTCAGAAACGCCATGACTACCGTAAGCAACATTAAAAAGATGGATGGATACTCTTGCAAATCACACTTAAGGGCCTGGCAGGTTTCATCGAACCACTTCCACAATAATTCCGGTCTCGAACTGCGCGAGAAAAAAACGAGCACCTACGAGGGTCACTCCAAAAGAAATGGACACTATTTTTTTTAAATCCATCTTTTATTCTACGTGTTTGAAAGATTTACAGTGTGTAGATACATCCTTTAGGAACAATATTTTCATTTCTCCACATAATTTCCATCCCTCTCACCTGCCTTACGCCATCTTGTAACCAGCGCCTGTATACCCGCACGGTAAAATTCTTGACCAACCTGTTGGAGGCACTGTTTGGCAGCGTGCACAAGGGAGTCATCATCTTCAAACATTCTTCCACGAAGAGAGTCTTTCAGTTTCCCAAAGGGATGATAATCACATGGAGCCGGAACAGGACTGTAAGACGGGTGTTTCAGTGTTGTCCATCCGAGTTTTGTGATCGCTTCCATGGTTTTTTGACTGTCATATGGCCGTGCATTGTCGTGCAACAGCAAAACATCCTACTTTAGCCGATGTGGTCGAACACGACTCAGTCGAGCTTCAAGTTTCTTCAGTATCGTCACATATGCATCAAAGTTTATGATGGTTCCACTTGGCATGATGTCCACAAGCAAGAGTCCTTCGGAATCGAAAAACACCGTAGCCATAGTTTTTCTAGCAGAAGGTGTAGTTTTGAATTTTTTTTCTTGAGTGAATTTGCATGATGCCACCCCATTGATTGCCATTTCGTCTCTGGTGAAAAATGATGGAGCCATGTTTCATCAACTGTCACAATTCTTCAAGAAATTCATCTCCACCAGTATTGTACCGTTCCAAAAGTTCGCCCCATCCCGTTATTCTCGTTTCTTCGTGAGCTACTGTCAACATCCTGGGAACCCACCTGGCACAAACCTTTTTGAACGCCAACACTTTCAGTATTCTGCAAACACTTCCTTCCCCTATCCCAACGTAGCGTGACTATTCGCTCACTGTGATGCGTCTGTCAGCATTCATCAATTCGTTAACCCTATGCACATTGTCTGGAGTGTGTGCAGCAAGAGGCCTGCCGCTGTGAGGACAATCCTCAATATTGCCGTGTCCACTTTAAGCACGTAACCCCTTTGCCCACCGACTAACTGTACTGCGATCGACATCAGCATCTCCATACACCTTTTGCAACCTCTTGAGGATGTTTCTCACTGTCTCGTTTTCACAGCACAGGAATTCCACGACAACACGTTGCTTCTGACAGACGTCAAGTGTAGCAGCCATCTTGAAGACACGCTGTTACGGCGCCACTCTCAGGAACAGGTTGAACTAAGTTTGAAGACAAGCGGGAAGGATGTATCTACACACTGTAAAACGTTCACACATGCAGAAGTAAAAGCGTATTTTTATAAAAATAGTGTGCATTTCTTGTAGAGTGACCCTAGTATGTCTGTCCGTGAAAGCCCTGATTTCCCTTATTTGATTATGATGATCATTTCTCCCAAACTAGGTCGGTATCAACACGATATTTTTGCATTCGGCGGAGAAAATGAGAAGATTCCGCCGTAACAAAGAAAGCCTTTTTTTTTTAACGATGGCCAGCCCAAATCGTGTACCATGTCAGTCACACTGTCTCGCCTGTTTCGCGATAATACAAAACGTGCTGCTCTTCTCTGAACTTTCTCGATGTACTCAGTTCAACCGATCTGGTAAGGATCGCAGACTGCGCAGCAGTACTCCAAAAAGGATGGACGTGCGTAGTGTAGGCACTCCCTTCTGTATATCTGTTACATTTTCTCTGTCAATAAAACGCAGACTTTGGTTCGCCTTCCCCACAACATTTTCTATGTATTCTTTCCAATTTAAGTTGTTCGTTATTGTAGTTCCTAGGAATTTTGTTGAATTTACTGCCTTATGTTTGATTGATTTATAGTGTAGCCGAAGTTTAACGGACACCTTTTAGCACTCATGTGGATAATCCCATACTTTTCATTACTTAGGGTCAGTTTTCAACTCTCGCACTAATCAGATGTCTTTTCCAAATCGTTTTGAAATTGGGGTTTCAATTTTCTGATGAGTTTACTAGACTATAAACGATAGGATAATCTGCAAACAAACTAAGACGGTTCTGTTTTACTCGAAGACTTTCCGTCAGTTATTATGAAATGTGACCTCTCTGAGAGCAAATCACGAATCCAGTCACATAACTGAAACGATATTCCTTAAGCAGGCAATTTGTCTAAAAGCCACTTGTGTGGTACAGATGCTAAGGCCTTCTGGAAATCTAGAAATACGGAATCGATTTGAAATTCCTTGTCAGTAGCACCCAACAATCATGTGAGTGCAGAGCTATTTGTGTCTGGACCGGAAGACTTGCTCTTACTCATCGAATAGGTTACTTCACTACTCCTAAGTTACCTATTTCTAAGTAACTCATGTTGGCAGCTGTTCTTGATTCGAATTCTGGAATATTTATTTCGTCTTCTTTGGTGAAGGAATTTCGGAAGGCTATGTTCAGTAACTCTGCTTTAGCAGCACTGTCGTCGATAGTATTTCCATTTCTATCGCGCAGAGAAGGCTTTGATTGTGTCTTCCCGCTAGCAATCTTTACATAGAACTAGAATCTCTTTCGATTGTCTCCCGCTTTATGCTGTGGCTAAAAGACTTTGAAATATTCCCGTTACCAGTTTCGGCAAATAATTGTATTCTTTAGAGATGCTTATTCACGAAAAATTTTCTTACAGATGTACAAACTGATATAATTAGGCACTTTGAACATTATGAAGATTTATAATATTTCAGTGAATGTAAGAGGGCTTTTTGTTTTTCAAGGTCCGATCGATCACGAAACGAAAACTACAGGTAATTCCTTTTCCTTCGTGATGCGTTGCTCTTTGTGTGTGTGTGTGTGTGTGTGTGTGTGTGTGTGTGTGTGTGTGTAAGCAATCGTGACATAATAAGTTGTTATAAATGTCACATAATCCGAACAGGTAACAACGTCAACTTTTAAAAAAATCCTTTCGTATATCTTCAAAGCTTCCGTAGTGAGGCACGTTGCAACGTGTACGAAGCAAGAAATGTCCCAGATTTATTAGGAAATGTTCATTAGCGGACCCGAATTCGTTCTCTCCACTGCTATTCATGTAAAAATAAGAGGCGCCAGCTCTACGTTGATCTTCGAGGCAGTGTTACATTCTCAGAACTCGAAAGACAGTAATTAATATACCCGTGGCTATCTAACTACTTTGTGGAAACATAAAAAATTCGATCACTGCACTGGAACAGGTTCACTGGCTACAGCTCAGTGAACGTCTACAACTGGTTACTAGCAACCCATCTCGATAATCATCAAAACAACAAAACAAGAACATAGGTCATAGTCAGCTGGGGAACGGTCATTCACAAGGGAACATCCCCATCGCACCCCCCTCAGATTTAGTTATACGTTGGCACAGTGGATAGTCCTTGCAAAACTGAACACAGATCAATCGAGAAAACAAGAAGACGTTGTGTGGAACTATGAAAAAATAAACAAAAAATGCAAACTGAGTAGCCCATGCGGAAATAGGCAATATTAAGGACAGTACGAGGTCAGTAGTGCCGTGGTGAGCAGTTGACAAACGAGAGGTCTGCGGTTCGAATCTTTCCCCGACTTAAAATTTTACTGTCTTTATTTACGCAAAGTTATGTTCTGTCCGTTCGTTCATTGACGTCTCTGTTCACTGTAATAAGTTTAGTGTCTGTGTTTTGCGACCGCACCGCAAAACCGTGCGATTAGTTGACGAAAGGACGTGCCTCTCCAATGGGAACCGAAAACATTTGATCGCAAGGTCATAGGTCAACCGATTCCTCCACAGGAAAACACGTCAGATATGTTCTATACGACACTGGTGACAGCACGTGTGTCACATGACAGGAATATGTTGTCGACCCACCCACTTGGTGAATGGGTAAAAAGATTCTTCTACCTTGCCCGATTTAGGTTTTCTTGTGGATGTGATAATCACTCCTAAAAAATTGATGAAAACATAAGAGTTTGTCACATAAACTAGAAATAAAAAGTTAAATTTCTCACTCGAGGGAAGATTAGAACCAAGAACCTCTCGTTCCGCATCTGATCACGCTAGCCACGAGACCACGGCGCTCGTGAGCTCACAGTGTCCTCGATATTGCTTATCTTGCACATGGACTACTCAGTTTGAATATTTTGCTTTTTTTTCATAGTTCCACACAACTTCTTCCTGTTTTCTCGATCGATATGTGTTCAGTTTTTCAAGGCCTATCCACTGTGCCAACTTACAACTAAATCTGAAGGGGGTGCGATGGGGAGGTTCCCTTGTCAGAAACAACGCGCTCCAATTTCCACAGAAACAAAGAAATTAATTAGCATCAATTAACTGTAGCCAACTCTGGCACTTTCATCCAACAACACCTCGAGCTATCTCGTATCTCAACGCTCTGCTCTGAGGTCTTCTTTTACCGAACCAGTCCACACTCATTAATCCACAACACTCACGGAGAACAATTGGGGAGTGCCTCAGCAGCAGAATTCATCGCCCGCGCACGGGAATGCATTTTTGTATTGGTTCAAATGGCTGTGAGCACTATGGAACTTAACATCTCAGGTCATCAGTCCCCTAGAACTTAGAACTACTTAAACCTAACTAACCTAACGACATCACACACATCCATACCCGAGGCAGGATTCGAACCTGCGACCGTAGTGGTCGCTCTGTTCCAGACTGAAGCGCCTAGAACCGCTCGGTCACTACGGCTGGCCATTTTTGAATTCTTTGTAGGCTTTCCGTTTCGGAAAAGTACCTAAAATTCATCATAAACGATCACTAATTTCGAAATGATAAGCATTTAAGAAACACAATTTCCGCCCAGAGGATTCATAGTTTCACGTCTTGCCCTCTCAACCCCACCAGGGCTTCATACCCACCCCTCGATTCCGCGAGCTCGAGAGTGTTCCACGAAATTATTAAACGTCCAGCCAATCAGACAGTGCTAATCAGGAGGATAATGTGGGGATTCTCATTGGCTATTATTTGGTGCTGTGTAGAGCTACTCAACAAGGTGCTGTCTCGTGGCAGAACATTGAGAACTGTTTCTTCAACGAATAGAAACATCGGCCGGCAAGAGCACATTACTCACCCTGTAAGCCAATCATGGATGTTCCTGCCATAGCCCATTTTGGAGGATTTGGGAAAGACCGGTTCATCAGCTGCAAGATAAAGGAAAAAACCCTGAATGAGTACAGGCCATGGGTGGGTAGGAAATACATCGCAAGAAAAAAATTGGAGCACCCTCAAGGGCAATGTCATTTTATTGACACGTAAAGTGACAGGTAACACATCACTGCAGAGTATATATAACAAATTAAGATCAAATGAAGTACACATGACACAGTAAATTAAGACCGTCGCATCAATACAGAGCGTACACAACTGAGTCCCCAACCCATGCGTGCATTCTCGCTAGGAGATGAACAAGAAGGTGCCGAACACCAGCCTGCAATAGAGTATTCCACGCGTTTTGCGCCTTTTGTTGCAGTTGAACAAAGATTCGTGCAGTCCCTGCAGAAGGATTAACTTTCCACTTCATCATGTACCATACGTGCTCAACTGGCGAGAGATTTGGTGATCTTGTTGGCGAGTGCAGTTGTTGTACACCACGAAGATCGCAATGCATTACAGCAGCCGTATGTGGAAGTTCATTGTCCTGCTGAAAATGCACATCACCTTCTCATCGAGGGAATGGCAGTAACATGTTGATAGCCTGTGCAACATAGCAGTCACCCTGCAAAAACAGCACAAATGTGGAAACGGGTTGTAACTGATGGCCCTCCACACCATGGAACCTGGGATGGAACCTGTGTGTCGTGGGCGAATGCACTCTAGAATAGGCAGCTCACCATCAAATCTAATCTAATCTAATTCAGTTCTATGCCCTGCACAGTTACGTCCTTCACTCGCACACAAACAGAACCTACCCTCATCGCTGCTGACAACGGAGCACCATTCCGCACTCGAGTGAATTCTTTCAATACACTAGCTTAGCCACACTTGGTGTCGTGGTGTTGGTGGTAACCTGGTCAAAGGCACACGAGATCTTAATCCTGCAGCACACAGACAGTTGTCAAAGGTCAAAGGTCATACTGAAGACTACATTAAGAATATAAATAATATGGAAGTGTCCGATAGGAGCATCTACATAGGTAGAGATACGCTCGGTTCGTTTATTTCCCTCTGGTACTCAGCGAGTACCGAGGTAGAGACAGGAAACTCGACCAACCCAGCCGCTTAAGAGCACCGACCGTGCGACTGTGGCAGCCACTGCTGGACGCTTGGACACTGCGGTAATTACCTGTCGCAGCGCCTGAGTAATAGGCACGCCGCACCACGTCACATCTGAGCCACCTGTCGCCCGGCTCTGTGGCATATCACGTCTACGTCGACGTGGGTGTGGCCGACGTGCGTCCTCTGCCGGCGGAGCGCAGTACACCACACCGCGACGCGGTCCGTTCGCAGCCGTCCCGGTGACTGGCAGGTCGGCCGTGCGAGGTAAACCCACGCCGCACCGCCAGGGAGGGAATAGATGGCGCGAAATTAGGAACCAGCTTAAATGTGGATTAATGCTCTTTCAGAAAATCTAGCATATTCTGTCTGCTTTGATCTTTGTCTCTGACTGATCATCTCGCTGTATACCTCAACTTCACAGCACGCTAATTCGCGTTGTAGCGAGAGATTTGGTACTCGATTCGTCGCACGGGATCAGTTAGTCACACACCCGCATCAGACGTTGTACAAGGCTCTCCAGACATCTCCGCTGCCATTCTGCTTCCTTGCCGGTGGTTGTTGTTGTGGTCTTCAGTCCTCAGACTGGTTTGATGCAGCTCTCCATGCTACTCTATCCTGTGCAAGCTTCTTTACCTCCCAGTACCTACTGCAGCCTACATCCTTCTGAATCTGCCCTCCAGTACTAAATTGGTGATCACTTGATGCCTCAGAACATGTCCTACCAAACGAGCCCCTCTTCTAGTAAAGTTGTGCTACAAACTCCTCTTCTCCCCAATTTTATTCAATATCTCCTCATTACTTTTGTGATCTACCCATCTAATCTCCAGCATTCTTCTGTAGCACCAAAATCCGAAAGCTTCAATTCTCTTCTTGTCTAAACCATTTATCGTCCATGTTTCAAATGGTTCAAATGGCTCTGAGCACTATGCGACTTACCCTCTGAGGTCATCGGTCGCCTAGAACCTAGTACTAATTAAACCTAACTAACCTAACGACATCACACACATCCATGCCCAAGGCAGGATTCGAATATGCGACCGTAGCGCTCGCTCGGCTCCAGCCTGTAGCGCCTAGAACCGCTTGGCCACTCCGACCGGCAGTCCATGTTTCACTTCCATACATGGCTACACTCCATTCAACTACTTTCAGAAACGACTTCCTGACACTTAAATCCATACTCGATGCTAACAAATTTCTCTTCTTGAGAAACGATTTCCTTGCCGTTGCCACTCTACATTTTATATCCTCTCTACTTCGACCATCATCAGTTATTTTGCTCCCCAAATAGCTAAACTCATTTACTACTTTAAGTGTCTCATTTCCTAATCTAATTCCCTCAGCATCACCCAACTTAATTCGACTACATTCCATTATCCTCGTTTTGTTTTTGTTGATATTCATCTTATACCCTCCTTTCAAGACACTGTCCGTTCTGTTCAACTGCTCCTCCTAGTTTTTTGCTGTCTCTGACAGGACTACAGTGTCATTGGCAAACCTCAAAGTTTTTATTTCTTCTCCACGGATTTTAATACCTACTCCGAATTTTTCTTTTGTTTTCTTTACTGCTTGCTCAATATACAGTTTTAATAACATCGGGGAGAGGCTACAACCCTGTCTCACTCCCTTCCCAACCACTGCTTCCCTTTCATGTCCCTTGACTCTTGTAACTGCCATCTGCCTTCTGTACACATTGTAAATAGCCTTTCGCTCTCTGTATTTTACCCCTGCCACCTTCAGAATTTGAATGAGAGTATTCCAGTCAACATTGTCGAAAGCTTTCTGTAAATCTACAAATGCTAGAAACGTTGGTTTGGCTTTCCTTAATGTTTCTTCTAAGATAAATCATAAGGTCAGAATTGCCTCACGTGTTCCAACATTTCTACGGAATCCAAACTGATCTTCCCCGAGGTCGGCTTCTACCAGTTTTTCCATTCGTCTGTAAAGAATTCGCGTTAGTATTTTGCAGCTGTGACTTATTAAACTGACAGTTCGGTAATTTTCACATCTGTCAACACCTGCGTTCTTTGGGATTGGAATTATTATATTCTTGTAGAAGTCTGAGGGAATTTCGCCTGTCTCATTCATCTCGCTCACCAGACGGTAGAGTATTGACGGGACTGGCTCCCCCAAGGCTATCAGTAGTTCTAATGGAATGTTGTCTACTCCCGGGGCCTTGTTTCGACTTATCGTTTCGTTTTTCAGGCGTAGCAGGCTACATCTGGATCATTTTTCTTATATCGTGAGATTCAAAAAGGGAGGGCGTTCGGAAAATGTTCCAAGACACCAGTTACGAGGGGCGTTCAATAACTAATATAACACTTTTTTTTTCTCGGCCAACCTTCGTTATTGCGGAATTTTTTGTGGGACATCGTGAAATGTTGCTGCTTCAGTTCCTATAGTGTCATGAACTTCTGAAAGTGTGGTGACGCTATACGTAGTCTTCAAAACTGCTTCTGTAACGGAGGTGCTTTCGAAGCAGAGAGTTGTCACTGAGCTTCTTTTGGTGGAAAATGAGAGCATCGCAGGTTTTCATAGGCACTTCAGAATGTCTACGGAGACCTGGCGGTGCACAAAAACATGGTGAGTCGTAGGGCGATGCTTTCTGTTACCGTCGCAAGAAGATCGCCCAAACCTGTCCATCTACCACGTGCCGGCCAGCCACACGCAATTGTGATTCCTGCAGTGTTGGGAAGTCCAAGAGACGCGAGGCAGACAACTTATAATCATAAAATGCGTATCACATATGTAAAATCCTTGGAGTGTTTAGGTAATTAAGCACCCGAATTTCTGGTCAAAAATTACAATTATTTTGAAGAGTAGCCTCTACGCTGGGAAGAATTAATTCCATGTAAAAAGGTCCTGAGACTTACAACCACATCTCGGCTTACCTTAGTACTTTCAGCTAATGGGTGTTTGGAACAATGGGATCGTATTTAGTATTACTTCCTTAAGCACATACCTCTAGAAAAGAATTCTACTATTCTTCGGTTAAAATCCTATAATGCATTGGTGATTTCTGGCAACGCTGGTCACGAGAATGTACAGTCGCAAAGAGACAGGACCCCAGACAACCACGTGCCACACCGGAAGGAAATACCATCGTCGTCGGCGTATAGCTCTGTGCCTGCAGTGGCAATTTCAGCGGCAGTTGGCTCCACAGTGACACATCAACTGTCACGAAGCGGTTACTTTAACGACTGATCCGAGCCAAACGTCCTATAGCCACTGATACCAAACCACCGCCGTCGGCGGCTACAGTCGTGTCAGGCTAGAGTTTATCGGAAGGTATGGTGGAAGTCTGTTCTGTTTCCAGATGAAATCTGGTTCTGCCTTAGCACCAGGGATGGCCGTGTGTTGATTATGAGGAGACCAGATGAAGGCCTGGAGCCCACCTGTCTGTGTGCTGCCGGCCGTGTGGCGGAGCGGTTCTAGGCGCTACAGTCTGGCACCGCGCGACCTCTACGGTCGCAGGTTCGAATCCTGCCTCGGTCATGGATGTTTGTGATGTCCTTAGGTTAGTTATGTTTAAGTAGTTTTAAGTTCTAGGGGACTGGTGAACTCAATAGTTGAGTCCCATAGTGCTCAGAGCCATTTGAACCATTTGTCTGTGTGCTAGAGACACTGAATCTACACCTGGAGTCACGGTCTAAGGTGCGATTCCGTATAACAACAGGAGCACTCTCATGATTATCCCACCGCATGCTGAAATGCAGCGTTGTACGTCAGTGTGGTGATTCGACCTGTTGTGCTGACATTCATGCACAGCATTCCAGGGTATGATTTCCAACATGATAATGCTCACCGATATGCTCTAGCCTGCACGTTTTAGTGCTGTACATGTCCTCTCACGTTTCCACTTCACTATCACATCGGAAACAGTCGACCTAGGGATGTTTAGGAGTGTAGAAATCTCGCGTACAGACTTATGACACAAGTGACACCCAACCACCTGACCACGTTCGAAGTCCGTGAGTTCCGCAGAGTGCCGCCTTCTGCTCTCTGACGATGTCTAATAACTACTGAGGTCGCTGATATAGAATATCTGGCAGTAGGCGGCAGTACAATGCTCCTAATGTGAAGAACGTATATTTCTGGGGGTATCCGTATACTTTTGATCACATAGTGTAAGAACACTGAAGGGGGAAAAATCGTAACACAAGAAATAATTACTGTATGGCAGCGTAATTTTGAGAACACGTTTGTCTAGATGACATATGAAGGGCTTATTTCAATAGTGGTACAAGTCCATTTTTGTTCATTGTGATATACAGAATCCTAAAGTCAAATGAGCGCTGAAAAATCGGCAGTTGAAATACCAGAAATATTCAAGCAGATGGCTTCTTGCTTTCTGTTTGTTTGCATTATTAATTTCAGAAGCATTATAGGCAGAAAAGTGGAGGTAATGGACTTGTACCACTATTGAAATAAGCTTTTCATATTTAAGTGATGAACACTGCAAGATCACTGGTTAGCGTAAGCGTGAGACAAGATACTGCAAAGGAGAAATGCTTGTACATTAATAAACGGTGCAACCGCCACAATGCTGAATGCAAATATGCAAACGTGTCAATCTGTGGAATGGAGTTCTACGCCTGTTGCGCTTTGTCAGCCAATCCAATGATTCTTCTGGACAACTGTGACGTTGTCCTCAGCGGATGTCCCAAATATGCTTGACTGGAGACAGATCTGGTGATCGAACAGGCGAGAGTAACATCTCTACATTTTATAAAGCATGTTGGGTTAAGTAGCAGAATGAGACCGAGCGTTATCATGTAGGAAATTACACCCTGGAATGCTGTTCATGACAGAGACCGCCGACCATTGAAGAGGGTCGTAATTTGTAATAGGCAGACATCTATCCAGACCTTCACGCAGGAATTGCGCACTGCATCAGGATCCACTGCAAGTACTATGATAGTTAGGCGGGAGGTGAGAAAACTTGGATTTAATGGTCGAGAGGCTCCTCATAAAGCCACTCATCTCGCCGGTAAATGCTAAACGACGCTTCGCTTGGTGTAAGGAGCGTAAACACTGGACGATTGGACAGTGGAAAAACGTTGTGTGAAGTTAAGAATCACGATACACAATGTGGCGATCCGATGGTAGGCTGTGGGTATGGCGAATGACCGGTGAACGTCATCTACCAGCGTCTGTAGTGCCAAGAGCGAAATTCGGAGGCGGTGGTGTTACGGTGTGGTGGTGTTTTTGATGGAGGGCGCTTGCACCCCCATCTTGTTTTGCGTGGCACTATCACAGCACAGGCCTACATTGATGTTTTAAGCACCTTCTTGCTTCCCACTGTTGAAGAGCTATTCAGGGATGACGATTGCATCTTTCAGCACGATCGAGCACCTGTTCATAATGCACGGCCTGTGCCCGAATGGTCACAATAACACCCCTGTAATTGACTGGACTGCATAGAGTCCTTACCTTACTCCTATAGAACACCTTTGGGATGTTTTGGAAGACCGACTTCGTGCCATACCTCACCGATTGACATCGATACCTCTCCTGAGTGCAGCACTCCCTGAAGAATGGGCTGTCATTCCCCAAGAAACATTCCAGCACCTGATTGAACGCATGCCTGCGAGAGTGGAAGCTGTCGTCAAGGCTAAGGGATGACCAACACCATATACAATTCTAGCAATGCCAGTGGAGGGCGCCACGATCTTATAAGACATTTTCCGGCAGGTGTCCGGATACTTTTCATCACATAGTGTACCTTCAATTGGAGTCAGTGTCTTCATCTGTTTCTCTCTGTCACATACACACACACACACACACACACACACACACACACACACACACACACACACAAGCGCGCGCGCGTATGCACGCACATTCTCTTCTCGCCTCCCTTTACAAATTAATGATTCGTTCTGTAGGTTTTTACGGTATTTGTTATGTTAATCCTACATATATGACTGGAGAGGATCGATCTATAAAAGTAATGCTGCATGGCAGCGTGCCTGCGATTTCCCATTGGATAGGTTAGGCTGCCTGTTGGAAACGGTGTTCTTCCTTTGCGCACAATGGCCCCTGTGCTTGCACGTAAGAGGGTGATGTATCATGTGTCTTTTTGTATGCTGCAGGTGGGTGTAATGGATACGTGCATAGTGTAGTTATATGTTTGTGTTGTATTAAAATTGTGAGAGAACGCCGAGGGAGAAATCCGGTGCCGGCACATACCCTGCTCCTCTCGGATAATGGGAAGGTAGCTCAATTTCCCCATCGGACGGACGCCTAACCTTCAACACCGACGCACGCCCTGACTTGATGATGTATAGCGGAGAGGTTTGGATTTTAATCGAGGATATTGGAGTGGAGAGTGGTCGGCAGAAATTTAAGACACTGACTCTTCTTTCTTTGCAAGCGAAATTACATCAGTGAAAATTTCATCGGACACCAGGATTCGAGCCGGATTATCTCCTAGTCGAGCGTCACCTCAGAGGTGCGCGTTAGTGACCTTGGGTACGGAGGCTGTGAAGCATTCCCAACTCTCTTGTGGTTCCCTTTTTAAGTACTCCAAGTCGACATCTGCTCGTAGATACGTATTGTCGGTAGGTTTTCCGGCGTTACTTCCCGACGTGACAGGGACGACTCTTCGATTGGGGTGGTCCTTGTGTTTTGCTATTACTGCGAGTCTTTTAAATATCGCTTTTGTTTGGTAATTTTCCCGGCTAAAATTCTCCCCTTTTATGTTTAAGACAGCCGGTGCCATCTTTCGGAGGGAGTGGGGACGTCAAAGAGTCATAAAAGTTCATATTAAGCTGTCCGTAAAACACGTAAACGTTCACTTCAGTTAGAGTGTTAGTTGATGCCTACACTTTCCACTAGATTGTGCTGACTTACTGCTGAATAGCTTTGGCTCCGTAAAACCTTCACTGATTAGTACTAGGTAAAGGAAACAAGTACAACACTCTTGTATTTCACTTTCACATTATATTCAAGGATTAAGATGGTGATGGATGATGGTCTAATGGATGATGGTCTATTTAAAAGGTTCCTAGCCGGGAGGAATCTAAATAGTCCGCAAGTGCTGATATGCACGCGCTCTACGTACAGATTCGCAACTAACGGCACACAGCACTTTCAAAAGTCCACCTTAATATCTCAATACCGGTACCTCTGAATTAACTCGTATCTGCAGATAATTTGAGTTTCTGTCATCTATATGTCCGTAAAGTTCCAATCTAGCACTAAAGTCCTAAAATCCCTTAAATACTCCGTTGCTACCAATAGTCAGAGATCATACACTACATCACTTTCAATCTCCCTAATATTCTAACAGTTTATCGTGAATCTTAACACGATAAAGTCCAATCTAATTATTGTCTCGCTGACTAACACGGGTTCCCCGCCCTTTAACGAAACAATCAAGGAAAAAAGGTGACAATAATGACGATCAGGCCTTTTATAGGTTTTTCATCACAAGAGTTTAACGTCACTGCCTTCTCCATGACGGAGCTTCCGTGGCTTTGCTGTACTTAGACGTTAAACTACTTGCTGATATACTAGAAGTTTGACCTGCTATTACCGAACTCTGATTCTACACTATTTTCCCATCTAAAAATTGTATTCTTAATTTTAAATTATTCTTTGTACAGCTTTTATCACTGTAAACTGAACCGAGGTGTTACAGCTGGTCGAGAATGGATGAGTCGTGCAGAAGGTGGTAGAGATAGGTGAAAATATCTATTGCTGTTCGATTAAGCTGTTGGCAGTAAACAGCCGGAAGCAGAAAAAAACGTAAGATACTTAGCAAAAGAAGTCAGAAGCGACCTAGAGCGGAACTGCAATTTCGTAATAAACTAACGCCAGCCCGAGATGGATTCGAAGAAGTGACTTACGAAGCATTCGTTCTATTCTGTATTCGACAGATTCGTGGTGTAATCGCCGTTAGGCTGCGCTGTTTGCTCGTGGAGTGAAGGGCGTTCACAGGTCCAGGGGCTGTTTGAAGAAAAAGAGTCATTCTAGTGACCTATAGTCACAGACTTTTAAAATGAATGGAAATGACAGATGAGAGGGATAAGATTTTTCAATTTACGTGAGGGATGGATATTGAGTAATGCTATGAAACGACATTACAATATCACGCAGAAAGAATTTGAAGATTTAGTTGACAATAGTACAAATAATTCAAAAGCCAAGATCGCTTAAATACTGTTTACTGGACAACCGGTTTCAACACACTAAAGGTGCCATCATCGGATCTAAATGTAGACTAACATTTGTAAACCATCGTTACATTCAAATGGTTTACAAATGTTAATCCACATTCAGATCCGATGATGGAACCTTTAGTGTATGAAACTGTTTATCCAGTAAACAGTATTTAAGCGATCTTGGCTTTTGAATTACTTCCACAACAGTGTGTTCCTCCCACTACGCACCATGTTCATTGCAGAATTAGTGACAATGAAAGAGCAAAAAATTACAACGGTCGACGAACGAGATTTATTGTTTTGCACAATAAGAAATACTTTATGCTAAATTTGCAGACGTGCAGCACGTAAAGAAATCGGTGGTAGGAATAGTGAAACTTCTGAAGTCGTATGCATTATTCCTTTGTCATTAGCAACGGTTTCAAATGGAACTGAACGAAGAATATAGAGACTTCATACTGCAATATATGAAGTCAAGAGCCATGCCTAGAACGATTTTTCGATTTAAAATTCGCTATTGTTGAATTTATGAAGGAAAAAGGAGAGCAATAAAAAATTAGAGCATCTGGAATGGCTTGCAGACTTCCCATTTTGAGTGGACTTGCCTCAACAGTGCCCACAGTAAGAGATTGGAGGGAACTTCTTTCTGATTTGAAGGGGATGCGCTTAAAAAGAAAAGTCTGGCAGAGGAAGTTCAGTTCCGTAAGTTCACTGGCGTTAAAGAAACACTCGACGTCTGAAGGGGTAGTTTTATAAAGGTTTTGAGGACTCTGTCAACTGCCATCATTTTTCAAACTGTTTTTTATGTTTGCTGGCAAATTATTCAAGATGCCAGCAAACATAAAAAATTTAGTTACAAATAAAGATCAGTTTAAAAGGATCCAGAAAGACTTACTAGTGGCCAACTCCTTCTATCCATTGATAAATTTTTGAAATAGAAACAAATGTTTTATTGTATATACTCATTCTATTAGTATTGTTATATCAGCTTAAAAAAATTAACTTGTTCCACATCCACGAGGTTCTCCTCAGCACGGAACTATGGAACGAAAAACTAATCTAATCTAATCTAATCCAACAGTTTTAACGTAAAAAGATCTGGCATTAAAACTGGAATTACCATGTAGGTCAATCAGTTACATTTACTAGTGCACAGCAGCGCTTTTAACTGAAACGGCAAACACCCTCGATAACTGTTTGAAAAATGATGCCAGATTTACAGAGTCCACAAAATGTATCCAAAAACGTTACTTTTTAATGGTTAATAATTGCCCCAGCGCATTATTTTAACAATCCCCTCCCTCCTGCAATACCTGCAATCTGCCCCATCCCACATACTCCCAAAAGTGTAAAGCCCGATCCCCTCCGACAACTCCTGAACTCATTGTACCTGACCGTCCTCTGGACGCTCCCACCCCTCCTGGCAATTCCCTTCTTCCCCCTCCCCCCCCCCCCCCGCTGAGGACATCATCAGGTTCCTCACCATTGTCTCACAAAATGTCCACTCTTTCCAGCGCCCTCACACCCTTCAACAGGTCTCCCTCGCCGCCCGTTCCATTTTCCACTTGAAAATGTATGCCACCTACTCCAACAACCAGGCCCATTTCACCTTCTCCCGTCTTGACACCCTTGTCTAAATCCCTGTCATGGCGCGACAGCACCGTATCCTTTTCAACAACATCCGCTCCCTTCCTGCCAACAAGAACCTCTTCCTGCACACCCTTGCCACCCACCGCATGGATGCCTTCCTCCTCAATGAAACTTTCCTCCAACCCCACCACACCGTCCACACGTCGCCCTACCTCCTTCACCGCTCCGATAATCGCCTCCCGATTGCGCGTTGCGGAGTTGCCATTGGTCACCACCGTCAGATCCCAGTACGGCTCCAACCTCTTCTTCCCGACCCCACCGAACACCTGATCCTTAGTCTCTTCTTCCCTGGCCTTACCGTCACCTGCGCCACCATCTATGTCCGCCCTAACGTCCCTATTCCCTTCGACTTCCTCTCCCACATTGACCGTACCTTCTCCTCCTATGTGATCGCCGCCGACCTCAACATTCATAGTCGTTCCGCCGCCCAGGTACGGCGGTGGCATCGGTTCCTCTCCTCCCTTCAAGGGGACCTCATCCCCATCCCCCAGCACACCCATCCCGAATCCAACTCCACTCCTGATGTTATCCTTTCCTCGCCTAACCTCCTTGGCCGCATAACGGTGGATGTCCTGGAGCCTATTGGTAGCGACCATCTCCCTGTCCTCCTCACCATTTCCGACGGTCGTCGCCCCTGCCCCAACCCTCCTAATGACCCTCCCCCAAAGTATAACCATCACTATTCCTGTGCCAACTGGAATGCCTACCGGGATACTCTCTCCACCCATATCGATAGCCACCCCTTCACCTACCGCCACCATGACGATGTAACCCATGCAGCCTCCTATCTCAAGCAGGCCTTGTCTGAGGCTGTAGAGGCCCACGTCCCTACTGTTGCCATCCACCCCCACCGTCCTACCTTACCCCCACAGGCCATCCTCCTCCTCCGTGAATCCCATCGTCTCTACCATGCCTTCCTCCACACGCGTGACCCGGACACACTCCGACGCCACTGGCAACTCCAGCGACACATTCGTAATTTGCTCGCGGCCAAGAAACGCCGGGACTGGCGACAGACATGCACCCGTTTGAATGCTACCCTACCTATCAACTCGTCCAAGTCCTGGTCAGCCTTCCGTCGCCTTACTGGAACTAAACCCTCCCCCTACTATCCTCTCCTCCATAATGATCACCCATTCCCTGACACCCTTAGTAAGGCCAGTCACTTTGCCTCCTACGTCTCCAATGTATTTTCCATCCCCGACGATCTCCAGTTCGATTACTCCCTCTTCCCGGATGTCCGCGATCGAACTGACACCTCTGTCCCTCCCCTAGCGCCTGGTTTCCACTACTTGGACAACATTGCACACACAGAACTCAATGTCTTTATCAATACACAGGATCTCATTGCTACACTCCGCACAAAACGCAACACCGCTCCTGGTCACGATCGTGTCAACTACTGTCACCTTTGTGAAGCTCCTGTCTCTTTCCTCTCCACCATGGCCAAGCTCTACAATGTGGTCCTGTCCACCGGTTACTACCCCAACCTGTGGAAAACCTCATGTATCCTGATGTTCCGTAAACCTGGTAAACCAACATCCACCGTCTCCTGCTACCGTCCCATCAGCCTTACCTCGGACTTCAGCAAGGTCCTGGAATCTATCCTCACCTGCCGTATCCACCAGCATCTCCGCCAACACCGCCTCCTTCCCATCACCCAGTGTGGCTTTCGGCCATCCTTCTCTTCCGACGACCTTCTCCTTCACCACACTCATCTCCTTTCTGAACAGCTTAACTCCCGTCGCTCTGCAATCTTCCTCTCCCTGGACCTCGAACGTGCTTATGACCACGTATGGCATTCCGGTCTCCTCTTCAAGATCCAAACCTTCGCCCTTCCCATTAATTACGTCCGTCTAATCGGCTCCTTCCTCTCCCGCCGTCCTTCCTACGTCACCATCCATAACACCGATTCCTACACCTTTTTTCCCTCCGCCGGTGTGCCCCAAGGTTCCGTCCTGTCCCCCTTCCTGTACCTTTTGTATACGGCGGACATGCCGCCGCCGTCACCCCTCGTCCACCTTCTCCAGTTTGCCGATGACACCACCTTCCTTGCCCTTGCCCCCTGCAGCGCTCCCAACACCTTCTCCTATCCCATCTTGACCGGTTCACCGCTTGGTGCAACCAGTGGTTCCTCAAGGTTAATCCCTCCAAAACCCAGGCGATCATTGTAGGCAAAACCACCCCTTCCTTCCGCCTCCTTGATTTCTATCTCACCATCTGTGGCCGTCCTATCGCCCTCACCCCCACCCTCAAGTACCTTGGCGTCACCCTCGACCGTCGACTCTCCTGGACCCCGCATCTCCGGACAATCCAAGCCAAGGCACGCTCCCGTCTCCATCTCCTCAAGCTCCTTTCCGGTCGTACGTGGGGTCTGGACCCCTCCACCATACTCCACACCTGTAAGTTGCTCATCCGCCCTATCCTTTATTACGTCCATCCGGCCTGCATCTCTGCCCCTGCTACCTTTTACAAATCCCTCCAAGTCCTTGAACGCCATGCTCTCCGCCTCGCCTATCGCATCCGTCTCCCCTCCCCTACGCGGATCCTGTACAGTCTCATTCCGTTCCCCCACCTCCTCCTTTCCTTGAGAGGATACGGATCCAGTACACCTCGATCCTCCTCACCCACTTGTCTCGCCCATCCTCTCCCGCCCCCGCCCGCTGCCGCACCTGTATTCGCACGCCCCACCCAGTCTCCATCTCGCTACCCTCCTTACCCTCTCCCAAGGTGGCTTTCGCTAGCTCCCCCTCCCTGATGATGTCCTCCTTCCCTCCATATACCCTTCCTACCAACTTTGATCCTCCTTCCCTCTTCCTGTCTCTGTTCCTTTGGGCATCCCCCTTCCTCATCCCTTTCTCCCCACTCCTCCCCCGGGCTTCCCCTCCCCTGTCCCTCTACTCCTCCTCCCATCTCCTCAGCCATTGGCGTCTTTGTTCTCCCCTCTCCACCCCCCCCCTCCCCGCTCTTCCTCCCCTCTTGGCAGGTCCCCGGACTCGCACACGCTACGTGGACTTTCGCGCGCCGGAGATCATCGCCATCAGTGTCTCGTGTGTGCCATCGTGTTTAGTGTTCAGTGTTCACCGTCGCACTCCATCGTTCACCTCTGCCATCGCCGTCTTCCATGTTTGTGCGTCGTGTCAACAGTTTCAAGTGTGGACTATCGTCGAGTGTGAACGGCTCCTTATTTGCCTTTCTTTGTCAACTGTTTTCTTGCCCACCGTTCTGTAACCTTTGTGTAATCTTTCTGTTCTATCTCATTTTGTATCCTATGGCTGAAGAGTGGCATAGAACCTTGCTGACAGCCTGCCTGTTGTACAGGTTTTAAAATTACAAGAAAGGAAAGAAAAACTCGCTAGGCGGCTAGTCGGGGCAGTTGGTCAGCCGGGTCAGTGTCGGGCACTGGGACACCAGATGATTTGCCCGCCTTGAGCGTCGGCGCATGAGAGGTCGCCACGTGAGTCCAGTGGGCCGCGCCGTATAGCGAGGGGTAGTGGCTTCGCGGCCGACACGTGAGTAACAGGAGCCAACCCACGACATCGGTCTGGCCGGCGGGAGCTGTCCAGGAAGTCTACACAGCTTTGCACAAGGTCGTAAATTAGCTGCTGCATTACAATTGACATACATATCTGAAAAACTTTTCTTCGATTATGAAACTAAATAACTTACGATTATGCGGCAACTTGAGTGAC
Organism: Schistocerca gregaria; assembly: GCF_023897955.1. Classification (NCBI taxonomy): domain Eukaryota; kingdom Metazoa; phylum Arthropoda; class Insecta; order Orthoptera; family Acrididae; genus Schistocerca; species Schistocerca gregaria. The sequence goes on along the minus strand of NC_064925.1, from coordinate 509,780,939 downwards.
AAATTCTGTGAAATTTTCTATATCTGTCCGTACGCCGACAGTTCGTACCAAATAAAAGTTATGTTTTCAGCGGGTCAAAAATAGTTAAATAATACAGAAAATTTGTTTTGTTTGTGATCTCTGTTGTTAAGAACTGTGAAATATAAAACAAAATCTTGTGCAGTGTGACTCAACTGTCATTTCAGCGTGGCGAGTCTGCAGATTTCCACTTTTCTCCCTCCTTACGCTCAGAGTGCCATGGCGGTGGAGGAAACATGCCACCCAAGCTAAGCGCCTTATCAGTCGCACCCGGGCATGGTCCTGCGAGCCGAAATCTTGGCCGGCCCTGGATTAGAGCATTATAGAGAAGTACGCTATTTTACGAAATATCATTCCCCTTGAATTTGGCTGTGGCAAAAATAATTGCTGCAGTTTGCTGAACGCAGGTTAGATGGCTTTTCAGCCCAGCTTCGCCATTCGCAACGAAATGATTGTCAGAATTAGTAGGTTCCAACCTTCCTTATAGCTCCGTTTTTATGACAGAAAATCCCAGACGCTTTTTGTGCTTCAGAACGTTATAATATTTCTACAATGGTTTGGAAATAAAGTTTAATTGCTGTAGTAAAATTATGCCGACGATAAAACCGTAACTCATGCTTTAAAAATGCTTTAATTATGACGTTCGAAGCGACCTAGGATAGGAACATGATAAAGAAATTGGGCTCTACAAGTGTCATCTGGTCTGTTAACTTCGTCTGGCAAAGGCTTTATGATTCTAATTTGGATTTTTCATGGCCAGTATCACGAAAGAGATGATCGGTAAAAAGGACTTTAATGCATAAAAAAGGTTCTCACAGTTGTAAAAAAGGCAATAGCCTCTTTACTTCCGTACGAAATTTTGCTCTAACAATTAACCATTTCTCGTAAATCCCAGGCTACCGCTGTTGACCGTAGAGACAGATTTTGCGATAATCCTTGAGTCACGGCTTCAGTTTGGAAGGCTTTGGAGGTTACTACCTGCCCATTACGTTCATGTCATCTTCATGTTAAATATTAAACGCCTTTCATAACTCACTCGGAGTAGCTGCTCAAACTTTTAATGAAGATCCTCGTAAATTTTCAAGGCGGCTGTCACGGCAGCTCGTTGCCTTCCAGACGGAGTGAAATCTTATGGGACTTAACGGCTAAGTTCATCAGTCCCTAAGCATACACACTATTTAACCTAAATTATCCTAAGGACAGTCACACACACACCAATGCCCGTGGGAGGAGTCGAACCACCCTGAGACCCTCTTACCTTAAATAAAAAAGAATAAAAAAAAAAGATCTCTTCCAGCAGATGAATTAAACTTCCATATTTGTGTTTACCACCGGCCGGAGTAGGAATCCTGTCTCGGGCATGGAGGTGTGTGATGCCCTTAGGTTAGTTAGGTTTAAGTAGTTCTCCAAGTTCTACGGGACGCATGACCTCCGATGTTAAGTCCTATAGTGCTCAGAATCATTTGAACCATAACTGTTTACCAATTCCACTAGACATGTTGACAACGACAGCGCTTCCCAATGTCTATTCCAGGAGCCAGCGAAAGCTTCAGAAAACAATCCATACACTTGATAGCTTAACTTTCGCGTACATTAAAGGGAGGTTGGTCCGGCCTAAGGCGTGCTCACTTCTATTCATGGTGCGACAGATGACAGACAAAGACACTTGTAGAAGCATCCCCCTTATCGCACGTAAGATCCGCGTTCTGGGCCACACGGGCCCATCTGGATCGACCGACCACCGTGTCAACCTCTGCCAATGGCGTCTTTCGGACATGGTACGGAGAGGCAATGCGTCAGCATGCCGTTCTCGCAGAATCTGTCAGTTTTCCTGACCTTGAAAGCACTAATTCTCACTCAGGTAGATTCGCAGTTGGCATCACGAGGCTGAGTACACGCCATTCTAGCCCTCCTGCCGAGGAGAAAGTCTTTGGAATGACAGAGAATCGAAGCCAGCTCTTTCACACAAGAGTGACACATGCTGGCCTCTGCGTTGTGGAGGCGGACTGGTTGGGTTAACTATAATAACAATAAAAATTCCTCATCCGTCTGTGGCTTAATGCTAGTTGAAAATTAGCCACCTCGTAGTAATAAAGTTAACATGGTGTAATTACTTGATTTTAGTGCCTACAGAAATTAAATCCGACGTACGCAAGATGACACAATTAACATGAACAGTGACACAATTAACAGACCTGGAACACGTCGAAATAAGGCACTATAGTGTGCGCACCAATTACTTTCACACTCGTTATCACCGCTGTAACTCTTACATCTTTAAAAATAGTACTTGGTCACTGCACGCAATGGTAACTCGCCACAATGAAGCAAACATCCATAAATTCAGGTGTCCACATTTATTACGTGAGGGCCGTCAATCCATGGGGAAGTCGTAGGACACAATACATTGTTGTTATTATTGTTGCTATGGGCTTCAGTCCAATGATTGGTTTGATGCAGCTCGCCACGCTACTATATCCTGTGCAGAGCCTCTCCATCCACGAATGACTTTTGCAACCCACTCCTCCTGAATCTGCTTACTATGCTCATATCTCTTTCTAAGATTTTCACCCCACACGCTTCCCTCCGATACTGTACTGGTGATCCCCTGAAGTCTCAGAAAGTGTCGTATCATCTGGCCCTTCTTATTGTCAGGATGTGCCACAATTTTCTTGCCTTCCCAATTCTGTTGAGTACCTCCTCATTAGCTACATGATCTACCCATGTAGTCTTCAGCATTCTTCTATAGAACCACATTTCAATACCCTCTTTTTTCTTCTTGTCTAGACAGTTTATCGTCCATGTCTCACTTCCGCACATGGCTACTCCACATACAAATATTTTGAGAAAAGACATCCGAACACTTAAATTTTTATGCGATGTGGACCAATTTCTCTTCTTCATAAACGCTTTTCTTGCCCTTACCACTCTACGTTTTACATCCTCTCTATTTCGGTCACCAACAGCTATTTTGCCTGCTCAAAAAGCAAAATTCATCTATTACCTTAAAATGTCTAGATTCCTCATCTAATTCCTTCCGCATCTCCTGATTTAATCCGAATACATACCATTATCTTTGTTTTCCTTTTTTGGATGTTCACCTTATATGCCCCTTCGAGACACTGTGCATTCTGTTCAACTGCTCTTCCAAGTACTATGTTACCTCTGAAAGAATTACAGTATCATCGGCGATACTCAAAGTTTTTGTTTCTTCTCCCTGGCCTTCAGTTCTTACTCCATGTTTTCCTTTGGTTTCATTCATTTATTGCTTGCTCCATTTACAGATTGAATAACGTCACCGAGCGAGGTGG